>NW_024038809.1:195000-795000 GCF_016077235.1 Cyprinodon tularosa
TGATGGATGGATGGATGGATGATGGATGGATAATTGATGATGGATGGATGGATGGATGATGGATGGATAATTGATGATGGATGGATGGATGGATGATGGATGGATGATGGATGGATGGATGATGGATGGATGGATGGATGATGGATGGATGGATGGATGATGGATGGATGGATGATGGATGGATGGATGGATGATGGATGGATAATTGATGATGGATGGATGGATGATGGATGGATGGATGATGGATGGATGGATGGATGGATGATGGATGGATGGATGGATGATGGATGGATGGATGGATGATGGATGGATGGATGATGGATGGATGGATGGATGATGGATGGATAATTGATGATGGATGGATGATGGATGGATGGATGATGGATGGATGGATGGATGGATGATGGATGGATAATTGATGATGGATGGATGGATGGATGATGGATGGATGGATGATGGATGGATGGATGGATGGATGATGGATGGATGGATGGATGGATGATGGATGGATGGATGGATGATGGATGGATGGATGATGGATGGATGGATGGATGATGGATGGATAATTGATGATGGATGGATGGATGGATGATGGATGGATAATTGATGATGGATGGATGGATGGATGGATGGATGATGGATGGATGGATGGATGGATGATGGATGGATGGATGGATGGATGATGGATGGATGGATGGATGGATGATGGATGGATGGATGGATGGATGATGGATGGATGGATGATGGATGGATGGATGGATGGATGATGGATGGATGGATAATTGATGATGGATGGATGGATGGATGATGGATGGATGGATGATGGATGGATGGATATATGGATGGATGGATGGATGATGGATGGATAATTGATGATGGATGGATGATGGATGGATGGATGGATGGATGGATGGATGGATGGATGGATGGATAGATGGATGGATAATTGATGATGGATGGATGGATGATGGAGGGATGATGGATGGATGGATGGATGGATGGATGGATGATGGATGGATGGATGGATGGATAGATGGATGGATAATTGATGATGGATGGATGGAGGATGGAGGGATGATGGATGGATGGATGGATGATGGATGGATGGATGGATGGATGGATAGATGGATGGATAATTGATGATGGATGGATGGATGATGGAGGGATGATGGATGGATGGATGGATGGATGGATGGATGATGGATGGATGGATGGATGGATAGATGGATGGATAATTGATGATGGATGGATGGAGGATGGAGGGATGATGGATGGATGGATGGATGATGGATGATGGAGGGATGATGGATGGATGGATGGATGGATGGATGGATGATGGATGGATGGATGGATGGATAGATGGATGGATAATTGATGATGGATGGATGGAGGATGGAGGGATGATGGATGGATGGATGGATGATGGATGATGGATATACTATAAACCAATAATAAAAAATGATTGTTGATCAGAGATCAACTTTTACATAACCCCAGTTTAGCTAATTAAAATAGAATTAGTGTAGAGCTGGAAATATTCTGTGACAATGGAAAAGTTAACTTGCAGCAGCAGGGGTCCGTTTCACGAAGCAGGTGTAACAAACTCTGATTCAAATCCTCAACTCTAAATTCATTTAGCCTAATGTTGGGAACTTTTCGCCTTTAAAATGGCTGCTATGATTTAGTTCAATCAACACAGAGATAAGCACGTTGATGACAAGTTTAAAAAGCCATCATCAGTGGAGCTGGAATTGATGAGTCACCATGACAACAAGCCAGCTGAGATGTGTATTTCACACCAGTGGAACTGGAAGTTTTAATGGAGGCATATGGCTGTCATGTCATGTCTTTGTGCTGATGGTTGGGTTGTTTCATTTCCTCCTGCTCACCGGCCTAATTGGCCCGGAGGCTGATTAACGCCAATCGTTTCTACCAGGCTCCTCAGCTATTTATGTTGCTTGTTGCCGACCATCAGCGCCAGGTTATTCAAGCTCTTTGTCAGTTTGATCTGGTCTGGACTGATTCCTGGATGCCTGCAACATGTGCAGAAATCTCCTGTTTGAATTCTACTCCTACAAATCAGACTGACTGACTAACCTGAGTTTCTATCTTTGCAATAGAATCCAGTGAGCCCGCCGCAGCTGACGAGCAGCCATTCATTTCTGTCTGTTTTCTAATAAACTTTCCCACTGCCTGTCTCGCCGATTTCTCCAGCGTATGCCTGACATCCCAGATTTTCCTAAAACGCTTGCATACACTGAACTTTCTATGTATTTTTTCAAATTTGGGCGTATACATAGAGTTTTCACAATGAGTCCAGAATGCATAACGCGGGGCAGCGTAATGCCCATGAAATGATGCACAAGCAACATTTCATGGGAATTATGAAGCATCAGCTAAAGCTGCCCCCCTCAGGGGCAGCAATGCACCTGAGGGGGGCATAAAAATATGTCTTTGATAGCAATCACTCCCCAAAAAAGAATAAATAAAAAAATAAAAAGGTTTTTGGTGGCAGCAAATTGAGCGTCATATATGCTATCTATGATGGGGTTGAAGTCTGGAGGAGAACTGACGGATTCCTCCTTTGAACCCCCTTTATACCAAAACGTTGCCAATTACACCATGAGCTGGGTTGAAGTTCAGTTTGGGACCTGGTTCTGGGTCAGGGTAAGGGGTCAGCACCCTTGGTTGGCAAGGGTAACCCCTACCCCCCAGAAAATGGCCATCAAACTCTCCTGTAATGTTTAGTAGGAGCATTGAAAGGACAGGGACCGGTGAGTGCTAATCCTTGGGCTATTCACCATGTTGCAGTCAGTTGCTGAGGTAAGATTCAAAAAATATTCTTGAATCATGAACCGACCCAGGCCACTTTGCCTCAACATTTGAGAGGATCTGGACAGTGCACAGAACGAAAGATGTGTAACTATAAGGCAACCTTTAACATCTTGGAACAGCAGTCAGTCTAAATCTTCCTGCACATTGATGCTTTGAATGGATTTCCTATGCACACAATCAGCTTCATTAGGTGAGGGAGCTTTGATGGGAATATGGGTCCCATCTATGCACCCGATATTAAAATCCCAAAGTGGAGGAATAGATGTTCTGATCTGTGTTCAGTGTTTCAGCACAATGTCATTCAGTAAGAAATAATTCCCAATGGATTTAATGGATCATTCACCTTCAATCCTGTGGAACAAGAGCCAGACTCCAATGTGTGATCCTGCTAATGTGAGGAGGAATGAGGTCATGGATGTACCTGATTGTGATCGTACAGGTAACTGTCTGAATATGAAAGAATCCTCTGCTGACGACAGATTAATTCTCTGCGGATTAATGCCGCTCCTTCATCATTTTCATCCTCGACAAAAGGACATGCCATGTTTAACACTTAATGTGTTTAAAGAATGGACTTTTGTTAATTGTCCGCACAGACCTACGAGGACACTCTGACTAAATCAGGAAATGAGACAGTGTGACTGAGTGGCTTTATGTTTTCTTCTGAAGAAAGCCTGCAAACGACCAGGTTAGCTCTGGGGAGAATGTTACTATGGTGACTGAAACAGAGGTTGAGTAAACTCCCTTCCTGAAATGCAAAACTCAGAATTTCCCTGATTTCAGGTATAGAAAGTTTTCAGCAAACCTGCTTCATGGAACGGGCCCCAGCAGATATCTTGGTCCACAACTAATGAGCAAACTGCTCCAGGTGTCTCAGCTTTGGCGCCAGCCTTTTCTGTCTCAGCTCCTTCCAAAGATGCTCAGTAGGATTTAGATCAGGGCTCCTAGGGGCCCTTAGAACAGTCCAATATTTTCCTCTCAGCCCTCTTTGGGTATTTTAGGCCATTATGCTGTTGGAGACACATGACCAAGCTTTCTGACACTGCAGCACATTTCTCTCTAGGATCCCCGACAGTCTGGGTATCTCCTTGGATCCTAGATTCAGATACCCTGTGCCCGATGAAGCAAAGCAGCCCAGAGCATAACTGAGCTGCCTCCCTGTTTCACATAGAGACAGTGTTCTTTTCTTGATATGCTTTATTTTTTCGATTGAGAGCAAATGACAGATGATGCATGATGCAATCTGACACTGATGTTCCTGGAGCATCAAGATCACCTCAATTCCATGTTTTTAGGCTCCCTTTTTAACCATTCATATCATTTGTTTTTTGATTTGTCATCAGGTTTCCTCCTGCAGCTACGTTCAGGAAGGTTGGCTACAGGTCCTTGGATCTTGATCCTGTAGTCACAGCAACATCAAGCTGCTTGGAGATGGTCTATAGCCTGTATCTTTATCATAGTGGTCGATAGTTTTCTTTCTAATCTCCTGAGACAATTCTTTCCATGGCTGCCATTTTCCCTGCGGTTCATGTTGAGTGTGGTACACACCATCTCACAGCACAGTTATTACCTGTAGGCTTATAAATACACTAATTAATGGACACACCTTGTTTCATGTCCCAATTTTTTATTTTTCTAAGTGTCCTATCATTTTTCTCAAGGCCTGTTTTTTTTTATAACTCTGTTAATCTATATTTTGTTGAAATATTTGAAAATCAATGTTTGAATTCCATTTGATAATTTTCATAAAGTTTGTTATTATTACTTGTTAGATTTAAGTTTTTTAAAGATTATTTTTAGGCTCTAGTGGGCTTTACATCGTTGTTTTTGAAGGTATGTAGACAGGAAAGTGTTTTACAAGAGGGGAAAGACACAGTGTTGGGCAAGCTACTGGAAAATGTAGTTAAACTAATAGCTTTGCTACATGTAGCGGCGCTACTGCCCATCACTGGAAAGACATTGGACAAAGGTCAGCAGGACTGGGGTCATGTGCTCTACCTCCACACCGTAGCATCAACCTAAATTGATGACCATTGTGCAGTTTTTATATATCCAAGCTTGAGGATGACACATACCACCCCACGAGGGGTGAGAAAATAGTTAACTCTGCAATTATATATGTATGGCTGCTGATAGCGACACAAGTTAGCATTGGTTTAAATGTCCATCTAGACATATTTTAGCAGGTTAGTGGAATGACTGGATCAGAAAACCAATAAAGAATTAGGGTACCATAAAATTTTGTCGTTAGTTTAAAAACAAATTCGCACCTGGCTCAAAAGGCCATTCGTAGCAGCTTAGCTTAGCACGTAGCATTTAAAGCACAATGCAAAAAACAAAACAAAAACCTAGCTGTTAATCATGAACCATCTTTATTTTTGCAAACATAATGAGGAACTGTAACCCTTTCCTGGGGAACAAGAGGAGACCAAAATGCGGCCCCTGCTCCTGGCTTCTTAGAACCTCTACTGGGCTGGTGGCAAGCAGGTTGGCCAAAGCTCTAGCTGCACCAGCTGCTTTTGACGAGCCGGTGCATAGTTAGGGACATGCAGCTGGTGGTCAGTTCCTATGGCGGCCTCTCTCAGGATAAAAGAAAGGGAAATGTCCTTTATTTTTATGGGAAAATCTGGCTTTCCTACAGGTCTCAGAAATAAAAGTTAAGATTCTTTGTCTCTCGTCTCTCTCTGAAGGCTTTACAACCTTCTAGGTGATCATTGTATGTCTGCTTCTGTCTCCTTGAACCCCAGTGGGCCTCAGCAGATGGCCGCTCACACTGAGCCTGATTCTACTGGAGGTTTCTTCCTGTTCAAAGGGAGTTTTTCCTCTCCACTGTCGCTACAAACATGCTTAGTGTGAGGGATTGCTGAAGAGTCAATGAGTCGATGCAATCAGCTGGTTTTCCTTAGATAGAAAACTTTGAATCAATCTGACTGGATGATCTGGTTGAACTGGAAAGTGCTTTGAGATGATATGTGTTGTGAATTATATATAAATAAACTTAATTATATATAAATAAACTTAATTGAATTGAAATACCATCGTTTGGTTGTTAACACATTCTGTCCTTAATTTAAGGATCCTCCAATTGGTCTTCCTAACCAGCAAGTTTCAGAACTTCCTGCTGTGACTCGTTCAAGGACATAGGGAAAACATGGAAAGAAGGAGCTGCAAAGAATAGTTTTGTTAGAGGACCTATGATAAGAGTCTGTGGTTTAGTAAAATGTTTTCATCCAAGGCTGGGCCTAAGAGCCACCTTCAAGTCTAGTGGTTCTTATCTATTCACTAAAGATGCACATATTATTTTACAAATAAAATCCAGCTTTATCTTTTTCTGAATCCTGGACCTTTTTCTTATTTGTTTTCCTCTAGCAGAAATATATCAGCACAATATTTACTGACATAAATTAAAAGCATACGTCTCAAAGCATTAAAGTATTTATCAATGGGTGTTTGAAGGTTAATCCCATTGACATGCTGCTTTTAGAGATCTGATTTCATCTTCTCAGGAGTAACAAATTATCAGGCCCCAAATCTAGGTGTAGTACTGGATTCAGACTTGAACCTCCAAAAGCATTTAAAGACAATTACAAGGTGGGCTTTCTATCACCTGAAGAACATTTCCAGGATTAAAGGACTAATGTCTCAGCATGATCTGGAAAAACTAATCCATGCGTTTATTTTTAGTCGAATCGATTACTGCAACGGTGTTTTCACAGGTCTGCCTAAAAAGTGGATCAGACAGCTGCAGCTGATCCAGAACGCTGCTGCCCGTGTCCTCACTAAGACTAAGAAAGTAGAGCACATCACCCCAGTTCTAAAGTCCTTCCACTGGCTCCCTGTATCTCAGAGAATAGACTTTAAAATCCTTCTGTTAGTCTATAAATCTCTGAATGGCTTAGCACCTAAATACATCACAGACTTGCTATCAGTGTATCAACCCTCCAGACCACTCAGGTCTTCTGGCTCCAGCCTGCTCTGCATACCTAGAACCAGAACTAAACATGGAGAAGCAGCATTTAGTTCCTATGCTCCACTTATCTGGAACAAACTTCCAGAAAACTGTAAAAGTGCGGAAAGCCTGAGTTCCTTTAAATCAAGACTAAAAACACATTTGTTTAGGATTGCCTTCCACTGTTCTAGTTAAACAGTTCAACTAAAACATGTTTTCTTTAATATTCTTTTTTGTTTCTGCACTTTTCTCTACTTGCTTTGATTCTGTTTTATTTTCCTATATTTTAATCATGTAAAGCACTTTGCATTGTCTTTGTACTGAATTGTGTTATACAAATAAATGTGCCTTGCCTTGCCTTGCCTTTTAGTCCACACAGCTGTGATTGTTTCTTCTTTATAAGTTCTGTTCAGAACCAGAACTCTGCAAAGGTTTTACATGATGTCACCCAGGGAAGTACTTTATTAAAAGAATGAACAATATCCATACAGTTGCATATCAAGAGGTGAGAGCGCTCATTATTTTTGACATTTAAAGTCAGAACATTTGTTCCTACTAAGGTCAGCACGGCTTACTTCTCTGTTATTTTGTAAGTCCCGTTTTTATTCAGCTTCCTTTAAATTCACACTAGAATCTGTCTCCCAAAATATTTCTCAAACCAAAATATCATTCTTTTTTAATTTGTGGCTGACTTTGAAGATTTATGCCGGGGGTGTGATTA
This sequence comes from Cyprinodon tularosa, assembly GCF_016077235.1. Classification (NCBI taxonomy): domain Eukaryota; kingdom Metazoa; phylum Chordata; class Actinopteri; order Cyprinodontiformes; family Cyprinodontidae; genus Cyprinodon; species Cyprinodon tularosa. Next base: position 202,506 of record NW_024038809.1, read on the forward strand.
GCATATGTTTCCAGCATACAGAATGAATCTGAGGGGGATATACATACATTAGGGATATACATACATTAGGAGGTGTCCCATTAGTAGCCCGGCAGAAGGGTTGATTTATGTTTTCTGCTGGCATCACCTGACAGGGACATTAGGGTTACAAATGGCGACAGGTGACGTTGTCAAGACCATCAGTCTCCAGACGACGCACTGCCGAAATGATGTGAAAAGAGCAGGCAGGGAGGATTATGGGTAGCTTCAGATTTGAAAAAAAAGAAGCTTTTGCAGCCACACCATTTGCCTTTGAAAGACCCACTTCAATATTACCTTGTCAGCACAAGTGGAGAAACAGCTCTTCAGCAAGACAAATGACAATTCAATAATTGTGAATGACTTGAAAGTGTCTCTCTTTTCCTGAACTTGAGCGCAGTGATAAAAGCAGCTAATATAAGTTCATTGGGTGCGTGGCCAGATGCTGACAGGATTTATTGCACCATAGAAGCTTATGGCTTATTCATGGCTTATTATACAGTATGATTGCTAACACTTGCCACCGAATACAATCCACACCATAAACCATAGTACTCAGCGAGGGGACTGATGAGGAGTTTAGAAAGTTGGAAACTCTTCCTGTAAGAAAACACTAAAATGGGACCTGTGGTTTCTAACAGTAGCTGTCAGGACAGTGGATGACTTTAGAGATGACAGCCAGCCGAAGGGATGAGGTTACCAACAGGAATCAGTATTGATGGTGTTGATGTCCCTGTTCTGGTGTCCTTCTCCTAAATATATACTATAAACTGCAATACAGAAAAAAAAATTGGAATTTCCTTTTCTGAGCTTAAAGTGGCATATTTACGAGAATAAACACACAAATTTACGAGTAAAAACACACAAATCTACGAGAATATAAGCATGTAAATTTAGAAGGAAACAAGTACCACATTTGTGATACTAAAACGTACATGTATGAGAAAAAACATGCATAATAACGAGATTATAAGCATGCAAAAAAAGAAGGAAAAAGTAGAAAATTTTCAAGACTAAAACTCCTATTTACAAAACGAACATGCACATTTACGACATTGTATGCATTCATTTTTATGGGATTGTATTCATGCAAATTTTGAAAGAAAAAAAAAATTTACACGAATAAACATGTCAATTTTACGAGATTATAAAAAAGCAAATTTAGAAGGAAAAACACAAAGTAATGAGAAAAAAGATGCACATTGATGAGATTTTAAGCAAAATGTAATTTAAGTAAAATGTAGCAAATTTATGAGAAAAGAAGGAAAAAGTGGAAAAGTTTAGAGGCAACAGAGAGAGGGAGAGAGATTTGATTTTTAACAAAACATTTATTCCTACAATAACTTAACATAACACTGTTAAAAACATAATCAGATTTAAACTAAATATATCTTTACATAAGGAGTTTGGTGAATTTTAGTTCACCCTGATCTGAAATAGTGTAAAAAACGTCTTTAAAACCCTACAGTTGCAAAAGAAGCATTTAAATTTCTGGTTGCTCTGTGGAAGTGAAACTCCAGCCATATCTTGCTGTTGGGATCCTGAGGCTTGCCCACCAGAGGGCGCAGAGGATCCCTTCCTGGGGATTTTTTGTTATTGTTGGGATCTGGGGGTTCTGTCTACCTTTTCTCCACCAGAGGGCGTATGGGATCTCCTGAAGCTGGAGCTGACTTCACCAGCAGTCCCTTATCTGCTCATCAGGAGACCAGCATTTAAGTGGGCTGAGGACCACACTCCAGTGCCAGAGTGTTATTTAGTCAGGGTACAGCAAACCCTGAGCCAACCTGCCTGTCTAGTCTCCTGACTACGAAACCCGAACCAGAACCTGATCCGTTTTTTCTTCTCTGTTTCCCAGGTAGAACCTGCCAGAAACCTGAAACCCCCTGAAGAGTTTCTCTGGTGGATATCTGTCTGTCTGACCTCAGAAGAACCCTGAAGAACCTAACCTGTCAAAGATCAGCCAGCCTGCTCCCAGAAGAATCTGGAAGGGGAACCCAAACCTAGAGATCTACACGCTTTAGCCAAGCTAAGCCTCCACCAAGCCCTCAGCCTGCCGTCAGCCTCTGAACCCTCCTGGTTTTCTCCCCCTCTGCTGCTCTGCTCAAACTCCAGGGCAGTACCCAGCCTTGACCAGCCCAGGACCTGATTACCCCCCCCCCCCGACCTGTTTTTGCACCTCTTCTTTGATTAAACCTTTGAACTTTTTCCCTGTCTCTGAGTTGTGTTCTGCATATGGGCTAGCATCAAGAAACCCATCATGACACCTGGCCCTGATGTTGCACTTCCACAAAGACATTGAGTTGGGGTCCAGCTTGCACCATTCATAAAAACAGATTAGGTTAAAACAAAAGACTAAAAACAGCCCTTAAAATGTTAAAAAAAGTAATTAGCCGTGCACCATCCATAAAGACCTGAAATACATTCTCTTATAGACTGCAAAAAGGACACTCATATAAAACCCCAGGAGCAAAGACTGATAAAAAAAAGAGTTTGTTGCAATGGTTCCATGAAGTATTCTCCAATTCACCAGCCCGTTGTCTTATTGGAGGCTTATAAAGAGTCCTCCACTGGGCTTTCTCACCTCCAGACTTGTCGTTCCAGACACTAACAGCTCTTCTATGCAGAGTTCTCTTATTGAGAATTTTTACCAATGTCTGATACAGCACATTTGGACCTGTGCTGCACAAATCCATTTTAAAGTTCATGTTTTGCAGTAAAGGACTGCTGTCTTTTGTAAAGTATTAATCCAAGTGGATATCAGGGAATGATTCCACAAGGTTAGGTAGTCTTTCTGCAGTGAAAAACAGCTTCAGAGGCGCTTCTCCACAGCTGTTCTCTTTCACCAGGTTTAGAAAAGCTGAACAAGCCTTACGGACTGTATCTTGACGTACTTCTGGGACTCTGTTGAAATCCAGTCCAGCCACGTCCACCAGCTGCTTTAGGGTCACTGTCCCAGACTTGCACAGTCCCTTAGACAGACCTGGTACCGTACCGTCTCAAACGTCCATTCTCACTCCATAGACTAAAGGTTCTACTAAAAAAGTGGAAAGCGGCTGTTCTGCTGGGTGGACAAGGCTCCCTTGGTAAAAACAAGACAGACTGTGCACCCAGTGCAAGCCATTCCAAAAGAACTCCAACATCTGAGACTGTATTCTGAATAACAGGTTAGATGGTGGGTCCAAGTCCAAAGGTTTGTGCCACAGCTGTGATGCAATCAAATTGTTTAAAACCAGCATTCTGCCTCTATATGACATTTGAGGATGAACCCATTTCCACTTTGCCAGTTTATCATTCATTTTCTTTTCTGTATCTTCCTAGTTATTTTCTGTACAATGGTTTCGTCTCCCACACAAAGCCAAACTTAAAACCCTTTCTTTTCCATTAAAGATTCTGTGGGAGAATTGGGAGCCCTCCGTGCCACTCACCCATAGCAAAGGCTTCACTCGTACCCCAGTTCAACTTTGAGGAAAACTTATTGGTGACATTATTGTCAATGTTGACATCTTGTTGATGGTTTATAAAAAACAACATCATCAGCATAGACTGATAATACAATATTTCTGATAAAACATGATATAATAAAACCATCAACACCAGCGAGAGTACAAGAGCATCCCTGAGAGAGCACAGCCCTGTCGGACGCCTCTATATACCCTAAAAGGAGCAAACAGGCTACCATTAATCTTTAGCATACTCTTAATATTATTATACAACACTTGGAACTTGGCTGTAAAACCAGCACTGAACCCAAATCTCCCCATGGTTTCCCAGAAGAAGCTGTGTTCAACTCAGTCAAAACCATTTTCTTGGTCAAGTGAGACCAAGGCTAGATTGTATCTACCTGCTGGGGACGCATACATCTAGTCCCGGTGAATGACCTGTTCCTTGCTCCTCTTAACCTGCTTGCCAATAGCCTCGTGAGACCATCCTGATCTCGTGAGCTTTCAAGGTTTCACTCGCAGATCAGTCTGGAGACTCTCCGTTAAAGAAAATTTGGAGCCGTTCACCAAACGAACGTCCAATCAGCGTTGGCTTTGAGGCGGGTTGAGGTGTGACGCAACGAGAAGCACGACAGTTCAGTCTAAAGTACATGGCGGCTTCAGCCGATGAAACTAGCGTTAGCGTGGCTATCGAGCAAGTTTTATGGGAATTACAGAGTATTTCTTCACTGAAAGAAGAGCAAAACACTGCTCTGGAGGCTTTTCTCAGAGGAAAAGATGTTTTTGCTCTTCTCCAGACTGGTTTCAGCAAGAGTAGCCTGGCTTGTGGTTTTGTTTTCGTTGTCGCTCTGTTAGTACGTCATATGCTTCGTTGATCTGATTGGTTGATTTGGCCCGTCTTTCACCAACATAGGCCAATCAGCTAACCAGTATTTTCGCCCCTTCCCAAAATTACTTCAGTGGAAGGTTTACAGATGGATATGCGGAGCAAACCCATCTGGCCAGAGGTGTCAAGTAACGAAGTACAAATACTTCGTTACTGTACTCAAGTACAGTTTTTAGGTATCTATACTTTACTCCATTACTTATTTTTCTTCATACTTCTGACTTCTACTTATTGCACTTTCACACGAGTATCTATACTTTCTATTCCTTAAATTTTTAAAACAACCGTTACTCGTTACCTTTGGCTTCGGTTTAATGCAGAGGTCACGGATTAGCGGACCGCGGTCCGTTGTTATGCGGAAATGTGCATCCCTGCAGGAATATGCATCCCCAGTAGCGGGAGCGCGCCTCGCTCTGTACAACCACATATCAACGAGGGAAACGGATTAAACTATGACCAATTTAGCTACTTGTTGTTTTATTAATGATATAAAAACGTTTAAATATTCCTCTCGTGGGCAAAACAATTGTGGTTATTTAGAAGATTCATTTAAAAAATATATGGGTGTTATGAACAACATTAAATCCAAAGATTTGGTCCGAGGAACGGCTGATTTATTTGTTGTAGTCTCTTGTTTTTCACACACAACAATAAACAGTGATGCCGCCGTGACAGCACAGCGTTCACAGACCAGTGTGATGCATTCGCGAGCTTCAGATAGCTATGGTGCATTCAGGAGCATGGGACATTTCATATTTTCAAGGAAAGATACATAAACGGAAAATAACTTAACTAATACAAAAATCTTTTTATTCAGAAACAGTGTGGGCTTTTTTTTATAATACTGATTGCTCTATAATTGTATTTCTGTTTTTTTTATGATGCACATCTGCTATTTTTTTATGCTAAAAAAATCTGTAATATTAGCAGCAAATTATCAAAGTTTTTCAAAAGCCAGTTTAGAAGCTCCAAATGAGGCTTCAGATCAGACAGCGACAATTACGCTGTTATTGTTTTACAGGCAGAATTAGCATTTGCCGATCCTTGACCTTTAACTACTGATGGATGTATAGGAATACAGTCATACAAGTGTCAACTCCTCTGAGATAACACAGGATGCAATTTTTGGCAATTTTTATTATTTTTTTTTATTTAAAAATTTTATGTAAAACATTAATGCATAAATACCTCATTTTGTTTCAGTGTTAAATTCTGTTTAAAGTAACAGATCATTAAAAATGTCTCCAGACCTTTACTGGTTGATGATTTTCTTTATTCAGACCCGCTGATTTTTAATTGGTTCCCCCTGGTTTAATGTTTCTAAATATTTATTTCCCGTCATGTGCTCCATCCAATGCAGATCATTGGCTCCGCCCACATCTAGTGAAAACTAGTGTGATTGGATGAGTCATAGAACGCAAACACTCATTGGTTAGCTAAAGGAAATCATCAGAAGCCAGCAGGTGTTCTTCAAACTGCTAACGTGAATTGTCTATGCCATGCTACAATGTGGGATTCAGAAAAAGATGCTGAAATGTCTGAAAGGTCGGACACAGGCGAGAGCGTATCGGGAGATGGAGACCAACCAGACCTCCCTCATCCTTGGCCCTATCTCTAAGAATTTTTAGAAATAGTCGAAAAATTGAGCTTTCAATTCATATAGCAGCATCTGGCTGTTTTTAAAGGTTACTTTATACTTTTATACTTTAAGTAGTTTTTGGAGCAAATACTTTTTCACTTTTACTTGAGTAAAGAGGTCAAGTTGATACTTCAACTTTTACCAGAGTGTTTTTAAACTGCAGTATCTATACTTCTACTTAAGTAACAAATGTGTGTACTTTTGACACCACTGCATCTGGCGGAGTCAGGTTAGCTTGCCAAGGCCTGGGAGTGGATTTTGTAACCTGTGCAGAGGATAGACACAGGACGCCAGTTCTTTATATCCTGCCGACTGCCTTTCTTAGGAAGAAGGGCAACGATTATGCGGCAAGACAGTGGCAGCAAACCGATTATCAGGGTTTTATCGAACTCATCCAGCAGGTCCTCTGCTAAGATGTCCCAGTAGGCTTTGTAGAATTCAACAGGGAGCCCATCAATGCCTGGGGCCTTCTGGCCTCGCATATTCTGGATGGCGGCATGGAGCTCCTTCCCTCCCAAGGGGCTCTTTAAAACTGGGTGTTGGTATCTAAAAATGTATTTCTATGCAGTTCAACTACATTACTCGTGTTTCTGGTGTGATCCTGGATATTTTGCCAGATGGAAAGAGAAGAAGACATGCATCCTTGGATTTAATATTCAGACACTGGAAAAGGAACACTATACCAATCGATTGAATAGAGTTACTAGACCCAATTGCTCAATTCACAATGGAAATGTGGTATAAAGTATCAAAACAATTAAAGCTGAAGAAAGGAAGGAAAATATTAAGATGGGTAGATCATGACAAAGACTTCAAGCCAGAAAGGCATGACCCAACATTTAAATATTAGATCAATAGAGGACTTAAAGCCTTTTGTAATTTAATTAGTAAAGGGGAAATGATGAGTTTCCAATATCTTAAAGACAAATTCGGACTTGATAATAGAGACTTCTTTCGATACCTACAACTAAGAGAATATTATAATGAAGAAACCAAAGATGGAAGTGATCCTAAAGCGGTTCTGAAGACGTTTTGTGGTGCATATCAACATAAAACTCAGAATTATCTCACAGCTGTACCCTAATGTCATGACAAACAAACACAACTCTGCATGTGGAAAAGTGGAAAAAAGAAACAATGGTCACAATTTCAAATGAAGAATGGTATAAAATCTGTGAGATGTCTCAGACTTCTACAAATTGACTAAAATGGAGGGAATTCAACTGGTAAAATGTCATTTGATCCTTTTTCACGCCATCTATCAAAAGTGTCCACCCAGCAAGGATAAATACCTTTCGGTTCTTCTATGCACCCTAATCTAAGCAAAGTACTGTTGTATTCTGTACCATTTACTTTTAATACAATGTATCTGGGCCTGATGTCTAATGTGGAAAAAGAAGATCAGTCTCTGGTTAAGATATCACTGTCAGCGGGGAGGAAAGCAATAACAAGAAGACGCCTCAGACCTGAGCCACCCAACCACTCAGTGGACGGACATTATGGAGGAAATATTCACAATAGAAAGAAAGACTTTCATTTAAAGATTGAAAAAAGCTCAATTTAAGGGAAAATGGGATAAATGGATAACATATAAATTAGGCTGGGTAAGGACAACCGGTTGCTGTCTTTGGTTCATTTTGTTTTGTTTTTGTACCTTGCTGATGCTCAAAAGGCTGAGATCAGCGCAATGTTTCCTTTTATTTTCAAAAAAAATAAAGATAATAGTGAAAAAAACAAACAAAAAACTGGGTTTTGGATTCTTTAGAAACCTGAGGTAGCCCACTACAGAACTCCCCGAGCAACACATCATTTCTCTTGTATTCTGAACAGAATAGCGATGAGTAAAACTCAACTGTTCCTCCGGATCCGACCCGGTTCGCTCATCTGCTGCCCTGTCTCTGACAGCAGAGACTGGAGGAGCTTCCTCTGCAGTACTTTCTCTCCAAGTTAAAGAAAAAGCTGGAAGGTGCATCTATTTCTGTGATGCTCTGCATCCGGGACCTGACCAATGCGCCTTTATCTTTTGTTTCCAGCAGGTTTCCTAAAACTAACTTTTTAGATTTGAGAGTTTAAATATTGTCACAATTTCCTGTGGAAGCACTGAAATGTCCCAACTCCATTACGTTTATCTCCAGATCTCTAATAGATCAGGAGATGTCATGTGTAAAATTGAGAGTGTGCTGTTGATGTAACAGTTTTATCTGAATTCTTCCATAGTCCGCTGCAGGCATGTAAAATCCCTCTCTGTTTAAAACCAGTCAGAAAAATCTCTCAGTCTCCTTAAATCTACAGTCATAACTTAAAACCGAGTTAAAATGCCAGTAAGCACTTTAATGTCATGAATCGGGACGGCTGGACCCAGTATTCAATGTGAGATAGTCAGTAGGAAAGTTGAAAATGTTTATAAGAACAAACAGACAGAAACAGAACTGAAGTGGGCTGCTGAGGACCCGCAGAGACTGCAGGAGGGGGGCGGGGCATCGACCAATCACTGATACTCTGGTTAAAGAGAAACAGGTAGCTGATCATGATCATCTGAACAGAAGATGATTATCAGAGTGAGTCACTTACCTGGTTAAACAGTTTAGTTCATCCTCTCACTCATGCAGGGCTCCTACAGCATAAGGCAAGTTAAATTCAAGACTTTTTAAGACTTTTTAATGCCACTTGAAATAAAAATTTAAGACCAAATTTAAAAGAAACACAAGAAAAACCTGCTAGCTACAACTTTACCCAAAGGTTTATTTTAACATAAACCACTGCACTAATGTTTCAAAGCTTCCCATACAGGAAGAAAGCTAAAAACACACAAATGACAGATATATTTTAACAATTATTTAACTGAATTCACAAACTTTGTTTTAGCAGGGAACAAAACAAATCAGTTTTAAAGCCCCAACATAACCAGTGCTAAGTCTTTTTAGCAGCTATTTTTCTTTGTATGGTTTTCTTAGTATTATTGATTTGGTGATAAGTGGAGGCGTTGCAGAGACAAGGGTGGAACTAAACTGAGAAATACCGGCTGTTTCTCTCTAACTCCATTTTGACGCTTTGTGTTTCGTGCTTCGCATGTGCGACTCCACTGCCTTAATTCCCATCGTTCCCAGCGTGAATGACTTCTTGCATAAATCCACTGAGCCTCATGTATGTTCCCTGGTTTTAGCCATGGAGAAAACTCTTGGCTGGAGACAATTTTGGTTACATTTACACTTGCTCATATTTTCCAGACAAAAAGTTAATGGTGCATCTCCCAAATGTCCCAGCCGCAACAACGCTTTTATTGGTTCCGATATTGGGACGGAACCAATAATGGAGAGCCGTTATTTTATTTTAATAAAAAAAAAAAATTGTCAATTTTAATGTTTTATTTAGATTACAAAAATAAATCGTAATAAAAATAATCCTATTTATGATGTTTTGAAAATTAAGACCTACAAAAGACTGATTTAAGACATTTTAATACCAATTAAGGCCTTAGTTTTATTTTTAAGAAGAATTCAATGCCTTTTAAGACTTTTTAAGGACCCGAGGGAACCCTGTCATAGCAGGATGAGGTGATGCACTGCCAACCAGACTTGGCCCTGAGCCATCCAACCCCAGTGAGCAAGCATGACTCCGATCCAGGACAGGGATTCAGATCAGACTTTAGTAGTTCTGAAATCCAGGAGTCCGCAGTCCGGTCAGGGGTTCCAATCCACAAAGGAAAGGACAGATTTGGGTTCCAGGAATCCATCAGAGCGTGAAGGCAGGTTCAGAGTCCTGTGCATTGAGCATCCAGCTCAGACAGAAACGCACAGAGAGGCACAAATCTTGTAAATTTGCGTTTCTTTTTGTTTTTTTCCGTATTTAATTTGGATACTAAATATTTCAATCCAAACTAAATGTCTGGGTTCCTGTGTGTGTGAATGCGCGTTATGCATCTCTTCTAGAAAGGATCTTTGTGGAGAAAACAAATCAGTCTGATCAGTGCTGGGCTTTAAAGAGCAGCAGAGCCGTCACTCAGGGCTGGTTTCTTCTTGTTGTTTCCCTCGAGAATTTTCCCTGACGTTTTTGGATCTTGTTTGGTTTTCAGTATTTGTTGTATTTTTCTGGATTTTTGCCTCAGTTGCCTGTTAGTCTTTATTAAAACAGGAAAACTCACCTCTGCCTCCTCTTCTCTGTGTCTGGGTCCTCAAAGCCTCCACCAAACCTGACGCTAAATATTTATTTAATGAAAAAAAGATTTTTCTGAATGAATGACATGGTAAAAAAAATTACTTTGGAAAAAGAAACCCGTATAAATCTTAAAACACGCTAAATAACCATAAATACTTCACCTCATTTTCGACTGTTTACCTTTACAAACAGCGCCCCATACCTGTTTGGGCGTTGGGAGGCGGAGTCTCATATGATGGTGTGTGGAATGATGACAATCAGCTGAACAACTTATTCAGAGGAGGAGGAAATGTTTTTAAAACATTACAACTATTCTACGTGTATGTGACTCAGCTAAACAAAGATCAGCGAGATGACTACAAATTCAAGAGAAAAAGAAAATAAGAAAAGTTTTGCTCATGGTTGCTTTGTCGGCCCATTAAGTTAGAGGCTCCTGAAAGCATGTCTGATGTTTTAATGTCGTCTCTTTTGACTGTTGAGCTGCTAATAAATCCTGATCAGAGATAAAGGGGGAACGATCTAACCCGCTCTAAAACCTTTCACTCAAAATCATGCTGAGTTTATGTAATCAAAACTAGGGGGGGATTTACCATCAGGCAATACTAGGCAGTTGCTTAGGGCCCCAAGTTCCTGGGGGGCCCATAAAACTATGTTTTCATGTATGGTTAATACCCCTTCAGTGTCCACCATATTGGATCAGTCCATTTGCTGCACATGTTCAGAAAGGTCCAAACAGACAGCAGCAAACCATTTGAAAACAAACCATGCAAAGAGCAGTGTTGCCAACTTAGCGCTTTAGTCGCTATATTTAGCCACTTTTCAGACCCCTCTAGCACTTTGATTTCTAAAAAGCTCCTAGCGCCAAATCTAGAGACTTTTTTCTGCTACTGGAGACTTTGGAGACAACATCTAAAAGCAGCGAACTCTGCTCTCCAGAGCGAGTAGATTGGTAACCCCGCCTCCTGCTCTCCTCTATCTTGTCTGCTGTCATGATTCATGCAGCTATTATTTCATCCAAATGAAAAATGGAGAACAGAGAAGCAGATCATGGCTTGTCTACAGTGAAAAGAAGGACTGGGTTATTTACTTTGGCCTTTTTGGAAACACAGGAAGGAGCAATCAGCTAAGTGAGCTTAGTGCTTGGAAAAAATCTTTCATTCCTTTAGAGACAGCATGAAAAGTCAGCTGAGTACAAAACATAGAGAGGAAAACAAGAAGAAAAGGGACAAGAAGAGAGGGACACAACCTAGAACAGATAATGGATGTCTATTCTATTAACATTTCTCTATCTGGAGAATGGGGCTGTTTGATGTCTTCTCCATTCAGAGGGGCCCCCTGCCTTTCTGTGCTTAGGGCCCCAAATTTCCTAAATCCGCCCCTGATTAAAACAACGTGTCATAAAGAGATTAAAACACACTTTAAGGATAGCAAGCAGTTTATTAACCACTTTTTAATCCCCCCAAAAAACATTTTCCCACATTTTCTCAATGCTACCTCCAAAAAAAGTTCCAAACAATCCTCTGGACTTTGTTTCCAAGTTTGAAGACGTTTCTCTTCCATCCAGGAAGATTTTTCAATTCAAAATGTCAGAAATATCGTTTAGTTCCAGGTTTTATCCAGCAGCTCATCAAAGCCTGGTTTTAGTTTAGAAAACATGCAAATAGAAACGGATGAACGGGTCCCCCCGTTTGGAATGGGGGTTGTTTGAGTCTCAGTGCTACATAGGCATTATTCCCACTTTAATTGTGATACCCCTAAATAGATCGATCGATCGATCTATCTATCTATCTATCTATCTATCTATCTATCTATCTATCTATCTATCTATCTATCTATCTATCTATCTATCTATCTATCTATCTATCTATCTATCTATCTATCTATCTATCTATCTATCTATCTATCTATCTATCTATCTATCTATCTATCTATCTATCTATCTATCTATCTATCTATCTATCTATCTATCTATCTATCTATCTATCTATCTATCTATCTATCTATCTATCTATCTCTAGCTCAGAGATAAACTCTGGTCAGACAATGTAAGGCTCTCATACAGACCAACAGTGAGGAAGTATGGGGGGGGGTGGGGGGTGGCTGGATTGTAGTGGGAGGGGTTGTTTGCAGAGAATGTGTGACTGAAAGGAAGAGAGAAAGAGAAAAGGGAGAGAGAGAGAGAAGGCGATAGAGTGAGAGAATCAAACGCTGGCTGAACTGGGCCCAAATATCCAAGGTTAATTTTGTGAGAAAGCTGCAGCGCCCAGATAAGACCCTCCCTGCAAATGAGTTCTGCCTGCCTGGATTACAGCTAAATTTATGCAGCTTTCCTTATCCTTTCACAAGCTCCTGTGAAGTGGCATAATTAACTTGCGCACATGAAATGTGCACATTTTCTGCATGGTGGAAACATTCCTCATTTTTCTGCTTTGTTTTTTTTTCTCTTGGACTATTCTGAAAGGTACTTTAAATACGTTTTCTCTTAGAGTTTGGAGATTTTTCATTGTAACAGTGGAAGATGAGCCTTTCACCACTTAACTATTCTAATTACTCAGCAGCTAAGACATGGCCACGGTAACAATTGCTGCAGTGTTTCATTTATTCTCTTCTTATAACGTTACATTATTATCAACTAAAGAGATGATTTATCATCAAACTCTTTTTTTTTTAACCCTACAGTACAGCACAGGTACCGACCGAACAGGTGGACATGAGAGGAAGATACCAGGCAGTCCAGAGAGGGAAGGAAATTATATTCATGCTCATACTGAATCTTCAAAGCACATAGAGTTGAGATGCAAATATCATAAGCTGCACTTGAGGACAGGCGGATATACTCTCCTATTACAAAGTTATTTTTTATGTCTTTCATGCTCCAGGCTGCTCTGTTTATCTGCTCCACCCACCTCACCGCCACCCATGCACAAAAACACAAAATGCAGTCAGAAGAATGCCTCTTAGCTTCCAGTGGTCCCAGAAACAAACCCCACTCAGAGCAGCCAGTGTGACCAGTAAGTATTTTCTATCCTTATGACCAACGTTCCCACTAACCTTTCAGGTTCTGGGCACACGCCCACTGAGTTCACAAACAACCACATCAGATCTGCACACTGAAGCCACACACCTTATTACAGTTGTTATAAACCAGGGAATACGAGTCAAAAGTTACATAATTTATTAAATAATAAGACATTAAAGCAGCAATTTTCCATTAGTTTACTAATGTAAGTGATTCGGCTCACTTGTTCATGAGATGTGCATTTAAGAGTCTTGATTTGGCTGGAACGAGGCTCCTTATCCTGAAAAAATGAGACGTTCCACTTTTCAGACAAAACGTTTTGTTCATATTAAAACATTTTTTCACAATAAAAGAAAAAAAGGATAGAAAATGAACTTTATTGATCTCATAAGTTAGAAATTATCTCTCTGCTTTTAACCTATCCCCTTGGGAAGCAGTGGGCTGCCATTGTGCAGCGCCCAGGGAGCAGTGTGGGGTTAAGGGTCTTGCTCAGGGACCTAGACTGGTACTTGCAACCTGCTCAGACCACAGAGCACTGCTCTAACCACTAGGCCACCGACATTTCATAACATCCACTGGATTGCCGGCGATATATTTACATTGAACACAACAGTACGCCTTCAAATAACACCAGTTAAATCAGTAGTATACCATTACACAGTACTAGACATTCAAATTTTCCCCACTTTCCTTGATGGGCCCTTGGCTGGTCTTTGGCTGGTTCCCTAATTCCTTTATTAAACATCAATCTTTGTACTAAAATATTCTCTTGGTCATTATTTTGTGGACATTAAGATCTATAGAGAAGCGTCATCTCCTGGTCAGACGTTGTAATTCAGTGAAAGGGAGGAGTCAGATAAAAAAAAAACACCAGTGGCTGGAAGATTTCGCTGGCAGTTGGAGGGAAGTGGGTGGACTTTTGGCTAGTGTTTGAATGGGAAGGGCCATTTAGAATCTACTGTAGACATGTTATCCTCCTTAGAAAGCTTCGATTCTACACAATCCAACCACCATGAGCACCAAAGTACAATTAATAAAGATATAGCAGCGTAACAAATCAGAATTTTTAAAATAAAGCTTCAGTGTCATGATTTAACTAGAGATCAGACCCAAATACAGAGAAACCATTCCAGAGAGACCAGGGAAAAAGTTTAACAGGTTTATTGAGAAGTTTTGTGGAGATTCCAGTGTTGCTCTGAACACTGCTCAACCAGAACTGAAAGGATGAGGGGAAGACACTGCGGTTAGTTCAGGTTCAGTGGAAAAATTGATTCTCGAACTTGAAGAGGAGAAAAGGTTGGCAGACTCACGTTTCCAGAAAAGTGGTTGACTCTTAGAGTCTCTTTGTCTCATACAGTGGAGGACGGACAGGGTAACCCAGAATGCGGTTGCTTGTAGATGAATGGAGAAAGAATGACTGCCACTCAGATTTCCTGCGGTACTTGAACGGACTGTTGTGCAGATCAATCCCTTGCTCAGTGTGAAGCTCAAACGTTTCCTCGGGGAAAGTGGATCCAAACCTCCGGTTTGATTCCTCAGCTCAGTTTGAAGCTCAGTTGATCCTTCCAGGGAGAGAAGGTCTGAAAAATCCAGTTTGCAGGATGACTTTCTGCCGAGAAGCAAAGACAAAAAAACAACGTTAAGACTCAGGTTGACAGAAACTCAGTTTGACTCAGCAAAACTCAGCTTGGAACCCAAAACTGGCAAACACTCTGGCGTCGAGGTAGTGGCAGTCAGCAGCTTAAGAACACTCCGTTAACGAGGAAACCCCTTGCAGGTTTGTGAGGAGGAGAATCAGAACCAGGCGCCACCTGGTGGAGGAAGGAAGACAAACACACAGACTGGAGTCCTAACATTCAGCTTCTTCCTACCTTTGATGCATTCCTGAGGCACCGTATTATAAATCCAATCTTAGATTGTTTATATTTCATTTGTCCATAAGGGTCTATGGATAAAAGTAATCCAGCATATTCAGAACAAAAACATTCCATGAGGAGAAAATCTCCACATAAAGCCAGTTTTTTACCATCAGAAAAGGTTAATCCTTAATGCTAATGCTAACCGTCTTGATTATTACCATAGCTGCTAATTTCCAAACATTTCCGGTTCTTTGATATGTTTGTCTTCATCACCTTCCAGACTACAAAACAAAAGGTTCCCCGTCGATTTCTGTTTAGATTTGACCCCAGGACAGCCCTTAAAGCGTCACAAGCGCTCCCTCTCAGGTGCCATCTTTATGCATGCTTCCTCTCTTATTATTCTGCTGCTATTGGTTAAGTCCACACGCAATGTTTGGCTCTGTAACCAATGCAATTACCTTTAAAACAGGGCTAAGCATTTCAAAAATGCTGACCCTGTTGAATCCCGGTTTCTAAAAGCCCACAGGCACGTCAAAGACTGGATCATTGCACACTGTTAGCAGGTGAGTTAATATGATTGTTACAGCTGAGGGTGTGAATACTTATGAGGATGGGATTTCAGTTTTTCTTTTTTAATAAATTTGCAAAAAACTTCTGCATTTTTTTTTCCTGTCCAAGGATGAGGGAGGTCTGGTTGGTCTCCGTCTCCCGATACGCTCTCGCCTGTGTCCGACTTTTCAGACGTTTCAACATCTTTTCTGAATCCCACATTGTAGCATGGCATAGACAATTCACGTTAGCAGTTTGAAGAACACCTGCTTGCTTCTGATGATTTCCTTTAGCTAACCAATGAGTGTTTGGGTTCTATGACAGAAAGTTCCCGTGCTGGGAATCAAATCCGGAACCTTCTTGCTGCAAAACAGCTCTACCCACTGAGCAGCCCATTAAACATGAATGTTTATTATGTATTTAAGCCTACTTTGTCAATTTTTGATGGTGGTTGATGTACAATTAGAGCCTTTAGGGGGCTTCATTTTTTGTGTCTCCAGACGGATCTGTTTTCTGTAGTTTTGGTCCAGTATGGCTCTTTGAACATTTTGGGTTTCCTGGAATAGAGGTTTGGAGTCTCATTCAAAATGGCGTGACCACTATATAGTGCCCTGTATGGTGTTTAGGGCGGGCGGAGGATCGGACGCAGTCAGTGTTTCCTGAACACTTCAGCCATGTTTTGCCATCATGCTTCACCACAGCCTCCAACTACCAGGGCTGATAACTAGGGGTGTAAATTACATCCATCATGGCGATTCGATTCAGTATCGATTTCCTGACCCAACGACTCAAGAATACACCACGATACGATTCGATTAATCGATTAATCGGTTAATTTTTTTATTTTTATTTTTTTACATCTTACAGGCTAAACAAAGTTTCAAGTTTGAAATAAATCAATGAAAGCTGGAATATCGTTATGCTTTTTTTTTTTTAGAAACAACAGCCAATAACAGAAGTAGAAAAGTTGCATCAAAAAATACTGCAGAAAATCAGTGCAATGAGTGCAATGCAATACCTCGGCTCCAGACATCCCGCCCCCTCCACAGACGCTCCGCTGCTCCTCTCCCAGATTGTAGCTGACCGCAGACAGGAGGCCGGCTTGTTTTGGTTTTATGACCGAAATTGCGGAAAACAACTCGTGAAGTTTGACCCGCTAGAAGAGCGAGGTGCGCGAGAACGCTGGGACCCTTTTTCCACCTGGATCTCCGCTCTTTTTGGCCCTCATGTCCCTCCGTCATCGGACTAAACTCGCCCCCACTTCCTCACCGCCTCGGCCGTATCTAGACCCACAGCGTGTAGCACAGACCACGCTTCAATATTGAGCATAAATCAAAAATGTGTGCATCAAGCTCACTGCAACACACTGCTGTAAGAGCATAACCAGGAAGCGATGTAGGAGAGCAAAATAGGTTTAGCGCCACCGCAGCACGGGAGGGAGAATTACGCCCAGGAGCAAATGGATAAAAATAGACCGGAGGAAAAAAAAAACATGAATCGATTCTCTTGCGGACGTTTCGATGCATCGGATCGTCGGCTGATGGATCGATGCATCGATACAAAACGATTATTATTTACACCCCTACTGATAACCTGATCATGCTTTAAATAACCCCCTACTAGAATAATCTTAGAGACATGCTATAAATTAATCGAATAAGTGTCACCCTATTGACCATTTCAGGTTTATCGTATTATTATCATATTAGTTTTAATTGATTAGAAAAAACAGGTTTAACAGGTAAAATATCAACATACTGTTGATATTTACAGCATCTAAACATCAGGCATCAGATCAATTCTGCAATTTAGAAACTGCAGTTCAAATGAGTAAATGGTTTTATGTTACAGTAAGGGGTATAGTATGCTTTAAATAGATTATTTTTCTTATAAATAATGATGGCGATGAATACTTTGCCTCAGGCAGAGGAACGCATTTATCTTCACATTTGAAGGTTTCTGATTCTCCTGAAGGACCATCATCAACCTGCAGAGAGTGAACAAGCTCTCCAAACAGGCACATGGCAGCAGTTTTTAATCAAAAAACTTGGACTGTAATCTTTTCAATCATACATGCCATGGATGTTGAATGAAGGATGAGGATTAACAATCCTTTTATTATAGCACAGAGAGAGAGAGAGAGAGAGAAAAGTTAGAATTCATAAACGGTTGGAGCCTTTTTTTCATATCTGCTGTGATAATCTGTGCTTGCACCAATGTTGCGCCAGACAGAAGAGCGCTTTGCAAAGTTTAAATCGCTCCCATTGTGATGATTTCTGTGTAATCCAGCAATTTTCACAATCCGGATTATCTTATCTCCCTGCTGATAAACAGTCAAAATAAAGTCAAGCTTCATTTACACGATCCAGGGCAGAAATAATCATCCCGACCCAGTGAATGGTTTATGAATCTGGGTTTATGCCCCAGTTTTCAGAAAACTTTTTCCACCCAAAGATTAGTTCTTACGCTCTGTCTGTGGGTATGAACAAAGCTATGGAGGAGTGCTCACCCTACTTACATTTTTACCTATTGTTTTACAACCAATAGGCTCTATGCACAGCTCCACTACTTCCTGAATTTAAGGCAGCTCCTTTGTTTCCTGTCTTTCATGATTGGATGCACTGATTAATCCAGGTGTGTATGACCTAAGTAACTGGCCAGACACACCTGGATTAATCAGTTCGTCCAGTAATGAAAGACAGGAAACAAAGGAGCTGCCTTAAATTCAGGAAGTAGTGGAGCTGTGCATAGAGCCCATTACCTGCAAAAGCGACGTAACCAGGGAGATAAAGCTTACCTGCATGCAATCAAAGCGTCACATAAACTGTTCATATGAACATAATGCTGTTATTTGATGCTATCTGTCCAGAGAAACACAGTAAGCTGTGCATTTCAACACAGCTGAGATTTATGGACCAATGGTCGGGAAAAAATCCTTTACATAGAATCACAACTAAGATTACTCCGTCTGTTTGCCATAAGGCATATGAGCGACTTCCCAAGTCTACGGAGAAACGAGAATTTGTGTTTATCGGCTCATTCAAATAAAAATGCTTGATATGCAGAGTATGATGCAACTAAAATTAATGTGAAGACAATTTGGTTTGGTTGCATGTTAAGAGTGGCCATAAAAAAAATGTGAAGGCAGGTAATAATAATTATGACAATACTAAATAATATTGATAGTGCTCCTCGTAGCTCATTTTAAAGTGCTTGAGAAATGTAAAGAAAATCAAACATAACTGTGCTTCATGTGTGGTAATATTGTCTTTTGGTTAAGAGATGCATTCTTCCAAGTGTCAAACATTTATTTATCCTGTTGTGTCGTTAGGATTTCATCTGCATATTGATGAAAGCACACGAGCAAAAACGCATGGATGTCTGCTGCTGGTTGAACACACTAAGGTTTACAACATTTTGAAACAACCACAATTGCTGCTAAATTCACATAATGGTCGTTAATCAATAATCCAAACAGTTAAATCCTCGTAGTCCCTGGTGTACACTAAATATCTATTCATTGTTAATGATTTTGGTTAGAATAATGAAATATTTATCATAATTTTGATCATGTGTTGTCATGATGTTACTGATTTTGTTTTTAATGAAATAAATCTTATTTCTGAACAGAAGCATTAAATAACTGCTGAATCGCTGGTAAAATGTATACAGCTCGATAGAGCTAGAGAGTATATTTTTAGTCTGGTTGTGTGTATATAGTGTATATATATTCATATATATATATATATATATATTCATATATATATATATATATATATATATATATATATATATATATATATATATATATATATATATATATGTGTAAATGTATGTTTCTATACATGTATATTATTTTGCTGATCAATTAATCTGTTGATTGTTTTTCCGATTAATCGATTAATAATCGGATAGCAAAGGGTTCCTTATAGAGGATTTGTTTACAGAATTAAAGCAGGTAAAGCTAAAATGTTTCCACTTGAGGAGCTCTGGATAGAGCACATTGACGAACATTTTTTTCTTTTATTTAGGATGCAAAACATTTATTTTTTCACATTTTTTGTATAATTATTGCTCTAAGTGGGTCTGTCAGCTAAAGGTGTATTTTCTCTATCCTCCAGGTAACGATTAATCGATTACTAAATCAGATGATTATTTCAATAATTGACCCGTGCAACCGAAGGTTTGTCGATTCAATGTTGTTTCATCTTTGAGCAAGACATTTAACCTGCATTGCTAAGGTAAAGTTCATTCTCTGGGAATCCTCAAGCAGAGTTATTGGTTACTAATACCATTCCAATGATGACATAGAATAACACTCACCATACTTGCTGTTATTGGCAATGAACCACTCAGCTTTTTCCAAACTTCCTATTAAATCAGGAAGAAGAAGATGACTATGAAAACAAAAGGATGGAATGATGAAAACCACAGAGAAATGCTTTCTAAAACAATAATCAGTACCCAAATCTGAAGGAGGATGAGTATCAAGTGCCAAGGAAGGGGGAAAAAAAGCCATCCTGTGAGTCGTGTTTGTGTTTATCTCTAATCCATGCTCTATTTAAGCTTCCTGGCATAAGTGTGCTAAATGTCAGACAAATGAATTTCACCATTAAAAGTGACGGGCGAGCAGCTGCAAAGAAGACACAGAGGTTTTGAACAATTCAGCGGTTTAATACACGAGTTTTGGTTCAGTTCTGTGCAAGACATTGCAAGGGTTAAAATGACAGTTTCCCTTCCACTGCAATGGTTCACTAGATGCACATGAATGAACTAAATCTAGTTTTATTCAGACTTGTTTACCTTGCATTAGAAGTGGAACAGGTTTAGCTACAAGGTCATACAGTATATTAAAAAACCCCAAAGCATTGTATGATAAACTAAATGCAAACCTGAAATGTTTTTTTCTGTTTGGGCACCAGAGGTACCTGCTGCTGGTAAACTAATAGTATTACGAGAAACTGACTTTAATATACAGTACATTTGATTTTACTTTCATTAACTAAAAGAAGGCTTGAAGTTTATTACAGTAAACTTACACTTTACTTGGATGATATCTTAATGTTTACTTTAATGTTCAGTTTCATAAAGTAAAACATGACTAGTTGACAGGGCAGAACCTTTACCTGTAAAATACCTGTAGTAGTGCAAAAGGTTAACTTAGGAAATAAACTTTAGAATACTTGAACGTATTTGATGCATGGGCACTGTAACAGTTAGGACGATTTTAGGGGCCCTTGGCTGAGGAGGGGCCAAAAAGAAGAGGAAAAGATTTGTCTCGCTATTGTTAGGAATCCAGTTGGTGTGGGTTGTGTTTTTGTGTGTTTTCCCTCCACCACCAGGTGGCGCCTGGTTCTCGTTGGCCCTTTCACACACCTGCGGATGGTTACCTCATTACCTGAGGACTATTAAGCTGCTGACTGCCACTACCTCGACACCAGAGTGTTTGCCAGTTTTGGGTACTCTAGCCAAGCTGAGTTTTGCTGAGTCAAACTGAGTTTTTGTCAAACTTGCTGTTTTTTGTCTTTGCCTCTCGGCAAGAAGTAATCCTGCAAACTGGATGTTTTGGACCTTCTTCCCCTGGAAGGATCATTTGAGCTTCACACTGAGCTGGGGATTCAAACTGGAGGTTTGGATCTACTTTTCCCCAAAGGATTGTTTGAGCTTCACACTGAGCAGGGGATTCATCTCCACAAGATCGGTTCAAGTACCAAAGGAAATCTAAGTGGCAGTCAGCTCCTCCGTTCCTCAAGTAAACAACTTAACCTGGGTAAACCCTGTCCGCCCTCCAATGAACAAACCAATTTCTGGAACAATCTGCACCGACTGGATTCAAAGAAAGACACCCTTTTCTGGAAACGTGAGTCCGTTTGCCTTTACTCCCTTTTGCAAATTGAAGCTGAAATTTCCCACTGAGCCTGAACTAACCACAGGAACTTCCCCTTCTTTTTTCAGTCCCGGTTTGCCAGTGTTCAGAGCAGCACTGGACACATCTCTACATGTTCTCAATAAACCTGTTAAACCTTCCCTGGTCTATCTGTATGGTTTTCTGCATGTGGGTCAGATCTTTGGATAAAATCATGACAGCTATACTGTTCAAATATAAAAAGAAAATCCAGCAGTAAAATAAATAATCCTCATGTCTTCCCTCATTTTTTCGCAGTAAACATTGAAACAAAGCATAAATATATTGACACCCCCCCCCTCTCGTGAAATTGTAATAAATTTTTGGTCCTCGCGTCCTGGCGGACTCGTATCAGGTCTCCCCGTCTGTCACCAGCAGTTTGCTCGTACCGGGGCTTAAATGCCACACGCGCGTCATTCGACATAGTGACAACGAAAGAAACACATTAACAAGAAAATGTGTAAATAAGCAACAGTTTCGGAAAAACATCTGCAGCTGAATAACGCAGCCCCCCCAAGTCTGGGTTACAAAAAGGAACGGAAAGGTAGTAGAAAGAAGAGAGAGAGAAGGCGTACGATACCGGGACCCAGTTTTTTCCCTCCTACCCTTTTTTTTCTCGAAAGGTTTGTTAACTGAATAATTCAAATTAACGATAGATTATCAACCTGTTGAGTATAATAAGACAGCTATCTGCTGGGTACAACTACATAGTAATTCCTCCTCAATGTCGGAGGGTTATGACATCATTATTGATGCCGCCCAGCTGGGTGTGTCTGAAACCAACAGCGTAGGTTTAATTTCAACTTTGGTAGGGACACTATTGGTCTGATGTCATTGGTCCTATGCAAAATGATGCATGCGTATTTTTTATGCTTGACGTGAAAATCAGGGTGTATTTTGTTTAAAGAGAAAAGCAGCATTTCTTGCTTTGTAAAACTTTTATAAGCGCTACACACACTAGATGCTGTTTATCAATGTTTGAATCATCATCGGCTCTGATGAATGAGGAATTATGACTTTTTTCCACTTTGAAAAGGTTTGTATTTGAAACTAAGACAGAAAGTAAATCTGTGCCTATTTAACAAAATATAGTGTAAATATGTCTGTTATATGTGGATTTATCCTGTTTTTTATTTTGAAGATATATACAATTGTGCAGAGGTAAAACCCACTCTTACCTTTTCAATATTCTCTCTGTATCAAGCAAAATAATAGATTAAAGGGACACCAAATACCTTTACTGTATAGTTACTCTATTTAACCCATATCATGTATTTTTATCTTGAGCTGAAACAATTCATCAGAATAATCGATTATTGAAATGTCAACAAATTTAATAATCAATTAATTGTCAACTGGAGTATAGAGCCTCTAAAACATGTCTTTAGCTCACAGTTTGACCCACTTAGAGCAGGAATTATACCAAAATTGTAAAAAAAATATATATATATAAACAAAAATGTTTTTGTCTGTCAATATTCTCCATCCAGAACCCCTTTACTGCTGCAACAAAGCTGTATTGTAAATTATAAACATGTTATTCACGCCTATTTTTTTTTAGGGACAAGTAGGTCGTTCCAATATTTTGGTAGGGACATGTCCCTATGGTCCCTATACAAACCTACCCCCATGTCTGAAACAGAACATGATCGCAAGTTTTTTTTTTTATTATTTTGTTGATTTGCTTTTAATTTTCAAGAAAAAAAAAAAAAAAAACAGGATTAATCCAGCATGTATTGATCCTATTGTGTGTCTGTAAATAAAAAGGCTAAACAACTAAGCGAGAAATCTCTCTGAGCTGAGAATGCACCTTTACCAGCCAGACCAGGCAACAGGAAAGCACCATCAGAGGGTTAGCAGCAGCTAAATGCTAGGAGATGTTTAACATCTTATTTACATTAGATAAAATCTGTGTCAATATTAAAACAGTTCATTTTTATATTCAGACTAAAATACAACAATTAAAAGACATCTATAAATCTTGATCATTCTCATGAGCAGCCTGAAGCAGCCACATAAAAAAATGCATGTCTAGTCATTAGATGCACAGATTAATGAAAATTAAGCTCTCAGGGCGAGAATAAAAATAATTTGTCCTTCAATAAAGTTATAGTGAAACCTGATAGGAATATGTTCTTAATCCTAAACCTATTTTCTATTAATGCTTACGTAGATACAATGTTTTTTTGTTTTAAATATGCTGTTATTATCTTGATATGATGTAAATGTAAAGTTTAAGTTGAGGGCTCAAATATCAATGTCTTTCATGGGACACTAAATTCCTGGCGGCGCCCCTGATTTGATGAAAGGGTGTCAGGAATGTTGGATACTTGTTGAGGACCAGAATGCAGAGCTGATGGTTTCTTGCAAATATTCTATGAAGAAGTAAAAATACAGAAACCATAATCCAGAATCGATTGACAAGGAACTCCAAAAACTACCAGGAATTCCACAAACTGTAGTTAAAAGCCTTCAGCTGATCCAAAATGCTGCAGCCAGAGTTCTGATGAAAATGAAAAAGAGAGATCATATCTCTCC
This sequence comes from Cyprinodon tularosa, assembly GCF_016077235.1. Classification (NCBI taxonomy): domain Eukaryota; kingdom Metazoa; phylum Chordata; class Actinopteri; order Cyprinodontiformes; family Cyprinodontidae; genus Cyprinodon; species Cyprinodon tularosa. The sequence goes on from NW_024038809.1 coordinate 226,514, forward strand.
TATCCTGGCTTCTCTTCATTGGCTTCCTGTTAAATCCAGAATAGAATTTAAAATCCTCCTTCTCACATATAAAGCCTTAAATGGCCAAGCTCCATCTGATATCAGAGATCTGATTGTTCCTTATGTTCCTAACAGAGCACTTCGCTCTCAATCTGCAGGTTTACTAGTGGTTCCTAGAATTTCTAAAAGCAGAATGGGAGGCAGATCTTTTAGTTCTCAGGCTCCTCTCCTGTGGAACCAACTACCAGTTTTAGTCCGTGAGGCAGACACCCTGTCTACTTTTAAGGCTAGGCTTAAAACTTTCCTTTTTGATAAAGCTTCTAGTTAGAGTGGCTCAGGTTATCCTGAGCTATCTCTATAGTTATGCTGCTATAGGCTTAGACTGCTGGAGGACATAGGGACCCCTTTTTCATCATTCTGCTTCATTCTATCTCTATTCTCCCACTCTGCAGAATCTGTTAGTTCAATCTCTAACGTTCTGCTCTCTCTGCTTTTTCTCATAGTAGCTTCATCTGGTCTGTTCCTGTTTGGCTGTGACTCCATCCTGGAGAGAAATATCAGCTGTACTGCTGCCATCAACACCTTTGTTTCTAGATGTTGGAGCTTGGCCTGTTTTCCAGTGTGGTCCTGTTTCTCTGACTGTGACTAACTGGATGTGCTCTCTTCATCCTCTGACATGGGAGCTGGCTCGGAGCTCGTCTGCCTCGCTGTGTGTTTCCTGGACGGGGCCGCCTGTGGAGCTGGTTGACGGTTGCCTTTTGTATCTATGCTTCTTTTTCTATGTCTGCTTCTGTCTCCTTGAACCCCAGTGGGCCTAAATGGCAGTACATCTTATTCTGGAATTATACCAGTTAGATGAGTCCTTGAATAATATATTACCTACTGTAAATTAAGTAGAAAAAAGTTTACAAGTCAAGAAAAAAAGGGAAAAAGCTAATTGAAAAGTTAAAAAGTTTATGATCTTCGCTAAAAATTCTACTTAGTTTATAAACTAAAAAATGGAAGCGCCGGTATCAGCATTAATGCCTCTAAGGTTATGTTGGACCAAAGAAAATGTGTTTTTTTCACTCTCAGAGTGATTTACATGAATTTCTTATTGAAGTACTTCTTTTACTTTTCTTAATATATTCGGGAAAGTTTGTGTTTCTTACAATGACATAATTTTTTCTATCAAAATACCCATATTGTTTTATTGTTACAAAGGTAAAGGTCTTGTCCTGGATTCCAATAACACTGTTGGCTTATAATTTAGATTTTCAATGTATTTCAGAGAGTGCCCTATAAAGGGTTAACCCTACTCTGCTCCCCAGGCGCCACACAATGGCAGCCCACTGCTTCCCAAGGGGAGGGGTCAAATGCAGAGAGTGGATTTCTCCATTTGACATCAATAAAGTTCTGTTTCAAGTGGCTGTAATAAAAAATTGCGATGGGAAATCATTGTCCTGTTTTCATTTTGCTCCCGCTCTGGGCCACAATGAGCCACATATTCAAGATAGACATCAACATTTTCCAAGTTTATACATTGGAAGTCAGAGCCTCCTAGTAAAGTTCATCAGTATGCATGCATATTGTACATTTTCCTGCAGTCCTGACATAATTAATGTAGACATTTTTACTGGTAACCCGCTCTGACACTTTTACTCTGTGAACTTTTAAAATTACAGAGACACGAGCAGCCCATGATGTTTGAAATTGTGCAGCCCTGATCAGAGAGAGGCTGGGCATGGAGGGACTGTTGGATTTGCAAACTTCTCTGCTGATGAATAGTTCTTCATTATTAAAACCACCGAGCACATCCTTTGTGTATGCTGCAATCAGAGCATTGATTGCAGGACAATAGATGTGTTTGACTGAGACATAATCAGACACTTCCCTATTTTGACTTCAAAGAAAAATCAGCAGCATTCAGAGATGAGGTAAAAATCCCACAAGCCTCGATTCCATAATGAGGTCAAAGCACTTGGTGGGACCATGCAGAAGAGCGGGCTCAACAGGTCCACTTACTTACATTCTATAGTCCAAGCTCAGGTGGTTTCTGGAACAATGGTTTGTTAAAACAATTATGTAAAATAAAAACTTTGTTCCTTTTCAAGGAAATCAAATTGTGTGTTTTTGATGTTACAGCTGCCATCCCATCACAGTAAAGGTGTGTTCTGTCATCTCCGTGTGTCAGTTGTCTCTGTGCACATTTCTCACTTTGTTATATACGCTGCTAATCGAATGTACATGTGCGTCGGCCATCTTGTGAAAGGCAGCCTGGTTTATATCCCAAAGATATTTATGACCCATTTGTAGCATGGCCCGATATCTTGTGGTTCCTAACCTGTGGTTTCCTCTCTTTGCCCGATCTGTCCCGGAAGCATCAGTCCTACGCATGCACCTACAGATATACATCTGGGTGTCCATGAATAATGTAATTATGGTACAATAATTAATTATTTCCATCGTTAACTCAATAAAGAATGCTACAACACATCTTTAAAATTTTTTTTATGAATTTTGTCAGATAGTTTTGATGCCTTTTCCATTTTCTGCTTCTCTGACGTCATCAGGGGACATGCTCGGAGCAGTCCGGCTAAATCTGAGTAAACCGTGTTTATCTGCATTTTAGTTGTTTCTTTCTTTAGATTACGCACTATATAGCATAATGTTAACACGAAAGGAAAACATAAACTTCAAAACGACTAGATTTATATTTAAATCCAAAGCTGAAAAAGTTAGTGTCATGGTTTTATCTAAAGCCCGGACCCACATGCAGAGAAACCAATTCAGAGAGACACAGATGAAAAGTTTAACAGGTTTATTGTAGAGTTATGGCTCGGTGCGGAGTTGCTCAGAACTCAGCTCGACCGGAACTGGAAGGTGAAGGGAAGACAAACGATTAGTTCAGGCTCAGTGGGAAATTTCCTTTGTGGATATGGAGAAGAGGATCTGGTGGTTGACTCACTTTTCCAGAGAAGTTGTAGAATCTTTGACTCCAATCTGTGTGCTGTTTTCCGGTGTTATTCTGATTCGGTGGAGGGTGGAACAGAGTTTACCCAGAACTTGGATGGTTGTTGGTGAACGGAGAAACTGGCTGCCACTCAGATTTCCTGTGGTACTTGAATGGGTCGTAATGGAGATGATTCTCTTGCTCAAACCTCCTGTTTGAATCCCCAGCTCGGTTTGAGGCTCAGTTGATTCCTTCAAGGAGAGAAGGTCCTGAAAGATCCAGTTTACAGGATGACTTCCTGCCGAGAGGCAAAGACAAAAATGAAGTTAAAACTCAGGTAGAACAAGAACTCAGTCTTACTCAGCAAAAACTCAGCTTGGCTAGAGTACTCAAAACTGGCAAACACTCTGGCGTCGAGGTAGTGGCAGTCAGCAGCTTAAGAGCGCTCCGCTAAAGAGGTAACCATCATCAGGTGTGTGACCAGAACCAGGCGCCTCCTGCTGGTGGAGGGGAGAACAACACAAAAAGACAAACACACAGACTGGAGCCCTGACAGTTAGCTCCTGGAAGTAGCGTAGCATCCCATTTCTGGTGCAGATCGGGCACAGAGTGATAAAACAGAAAGGATTTTAAGGCATTTATTTTCTCAGTAAATCCATCATTTACCTTTAACACATTATATTATAGTTAGTTCACTACTTTTTGGGAGGGATAAACTTTATTTTGGTCTTTTTAACAAAATAAAATCGAGGGTGACCTGGATGTATATCTGGATGTGCAAATGAGCGGATGATGCAAGCGCAGAAAGGATCGCGCTTCTGAGACGGGTAGTGACACCGTCATAGCTTGCTGCTAATACACCCGGGATGCAGGCCGGTTTATGCTCAGAAACCAGGTCGTCTGCGTGTGTGTTGCAGTGACTGCATCCACTTTACACTATGCGTATTTCCTGTCTGGTACCTTGCCTTGTTTTGTTTGTATGACCGCCATTTTGGAAAACGGCCGGTGAAGATGGACCAGCTAGAAGAGCGAGGTGCGTGAGAATGCTGGGACCCTTTTTCCACCTTGATCCCCGCTCTTTTTGGTCCTCATGTCCCTCCGTTGTCGCAAAAACTTGCCCCCACTTCCACATTGGCCCTCTTGTGCTGTGGCGTGGAATAACAGAGCGCAGACCACGCTTCAATATTGGGCATAAATCAAAAATGTCTGAGTCAAGCTCACTGCGACAAACTGCTGGGGGAGGATAACCAGCCCTTTAGCCTGAATGAAGTGCCGTTTGTGGCATATTAGCTAGCTCTTGCTAGCTATAAATTAGCTGGGCTAGATGCTAAGCTATTGGCAAACATTGTGTTTCCCACATCCCCACTCGTTATTTACAGTATACCATCTCAATGCTGTCACATCTAATACATTTTGTTTATTGGTAATTGTTCACTATGGGATTAAGTGAATTTTGAATTATTTGACTATTATTAATTATTTAAAATTATATGATTGTTGCTGTATATAATTTAGGCTGCTAATCGGATGGATATTCCCTCATTGCATCACAGCAGCTGAGCTAATAAACTGAATGCTGGAAAAGACTCTACCTCAAGAACTGATTTGAACTCTTTATGTTTACTGATTCTTTCATATATTCTGTGTTTATTCAAGTAGCTTGTAGTGTTGGTATACTATATTAAACATAATACTGTGATAGTGTTATGGTTCTCCACTTTTAGGACTTTTTAGTTTTCAGTTTTCACTATCTAATTAATTCAGTTTGGTTGATCTTTGGTTTATTTTCCATTTCGTGTAAAATTTAAGCGAATCTTTAGTTACTCTCTGCTGCCCCTTGTGCCTGTCTACTTTCCTCTAGCTCCCTTCTAGTCACTTCCATCCACGCCTGCTCCCTATCAGCTGATTACCCCAGTCATTGTTCTGTCTCCCATATATACTCTCCCTGTGCAGTTCTTCAATTCAATTTTCAATTCAGTCTATTTATATAGTGCTAATTCGCAACACATGTTATCTCAAGGCACTTTATTGTTACTTTACATCCAGATCATCCAGTCAAATTGATTCAAAGTTTTCTATTTAACACAGCCAGGCAGACGAGCTCCGAGCCAGCTCCCATGTCAGAGGATGAAGAGAGCACATCCAGTTAGTCACAGTCAGAGAAACAGGACTACACTGGAAAACAGGCCAAGCTCCAGCATCTAGAAACAAAGGTGTTGATGGCAGCAGCACAGCTGATATTTCTCTCCAGGATGGAGTCACAGCCAAACAGGAACAGACCAGATGAAGCTACTATGAGAAAAAGCAGAGAGAGCAGAACGTTAGAGATTGAACTAACAGATTCTGCAGAGTGGGAGAATAGAGATAGAATGAAGCAGAATGATGAAAAAGGGGTCCCTATGTCCTCCAGCAGTCTAAGCCTATAGCAGCAGAACTATAGAGATAGCTCAGGATAACCTGAGCCACCCTAACTAGAAGCTTTATCAAAAAGGAAAGTTTTAAGCCTAGCCTTAAAAGTAGACAGGGTGTCTGCCTCACGGACTAAAACTGGTAGTTGGTTCCACAGGAGAGGAGCCTGAGAACTAAAAGATCTGCCTCCCATTCTACTTTTAGAAATTCTAGGAACTACTAGTAAACCTGCAGATTGAGAGCGAAGTGCTCTGTTAGGAACATAAGGAACAATCAGATCTCTGATATCAGATGGAGCTTGGCCATTTAAGGCTTTATATGTGAGAAGGAGGATTTTAAATTCTATTCTTGATTTAACAGGAAGCCAATGAAGAGAAGCCAGGATAGGCGAGATATGATCTCTCTTTTTCATTTTCATCAGAACTCTGGCTGCAGCATTTTGGATCAGCTGAAGGCTTTTAACTACAGTTTGTGGACTTCCTGATAGTAAAGAATTACAATAGTCCAGCCTTGAAGTAACAAATGCATGGACTAGTTTCTCAGCATCACCCCTGGACAGGAGATTGCTCATTTTTGCAATATTCCTCAGATGAAAGAAGGAAATTCTAGAAACCTCTTTGATCTGGGATTTAACTGACAGGTGCTGGTTCCTTGTTGTTATTAGTTGCTTCCTCATCTCTGTTTCCCCATTTGAGTTTTCCGATATTTGCTTTTTTTTTTTTGGATTTCAGTATTTTTTTTTATTTTTGCCTCAGTTTTTCATTAAACCTACAAAAAGTCATCTGTGCATTTGGATCCTTAAGAAACCCCACCCCCACAGATTATTAGGGATTATTAGGTTCATTAAATAGAGCACCCTTTCTGTTTTAATGGTGATAGATGTGATTATTTTTACAGCAGTGACCAGGTGTCTAAAAAGAACAGAGCCAACTTCTTCTGGTTAACAACTTTATTGGACAAAGTGAAATATTTTCCTTTAGGTTAATCATTAATAACTGCTTGAATTATAAACCAAATAATCGTCATTTACTGATCAAGACTTCTTTGATTTTATCAAGTGGTGTTCTATCAGATGAGCATACCCCATCAGACCAGCAAACTTATAGTCAATATGCCTGCGCAAGATGTATGATTTGCGTTTATCCCTTTAGTTTTGTATGAAGATAGACTTTAAACTACCTCGACGGGTGTGGATTCCTTTTGTCATGTACAAAAAACAATTTAAATTGAGATTGCCATACTTTTCGGGTAGGGGAGAGTGAGGTAAAGTGAGACACCGGGTAATGTGAGACAACCCGTGTATCTAGGCAACAGAACACATTTGTGCCCATGTGACCATTTTGTTTCCAAGCTCCTCCCATTTCCCCTTTGCCATAAAGGAGAGAATCTCATTTTGCTGAGGTAAGCATGTTTTTTCCAACAAAATGTTTTTTTTGCATATAAAAGTAAATTTTCTTGCTGTCAACTTAATCAACTGTTGTGCCAAAGCAAACTGATTCAAGTAGAAAAACTTATATCATACCTGTTGATGAACTACCAACATATAAAACCATGTGATGATGCTAGCTGAAGGTTAGCCTGAATTGCTAAGAAAGGTAATTTTTTCAAAAATGGTGGAGGTGGGGTAAATTGAGACAAATGCTGTGGGGTAAAGTGATACAGTGTCTTACTTTACCCCCACCATGAGGCACAGGTGAAGTTTAGTTGTAAAAATATTTAATGTAGGCCTATTGCTTGTCATGGTTTTGGTTCTGTTCAAGTTTTATCTCTGAGTTTTCATTGGTCTTATTTGCATTTTAGTGTTCTAGTTATTTTGTATTTTGATTTTATTTGAGTTCTTAGATATTTTTTGTTTGCCCTCTTGTGTCAGTCTCCTTCTCCTAGCTCCGTTCTAGCCTCTGTTCACACCTGCTCCGAATCTGCTCATTAGCCTGGCCTTTGTTTCTCTCTCCCATATATTCTCCTCCTGTTCAGTCACTCTTTCCTGGTCTGTCATCATTTCTTTTCCCCCTTGTTGTGAGGATTCCTGGTTCTCATTTTTATGGATTTTGTAGATGTATGTTTTTGGATTTTTGCTTCTGTAACCCTTCTTGTAATTAAATCTTCAAGAAACCACTTAAGCTGCAGTTTCAAACCTCCTCCCCCACCTTGTCAGTGGGTATGCTGGTCTGACTGGGTATGCTCATCTAACAGAACACCGGTCCAGAACTTCCATTCATAAAGGTAAGCTATGAATAACACTTGGTAACTGAGCACAGAGTCAGTTAAAACAATTTCACTAATGATAATTACTTGGTTTTACCCTTGATTTGAATGACATATTATTTAACTATAACTTCAGGGTGTAGTTAATTATATATTCATGATCTTAATAAAAATAAAAAAGCTTCTTCTTGTAAAATAAGATCCCATTACTGAAGGAAATTCCAACTCTTTCAATGTGAGATTGAGCTATACAATGAAGGATGAGTTCATGGTTATTGGAGTGTTTTTATTCATCTTTACCAGCGGTGCGGATTGATGTTACTGCTACTTTTTTATTATTCAATCTTATATAAAACAATATTATATAAGGTCCTTTAGTTACAACAGAATTGCTACAAAAGGACACAAAAAAACTTTGAGAATGATAAATCCCTGACAGTTGATGCGCGTTGTTATCCAGAAAATTAGCATTTATAGGCCAGCGTATCACAGGAGCAATCCCATTGCTGTGCAGTTGCTTAACTGTATTATCAGTGAAAAGATGCTGCATCCAGACTGATGTTAATCAGCGAACAATGATAATATTATATATTCATTTCTTTAGTATTCAAATTGGCTTTGAATCAAGGAGCACTTGGCAGCTCCAATCAACCCAGTGTGTCTGTTACGTCTTGAAATTAGCCAGCAGTAATTATCAACTAAAAGCTGTAATTTATTTTGTAACAATGCCACAACCATGTGTGCACAAAATCAGGCAGACCACCAGAGACGATCTCATTCATAACTCCTCTGTATTTTGATTTTGCTGCTGCTGTAAAAGAAGAGAGGTTCCCCATAGACCATTCTATCACTGCCTAGAAGCATTTCTTCCAACCAGCATCAAAATACAGCAACAGCTTGTAGGTAATTGATCAGGCAAGTGAACTGTAAAATATTCATTTTCTACTTCAACAGCCAGATAAATCTCTGGGGAGGCTTTGGAGATGACACTGGTGGAAATATTGCTTATGCACCACAAAGTGGGAAGTGGAGCAGCTTGATGGTGAGGGGCAGATAAGAGGGAAATCATCACCAAGTTTGGGTGTAGCTGCAAATGACGACCAGTCAAGCAATTCCCTCTTTGGCTTTAGCCCAAGAAGCCAAATCCCCCCCTGTACATCCCTGGATTTTATGCTGCCGGATGTCTGGTCTGCAACCTCCATGACTTGGGGGCTAAAAAGCTGATTTCACCTGCCTGACCTGGTTTTGTGTTATGTTGCATCAGCTGCAATCCCAGCTGGTATAACATCCCATCAGTCCGCCTCCTGTACGTGACTGACACTTAAATATGAAGGAATATCATAAATTATAAAGGATTTCCTTCTGTTGTATTCAGTGGAACCTATCAATAAAGGAGAGAAAATGGTAGAAATACTATTTAACATAAATGTATTTAAATGAACCGTGGCAAGTCGAAACCTGATGAACAACATTCTATTATGCAGGAGACATTTTTGCTTTCTTTGGACAATCTACTGCATTCATTTGGAGTTTGACTGATAGACTCTTAATAGATATCCTGGTTCAGGTTGTGGAAATGCTTGTGACACAAACAGAAAAACAAACTTTTTTTTACTATAAATCAAACAAACTTCTACATTTAACAGCTTAGAGTTGTTGCCTACAGTAACCATGTCATGAGAACATATAAAAAGGCAGTTTTTTTCATGTTTGAACCGTGTTATTTATTAAAGGAAAATAATCTAACCTATTTAAACAGAGTTGAAGTTCCCTAGTCTTAACTCGTACAGTACACTTATTAACAATATTTCTTTGTTCTGTTGGACTGGTCCCTTCCAGGCCTTTTTACTGACGAGGAACAATGTAAAGTAAACATCCCTAGAAGCAGAACATCAACTTTCTGCAAAATAAATTTTTTCAAGCGGTCTAAAAACAGCAAAGAAGTATTTTCTAATACTTTGAGACAATAAATAACCCCAGTGAGAGACATTATCCAAAAACTTTTAAAGAAAAAAAAAAAAAAAACGTGCAAAAATGATTCCTTTTATTCAATGGGTCAGTAAAAACCCAGGATAACGTCTAAAGCCGGCTGGACACATTTAGCTCAGCTAAAGCTGGAGTTCATCATTCAATACTGAGAAGGGGAAAGATGGCCTCCCACAGACAGACCTGCTTATTAACACTTTAAAGTCTGTCTCTCATAAAAAAAAACAAAAAAAAAAAAAACATTTAGATGAACCCCAAGACTTTCAGGCATAAACTAGATAAAATTAGTGTTTAACATGCAGAGTATAGCATTTTTCTGTCATTTGTTTGCAAAAAAACATTTAAATAATGTTTAAAAAACAGCTGCAATGAATTAAAGGGAAAACATTTTTTTTTATGTGTATTTTATCAATCACGTGTTAACTGCATTTAAACTATTATGAATGGAAATTAACAAAGACAACGGATTTTAACAGATTACAATAATAAAACAAATGGAGAACATTAAATAAAATGCAACATTTTCAAATACAGAACCGGGACTCGTCATATAAATGCTGTGTGTGTGTGGGGTGTGGGTGTGTGTGTGTGTGTGTGGGGGGGGTGTTACTGGTAATGTTGAAGATTTAATTTTTTTTTTGAAAACCTGAAGATGTCTGTTTAATGCACAGTTGTAACACAACCACTATAATGCAGAGTGTTGTAAATTACCTCCACACAGACAAATAGTGCAGTGTGTTGAAATGAAGCCTCTGTTGACAGGTGCTCTCAGTGGAGATACTGTGAAGGTTTGCAAATGTGTTTGAATTAATAGCCTTTGTTACCACCCAGCATTTAATCAGCTGATTTCTCCTTAAAGTACAGTAGGGTGACCAAACGTCCGTATTTCCCAGGACATGTTCGTATTTCACGTCCTGTCCTGGGCGTCCGGGGTTTTTTTTAGAAAGTGAGGAAATGTCCTGATTTTTTAAATTACCTTCATTGGACCATTAAAATTACAGGCACTAGGGCACTGCGCACCACGCTGCGTGTGACGTAATCCCTGAGCCGCGTCAGTGCGGGCAGCCCTGTTCTTAATCAGAAGATAGATAGCGTGGCTGTCAGTTTGCCAACAACATGCAAAGGCAAAAATGTATGTTTACCGATGATTTATAAAAGAGTTTCCCCTCTTTCAGACCGGATTGAGAGTAATGGGAGGCCTTGTGCACAGTGTGCAAAGCAGCCACATATGGAGGTCCAAGGAATCTGAAAAGCCACCTGGACTCCGAAAGTAAAGATAGTCTATTGATATGTTTGTTCGTTTTTGGTACATTTTGAGTTATTTTTGCTTCAAAAGAGGCATTTTTTTGTTAACTAGCTAATTTGTTAATTTATTTTTTCCGATAGCCTACAGAACAGACATTATTTCGTTCATTGCTGAGGCTGAGTACCATCTGTTATTGGGAGTTGAGAGTTATTGTTAACTTTTATTGTTAAGTGAGGGATGTTTAGATGAGACATTATTTCTTTCATTGTGCTATTCATTCATTACAGGAATTGTTAAGCATTTTTAATAAATACATTTTGAATAAAATTATCATTTGTTATTGGAGTTATTGCTGTTGACGTTTACTGAAAAGCATTTTTATTAAATCAACTGTTAATATCATGTTATTGTAGGATTACCTAGGCCTATGCATGGGAACAGAGATCCCCCGCCGCCGCCCCCCCGATCCAAGGTGTCCTGGTTTTTCAAAATGAAAATATGGTCACCCTAAAGTACAGTGGAGAGTGAAAACCTTCAAATGGTCTTTTTTCCCCCTGCAGGTTTGACAGCATTGGAAAGGTTACAGTCCACTCCTTCAGGATCTATAAGGCTACGTTCACACAGCAGACCAAAGTCACACAAGTCCGATTCTGTTTTTGCCCATATGCGTCCTGGATCTGATTTTCTCATGGTTGTTTGAACAACTCAGATCCGATATTTTCCAATGTGACCCAGGTCACTTGGCTCTGTGGTCCTGAATCCGATACGAATCTGATCTTTTCAAATGTGACCTGTGTCTGAACGGCCAGGCCACATTCATCCCACCTTAACATCACTAATACTCAACAAAGGTCACTATTCTGCTTCTTGCTACACAGAAGCGGCAAGAAAAACAACAACCATGGCAGATGATGATGCAGAGAGCAGTATTTATGTAAAAAACATTGAACTTTTAAGGTTGGTTAAGATCGCTAGATGTTCTCCAGCGCTACCATCCATGTTTACTTCCATAAACAGAGAGCACACAGGCCTGTGACCTCATTGCGTCCTCTACTGCGAGAGCGGGACACTTGAGTTGTATTAATGCAGTTCAAACAGAAGATCACATACAAGTTGCAAACATGTGGAAATGTAAACAGCATCGCAAAAAAAAATCGGATTTCACCAAAAAATCGTAATTGAGCATCAAGGCCTGCAGTGGGAACGTAGCCTTAGTTGCTCTAAACAGACGCAGGTAATTGCTGTGGTACACCTCAGGTAACCCTGAGGCTTAATGAACATTTATCATTCAGATGAACAAAGAAATCTGTCTAATAAATCAGATTTAAACCAGCCTATTGCAGTTCCATTATTTACTTCAGAATGCTCAAACCTTCCAAAAATAATATTATGATCAACTGTATTAAACCCAACACTGAGATCTAACAGGACAGAAACAGACACAAGTCAAATTTTTGTGGAGAACATCATTGGTATAGGTGCATTTCCATCAGCTTTTTCAAAATATTTTTTTTTTTAAGTATTGCACCAAAAGAGCGTGAACATTAAAAAAAGCTCGCTCATATTCTCAAATTTTTTTTTTTATTGGTTTGCTTAATATGGTTTTTGACTTTTGTCGAAACAGTTAATATGTATGGAAGCCGGCCGTGTCCCTCAGATACTTTTTCACTGTGGTTTTCTAAAAAAAAACGAGTTTTCTCATAATCTAATGATAATGAAGCCATTTTCCCGTCATAACGAGACGATTGGTGTGTGTTACAACTCAATACCACAACAACAAGAGAGGATTTAAAGTATAAGTCATGTCAGCCTATGTGTAATTCTGTAAATAATCCTGTGCTTAACTTTCAGGTAACGAGACAACGTTGTTGGTTTGATGATTCGCTTCAATTTCTGATTCATAAGCAATCAGCCCTATGCCTCCAGGTGTTTTCTAAACAGCCCAGGTGTTACGCCTGGAACGACTATAACAGGGGTGCCCAACCTTTTTTAAACCAAGATCTACTTTTGAAGTTGATGGCATGTCGAGATCTACCAAGCCAAACACAAGGGATGGCAGTATTTGTTTTTTATTTGCACCGGTTTGAGAATAAACAGTAAGTCCAACAAACGGGGAAATGATCAATAGTGTCAAAAAATAGGTTGAAAAAACAGAAATTAACAATCTCTGTCAAATTTGTTTCTACTGTATTCCATGCGATCCAATCAACATCACCTGACAATAAGTGAAAAAAAAAGGAAACTAAAAAACGGATTATTTGAGCAAAGTCTGCACTGCGACTGCACAACTATGGGGCCCCGCAGGCATGGATGGACCGGGAATCCAGGGCTGATGGCCAGCCTCATTCATTACTCATACAGGTTAATCAGCTCGTTATCTCGAGAAATTCTCATGATAAAGAGATAATTATCCTGTCATCTCGAGAAAACAATTAATGGTTTAACCCTGATAAAGAGATAGTTATGTCATTATCTTGAGAAGGCAAAAGATAAAAAAAAATAAGAAGAGTACGACCGCTCTCTGCTTCCATAATTGCGTGATATGAGATGGAAAAAATGTTTGAATCCACTCTGATATATCAATCGTTTCCTCACTGCATTTACCGTTTTTCAAACATTTGACAACACAGAACAAAACAAAGCACGCTCGAGAACCCAATAAGTAAAGACTTAACAGAAACAAAAGGTCCAGAAAGAAAGATCATGACAGGAAACCAATAATACTTAGTTAACTCTGAAACAATAAGAAAAGCATTGGTTTAGCACAGCCAATGGAATCTTAGGCACACTGGGTAAAGTAGTAAACATTAGGTTTTGACAGGCGAGGCTTGTAATGCAGGGTTTTTAGTTTATCAATGTGCAGCTGATAGTTGGAGGGAATTGCATGACAAAATGATATTCAGTCGTAGCTGCCGATGGGTTTTTATATTTGAAAAGGGTAATATTAAACTGTGCAAAGCAGTAAGTGGTTCCGGGTGGCCTTAAATGAGCCCATGCACGCTTTTATAGCTGTGTATGATGTGCTTTGCTTAGCACTTTATAGTTTTCTAAAATACAACAAAATGACCAACTCACAGAAGTTGAGCAGAGCAATGCGTTTGTAGTTAAGTAGTTAGAAATCAAAGCAATATGTGGAATGATTAATATTTAATAAGATTGAGTTTTTATGGCTCAGTTAATTGAATACCTTATCTTTATTATGCAGATGCTTCATAAATATGAAATATTAGTCATTACAGATAGCTCCCTCTTGAAAACCTCACTGAAGCATTTAGAAATATAATTTAGCATAGCAAAAATAAATCCAGGACTTTTCTTTTTTCCCAGTCTTTTACTTGCAAAGCTTTATCTCAGATTAATTTACATCACCATAATAATAACAGCTCTGCATACCCCAGACCTCTTAAACAGAAACTTTTTTTATGCACATGCTCACACACTCACCAAACAATTCTCTTCAAAGATCAATATAAGCTTTTAGAGAGAGTTGATTAATCGTGGGATTAGATATAAGCTCATCTGCTGAATATTACTATATAAAATGTAATCTTGTCATTGTTTGCTGCCCTGTGGTCAAAGCAGGACTGCTGGATTTAGAGCCCCAACAATGATCCTCTGCAGCGGATTACACAAAGCCACAAAGGCTATCAAAGCCAAGGGACTGAGCAGTTCTTGCACATTTTAGTTTACGTCTCATTCTGCACTGTTTTCTGAAAGCCTTGTTCTGAGGGGCTATGCTGGAATGTTTTAGCACCACTTACCGTACCTTACATCTATTAGTTCAGTAACAAACACCATATGGTGACATCTGATATATTGATATTAGAAAAAGATTCATTAAAACTCATATTTGTTATATTTAGGGATGCACTAGTGGACCATAAAAAAACAGGTTTTAATGCCACTGTGTATATTAAAATAAAAGACTTAGAAATCTAACAAACGTTCTTGTTTTTTTCCTTTTTTGAGTTGGTAGACAAAAAAAATAAAATAAATTTAAACGAGGAACCAGGATTTTTTAATTTTTCTTTTCTGACGTTTGGTTTGAGGAGAAAAAAAAAGACTTAGAAGTCTAAACTAAGAGTTTTTCTCTTGATGTGGTTTGAGGTTAAAACCTCCTAAGTTCCCCATCTATGTTCCATTAATACATATAATCATTCAACGATTCATATTTAAATTGTTGCCACATTATTTTTTACACCCATGTCTAACTTAACTTAACTTATGTTAAGCTTTGACTAACTGCCAGTCTAACGTTATCTGGGAAATTCAGTCTTGATCCGAAGAAAGACAAAGAGATATGATGTTGTTCTAAAAAATTCCTGAATCATAATTGCAAATAATTCTCTATTGCTCATAAAAATACAAGTTTGATATGATAACCACCTGCCATGGCCAACGGATACACAGCTACTGCACCTTATTTATATCTTATTTTACTTTGCAAAAAATATACGTATAGTTTTGGGACATTGATTCTTGAAAAGCCGTGAGTTTCTGTCTTATTATGTCAGTGCCTCTAGTGGCAAAATAAAGTATTACAAGGACAAACAGAAAAATTTGCCTTTGAAATTTTTTTTTTAAGACTAAAAACCCCCTAAAAACTTCAAACTTTCCTTTTCCAAATTTTTTTCAATCTCTTGCCTTCAGGGCTTCCGTAATATTCCGTAATATAGCTCAGAAAGTTGTGTGCATATTCATTTTTACCTTACCAACACCTGTTGAACTAATAATTGGTCCCCATCAGAGCAGAGTGGAGCGGAGCAGATAGACAGAAATATGGTGGATAGCAGATTTCAATTCAAAGGGGTGGCCGAGGATTTCGCTCCGATGCGCTCACAACATCACTTAAAAATGTTGGATTATAAAATTTGTAAAATAACATTTGAATTAAGGGTGATTTTTTTTTGACAATTAATAATTAAATAGGAAACGCGGAGCAACATGAATAGAGGGAGGTGTTACGTTCAAAGCTAGGAAACAGTGCGATAATTTAACAGCCAATTAAATATGACAGTCCACATGTATCTGTAACGATCTTGGTTCTTTTTTTTTCTCTAAGTTTTCAGTTTCAAGTTTAGCCAGGTTTTTCATTGTTTTCTAGCTTTATTGGTGTGTCTGGATTCATTTAAGTTGCTTTGGTTTTCCCGTCTGTCCTCTGCTGCCCCCTTGTGTTCTTTTCCCTTTGCTTCCTCGTCAGCTCCAATCACACCTGCTCCCTATCAGCTCATTAGCCCTACCTTTGTTCAGTCAGCCATAAATACTCTCCCTCTGCAGTCCCTCTTTGCAGAATCGATAAGCCAAAGTAAGAGTGATATAAGAATCGATATGAGTAAAACAGAAGTTAAAAGTATTATTAAAAGAAAGATATAAAAGGAAGATGGCTTTATAGAATACAAAGGAAGGTTGGTGAAATTCGAGGAAAAATTGGGAGGAACAGAATAGAGGAAAAGATAATAACTAGACTACGGTTGGGACATACAGGACTTAGTTCAACGTTACGATTAATGGGAAAACATGAAACAGGAAGATGTGATGAATGTGGGGAAAATGAAACAATAGAACATGTAATGTATACCTGTAGGACGTTTCAAAGACAAAGAACACAATTGATAAGGAGTCTGACAAAGGAAAAAGAAAAGTATTGTCTAACAAATATTTTAAGGAAAAGTATTTATGATTCAAGTTATAGAATTATGTTTCGTTATTTATGGCTACAGGTTTAGCGAAAAGAATTTAGGTGTTTTTTTGTTTTTTTTTGATCCACACTCCTTACTGGTTGGTGGCGGTAATGCACCACTTAGTTGTTTGCCAACCGCCATTAAAAACAAGAAGAAGAAGAAGAAGTCCCTCTTTGCTGGTTCCTCGTCTTACCTTTTTTCACCCTGGCTCCTTGATGGTTTCCCCTGATGTCTCCATGGTTCTGGTTTGTTTTTGATTTTTATTTCGGATTTTTCGATACCTGATTTTGTTTAACATTTTCAATTTGGATTTTTGGATTCCTGTTTTTGCTGCCTGATCTTCATTAAACCTTTTAAGAACTCACCCCTGCCTGTCAGCCTCTGCATTTGGGTCCTCATAAAAACAAACAAATCCAAACAAATCGTGACAGAATCGGCCACATCATTAAATCAAACGGCGTGTGTCCCAGGGCCCTGGCATCATTACATGTAGGAAAAATGTCTGAAAATGCCTTCTCCTGAAGGTATGAGTGAGCGTGGAGCGATTTCGTTGGAGCGGCAGGAAATTAAGATGAATGCGGAGCGGATTTTGAGTGGAGCGTCCTGGTGCAACTTTAAGCGGTGGAGCTTATGAACGAGCATCCTCCTGAGCAGGGAGCGGGAATTGTGCGGTGCTCCACTCCGTTCACATGCTATGTTCTCCATTAAGGCTGATTTATACTCAGAAACCAGGTAATCTGCGTGTGTTTTGCAGTGAATGCAAATGTACCCCCGCCCCCCTCCGCAGACAATCTGCTGCACCTCTCCCAAATTGTACAGTAGGTGACCGCAGAAAGTGCCGGAGACAGGAGGCCTCTGATTGGTCAAATCTATATCTGCTCTACTCGATGTGTATTTCCTGTTTGGTTCCTTAGCGGCTTGTTTTGTTTGTATGACCGCGATTGCGGAAAACGACTTGTGAAGATGGACCAGCTAGAAGAGCGAGGTGCGCGAGAACGCTGGGATCATTTTTTCTCCTATATTCATGCTCTTTTTGGCCCTCATGTCCCTCTGTTGTCACACAAACTTGACTCCATTTCCTCACGGCCTCGGCCGTATCTAGAACCACAGCTGGTTTCTGATTGTTCCTCTGGCGTTGTGGCGTGGAATAACATAGCACAGACCACGCTTCAATATTGAGCATAAATCCAAAATGTCTGTGACAAGCTAACTGCGACTCACTGAGGATAACCAGGCCTTTAGGAGCATTCCAGTAGTTTAGGCTTTGCTTAAAGCCAGTTTTAGTCCGTGAGGCAGACACCCTGTCTACTTTTAAGGCTAGGCTTAAAACTTTCCTTTTTGATAAAGCTTCTAGTTAGAGTGGCTCAGGTTATCCTGAGCCATCTCTATAGTTCTGCTGCTATAGGCTTAGACTGCTGGAGGACATAGGGACCCCTTTTTCATCATTCTGCTTCATTCTATCTCTATTCTCCCACTCTGCAGAATCTGTTAGTTCAATCTCTAACGTTCTGCTCTCTCTGCTTTTTCTCATAGTAGCTTCATCTGGTCTGTTCCTGTTTGGCTGTCACTCCATCCTGGAGAGAAATATCAGCTGTGCTGCTGCCATCAACACCTTTGTTTCTAGATGTTGGAGCTTGGCCTGTTTTCCAGTGTAGTCCTGTTTCTCTGACTGTGACTAACTGGATGTGCTCTCTTCATCCTCTGACATGGGAGCTGGCTCGGAGCTCGTCTGCCTGGCTGTGTGTTTCCTGGACGGGGCCGCCTGTGGAGCTGGTTGACAGTTGCTTTTTGTATCTATGCTTCTTTTTCTATGTCTGCTTCTGTCTCCTTGAACCCCAGTGGGCCTCAGCAGATGGCCGCTCACACTGAGCCTGGTTCTGCTGGAGGTTTCTTCCTGTTCAAAGGGAGTTTTTCCTCTCCACTGTCGCTACAAGCATGCTTAGTGTGAGGGATTGCTGAAGAGTCAATGAGTCGATGCAATCAGCTGGTTTTCCTTAGATAGAAAACTTTGAATCAATCTGACTGGATGATCTGGTGAACTGGAAAATGCCTTGAGACGGTGTGAATGTCATCAGAAAAACAGATCCTGCTAGAAAAGATGCTTATAATCAGAAATCACTGTGGTTTATGCAGTTATTCATATCCAGGAATAATTCCTGCCAGAGAAAAAAGGGGCGGGGCCTAACAGGGCCTGACATGACTTAAAAGGGGCGGGGCCTAAAAGATGATTGATGTTCGAACCACAACGACTCAGAGAAAAACCCCAATGATGGGATGGCAGTGAATTACAAGAGTAACTAGTTAGAGTTACTACTTACTTCTCACAGAAAGCAACTAGGAAATCCAACTAGTTAGTAGGCAGATAAGCCTTTTATTATCTAAAATGTTAATGAATTTGGAAACTTTATTATTATCTAAACTTTAAATACAACTGCGAGTTCAGACAAAAATATAAGATATTGATTATTAATAAAGTAGAAAAATAACAGATTTCCTAATTGAAAGGAGTAACTATCTGAAAAAAAAAAGCTAAGCAATCTGGACCAGTTTGGTGATTCTGATGCAGAGAATTAGGCCTGACACTCGTAATGATGGTTAAGTTTAATGTTTATTTAGAAAAGGAGCATAAATAAAACGTTTAGGAATTGATCAAATGAAGCTCATTGACAGGCTTCAGTTGGTGGTGAATCAATAGCAATTCTTGAATATCATTATCATATATATAAATAAACAGAATTGAATTGAAACTGAATTAATAAGAAGGAATGCATAAAATTGTTTATTCCTTTGATTTTAGTGTTCCTAAAGAACAAAAGACCTGACCAGTCTGCCCAGATCAACACACAGGTAATGTAAACTGAATAAATAACTTGTTAAATGTGCGGAAATGTGACTTACCCTTTATTTCTTTCCCTTCTTCTTTACATAAGTGTGCCTTACTCAATTTCCAGCTTCAGTGGGGATGAAGAAAGATAAGAGGAGAAAATTGGAAGTTTGGTTTAAAATGCAGACAGCTCTGGCGTTCTGCTTGATGGCCTGTAACATCTCGCACCACACTTTGCATCACAGAATGGGAGCTTGTAATAGAAATTCCCCAACAGAGAAGGTTAATCACTAGGCCACCCTCACCAACTCTCTGCTAACACAACAAAAACTGCAACATTGAAATGCAGCGCTTCATCTGGAGCTCTCTGCATGGGTATATGTGTATGTTTTTAAATTACCTTTAGGATTAATTATTGAGTAATGTCTGTCACCCTGCTGGATCTTCATCCATAGTTACCTATGTGACACCTAATGGGAGAAGAAATGTGACTAAAAATTCAGTAAATAGATTTGACCATGCTGCTGTACCAAAGCTTTTGAGAGTTCAAATGCAACCTAAGCTGATTAAAAAGTTGTAATAGAAATTGACCTTTTATACATGAAACCCACGTCACTATAGGACCCAAATGAAGGCTTTTTAATGAAAAATGAAGGAATTTTGAACTTGACAAATAAACTTTTAAGCTATTTACATAAAATGTTTTCATTTGAAGCCCAAACATTTTGGTTTTTAACCCTTCATAATTTTTAGTTCATTATAATAATCATTTTAAAGTGTGCATCATTTAACATACACTCGCCGGCCACTTTATTAGGTACACCTGTCCAACTGCTTGTTAACACTTAATTTCTAAGCAGCCAATCACATGGCGGCAACTCAGTGCATTTAGGCATGTAGACATGGTCAAGACAATCTCCTGCAGTTCAAACCGAGCATCAGTATCAGTTCTGTGGGCGGAAATGCCTTGTTGATGCCAGAGGTCGGATGAGAATGGCCAGACTGGTTGGAGCTGATAGAAGGGCAACAGTGACTCAAATAACCACCCGTTACAACCAAGGTGGGCAGAAGAGCATCTCTGAACGCACAGTACGTGGAACTTTGAGGCAGATGGGCTACAGCAGCAGAAGACCACACCGGGTGCCACTCCTTTCAGCTAAGAACAGGAAACTGAGGCTACAATTTGCACAAGCTCATGGAAATTGGACAATAGAAGATTGGAAAAACGTTGCCTGGTCTGATGAGTCTCGATTTCTGCTGCGACATTCGGATGGTAGGGTCAGAATTTGGCGTCTACAACATGAAAGCATGGATCCATCCTGCCTTGTATCAACGGTTCAGGCTGGTGGTGGTGGTGTCATGGTGTGGGGAATATTTTCTTGGCACTCTTTGGGCCTCTTGGTACCAATTGAGCATCGTTGCAACGCCACAGCCTACTTGAGTATTGTTGCTGACCATGTCCATCCCTTTATGACCACAATGTACCCAACTTCTGATGGCTACTTTCAGCAGGATAATGCGCCATGTCATAAAGCTGGAATCATCTCAGACTGGTTTCTTGAACATGACAATGAGTTCACTGTACTCAAATGGCCTCCACAGTCACCAGATCTCAATCCAATAGAGCATCTTTGGGATGTGGTGGAACGGGAGATTCGCATCATGGATGTGCAGCCGACAAATCTGCGGCAACTGTGTGATGCCATCATGTCAATATGGACCAAACTCCCTGAGGAATGCTTCCAGCACCTTGTTGAATCTATGCCACCAAGAATTGAGGCAGTTCTGAAGGCAAAAGGGGGTCCAACCCGTTACTAGCATGGGGTACCTAATAAAGTGGCCGGTGAGTGTATAAATTCAATGTAAAATATTCAATTATTACACAGATAGGATAGAGAAGACATGCATTCTTTGGTTTGGATTTATTTCAATAGTGAAACCTACAGAATCTTAAAGAGGAAAATGTTTTTGCTTCAAGGATCCCCAACCCCCCTGGTTCTGATACCAAAATACACCCGAGCCGGGCCACACAAAGAAATTCATAATAGACATAATTTCTGAAGGATTTATTTACCAAGTCGAAATGGTGTTTTATTTTGAAAAATTACCTCCATTACATCGGTCTACGACAGTGGCTTATAGAGGGCACTAGAGCACCGCCCTGCTCACCAAATGACCTTTATTAAGACATAAAAACACATAAAAATTCAGTTATATCATTTTTTTTTTTTTTAACATTTATTTATTGATTTTAACAGGAGAACAAGAAACATACATATATACACTTACAAATAATTAAACTTGACCAGACAAAAACCCAAAGTACATATACACAAGGTGGAGGGGGGAAAAAGAAAAAAAAATAAAATAAAATAAAAAAATAAATAAAATAAATAAATAAAAAGGGGGGGGGGTGCAGCAGACCCTCAATAGACTAACCTATATAAACATCAGTTTGCCTCACCATAAGGCCTTATAACCAATCTTTTTTCCAACCATCAAGTTGGATATCATTTTGACACAGCCAAGTGTAAAAGACAGACCAGATCACCCAGAATTTATCAAGCTTATTCTTAGTAAAATAACTGATTTTCTCAAGTGCAAAGTAGAACGTCATTTGCGTGGTCCATTGAGAAATTCCACATAAAGACTCCTTCTTCCAAGAGAGTGCAATGCAGCGTTTGGCTTCCAAAAAGGAGACATTTAGTAAGGATCTCAAGTTGTTTGGGATAACAAAGTCTTCAGGATAAATATTCAAGATGCACATTTTAGGATTCAAAGGAACCTTTTTACCTATCATCTGACCTATCACAATCAATACATCCTTCCAAAACGCCAACACTCGAGGACACGCCCACATGCAATGGAATAAAGAACCCTTTTGGGAAGTACATTTAATGCAAGTGTCAGGAATTAAAATGGTTAAAATGATGCAATTTAACTGGAGTGATGTATTGCCTAGTCAGCCATTTGTATTGTAACAATTTGGAATTTGTGTTAGCAGATTGTGTATGAATCGAATTGCAGGCTTCTGACCACTCCTCACTCGACAAGTTCCCACCCAAGTCCGCTTCCCATGCTTTTAGGATGTTGGCCGGAGATTCTTTACATTTGTCAACAAACAAGGAATAAATTAGAGACAACTGTCCTCTGTTATATAGGTGATTTACAATAATGTCTTCTAGTGAAGACAAGGGGGGCAGATCAAGATTATTTTGTTGCTTGGATAAAATGAAACTCCTAACTTGCAGATATTTATAGAAATGTTTAGTGGGAATGTCATGTTTATTTTTAAGTTCTGTGAATGACATAAATACTCTTCCTATAAAAAGATCAGATACCTTAGCTAACCCCTTAGCAGACCAGAGTTTAAAACCTAGGTCTGCTCTACCTGGACCAAATTCCCTGTTTCCAAAAATGGGTGAGAACTGGGATAGTTGTTGCCCTTCTCCCAAATATTCAAATACTTTTTGCCAGATAAGCAATGTATTTTTCAAAAACGTTTTTTTTGTTTGTTTAATAAGTTTTTTCCTGTCTGATGAATACAAGTATAAGTTTAAAGGAATAGAGATATGCTGGGACTCCATTGTTACCCACGATGGGGGCTCTTTGGAAACAAAATAAAACATAGCTGCCCTGATCTGGGCTGCCCAGAAATACCATAATAAATTAGGCAGTTGTAGACCACCTCTGTCATAAGGTAGATACAAAAGGGACAGTCTCCTTCTAGGACGCTTACCGTTCCAAATGAAATTGGAAAAAGTTTTATTTATCTCCTTAAAGAAGGAGGGGGGAGGGGAAAGTGGAACTGATTGGAAAAGGTATAAAAATTTTGCCAATATTGTCATTTTAATAATATTGACCCGACCTATTAAGGAAATGGGTAGTCTAGACCATCTTTCTATTAATTGCATAACTGATTCTGTAAGGTGGTTATAATTAGTTGGAATGATATTATTTATTGTAGGGGTAACTTTAACACCTAGATAAGTAAATCCATGTTTAGACGCTACATAAGGAGTTGAAACTGGGGGATTGAGGCGATCGTTTTCTGATAGGTACAGTATTTCAGATTTAGCATCATTTACCTTATATCCTGAGAAAACTCCAAAGGACTTAATTAAATCAGCTATCGTGGAGATGGTGCTATCCAGCTTGGAGCAAAACAGGATTATGTCGTCTGCATACAAGGCTATACGATGCTCTAAGCTCCCTAATCTTATACCAGTTATATTATCGTGTTTGCGAATTGCCATAGCCAAAGGTTCGATGGCCAATGTGAACAACAGGGGAGAAAGGGGGCCGCCCTGCCTTGTTCCACGTTTTAGTTTGAAAGGAGATGAAGTTAAACCATTGGTTAAAATTTCAGCTTGTGTGTTTGAGTAAATCAACTTTATCCAGCTAAGAAATTTCCCTCCTATACCAAAGCGTTCCATAACAGCAAACATATATTGCCATTCTATCCTGTCAAAGGCCTTCTCTGCGTCTAGTGACAGGATGGCATTGTCTGGAGCTTCAGATTTTTCAAAAATTACATTAAACACCCTTCTGATGTTGTGAAAACCCTGTCTTCCTTGTACAAAACCATTTTGATCAGGGTGGACCATCTTGGGTAAAAGTAGCTCCAACTTCCCAGCTAACACCTTACACAGAATTTTAACATCATTATTAATAAGAGAAATTGGCCTATATGAGCTACATTGAGTTGCAGGTTTACCTGGCTTCAGGAGAAGGGAGATGATTGCTGTATTAAGTGAGGAAGGGAGAGATCCTTTACTAAAGGATTCTTGATACATGTCTAGCATAAGAGGTATCAGTTTGGAATGAAAAATTGTATATATTTCAATTGGAATTCCATCAGGCCCCGGACTCTTACCACCTTTCATACTGGATATAGCCTCAGATAACAATTGTGCATTGAGCTCAAAATCAAGCGATTTTAAGGATTCACTATCTAGGGGAGTAAATTCTAATGAATCCAAGAAAATAGTTTGTGCCTGGGGAGCTAAGTCTGAATAGTCTGAGCTGTACAATTTGTAATAGAATTTTGAAAACGTGCTGTTTATTTCTTTTAGGTCAGATGTAAACTCCCCTTCAGCTGTTTGAATTGAATTTATTGCTTTATCTGTTTGTTCCTGTTTGATACGCCAAGCCAACAACTTACTAGCCTTTTCACCTTGTTCAAAATATGATTGTTTTAGTCTCATTAAACTTTTAATTGCTTTATTTGTAGACAGCATGTTGTATTTAGCTCTTAACCTAAGAAGTTCTGTGTTTAGTTGGGTTGAAGGATTCTGAAATAGTTGTATTTCTATGTTTTTAATAGAATTATCTAGTTGTTCCAATTCTTGTTTGTTAGTTTTATGTTTAAAGCTGGTAAAACTAATCATTTGGCCTCTTAAGAATGCCTTAAAGGCCTCCCATCTCACAGGAGCCGAGGTTTGGTGGGTGTTCAATTCAAAATACATATCTATTTTTGTTCCAATAAATTGTATGAAATCTGGGTCCCTAAGCCAAATTGATTGTAGACGCCACTTAGATGAAAAGGAAAGATTAGGAACCTTAAGGCAGAATGACACCGGAGCATGATCGGATATTACTATACTGTCATGCCAACTATTACTAATGAGTGGAACTAGATCAGCTGAGACTAAATAGTAATCAATTCTTGAAAATGTTTGGCAAGTACCAGAACAGCATGAGAAAGAAAGCTGGTTAGGATGCATATTTCTCCAAATGTCTACCAAATTGAGTTCTTTCATAAAGTTAAGTAATTCTTTCCTTGTTTGAGCATGAGAGACGTCTTTGCCTGTAGATCTGTCTAACGTTGGAATGAGCGTACAGTTAAAATCGCCTCCTATGATGTACCCTCCAGGAAGCGACGCTACAGACAGAAACAGGTGTCTAAAAAAAGCAGGGTTATCATTATTTGCCCCGTAAATATTGACCAAATTAAGTTTCACAGACAGAATCACACATTGCACAATTAAATATCTGCCATATCGATCCTCAGTTACATTGATGAGCTGGAATGGCACCGAGCTGTGGATTAGTGTGATTACGCCCCTCGAATGTGAGCTAAAGGAAGTAGAAAAAACCCGACCATGCCATCTTCTCCTCACTCTATTAATATCATCAGGGGTCAAATGAGTCTCCTGGAGGAAAACTATCTTAGCCTTTAACTGTTGAATCCTGTTCATCACCTGTTTAAGTTTGACAAGTTTATTTAGACCTCTTACATTCCAAGAGGTGAATTGAAGGTCAGAGGCCATCAGAAAAAAGGAAAAATTACTTCAGCCACGGTATGTATATTTAAGAGTGAGCTGCCGAGGGAAAAAAAGACGGATAAAGACAAAAAAGTATAGACACAAGAAACAACAATTAGACAATAGAGTATAAATCCCCAAACGAAGTATACCCACCCAACCCACTGAGAACACTTCCCAAGGAGCCATCCAGGCTCGGTCATGAAGCCCTGCTGGTCCACCCCAGCAATCAAGACGAAGAGGAACAGCATATAGAAAAACCCCATCAAACCACAGCCCCCAAATAATCAGTAGTGAAATTAACAACCCATAAACTGTAATGAAAGTAAACACACATTTGCATTACTTAACCTTGGTTACCCTAACCAAATTGTAAATTGACCATATGAATTAAACACAAAATAGAGCTGCATTAATAACCATTATAAACCATCAAAACACAGAATTTAAAGGATATGAATATAGAAGTGCACTTACAAATATGTGATCATAGTTGCAAATATAGTGAGATATAATTTGACAAAGTCACATAAATGTTCACCTTTATTGGACCTCTACCTGGTTCGCAACCAGATTTCGCTTCCGCTGGAGCTGCAGGACGAAGGACTCCGCATCTGCTGCCTTGTCAAAAGCGTGACGTTTCTTCTTGTAGGTCACCAAAAGTGTGGCCGGGCGGGTTCGGGCTGTACTTTTTATTATTTCATTCGGGCCAGGCCGGGCTCGGGCTTTAAACCGTTATATGCGCGGCAAATAAATGATCATGTGATAACGTTCGATCTATACGCGATGAATGCAAAATGGATGTTACAGAAGTGAAACGGAGATTAGCCCTTAATGCGCACAATTGAAAAATGTCGGGCTGCAAACGGGTCGGGCTCTACGAAGCTGTCAATCATAACGGGCCGGGCCGGGCACGGGCCTGGTTCTTTCGGACTCGGGTCGGTTTCGGGCTGACTTTCAAGGCCCGTGTCATGCTCTAAGCCAGACCATTTCCTTCTGTGGCTGCGGATTCATTGTTGACGAGAGGCATATCCGAAGAGTTACTGCCAACAGGGGGAGAAGCTGCCCCGTCGCTGTAGGCTCTGCTAGTGCTAGCTAGCCTGCTACTCCTTGACTGTTGCACTGGGCTCAGCATAGACGTTATTAAAGCCTTTTTAGAGTTCGGTTTTGTGATCTTTGGTGCCATCTGGTCAGCGATAACTAGTACAGTTAACCAAAGAGGCAAGAAGCAAAAAAACAGATTGTTAATTTAGTATTTAGAAGGAAATTGGAGAGGGCTCCACCGCACGTCCGTTCAGCACCACGACATGACCTGGAAGTCCTTCAGTTATATAATTAAAATATTTCATAATATATTCATATATTTTTCAGATGATGAAGATAAGTATTTAATCTTTAATGATGAGGAAAGCTTTTGTTCGTCCTTGGATTGGTTAGACTTAAACTTAAACAACTTTATTGTCAATTTGTATAAACCAAGTATAGAAATATCTATAGAAAATTAATTTGCTTACAGCAGTAGAATGAGTCGCTTAAAACAGTGAAATGAGCATTGATCAGAATTCAAACAGTGTAGGGGAGAAAGAAACAAGTTTAAAAATAAAGGTGCAAAAAGGTATTAATATGGAAAGGTTCAGTGCGGTGCAAGATAAATAGTGGTGCAAAACGCAGTAGAACATTGAGTTGTGTCCTTTTCTATTTTTAAAGGATTATAAAAGTCTGGTGGTGCAAAATAATGTTGCAAGTGTGATACAGAGTCTCAACAGTTCATCAGTGTGATGGCGGTGGGGAAGAAGCTGCTGCAGAACCTGCTGGTCCTGCATTGAATGCTGTGAAGCCTCTTCCCAGAGGGCAGCAGGGAGAACAGTCAGTGGAGCATCCTGTCTTATGACCTGATTGTCATGTTGGGTTCAAATCTTCTAACCCACATGCAGAAACACTCAAACAGAAAAAACAGAAACAGAAAAAAGGTTAAAAGGTTTATTGACAATGTTTTCTGAGAAATGTGAACGGCGTCTTGGTTCGTCAGGCTGGTCAGGGGAGGGAAGCAACTAGAGGAGGACAGATCGGTTAGAGTGGAGCCAAGAAACTTGCTGTTTGGGTTAATACCTGCTCAGGGGGTATTCTGACTGGCAGGGGGGGAACCTTGAGGGTCCAGAGGCTGATCGACAGGCTGAGGGCAGAGGCGGAGGCAGAGACGGAGGCTGAGGGCAGACAGGCAGGTTCCAGGCAGCGAGAGTTTTCTCCAGGAGTTGACTGATCACCAGATATGTCAGGATCTGAGAGGCAGAAGAACACAGAGTCAGAGAGGTTCTCTAAAAAATCAGGAAAACAGATCAGAGTTAGCTGGCTCAGGTTTGCTGGTACCATTACTGGCAAACACTCTGGCAGGGAAGTGTCAGCCTCCTCCTCCTTAAGAACGCCTCCAGATGAGCAGATGGGAAACAGGTGTGCAGAAGTCAGCTCACGCCCTCAGGAGGAAGATCTCAGGCTCCCACTGGTGGAGAAAGGTGACAAGCCTCCAGATTCCAACACTGATCAACTGTCCTTTCAGAGCAATACTCTGCTTTGTAACCATGTGTTATGTTCTGTTAATAAATAAGGCACTGCAAGGAGGGGGTTGGAGAGAGAGTGTTGGAGTGTTGGGTTGCTGCTCTTTTTCCCCTTCTGCAGAAGCTGTTGTTGAAAATCCCTCTCTGTGTGAATTCAGTCCTTCTTTTACGAACCTACATTTTTGAACCTAACAGATGTCACGGGCTCGGGACACGCAGCGCTGGGATCAAATGTCTTTAATGGAGGGAAGAGGAGCCCCCATGATCCTCTCTGTTGTTCTCACCTTCTTCCAGTCTGAGGCGCTGCAGCCTCCACACCACACAGTGAGACAGCTGCTCAGAACGCTCTCTATGGGGCTTCTGGAGAAGGTGGGGAGGATGGGGGGGGGGCAGGTGGGCTCTCCTCATCCTCCGCAGGAAGTCCAAGCGCTTCTGGGCCCTTTGGACCAGTGAGGTGGTGTTTCCAGTCCAGGTGAGGGTGTCTGTGATGAATGTGGTGCTGCTGACCACCTCTACAGCTGAGCTGTTGATGAGCAGTGGAGCGTGGTTAGGACGCTTCTTCCTGAAGTCCACCATGATCTCCTTGGTCTTCTCCACCTTCAGGATCAGGCTGTTATCTCTGCACCACCAGCTGCTCCACCTCCTCTCTGTAGTCCAGGTCGTTGTCGTCTCTGATGAGGCCCACCACCGTGGTGTCGTCTGCAGACTTCACCATGTGATTGGTGGTGAACCTGGGGACGCAGTCATGTGTCATCAGGGTGAACGGCAGGGGGCTTAGGACGCAGCCCTGAGGGGAGGGGCTTAGACTGATGACATCAGAGGTGTTCTGTCCGACCTGGACTGACTGAGGTCTGTTGGTGAGGAAGTCTAGCAGTCAATAGCAGAGGGGTGTATTGAAGCCCAGCTGTTCCAGTTTGCCCATCAGATGCTGTGGGATGATGGTGCTGAAAGCTGAAGGAACAGCATCCGCACGTCGGTGTTCTTCTCCTCCAAGAATAATCTTTGCAACATCCATAGATTACAAAAAGGATGGTAAAAATATTTCAATTCTAGGAAATGTACAATATATGCCTTATAACCTACATTTGCTTATTTACACAATTTATTTAATGTTAGTCTGTGAAAGCAACAATACAGTAAAGGAGCATTTTACCTTAATATGTCCTCTGGTTTATTTAGTGGTGAATTAGGGATTTATGAAACAATTGATGGGTCTGTCATCTCACTTTACCATCTCTGGCCAAAAAATAAATAAATATCTGCAACTTTGAACACATGACCTGGTGGCAGTCTAAGGTCTCGGTTGATATTTTCATACAAACAGCTTTTCGGCAGCACAATGCATGGCAGTTTACACCTATACCATTAAGGGCTTCTCCAAGGTAATCATAGCACTTTTTCACTTATTTCATGCAGGTATATCAAAGCTTAAGACACATTTTAAAATTTGAAGGACACCAGACCAGGAGAACTGGACCGTAGTACCCCTGGTGTAAAGGAAGCTTCACCTGATGTAAAACATGATCCGTATTTGATTACTCTTGGCCTTTCTTAAGAGGCTGAAATACAGTTTTAGTGCAAATTTATTGACTTTTAAGCCTTTAAGTTAAGTTTTAATTTAGTAAAATTCAATATTCAAAACAATGTATTTCATTTCTAATGACAGTGAAATAGATTCAGATTCCTTTTCACGCCAGGAGGTTAGTAATAGGTATGTTTACATAGCCTGGGTGCCATTCCGAACTTAGTCCCGCCCACAACGTTTGAGGTCGGGAAGTTCGGTCTGGCTCTGCTCCATAGTAGCGCGAGTATTATCGCCCACTCTCTGGCGATCCAATCAAATTGTCAGGGCGGGCTTTATACGATGATGGACAGATGATCAACAGTAACGTTATCAACCATGTGACCAAAGCGCGCTTGGGTGACAACAACAATGGCTGCCGCTGGAGAGTTGAGGTGAGTAGATTCTGCTATTAGGTCTGTTCTAGAAGATATCGACAGCAAATTAATTTTAAAAGAGGAACAGAGAAACGCGATCAAGGCTCATCTTCTTATTGTAGGCGTGCAACTGCACGCTTTGATTTTTGTGGACAACAACTATGCGTCGCTTAACATACGTCACGCACTCCGTTGCTCTTATTGGTTGTAGGTCTATCCAATTGAGTACAGAGGCATTTTTTTCCTGGTACATTCGAAACACGCCCCATAATCACAGCTCTATGGAGCAGCATCAGACTCATTCTGACTAGAATTGAGTAGGACTACGTCAGGTTAATGTTTACATGGGATCAATTTTGAAACCAGATTAAAATGTTTGAACAACAGAAATCCAAATAAAATGTCGTATAGGACTAAAAGTGTGATTAAAGTATTCTAATAAAACCTCAGAAGAGCAATTAGCCACTCAAGGCAGAAATAGGTCGTGTTTACGTGGGGTGTTCATGTGTACTCAGGTCAGAATTTCGCATTCAAAATCACTTGATCCTTTTCAGCTGTTTACATGCATGTTAATCAGATTGTCAATAGGCATAACCCCCCCCCCCCTCTAAGATGGATTACAAATTCATTCCAATGCGCTGAATCTGATCAGAATATTCCAACTGCAATGTTTACATAATAAATTATTAATCCAATTTGCCATTTATTGGGATTCCTTAACATAACAAATGGACATCTGTCAACTCAGCAATGATGGAGTCTCCTTCTAACCCAGATTCAAAGATAAATTAGAAGTTTAAGATATCTTAGATGACTGTAGATTTTAAAGTTAACTAGCTGTTTATTGAGAAGAAGGGATTTCTCTGAACCTGATTTTCTAGTCATTACTAGGGGATATATTGTATCCCATATTGATATATATTGTATTTTCATTCTGAAGGTCTATTCATAGGTAGAGAAAGGTTGTAAAATTTGCACATGAAGCCTGTAATGTAATATATGTGCCCCAAAGAACCAACATAGATGGACATCAGGTGGTTATTTACAAAATCTATAAAGGTTTCATTGGACATATATTTTAAAATGTAAACAATTTGAAACCATTTGAAATGTAAACATTTGTTCCTCACATTAAGCAGCAAACAGAAACTGAAATCTGGAATTTATCTGAGGATTTCTCCCCAACAAAACACCATTAAAAGTATTACTTCAAATATCATACATTCCTACCAGTGTTTCTCTAGTAGAAGCAGTGGATAGCAGAATAATAATCATCATTCAAGAAAGCTACTTTGGTTGTTGTTGAAGTGGTTCCTGTATTGGAAACATGCTTTATGTAATGATGCTCAGCATTACCCCGGATGCCCCCAGGCTGCAGCTAGAAGAAAAGCTGTTGTAGGGTAGTTTTCCTTGGCTCTGTGTGAAGAGGAATGAAGGTGCTGCCAAATCTTCCACAACTTCTCGCCAACGATTGAACATTGAGCTGATGTCAAAATAACCAGCTTCACCACAGAGCTGCTGATAAAAGAAAAAAGCTTTCTGGGATCCCTGGCTGGACACCACGTTTCCAAGAACCACTTCAGTTTGGGAGAATTTATCAGCAAAATGTTCAGTTATGGTTGGGTTTAAAAAAGCAGCCCCAGTAGCTGATCTGTTTACTCACTTCATTCACCTGCCGTTTCCTCTCTGCTACTAATTATCATCCATCTTATTCACCTGCTCCCACTGTTATATCTACGGTTCAGCACAGCTATTGGGGCCAGGTCATTATTCCTGTTATGTTTTCATGTTTGTTTGTTTTGGAGTCTAGTTAGGGCCCTGGAATCTTGGGGGACTGTGTGTTGGGAGGGTGTTGGTGTTTGTCTCCTGGCTCAGGTTCCGGCCCTTCTCTGCAGAGCCGTCTGGTTTTGGCTCGGAGGACAAGGGAGGTCAGTTTTAATTTCTGTAATCCTGGCTCCTAGGAGGACTACAGTTGGCAGTTATGCTGGTACCATGTCCTGTCTCTGTCCCTCTCAAACACTGGACTCACATGTCTCCATCTGAGTATGTCTATCTGAGCTTGCTGCTGGACTCTTGGAACTCTGAACCTGCCTGAACACTCTGTGGATTCCAGGAACCTTGGATCTGTCTGTTTGGATCAGAACCCCTGTTCAGGCTACGGACTCCTGGATCTCAGAACTGTTTCCCTGACCTGGATCGGTCTCCTGCCTGCTTACTGGGGCAGTGCATCAGCTGATCCTACCTTGGATGGGGGCGATGGATTATGAGCGATACTCCGTCTTCCCCCTGCAGCCGCTGCAGGTCCGCTGATCCACAGCACCCCATGTCTCTGTTTCTGTTCTATTATTTTGTCATTAAACATTTTGAGACTTCCCACTGTCTGACTCGAATAAATAATGAATACTGGGTCCATCTGTACCGCTATATGACAATAAGCTGTTTTCATTTATCAAAAAATAAATATTTTGCATAAATGAATTAAAAACTAACCATGGATCTCTGGATGTCCCTCATAATTTGTATTATATACCTAGCAGTGTGGCTGGGCACCAAAGGGCACTAGGGTACAGCCCCACTTCCCAGATGACCTTGATTAAGACATAAAAAAAACAATCTTTAATTTAAATTTTCAATCAATCTTTAAGGACACCTAAGCTATTTTGTTTGTCGTCGATTTGTGACGTATTTCCACCCTGGGACTCTGGTTAACAGTTGTTCATGCGCAGTAGCTCCTCTTCAATGCTAAAGATAGGAGCATCCTGGGAAGCATCCAAAGCTGAAAGCAGCTGTCTTTGGACACCATCTCCCCCCACAGCGCTGATGTCACAGTTATGAAGCTCCTTGATAGAGATTGGACTCTCTTTACTCCGGGGTGGCCCTCGGTGGAGGTGAAGGACTTGGCTAGGTGTCCTTGCCTCTCGCAAGCTCAATGAACTTATGGTGGCATTGACCCAATTGGATAAGAGGATTTTAGGGTGGAAGTAAACAAGATATACAACAGACACTAAATGGAAATGAAACTAATGACACAGAATGACAGAGATCAAAATATAACTGAAAACCCAAAGTGAAAACTTAAACTGAAACAAAAAGTCCAAAACGACAGAATTATGACCGCCATTTAATAAAAACTATTTGCTCTTTCAAACCTTTAGCTTCACCAAACAGAAGATGATTGCCTTTAAATCCAGAAGCGTTTAACTGTCAGCCGGTAGGTCCAGAATCTCAGATCCACTCAAGCCGGGGATCCACTGTAAGATATTTTGAATTGTTGAACTCAGCTACAAACTGTACAATGGAGGACGGGGGCAGGGAGCCAGCGGGGGCAAGGAGCGATCAAACCCGACCCGACAGTAGCCTGGACACCGGCGGCCCCGTGCTTCCCCCCACCTATCTTACCAGCCCCCCCTCCTCCGGGTGAGGCAGGCAGCTCATGGCTCTCTGCTGAGGTCCGGTCCAGTCAGCGGCCCAGCAGTCCACACTTCATACAATTTGGAAGAAGACAGAGAAGAACCTTGTCTGTATGCGCAGTGCACAAGATTCAGGTCAATTGTCTCGTAGCTCTGCTTCAACAACAGCATTTGCTCACAAACGCCTCACAAGGGACAACTGCATTTCTGTTTGGCTTTCTCCCGACCTTACGATTTCTGATGAGGAGGTGGTAGTGAGAAGCTAATCACCCCTCCTTACCCTCCATTAAGTACTGTACGCAGAAGGAACTATGAGGCTGAAACTCAGCCTGATACAAAAAAATTCTTGTACAACCGTAAAGTCGGCCCAAAAGGGTCAGAAACTATAGTGTATTTCTAGCCCTAAACTGCAGTTATTATCTGATCTTTGCCAAGTTGAGTGTTTGTTCTATTTATATAGTACACAGCAATTGACCACTGGGGTCCAATCTACCAAGTTAAGGATACCCAAAGAGCTCATGGAGCCTAAAACGTCCAAATGAAGTCCATATCAGAGTTACTTTAGCTCAGTGATCATTATCGTTAAACAACAACCTAATAGTGAACAGAACCAACTAAAATGCAAGTTAGACAGAAACCTGCTGCTGATTAAATAGCCGTCACAAACACAGATGTTAACAGACTCCGCTCCTCCTGACAGCAGCCACAGATCTAACATCCACTGTGTCTTTAGTCTTGTCCTATAAGCATTTTACTTTTTTCTACCGAATAAACTTTCGGCACTTCTGTTCACAAAGATCTATTTACTATCACACCCCTTCTCCTGTTAATCATGAGCACTGATCTAATTGTATTTGATCTTAAAAGCATTTGTTCTAACTTGCTAGAAAAGGCTGAATGTGGGTCTTATTTTCCTGACACCTCAGAAGCTGTTTTCAACTTTAGATGTTTGGTACTTATTTCTGTAAACCCTTTTTTATTTATTTTATTTTAGAACTAGGAAATAACCAACCACCTGATCAGCATTAATGCAGCGTTTTCTTTTTATCCCCAAAGAAAATAAGCATCTGTTTATTGTCAAATTGGCATTAGACAATACTGTCAAATATTTTGCTGTTACTTTTAATCAAAGTGGATGTGCAAGAATGCACATCCAGGAAGAGCAGATCCTGCAAAGTCAATGACTGGATGTATTTTTGCTGGATTCCCTTAGATAGAAAACTTTGACCCAATCAATCTGCATAATTTGAATGAATTTTCGCAGTAAAATGCCTTAACATGATATACGTATGCTGTGAATTTATCGAATTGAATTAAATTACCAGAATCTCATAAGATTTTTCCAGTGATTTCACCATTAGAACATCAGTGAGTACTTCGAATCTCCTAAAATTAGCAGAGAACACACCTCTGATTAGGTTAAATTATTAAGAAAATAGTTATGCATAATTTAAAGCGATAAGTCAAATGTAAAAGCTGCAGAACATTTTATTATTGCTATATCACACATCAGGCTTTATCTAACAAATTTTCTTTTAAATTGTCTGAATGAAGATAATATTTTCAAGCCACACAAAACAGCTTAGGAACCGGTGCGTTTCATTAAAGTTGTATGTTTGCAGATGTGTGAACTGTAAAAAAAGAAGTTAAGCAACAGTCAGAGCTTTATATGGTTTTAAAAAGGGAGGGTGACATTTTATCTATACTTCTTCTCTCTCACTCAGTCATTCAGGTCAAAAGTAAAAGGATCCGACCCACAGATTGACTTATCTACCTGAATCCAATTTTCATGTTCAGTGACTGCAATGAGCAGCTTCATTCCAGGATGAATTACGCTATTTTCTATCAGCTTTTGATAAACAAATGCAGCCCTGCATCAAACCCTTGCACGGAAAAAGTGTTGAGAATCTTGTATGAATAAATCACAGGTTAGGGGCAAACATTTCACAGGAGTAGACTCTATCTAAAACTCCAGCCATTTTGCTATGAACCATCTGTATGTATGGAAGCGCCAAAGTCCTGCAGTGTCTACATGATGAACACGAGTTCAGAGCAGAACAGAGCAGGTTCACCCTGAGCACATGTGACAGACGTGTAAGGGTCATTCTTATCAAATGATGTGGCATCCGTTTGTTCCTAACGCATCACACAGTCCATATCAATATAAATAAACAGCAGGATTTTTTGCCCCATTGAGATCTGATGTTTTCAAAGTGTTCCTTAATTTTTTTTGAGCAGTGTATTTTGAAATATTTTTACTTTATAATTTAATTTTATTAGTTTTTTCTAAATTTCTTAATCAAGGTCATTGGGTGAGTGGGGCAGCACCTTAGTGCCCTTTATTGGCCCCTATTGGCCAGCTATAATTTTGTTTTCAGCCGTGTCCATGCATGGGTCAGGTCGGGGGGTGTCTACTTGCTGGAGCAGATCGTTGCGCTGTGTGGTTAGCAGCAGGGTGTTTCATCAACGATGACGATGACCAAATTATTTTGTTGCCGCTCCTTTTTTTCATTACGATAAAGGAGCTACACTCCGACGGTAACACCGTCATTGTGATGGAATCAGTTCTTTACTTTTATGCAGCTGTCTGCCCCCTAGTGATTGGTTTGTGTATTTTATTTTGATAACCTGAGTTAGACAGGATGTGAGGTCACTGTTCTAGATGTCATTTCCTTCTGAATGCCATGTTTCTCACCCCTTGCTCACACTGGCTCCGGTGCGGTTACCAAGCCGACGTAGACCGCAACTCC
This sequence comes from Cyprinodon tularosa, assembly GCF_016077235.1. Taxonomy (NCBI): domain Eukaryota; kingdom Metazoa; phylum Chordata; class Actinopteri; order Cyprinodontiformes; family Cyprinodontidae; genus Cyprinodon; species Cyprinodon tularosa. The sequence goes on from NW_024038809.1 coordinate 262,713, forward strand.
CGCACACCCCCTCTCACACCGCCCTTTTGACTACGGTGCGGCTCTGCGGCTCCGGCAACAGGTCCGGAGATTTAACTCGCGAGAACAGAAGTTCACTTGAGTTCACGTAACTTCACGCGATAACACGGCCCAAATAAGGATATTTGCGAGAGCTTGTTGCGGAGGGCTCCGGCACGCCGCAAGGATAGCTTTCTTGCGGAATTTTCTGCAGCGCCTGAGTGTCTCGGTAACCGCAGCCGGACAGCTCAGCAGCCAGTGAGAGAGGTTTACGTCTTTTTAATGACTTGGTATCACTGTGGCGCCGCACCCACCGCACCGCAACGGTAAGACCGGAGTCGGTGTGACCCGGCGGTTAGAATCTAGCCAAGAGCAGTCACACATGTGCTCATCTGTTGCCATCTATGTCCTTACTTGCTTAAAAACGGCATCATCTGAAAGTTATATTGTTTCTTCTTATATAAACAACATGTGTGCATTGTTATTTTGTTTTAGGAAGCTGTAGTTTAAATCTAACTGACAAATGTAAAACCTGAGCAGGTTATGGCTGTTGAAGCTAATTTATCATTTGATTTGTGTGATGTTTAGATTATGCATAAATCTAGAAAAGTACATTTTGCACTGATTTTATATTTAGAAGTCATCTGTGTATTGATGCAATATTTTGTTTATTTCTGATTTTGTCAACAGTTTCACACTTTATCCTGATTAAACCATCCAACTCAACATATCAGCCTGTTCCTTGGAGTTTGAAAAGGAGAGTGTTTAGCTGTCTGTATAGCTGAGCCCACGTTCAGGGGGAACAACGCTTAGTGAGGACAGAACAGTCATCCTCACTGTGGTTGACAGATTCTCCAAGATGGTGCACTTAGTTCCGCTGCCCTGTGGAGTTCTCACTCAAAGGTTTTTCATCTGCATGGTCTTCCCTCAGACATCGTTTCTGACAGGGGTCCCCAGTTTGTGTCCCAATTCTGGAGGGAGTTCTGCTCCTTGTTGGGGATCTCTGTCAGCCTGTCATCAGGCTTTCACCTCCAAACAGACGGTCAGGAAGAGACGGCCAACCAGAAAAATGACACCAAGATCCAAATTCTCTATGAGGCTGATCAAACTAAGCGGGCCAGTCAACTCTCCTGGGTGGAACATGCCATTAATTCAGCTCTCTCTAGCACCACCGGGCTCTACCCATTCTTTGTTGTTTTTGGTTTTCAGTCACCGGTGTTTCAACCATTCAAGACAAAAAGAATGCAAGGGTCCTGGTGACCGTCTATGTGCCCGGAGAAGGGCTAGAAAGGCCTTGATTGGTCAAGCCAAAGCTGCCGACCGTCGAAGGGTCCTGGCACCCACTTATCAGGTGGGTCAGAAGGTCTGGCTTTCCACCAAGGACCTGCCCCTAAAGGTGGATAGTAAAATGCTGGCCCCTCGCTTTAACGCCCCATTTCCCATCTCTAAAATAGTGAACTGGGTGGCAGTACACCTCCGGCATCCTCACCGCTTAAGGTGCACCCTGCATTCCATGTGTCCCAGGTTATACCTGTTGTAATCTCTAGAGTTTCCAGCGAGCCGCAGATGAGCAGCTGCACGCTTCGATTAATAAAACTGATCTGTCTGCCTGAATTCTGGTCAAATTCTGGTTAAATTCTATAAATCAAAGTTTTCTTCCTAAAAGCAATGATGAACTGCATGGCAGCATTGTACCTCCAACAATTGTACTAACTCTGCAACAGCTGTCAGTCTGGTAAAGAATCTGGCTGTTATTCGAAATTGTAAAGGTTAATGGTTAAAGGTTAAAGGTTAAAGGTTTAAACATAAACTGACTAAAACTAGACTAAAACAGTTTTGAGTCGACTAAAACCGACTAAAAATAAAATCACATTTTGTATTGTCTAAAATGTGACTAAAACTAATAATAGTTTTTGTCCTGAACATTTAAAGTAAGACTAAATCTAAGATGGCTGTTAAAAACAACAGCAGTTGAGAGGAGTGATGTGGGCTTATGGAAATCTAATCATAGGGGGAACACTTTATTTTTAGGTACTACTTCACCGTTAGTTACTTGCTGCTATGTAGGAAAGAGCTGTAATCTATTAGAAACGTGAATGTTAAAGCCATTCGCAGGGGATGTGTACGTCTTCCTGTTGCTCCACCCATTACAAATGGAATTAGTTTGTGTTTAAGTTAAAAACTTCTTTTTTTTCTTAAACACAGTGTATCCCCACACGTTGAACGTGTTGTACAATTCCCCCCTGCATTTACAAAGGAGCCCTGTCAGTGGCTGTCACTGGCTGCTGTTCTCTGTGTGATGAGGACACTTCCAGGACATTAGACGAGCCAGTGATTCTAACCTTACCCAGACAGGTGATGGGCAGTCTGTGGAAGGCTGCTCTCTTTCAGGTAATTAACGAGCTTTCAAGCACTGGAGCTCAGCTGTCCTGTTGGTATCCGTTATGGCCGCCAGAAAACTGCACCACATTTTCTTATTGTCCACAATTTCTTGCAAAAGTATTAATATCCTCTGAACTTTTTTACATTATGCCATGTAACAACTACAGACATTGTTGTACTTTATCACACATGCATCTTTGTGAAGTAAAAGGCAAAGGACACTGTCTTTAAAAACTTGATAACTATGTAAATATGCGCTGCTTTTGAGATTTGAATTAAATATTGACAAACCTGAACTCAGTGAAGGCTACTTTGGCATATTTTTTGTAGGTTTTTCTTTGTCAGTTTATTGGGTTCTTTTTTCAGTTGAGTTCCATTAAAGGTCATAAGGTCTAAGCTACAAATGTTTCATCAAAATAATACATTCAAAAAGCATAAAACACCCACATAATTTCCAGGGTGGTGAAGAATAATATGAATTTTACTGGAAAAAAAAAATTTGAGTATATAGATAATTATTTTATAAATTTTGACAGTTTAAAAAGTTTAATATCTTTTTTTTGGTTATGATGCCAACAACGAAATAAAATTATTCTGCACCCATAAGAAAAAGCAAGTTAAATTCCCATGAGACAGGCCCCAGATGTTTACAGATTGTAGTTGATCCATGATAGAACTGAAAACTGGCTTATTCTAGCCAATTCATTTGAGTCATTCATGGAGTCTAGGTAGAAGTTCAACTGAATAAACTGATTTCTTACCCTCATCCACCTCTGCGAAAAAAAAAAACAGCTATGAACCACACCTCCATAAGGACCAATCAGCATCCAGAGTTCATCAAAAAGGTCGCCAAATCAACAGCTCAGTCTGCTAGCCAAAGCGAAGGCAGTGTCTGCCCTATGTCTGACTTTAATTCAGATGACCCCAATTCAACCCCTCTTCATCCCCCTCGTAGCTAAAGCTTCATCAGAGCGTCATTCCTCCCAGACAACTCATCTCAACCGGTCTGGCAGGAGACCGCCATGTTGAGCCACTGGATCTCACCAACCAGCAGTCTACAGACTGACCAACTTCATCCATCTTCACTCCACCAACGGTTTCAGGCCTGGGGGGAACAGCCCTGCTCTGTACTCCTATTCATGCATATCAAACAAGTGAAGTCTGAGCGCCAAAGACTAAAGTAATTATATCAATAAAATTCCTTTTCTTTCCGCGTTTTTCAGATTGAAATTATATGTACCATAACTTTTTTATTTAGTTTTATAGAATAATTTAGAAAAACGAGAACTGTTTTTTTATTCAACATTTCCCTTCATCTCCGAAAATTAAGACGATGGATACAGAGCATATGTGTCATGATTTTATCAAGAGCTCGGACCCACATGCAGATAAACCAGTAAGAGAGACAAGGGAAAAAGTTTAACAGGTTTATTGAGAAGTTTTGTTGAGATTCCAGTGTTGAGAGGAAGACACTGTGGTTAGTTCAGGTTCAGTGGGAGAATTGAGAATTGATTCTCGAACTTGAAGAGGAGAAAAGGTTGGTAGACTCACGTTTCCAGAGATTAGGTCGACTCTTAGACTCCAGTAGGTGAGGAATGTGTTCCGGTGTTTGTCGCATACGGTGGAGGGCGGACAGGGTTACCCAGAATGTTTGTAGATGAACGGAGAAAGACTGACTGCCACTCAGATTACCTGCAGTACTTGAACGGACTGTTGTGCAGATCAATCCCTTGCTCTGTGTGAAGCTCAAACTTTTCTTTGGGGAAAAGTGGATCCAAACCTCTGGTTTGTTTCCTCAGCTCAGTTTGAAGCTCAGTTGATCCTTCCAGAGAGAGAAGGTCCGAAAAATCCAGTTTGCAGGATGACTTCCTGCCGAGAGGCAAAGACAAACAAAAACAATGTTAAGACTCAGGTTGACAAAAACTCAGTTTGACTCTACTAAACTCAGCTTGGCTAGAGTACCCAAAACTGGCAAACACTCTGGCGTGGAGGTAGTGGCAGTCAGCAGCTTAAGAACACTCCGTTAACGAGGAAACCCTCAGTAGGTGTGTGAGGAGGAGCATCAGAACCAGGCGCCGCCTGGTGGACGAAGGAAGACAAACACACAGACCACACAGACTGGAGTCCTAACAATATGGTTAAATGGTAAGTTACTTATGGGTGTAGGAATGCTATTTGCCTTACAATAATATATATTGAAATCAACTCTAATGAATCAACTTCCTATATGAATGTGGTGGATGATCCTCCCACCACCACATCGTGTTAGTATTTTCTTTTCTTGTTTTAATGGAGCGTACCATTTTCGAAAGACTGACGGGGGAGACTTGTTTCAAGAAGTTTTCAATTAGTTTGTCACTTAAATATTCACTTCTTGTTTCTGCTAAGTAAAAGTTAGTTTTGCTTTATTTGTTTCATAGAATGGTTAATTTTGTATTTATTGGTTCTTTTGTTATGTTGTGCCTCCCTCATGTGGTAGACTTGGGTTACTCCATCCCGTTTTAAGCAGCCTTTAGTTCTTCGTTTGCAGGTCAGTTTTTTGTTTCAGTTGGATCCTCAGTTGACCTCAGTTAAGTTGGGCCCAGATTCATGTTATTTTGTATTGCTTTTGAGCCTTTGTTAACCATTTTTACATAATTAAATGAAAGCACTTTTTCAAATTTTGAACACCTTTTGTCCTTATTTAAGTTTGCTCCCTTGTGGAAATATATGTACATAATATAACCCATACTAGGAAACACTGCAGTGCAGTGCACTACTCCATTGCTCTTCCAATGGACACAGCTGGTGTGAAGCAAGAATACAGAGGCAGAAAATTCCCAGGACAACAATCTTAAACTGCCTTTGTGTTTAAATGGTAGCTTGGCCAATATACCTGTTATTCCCTTTCTTTCTCTGCTCCTGGTAATCTCATCAGAGACCGGAATTCAGTGTCATTAGCTCCGAGTGCTCCGTTTTATCTCCTCCATCGCCTTCGATCAAAATAAAGCTCTGCAGCTGCCCTAGAAAAAAGTACCTAGATACTTTCTTTTCTCTTCTTATTCTAATATTTTCTTAGTGTGTACTATCCATTGAATAAAGTCAATCTGTATTTACAACCGGATGCATATTGTTAGATTCAATAAAAAAAACTAACAGGATGTGCAATGATGTAAAACTCTGAAAAGGATCCAAGACTCGGAAAGACAGATGGAGTTCGCAAACACAAGAGAGTGACAGTCCAGCACAGTAAAAGACAGAGCTTAACATCCTGCATTGTGTCCACACAGTCAGGGCTAACTTAGGGGCTCAAGCTGCATGCTGTTCCTGTGATTAGCTCTCCATCTGGCAGGGTGGGCAGTGCGAGCAGCCAGAGCATCACAGCCTGCTGCATAGATCTCCGAGCTGGGGGAAGCATTTGGCAGAGACTGTCTGGGTGTGCTTGGTGTTTAGCCCTGCCCACAATGCCCAGGGGGATTAAACATCTGGCTGGGATCCTTTTCGGGAAAGTGAAATATGATGAATAAGATGTCATGCCTTTCATGCCTTACAGATGTAACAGAGTTTTTGTCCCTCTGACGCTTGGATATTTCTTTTCCTGTGTTTGAAATCAAGTGAGGGTTACAAAGTAAAGCAGACAATAACTCTTTTAGTAAATAAATCAATTAATAAACCTGTTTCTTTGTAGTGAGGCCTTCATACAGATCTGTGTAGTATTTTGCTGTATTTTGCCAAAGTTAAACGTCTCATATCATTACTCATATTTTAGTTTCAATTTAGGGCAAAAACAGATATCAAATTGTTATTTTTTCTTTAAAGAAAAACACACATTTTTGGCCAGTGGGAAAGGGTTAAAAGACATACAACCATGCACACAGAATCACAGCTAAGGGCAATTAAGAGATGCCAATTAACCTAACAGACTGTGGGAGGAAGCCAGAGTACCGGGAGAGAACCCACACATGCACAGGGAGTACATGCAAACTCCATACAGAAAGATCCCAGCCAGGGAATCAAACCTGGAACCTTTCTATCTGCAAGGCAACAGTGCTACAGACTGCACCACCATGCAGCCCAGTTTAAGTCAGAGAAATATTACCTGGTAAGCATGGATTCATACCAAAATTCAACAGTAAGAAGAGATGTCATAGTTTGAAGGATTGTGCCAAATCTGATGAGTATTTTATGAGTTTTGGGAAAATGATTACTAATGGGGAGGAGAAAAACAATAATAAAAACGACACTATTATCCAAGTCATCTTGAAAACATTGTTCTTCCAAATGTTGGCTACATATTACGGGGTTTTTCTCTGCCCAGAAGTTCGATGGCAAATCCTCCCTCTTCAAGTTGGCGATCCAACGACCAACCCGTCCGTGGAGGATCAGGAATCAGAAAGGTGGAATAACTCCTTTTTTTCACTTTTACCCGATGTATTCTTTTTTCTTTTTTTTTTTACAGTGTTCTGTCTGGCGATGTGGCGATAAGAATAATTGTATTGATGCCAAAAAGAGCCCAACAGATTTTACTTTTTACAAGTGGAGCAGTACAGCTATTGTCATAGTGTTTCGCTTGATTTGTGCATATAAATTGCTTTATTATAATTCATGCAGGAAGGAAATACAGGTTATATGGACACTGCAATGTAAGTAGAACAGGAAAGGAAAAACAGAAAAAAAGGAGAAAAGATGAAAGAAAGAGGAGATAAAAGGGAGATTACAATAAAACATCTTCAGTCTGCTTCATCACCTGCAAAGAGATGTAAAAAGAACAGAACAACCAGCAGAGATGGTACAAGACATATAATAAAGTAACACCTTGATCCTATTGCTAAAGTATAAGTAGTATTATTGAATCTGACATGTATACTGTGGTAGCTGAAGATAAGAATATGGGCTTTCTATATGGAAGTGAATCTCTAAGTAGCTGGAACCAAGAGCCTGTAGTTGTTTACCCGATGTATTCCAGCATCCAGCTGCCATGCACGGGGGCATTATCAGTTTAACTATAGCCCTGGTGAATTTCAATGGTGAAGTCCTCTGGAAATCTTCAATAGTTTCATTCTTTTTACTGATTAATGCTAAATACATTAAATCACAGTGAACATATTAGTTCTAGGTATAAATAATCCATTGATTGTTCCTTGCCAACCGGACTTTTCCTTTAAAGGACCAGTATCTTAGCAGGACCTAAAAAAAAAATGACCAAAATTAATGCAGTAGTCTTCAGCAGAATTAATTACTATACAAATTTAAAATTTTGTCCTGGAGAGAAGGATGTTGAGTTTTCTTATTTAAAATTCTTGAGAAAGTAGTTGCCAAGCTTGTCATGTTTGTCTTCAGGGATCTAACCCACATGCAGAACACTCAGAGGCTGGGAAAAAGTTCACAATGTTTATTTGAACAGATCACAATAAATGAACAATGGTTCTGGGTTTAATCGGCTCCGGGTCTGGTCACGACTGGTTTCACTGCAGAGAGGGACAGATTGGTTAGCAGTCTTCCATTAAACTTGCAGGTTGTGTGTGTGCAGGTCTATACCTGATCAGAGATTGAGCAGAGCGGTAGAAGGGGGGAACCGGGAGGGTCCAGAGGCTGAAGGCAGGCAGAGGGCTAGGCAGAGGCAGGGCTGAGTAGTTAGTCTCACAGAGCTGGTTCAGAGCTTCTCTCTCGGCTTCTTCTGAGAGCGGGCAGGCAGATATCAGACTGATTCGGATTTCCAGGGTTTTTCTGAGAACAGACTGCTTGGTTTCACGATTGAGAAACTCTTCCAGGTTTCAGGGCAGGTTCTTCCTGAGAAGCAGAGAGGACAAAAAACAGATTAGGTTCTGATTCAGGTTTCAGGGGAGTCAGAGATTCAGACAGGCAGGTTGGCTCAGGCTTGCTAACCATAACTGGCAAAACACTTTGGCGTCGGAGTGTTGCTCTGCCGCTCCTTAAATGCCGGTCTCCTTATGAGCTCATGAGCCGCAGGTGTGGTAGTCAGCTTCAGCTCCAGGAGACCTAGAACGCCCTCTGCTGGAGAAAGGTGGACAGACCTCCAGATCCCAACAAAGCTAGTATGCAATTCCACCATAATGAACTTTTTAAAGAGTTTCAGTCTGGCTTTAGAGCTCTAGCCTGACGTAGTCCTACTCAATTCTAGTCAGAATGAGTCTGATGCTGCTCCATAGAGCTGTGATTATGGGGTGTGTTTTGAACGAACCAGGAAAAAACTGCCTCTGCACTCAATTGGATAGACCTACAACCAATAAGTATAACGGAGTGCGTGACGTATGTTAAGCCACGCATAGTTGTTGTCAACAAAAATGAAAGCGTGCAGTTGCACGCCTAGAATAAGAAGATGAGCCTTGATCGCGTTTCTCTGTTGCTCTTTTAAAATTAATTTGCTGTCGATATCTTCTAGAACAGACCTAATAGCAGAATCTACACACCTCAACTCTCCGGCGGCAGCCATTGTTGTTGTCACCCAAGCGCGCTTTGGTCACATGGTTGATTACGTTACTGTTGATCATCTGTCCATCATCGTATAAAGCCCGCCCTGACAATTTGATTGGATCGCCAGAGAGTGGGCGATCATACTCGCGCTACTATGGAGCAATGCCAGACCAAACTTCCCGACCTCAAACCTTGTGGGCGGGACTAAGTTCGGACTGGCACCCAGGCTATTAGAGCTCATCATAGCACTGAAACAGCTCTGGTGAAAGTCACTAATGATATTCTCATGGCCTCAGATAATGGACTTGTATCTGTGCTCGTCCTGTTGGATCTCAGTGCTGCATTTGATCCAGTTGATCATAATATTCTTTTAGAAAGACTTGAATATTTTGTTGGAATTAAAGGAACAGCTCTAAACTGGTTTAAATCTGATCTATCTGATTGATTTCAGTTTGTTCATGTTAATCACAGATCTTCCACATGCTCAAAGGTTACCTGTGGAGTACCACAGGGATCAGTGCTAGGGTGACCATATTTTCATTTTAGAAAACCAGGACACCTTGGTGCGGGGGGGGGGAGTTGATTGAAAGAACAAATGTCTCATCATCGGGATTTGCTCCGTGATCAGAGGAAATGTTACTTGGTGCAGATCAGTGGTGAAAATTGGAAGTTCAGTTTAATATAATACAACTCAGTGAATAGTTCCGTCTGAGATGAATGAAAATAGTTGTTTTAATGGTTATTGAGTCAGATATGTGGCGGTAATATTTGGTTTATCTAAAGGTTTTTATCTGTTACTGTGTAAATGAGTTTGGCTGGAATTTAAGGACAGATTCTAAGAGATCTGCAGAGTGGGAACTATAAATCTGATAGGATTTTAATTTTTCTATTGTTGTTTTGCACAATATGCTTAACTAAGTATTTTTTGTTGTTGAATATTAGAGATTTTGCAGATATATTTTTATACATACATTGTTTAGATTTACTTATGTATTTCTAACCCTTTTATAGAATAGAAAATCCCTTTATTGTCCCACAATGGGCAGATTTACAGCAGCAGAAAGATTATTGAAAATGGTCACACAAATGTGGACCTTAGAAAAATGTATAAGAATAACATAATAGGGAAGAGTTAAAATATAAACAATAAAATACTGTAAAGTGTTTTAACAATATAAAACTGGAGACTTAATAACCAATATGCAGCTATGGACATTTTTACAGTATTGGATATTTGAAAATAGCAGCAACATCAGAGATGTGCAGAATGACACAGCTTTCCTGCTTTGTGTGTCAACTTTCACGGTTGCTAAGCAACAGAGCATACGGCGGTAAAACCCGCCGAAGGGTAGACCTGTTCGAATTCACAGCCTAAACTCTTCCGGCCTCCTTATTTTCAAGGACTTCGAAGGATCCAGTCTAGGTAGACCGCGTCCTTGGAGGATGCAGCCCAGGTTTCGAACAGAGCCTCTGATTAAGAACAGGGCTGCCCGCACCGACGCGGCTCAGGGATTACGTCACACGGAGCGTCGTGCGCAGTGAAATCAGGACATTTCCTTACTTTCTAAAAAAAACCCGGGACGCCCGGGACAGGACGTGAAATACGGATATGTCCCGGGAAATACGGACGTTTGGTCACCCTAATCAGTGCTAGGACCAATTCTCTTTACTTTATATATGCTCCCAATCGGTAGAGTTATTAGACAGCATGGGATTCATTTTCACTGTTATGCTGATGATACCCAGCTATATCTGTCTATAATCCAGATGAAGCTAACCCATTACATAGATTACAGGCATGTCTGAAGACATAAAAACCTGGATGACTCTTAACTTTCTGCTTCTGAATGCACACAAAACAGAAGTTAAAGTCTTTGGACCAGAGTCTCTGAAAAAGAAGCTGATTAGTCAGTCACTTCATTTGGATGGGATTAAACTGATTTCAGATAATAAAGTAAAAAAAAAAAATCATGCTGTTGTTTTTGATCAGGACCTGTCATTTGACAAAAAGTCAACACAAAAACTGACTGAGACTGTATAGTGAAGACAGATAATTTGACATTTATCCACACAACTTATCTCTTAAATTTATAGAAATAAAGCTATTTAGTTACAATAATAAATTATACATGGTTATGTGTGCTGTTGCACCGATACCAATATCAGTATCAGGCGGGGCCCCGATCCAGCACTAAAATGGTGGTATCGGTATCGGCGAGTACCAACCAATAGGGCATCGATACCATTTTGAGAGCCAAAAGTTTTTTCAACTATTGTCACACATTCCAGGTAGATGGCAATTATTTTACATCCAAGTAGTATGAAGTTCTTCATATTGTTGTGCTATATGCCATGATCATACTTGTTGGGAATTGGGAACCAGTGTCCATATTTCATCTTGACGTGATGATGTAGAATCAGCTGCGGAATCTCTGCAACAACCCCCGTTTCAGCCAAGACCTCAACAGGCAAGTCACATGGCAGCCCACACAGGTGTGGTTTTGTCTGTGTGAGGACAGACAAAACCACAGAGCACACAGAATTCCTTCTCTCTTTGCCTCCTGCGCCCTTTGCCTCCTCTCCCTTGCCCAGGAAGCTGGGGTCCGCTTTGGCTGGTTCTCCACCACAGTGGAGATGCGGGCCCCAGGGGAACCAGATCTCCAGAACCATTAAGGATAGGTCAGAACCTTTCCCTGGTTGTTGTTGCCCTGACTGCTGAGCTTCAGCTGGATGAAACTCAAGCCCTCCAATGGACATGGAAAAAAAGGTTTGCAGGCATGATGAGGGACAGAAGAGACAATATGTGTTTACTGATGAGTAAAGACAACCCTAACAGGATGGACTGCATGCTACGCTATGCTGCAGGAATATGTGTTGAGCTGTTATTGAAGCTTGGAGAAGCTTTATTTACTAAGGATTTAAACACTGATATAACATTAGTGTTCATGTGTTCCTCAGATGCTCATTATCAAGTCTGACCAAGAGTCATTTAGTGGAATCCTGATGTCTATTCGCTGCTAGCTATTTCAAAGAGGGTAAAGAATCAATTAACTAAAGGTTTTTGGTTCCTGATTAAGCAAATCATTTAATAAAACATTATTTGGCCAAATAATGTTTTATTCACCTCATGGATTTGCATTGTGAAATAGTCTGAAAACATTACAATTTCTTTAAAATTAGTGAAAAGCTAATTTGATCATATCCCAAATTCTTCCAGATAAACTTTGGTTTTTAAACTCAAATCCACCTTAAACTGTAATATCAATTTCAACCATATTTCCCTTTCTTTTTGTACATAGTAGTTTAGTTTAGTTTAGTTTCACTTTTCTTATGTGGGAGTATTAAACTGAAATATGTTTGACTTGGAGCTGAATGATTTTTGTTAATAAACTCTTATATTTTGAACAGAAGTTGTGGTGAATTTATTCCATTTATGTGCAGAATTAACTGTTTGGCCATGATTATTACTCTAGTTACTCTTTTATTTATTGTTCTAACATACAGCTTGTAGGTCTGTGTTATAAACAGTATGTAACAGCCGAAATAATATCGGATTAAATAAGATATTTACCCCCCCTACCGGGGAGGGCAATAAACATCTTAAATTATCAGAAATATAAACTCCCAGCTTGCTGGGAATTGAAAAGGACATAAAATCACAACAATATACACACACATCAATTTCAAACAGAGGGTATCGGCCAATACTGCACAGCCAGGTATTGGGTATCAGGGCAAAAAAATGGCATTGGTGCAACTCTAGTTTTATGTAACATCCACTAATTATCTCACAGCTGGCACGTGATGTTTTGATTTGTTATTTGCAATTTGAAAAACTTGGCTAACAAGAAGAAAGTCATGTAGGTGATTAACTGGTTAAGCAGCTACTGCCCTATGCATTAGAACACACAAGTAAACCCAAAGAAACTAGAGAAATTTCCCAGGAAACAGTAAGGAGGCAGGACAGTTAAGCTACTAATATTAAACTCAGCTAAAATACACATTAACTGCAAAACTTAAAGCATGGCAAAAGTATGCATACAATTTGATTTCTATTGAGTATATTTGTCATGATGGGTTCACTAAAAGCGACCCAAGAATGCAGAACACCACTGACGGACACAGGGATGAAAGTTTAACAAGTTTATTGATGCATAAGCACACAGAATATACTGGTTCAGGTTCGGGGCCTGGATACTGGTTCACCGGATTCTGCGTGAGAGACAGTTCAGTTAGCGTTGCCAACAGAGGTTTGATTTCCTGAAGTTTACTGATTGTACCTTGAGGGTTCTTGAGGTTAGCTTTGGGAGGGTCTCTGTTGGATCTGGAGAAGAGTTTGCTGCTTCAGCGTCTCACGTCTAATATGAACAGACCTTGCTCTAGTCCAGAGCTGCTTGGAAATTCTCTGTGATTCTTCAGGTTTGGCTCTGAGGGTCGGCTCGGCAGGTTAGCTCTTCCTGAGCTTTCACAGAGGAGGCACAGGTTTCCTGGAAGACAGAGACAAGGGTTAGAATCCAAGCTGGATTCAAAAGTCATAGAGTAACACTGAGGATCTAGGCTTAAGCGCTGACCAACTGGAACAACACTGCAGCGTTGAGGCAAGGTCTGAAGACAGCTTAAGTAGTGGATCCTCTGATGATCTTGATGAGCTGCAGCTGTGCAGGAGGCTCCCTCAGAGGATCCACGGCGGACTCTGCTGGAGAAAGGTGGAATTTCTCCAGCTCCCAACAGTACCCCCCCCTCAACGACCGCCCCTTGGCGGTCCGGAAGAGGTTGATGGGGTACTGCCATCCGCGACCTCGTCGACGGGAGTCCACAATGCGACGGACAGTGAAGGCCGGATGACCATCGACCTCCAGGGCGGGTGGTGGGGAGTCGGACGGAGGGCACAGAGGGCTCGAAGAGACAGGCTTGACTTGGGACACGTGGAAGGTAGGGTGGATTCGGAGGGACTGAGGTAGTTGGAGACGGACGGCTGAGGGGTTGATGACTCGAGTGATCTTGTAGGGCCCGATGAACCTAGGAGAGAGCGAGGGGAATGTCTCGAGTGGACAGCCATACCTCCTGGCCCTCAGTGTACTCGGGGGCGGGGCGTCTCCTGGCGTCGGCGAAGCGTTTACTGGACTCTGTTGACCGGTTGAGGGTGGCGATGGTTTCTCTCCAGATTCTTTGGCAACGGCGGATGTGTTGGTTTACGGACTGGACCGAAATCTCTCTCTCGTCTGCGGGGAAAAGAGGTGGTTGATAGCCGAGACTAACCTGGAACGGGGATTGTCCGGTCGATGCAGATCTGAGGGAGTTGTGTGCGTATTCTATCCAAGGGAGAAATTGGCTCCAGTCCACGGGATTGTTTGAAGTGAGGCAGCGAAGGGTCGATTCCAACTGCTGGTTCATTCTCTCAGTCTGACCATTAGATTGGGGGTGGTAACCAGAGGTGAGAGAGGGTTTGCAGCCGAGGGCAGAACAGAAAGCCTTTCAGACCTGGGAAATGAACTGAGGGCCTCTGTCCGAGAGGATCTCTTGGGGAATGCCGTGTAGCCGGAAAACATGCTTGATAAGGAGCTGGGCTGTCTGGAAGGCCGTGGGAAGTTTTCTAAGGGGAATAAGATGGCAGGACTTCGAGAAACGGTCAACAATGGTGAATATGGTGGACATACCTCGAGAGACAGGGAGACCGGTGACAAAATCAATGGCTATATGGGACCAAGGACGCGAGGGAACAGGAAGCGGCTGGAGCAGGCCAGAAGGAGGTTGGTGTGAGGCTTTGTTACGGGCACATGTGGGGCAAGCCAACACATACTCCTTGACGTCCCTATGGAGGGTGGGCCACCAGAAGCGTCTTGAGATGAGGGCTACAGTTCTGCTGACTCCTGGATGAGCAGAGAACTTGGCGGCGTGCATCCAATGGATGAGACGGGACCTGAAGGAAGATGGAACATAGGTTCGGTTAGTGGGACCGTTACCTGGATCGGGTTCAGTGGCCAGGGCTGAGTTGATGAGGTCAGTTATTTCCCAGTTGACCACCCCCACTGTGCAGGAAGCCGGAAGAAGAGGTTCAGGTGTCTCGGGATGATCGACGGAGTAGAAACGAGAGAGAGAATCGGGCTTGACATTTTTGGATCCGGGTCTGTAGGAGATGATGAGATTGAACCGAGAGAAGAAAATTGACCACCACTATTGGCGAGGATTAGCCTGTTTGGTTGACTGGATGTAAGCCAGGTTCTTGTGGTCAGTCCATACAAGAACCGGATGCTCAGCTCCTTCCAGCCAATGTCTCCATTCTTCCAATGCCAGTTTAATGGCCAGAAGCTCTCGGTCACCCACATCGTAATTTTGCTCTGCAGAAGAAAGTCTACGGGAGAAGAAAGCACAAGGGTGTATCTTTTGATCTGAATCTAGTCTCTGGGAAAGGACTGCTCCAACACCAGAATCTGAAGCATCCACCTCAAGAATAAACTGCTTCGCTGGGTCAGGTTGCATAAGCACAGGTGCTCTGGAAAACAAGGATTTTAATTTATCAAACGCTGCTTGAGCCTCAGGAGTCCACTGAAAAATGCGTTTGACAGAGGTCAGAGAAGTTAATGGAAGGGCGGTCTGGCTGTAGTTTCTGATAAACCGACGATAGAAGTTAGCAAAACCTAAAAACCTTTGTAGCTGTTTGTGGTTCTCTGGAACTGGCCAGTCTAATACTGCCTTAATCTTGTCCTCAGATGGTTTTACCTGGCCGCCCTCGAGCACAAACCCCAAAAAGGTGACTGAAGGTTGATGAAATTTGCACTTCTCGGCTTTCACGAACAGCTTGTTCTCCAGCAGTCTCTGCAAAACAAGGCGGACATATTTCTTGTGTTCATCGAGGCTCTTGGAGTAAATGAGAATGTCGTCAATGTACACAAAAACAAATACATTGAGAAAGTCTCTGAGAACATAATTTACGAGGGCCTGGAAGCAGGCTGGAGCGTTAGTTAGACCAAAGGGCATTACTAGGTATTCGAATTGGCCCAAGGGTGTTTTGAAGGCTGTTTTCCATTCGTCGCCTTCACGGATCCTAAGGAGATGATAAGCGTTTCTTAAATCCAGTTTAAAAAACACCGTAGCTCCCTGTACAGGTTCAAACGCAGAGGCAAGGAGAGGAAGTGGGTATTTGTTCTTAACTGTAATCTGATTCAAACCTCGATAATCAATACAAGGTCTCAGGGAACCATCCTTCTTCCCCACGAAGAAGAACCCGGCGCCCAATGGAGAGGAAGATGGACGGATTATTCCAGCAGCTAATGATTCGTTGATGTATTTTTCCATGGTTTCTCTTTCGGGCTTGGAAATATTATACAATCTGCTGCTGGGTAGAGGAGCACCAGGTAAAAGTTCAATGGCGCAATCGTATGGTCTGTGTGGAGGTAGGGACGTCGCACTGACCTTACTGAAGACAGGGGCTAGGTCATGGTACTCAGAAGGAACTGAAGAAAGGTCAGGAGAGTCCATCTCCCCCCCACCTCTAGGAGACCCCACCAAGGGGGCAGCAGAACGAAGGCATTTTTCATGGCATGAGATGGACCATGATTCCAGGTGACGTTCAGTCCAGTTAATGTGAGGATTATGCTTCTCCAACCATTCGAAACCGAGCACCAGCGGGGAACATGCAGAGGGAAAAACAAAAAATGTTATAGTCTCTCGGTGGTTACCTGACAGAAGTAGCTCGAGGGGCTGAGTTTGATGGGTAACTTGATGGAGTCTTTTTCCGTCAATAGCGGATACACTGAGAGGCTGAGTCAGAGGAATGGTTTCAATTTGGAGTTGCTGGACGAGGTTAGAATCGATTAGGTTACGTTCACAGCCTGAGTCGATGAATGCAGAAAAAGAGAGGTTTTGATTAGCACAGAACAACGTGGCAGGAAGTAACAGTCGAGGAGATTTCTTAGTGTTTATCTGGCCCGCCAGACTCCTCAGATCCTCTGGCGGGCCCAGGCTTTTGATTTAGCCGGGCAGGAAGCGATGAAGTGTCCTCTCTCACCACAGTAGATACATAGTTTGCTTAGAAAACGCCTTTGCCTCTCCTCTGGAGTGAGCCTAGTGTGTCCCACCTGCATGGGTTCGACATCCCTTTCGCTCGAATGAGAGGCCTGAATAGGCAACGGTAGAGACTGGGACTTAGGCCTCTGAATGGGCAGCTGCTCAGTAGAGGAAGAACAAACAGTCACGTTATGTGAGGCAGAAGAAAGTGTACCCTGCTTCCTTGAACTGTTTCTGGCACGAATTCTATTATCCAATCTAATGGAGAGGCGAATTAGATCTTCGAGGGTAGCTGGTTCGTCGAGGGTTGCGAGCTCATCCTTAATGTGCTCATTTAATGCCATGAAAAAGGCTCCCTTTAGAGCGCTTTGGTTCCATCCGGAAGCTGCCGCTTTAACCCGGAAGTTGATGGAGAATTCAGCCACCGAAGAGTTTCCCTGTTTTAGGTTGAAAAGAGCTCTGGAGTCTATAGTTTGGTCAGTTTCCTGGTTGAATACCTGGGTAAATTCAGAGATGAAATCAGAGTAATAGCAGTTTAAGCTATCGTCAGCGGCGAATCTTGCCTGAGCCCATTCCAAGGCTCTTCCTGTTAACTGTGAGAGAATAAAAGTTATTTTCTTGTAATCCGTGGAAAAGCTGCCAGGGGAGTTCTGAAAAATCAATCGACATTGAAATAAAAATCCTTTCCAATCTTCCATGTTACCAGAAAATCTTTCTGGGAGACTAGGACGGAACTCTGATGACGTCACTGCTGGTGACCTCGGAGGAGGAACTGGACCCGGAAATGGTTGTTGTGCAGCATTAGCGCTGTTCAGATAATTAGCACAGCTCTGTAGCATGTGGTTATGAGTGTCAACCAGGCGGTATAACTCACGGAGCGTTTGGGTTTTTCCTTGAATTTGGGCATCCTGCTCCTCCAGTCGACGGGTGAGGTGATCTGCTGGGCCTTGAGTTTGGCCGCAGTGTTCTGTCATGATGGGTTCACTAAAAGCGACCCAAGAATGCAGAACACCACTGACGGACACAGGGATGAAAGTTTAACAAGTTTATTATGCACAAGCACACAGAATGTACTGGTTCTGGTTCGGGGGCCTGGATACTGGTTCACCGGAGTCTGCGTGAGAGACAGTTCAGTTAGCGTTGCCAACAGAGGTTTGATTTCCTGAAGTTTACTGATTGTACCTTGAGGGTTCTTGAGGTTAGCTTTGGGAGGGTCTCTGTTGGATCTGGAGAAGAGTTCATCAGCAGAGTCCGTTTGCTGCTTCAGCGTCTCACGTCTAATATGAACAGACCTTGGTTTAGGGTTTCCCAGCTCTAGTCCAGAGCTGCTTGGAAATTCTCTGTGATTCTTCAGGTTTGGCTCTGAGGGTCGGCTCGGCAGGTTAGCTCTTCCTGAGCTTACACAGAGGAGGCACAGGTTTCCTGGAAGACAGAGACAAGGGTTAGAATCCAAGCTGGATTCAAAAGTCATAGAGTAACACTGAGGATCTAGGCTTTAGCGCTGACCAACTGGAACAACACTGCGGCGTTGAGGCAAGGTCGGAAGACAGCTTAAGTAGTGGATCCTCTGATGATCTTGATGAACTGCAGCTGTGCAGGAGGCTCCCTCAGAGGATCCACGGCGGACTCTGCTGGAGAAAGGTGGAATTTCTCCAGCTCCCAACAATATTAAATAGGCCGTAACACTTGTAAACAGAACACAGAGCTGATCCTAAAATATTTCATTTACATACAGCAACAGAAAAAGATTCAGCCAATTAAGACAACATGTAACATAATGTCTATTACATTTAAAAAGCAAGTTGCAAAATAACATGACTAAATAAAATGAATTTGAAAAAAAAAAAAAAAAAACATTTATCATTAAAAATTTTACATATTTTTATGTCAGAAAATCTACAAGAAATATAGTGAATAGACTTTATAATTGGAGTTAAAAAAATCCCTTCGGATGTAAAATGTCAAAAGATTATTAAGAAACCAGCTGTTCGCAATTTAGAAGTGAGGACCACAGAGCGGAAGGAAGGGAAGGATGAATCAAGTACTCAGGCAAGTCAACAACCATTTTGATGCGGCTAATTTTTTTTTTACAATAATGCAGAGAGACTAATTACAGATGGGCAGTCATTCAAACACTTTATCTACAGTTAAAATTAAAGCCTGCAGTAATACATGGTTGAGAACAGCGGCTAAAACCATCTTTAGACTTCTGGATAAAAGGATGTGTGGTTGTGTAGAGTCTGGTTCTGAAATATATGCACATCATTTTTTTATTTTATTTGATAAGTAAGGAGAAACTGTGAAGCTCTGTGTTACATTGAGTCTTTTAAACACTACTGACAAAATACTGAAACTGGACTGGGGACAGATTTTGTGGATAAGATGGTAGGAAGAGCTTTCACTTGAAAAAAGATGAAAATAGAGCAAAGTAACAAAACTTAATTCAAAATTAATCTGTTAATTAG
Organism: Cyprinodon tularosa; assembly: GCF_016077235.1. Taxonomy (NCBI): domain Eukaryota; kingdom Metazoa; phylum Chordata; class Actinopteri; order Cyprinodontiformes; family Cyprinodontidae; genus Cyprinodon; species Cyprinodon tularosa. The sequence continues at coordinate 281,978 of NW_024038809.1, forward strand.
AGTAGATCAGCAGTTTCTGAAATACTCAGACCAGCCCTTCTGGCACCAGCAATCATGCCACGTTCAAAGTCACTCAAATAACCTTTCTTCTCCATACTGATGCTCGGTTTGAACTGCAGGAGATTGTCTTGACCATGTCTACATGCCTAAATGCACTGAGTTGCCGCCATGTGATTGGCTGCTTAGAAATTAAATGTTAACGAGCAGTTGGACAGGAGTACCTAATAAAGTGGCCGGTGAGTGTATACTATATGCACAGCAGAGACACAAGTTGCAGCATGGTTTGTTAATGGAAGACATTAACATGACTGACTGAGTGAAATGATGACAGAAATAAGGAAAGTAAACAATGGAGAGCAACATGTAAGGAAGTCAGTGTAGTCAGTGTTCTTTATTGTATCGCTCTTTTGACCTTCCGAATTCCTCTCCCCAGAGCAACTCCATGTTTAATGAATGTAAGAACATATATTTGGTTTATTAGCTCAGACGTGACCGGCGCGGTGTGTTGATGTCCGTACGATGCGTTCATTGGTATCACGTAGATTAGCAGATCAACCAGGGTCTGGTGTTCCCACTGTATGCGTCATTGGACCCGAGGCCTTTGAAAATGTTGAAGTCACTATTTTTCTCCTGTTTCTAATCATCTTTTCGGTACGAAGAAATATCACAAGAGCTCCAAACTCACCGTTTGCGTGTTGTTGAATCAGTCACCAGTTATTCAATCCCAGTTTTTCACAAAATTTATTTTACTTACAACTTTCTGATTACAAAACTATCATCAGTCACTACGCTTACAGCTGGCATGGAAGGTTTAATTTCTCGTCATTCCATCAGGAAAAGAACAGTCAGTGACTTTATATGAGATCAAGCTACTATTGAAAGAACATCTGGAACAGAAATGGATAGAAAGGTTAGCGACATGTTGCTGCTTGACACTTCTCTAACAGTAAGATTTTCCTACATGCAATCTCCTTGGCTTTATTAATACACAAGCTGTGGAACGTTTGGGACTGAATTAATCAAATTAGATTTTCTCCGTTAACATGTTTATGGATTGTATGAAAGAGATGGAGAGAGCAATGAAGGGATAACAGACGTGCTCTGGGCATGTAAAGTAAACGTGTGTGTGCACTGAAAGGAGACTGCAGAATGTTGTGGCTGTTGATTGATGGTGAACTGACGTTAAATATTTACATCAAATATTGCACTTTTTTCCTCCATTGGCAGTTTTCATTGACTGTTTTCAGATCAAATGCTTTTTATTATAATAATTTTTTTAATCTATTTTTTTGTTACAGAGAAACCTCAGCATTTACAGCTCTTGTTTTATTCCCCACTGCTTGGCTTTAATTGAACCTTTAATTCTTCTGCTTAGCTCCCATTCAGCAGAATCATGATCTCCAAAGCAGTACAGTTTTTCATAATCATTTTTGATGCCTTTTTTGTAAATGAACGCCTTCTGAAAGGTGTAATAACTCTTTTTTTTCCACTTTTCCCCGATGTATTCCAGCATCCAGCTGCCATGCACGTGGGCATTGTCAGTTTCACTATAGCTCTGGTGAATTTCAATGGTGAAGTCCTCTGGAAATCTTCAATAATTGTTGTTGATTGCAGATGTGTCTAGTAGTTCCCACTGATTTAGCTTGTAAAGCGGGGAGAATGGCGCTAGGCTTACCGCACCGTGACGTCACTGATGGAAGATGGCAGGAGGGAGGGGCTACTATATCTCGGCAAAAATGGCCGCTCCCAGACTCAGTGATTGTATATGTAATGATTCATTGATTATTCCTTGTTGACCGGACTTTTCCCTTTAAAAAAACTCCTGTACCCAGAATATGATCTGGACCTTCACCAAATTCTAATGGATCATTCCTTGCCAATAGACACACCTCTGGCAAAAAAACACAATCCATTAGAATCCTTCAAATACTTATAAGTAATCCTGCTATCAAACATCAAACCAATATACAAACAAGAGTGAAACATAACCTACGTGTGATAGGAACCAATCTTCAGCTCTATGAAATCTTGTTTCTGTACCTTAACTTCAAATTGAACGAGTCTTTAGTTTAGCATCTCTTAATTTCTGCCCTGAGTTGTTATATCTGAATATTGCTACAATTGTCATGGTCTTGGCGCTGATGGTTGGATTTTTCATTTGCTCCTGCTCACCTGTGTAATTGGCCTGGTGGCTGATTAACGCCGATCGTTTCCACCTGTTCCCTCAGCTATTTATGTTATTTGCCTGCCTTCCATCAGCGCCAGATCATTCTAGCTGTTTAGGAGAGTGACTGTAGCGTTCAAGTGAGTTTTTCTGATTCTTATTCTGACCTCTTTTCTGCTTCTGGATCATGGGCAGTTCTAGACAATGGCCAATAGGGGCCAGTGCCCTTATAGATCATGCCATGGCCCCTGTTATGGCCCCTGTACCAAAGACATAATACTCAAAGAAATTCTAATGATGATATGTCTTTTAGGAATCCAGTTTGTGTGGTCTGTTTGTGTGTTTCCTTTTCTCCACCACCAGGAGGTGCCCTGTCTTCATTGGCCCTCCCTGCACACCTGCGGCTCATTGGACCAGAGGAGTATTTGAGCAGTGGGCTGTCACTACCTCGACGCCAGAGTGTTTGCCAGTTTTCGGTACTCTAGCCAAGCTGAGATTAGCCGAGTCTAAGCTAGCATTGTTTTCTCTGAGACTTATGTTCTTTTGTCTTTGTTTCCTCGGCAGGAAGACTTCCTGTTTAACTGGATACCTGGACCTTCTCCTGCTGGAAGGAAATACCGAGTTCATACTGAGCAGGGGAAAACCTGCACATGATCCGTTCAAGTTCCCATCGGAAATCCGAGTGACAGTCCGCTCCATTACTCCTCCGGGTCCAACGCTTGTCTACCTGTCCGCCCTCCAACGTGTGCACTATTCTCTGGATTCCCCCACAGTCTGGATTCAAGGACTGACAAGGCCCCCTCAAATGTGAGTCCCATTTCAGCATTATCTACAACATCCAAGATTCCTACGGTCCCTGAACTGACCTCTGAACTTCCCTTCTCACTTCCAGTTCTGGTTCACCAGCTCACTGAGTACCAGATCCAACACCTGTACGCTAACCTGTTAACCTTTTCCCGTGTTCTCTGAGTGGTTTCTCTGCATGTGGGTCAGATTTGTAAAACCGATCAGGACAATGTCCTGGAAAAGACATGGTTACTGATTGGTCCTTGGGATCTATTTCATTTTTTTTCTTTACAAATTCTGTTTTACTAATTATTAATGATAGCTTCAGTGGTATTGAGATAGGATCCCAGTTTTCATCTGCTAAATGTTTTTTTTCAAAACAAATAAAATTTTACAGTTTAATTTATTAATTTTTCTTGAGTTCTAATTCTGATTTGATAGAAAGTCATTTTAACCTAAATTAAGTGAAAAATTCCCAGGTAAAAAGTAAAAATAAATGTGCATTGACCTCATAAGACAGATTAATTAAACCTAATTGAACAAAAATTTCACTTCATGCAGCTATCTTAATATATTTGAATCCTTTGCCCTGTTTTTTTATTTCCGTGTTTTCTGTTCCCCCATAAAACATGCTGGCCCCCTCCTGGCCCCCCTCCTGGCTCCCTGGTACATTTGGTGTAGAATCGCCACTGTTCTGGATATTTGAGTTTTGCCTTGCCCTTGTCTGCTCTGTCTGTTTTTGTTTTTGAACTGTCTTCCTGGATTCTGTTGGTTAACCGAACTTGGACTTAGTTACCGACCTTGGCTTGGATTCCCCTTCGGTACCTCTTCAGCTCTCTGATCTCCTGGTCTGTCAACCTGGTTTGGAACCCATTGGAAGAGGAAAAGAATGTAAGTAATTCTCTGTCTCCAGCTTTTATAATCTTAATCACAATGCAGTTGACCATAGACCCTCTTTGTTTTTGTATTGCACGATCAGGATTCATCATAATCAAAATCATTTCCTCCTATGACCATCGTTTAGGATAATGGAATGTAGGAAGCAATCAGCGAAAACACTGTTGGAATGAAATCTGACAACAAGGATATTCACAGTTGGGGAGAATTCTAAAGTGGTTTACAATCAGAATAACTTCTCTTACTACGAAGATAGAAGGAGGACAGCCAGGCAGATGCTACCCATCTGTGGGACTGTGCTTAATTTCCTCATGCAAACACACCTGCTGTGTCACACGACAGTTGTGGGGGACTTTCCATGGACTTCCATTCATGTTGCGTTTATTTCCACAGCCCAATCCTGACCTTTAACCTAACTAGGGCTGGAATAAATCTGTCAATATTTTTTTTCGATTAGTAATCAGATATCTAAACCCAACGAAAGAAGACATTTTATGAAATGAAACCAGGTGAAACTAAAACTTTTCCACTTGAACCCGTCGGAATAGAGCATATTGACAGACGTAAAAGATTTTTATCTTAAATGCTAAAAATGTATCTATATTTTTTTACAAATTTGCTAGAATTACTGCTCTAAGTAGGTCACTCTGTCAGCTAAAGCATGTTTTAGAGTCTCTATACTTCATTTTATGATCAATCGATTACTAAATTAGTTGACGATAATTGATTAATCACGATCGATCCGGTTAATTGTTTCAGGCCTAAATGTAACCAACATTAACCCTAAACCTAACCTAAACTCAACTCAAACCTAATCCTAAGCCTAACCCTCAACTCAAGAACAAAGCACCTTTAAATCCCTAAAATGCAACATATTTCTGTTTCTTTCTTTCTTTGTTTCTTTCTTTGTTTCTTTCTTTCTTTCTTTCTTTCTTTCTTTCTTTCTTTCTTTCTTTCTGATTAATATTCAGAGTTTTGAACAGCATGCTTGACAGGCTATTTCACTAACCATTCAATTGTAACAACATTTTCAGTGTCGGTTAAGATTTATTCCCTGATTAATACGATTATCCTACTATGTAATTTAGCTTAATCAAGGAGCATTTCAAGGATGTCTTTGGTTTCCTAAGAACATAATTGTTGCAATTGAATAATCTTAGAATGTAAGGATGTTGAAGTCTGCCTGATGAGAAGCAGAAACTGTAATTTTATTCAATGTATTTATATACTGTATCGTCAATGCACAGCACATGTCACCTCAAGGTACGTTTTAACAGATTGGTCCAAAGTTTCTATGGAAACCAAGCTGATTGCATTGCTTCTTTTATTTGCATCTGCTGCTCCTGGATGGACATGCACCCACACTAGACATTCACTTGCACTGTGTCGTTGAATCTGCAACAATCTCTTACACCAAGCATGCATGCATGGACAGTGGGGAGGAAGACTTCCTTTTAGCAGAAAGAAGCCTACAGCAGAAACCAAAGGCGTAGGTTTGATTTCAACTTTGGTAGGGACACTGTTAGTCTTCAGTTTCATTGGTCTGATGCCATTGGTCGTTTGCAAAAATATGCATGATCTTTTTTATGCTTAATGTGAGCATCAGGGCTTATTTTGTTAAAAGAGAACAGCAGCATTTCTTGCTACGTTAATACAAATCTTATAATCCCTACACGCACTAGATGCTGTTTATCAATGTTTAAAGCATCACTGGCTCTGATAAATGGGGAATTAGGACTTTTTTCCACTTTCAAAAGATTTGCAGCTAAATATGCCTGTTATATGTGTATTTATCCTGTGTTTTCTTTCAAAGATATAAAATTGTGCAGAGGTTATCTAATATGCCCTTTCTGTATCTTGCAAAATAATACATTAAAGGGACAGCAAATAAATGTATTTACATTTTCACTGGAACTATAAGAGGAACTGACACTGAGCATTTAAAATTAATTTCACTATACAAGTTCTGCATCTGGGCTGTAGTTACTCTGTGTCGCCCATTTCATGTATTTTATCGACGGCTGAAACAATGAATCATATTAATCAATTATTTAAATAATCGTCAACTAATTTAGTAATTGATTAATTATTAACTGGACTATAGAGCCACTAAAATGTGCCTTTAGCCAACAGAGCGACCCACTTAGAGCAGGAATTATACCAAGATTGTAAAAAATATGTAAACATTTTGCATTTAAGACAAAAAAGAAAAGTTTTTATCCTTCAAAATTCTCCGTCCAGAACTCCTCAAGAGGAAACGTTTCTGTTCCACCTGCTTTCATTTCGTACAAAATCTTCTTTAAAGAACATTTGGTTGATTATCTGATTATTAATCGATTCATCGAAAAACTAATCAACAGATTAATCAATTAGCAGAATAATCATTAGTTGCAGCCCTAATTTTATGGTAACTTTCCAAACACGTTTCTTCCATCATGCAGCAGTGAAGGGCAGCTGTTTCCCCTGAGGCTGCCCTGCAGCATTATATCTGTTTCCTACAATCATTTAATGTTTCTATGTTTAATATTAAAGGAATAAATGTAACAAAACCTTTTATCATCATCCTATATTTCTACTGTCTGACTGTTTAAAAGCTCCTTATGTCTGTTTTCTTTTTAGTGGCATCATCTACAAACACAACACTAAGAATGAGTCTAAGTTTATTCAAATATAAAATCACAATTATAAAAGAAAATATCTTCTCTGTAATAGTATCCAAAATAAACAGCCATATTCAAGCATTATTTAGCAGACATTAATGTTTGTACTAATTTACTTATAGACGTGTGGAAATCTAGAAAAATAGAATCAGTGGAAATAGAGTTCCTCTGTTTGTCTTTATCCTATTTCTAGATGGAACTATTTTTATGTGGAAAACAAAAAGTAGCAGATCTTTAGCATCCTTCTAATGTTATGTTCTACAAAAGAAATAAAAGCTGTTATTTATACCTGAACTGCTGTCAAAATGAAAACAGTAATAGCAAAGAAATATTGTTAAAGGGAATCAGAAATGTTGATAGTTTACAGTCTTTGCTCATTTTAACATCAGTTTTCTGAACTCGTCTGACTCAGAATATTTAGTTTGAAAAAGACATCCTAACGTTGGTTACTTTCATTTAAGTTAATCAAATCCAAACTCTCTCCTGCTTCTTTACAGAACTGCAATCAGAACCTTTCGCCTGTTTTAGCCTAGATTATATTTAGTTCTTTAATTGGGACTAGTTTCCTAGCGTAATATTAATTTAGGTAGCCCCCGTATTCTAGCATCATTTTTTTATTTATTTTGTGCTCCAAGCACGCACACGCACACATACAGACTAGAAAACTAGTAATCAGAGAGAGAGAAGGCAGAAAAATCAGAGAGTGGAGTTAAACAGTGCAGCATAGTTCCATGCGCTGCTACGTCTAAAGGGACAGGAGAGAGCAGGCAGCTGCAGCTACCAGGCAGAGGAGCTGACAGAGGAAAAGAAGCCACTGCTGCAACAACAACTGCTGCATAGTAAATTATAATCATGTTGTTCACATCCAATTATTGGGAGGGACAAGTAGGTCTGTCCAAAATTTTGGTAGGGACATGTCCCTATGTTCCCTATGCAAACCTAGGCCCATGGCAGAAACAGGCTTTTGTGTGAAAACCGACATTTACAGAAAGCAATGATCTATAAATACTTTCTAGATGACTTTTTCTATGAGAGAATGTGTTAAAAAGAAAAGCTCTGAGACAGTTTTCATTTTAAAAGCTCTGAATGAGAGAACATACAGTTAGTCAAAGTAAAAGCCCATGGAAATGTGTTGTACAGAAACAGGACAAAACACTCAAAAACAGATTCCACATGAAGATTTATGATTGAAGTTGCTGATGCCTCCCGGTAGGATCGTATAACAGCTAAGCAGACCCAGGCCAGATGAGACGACTTTGACAAAACAAAGCAGAAAGAACACAAAGTTAGAAATTAACCAAACAAATATACAATATTTAAACATATAAATAAAATAAAGCACAGTGATAGAGAGTGATCCCCATGTCCTCCAGCATTCTAAGCCTATTGCAGCATAACTGTAGAGATAGCTCAGGATAAATTGAGCCACTCTCACTATAAGTTTGATCAAAAAGGAAAGTTTTAATCACTCTCTATTATAACATGATCACATTTCAATTTCCTTTCATCTTACCTCTCTCCATTTCCTTTTCCCCTTTTTCCTTTTCACTTGCATTTCTGCATAACATTTGAATAATCACATTGGAACATCCAATTAAATTATTTTGCATAGGTATAAATATCAAATGGGCCATTAAACAGAAAGAATCAATGCTTCACTTGTGAAAGCAAAGCTCTTGGGCTTCTCTTTGGGACACTGCCAGACAGGATTTGTTTTTTTTTAATTGTGTTTTTAGAGGAGCAACAAACAAAACAATAAATATGAGAAAAACATTTAAAAAGTTTCATACAAATTAACACTTTTCTTTGCACCATAAAATTTTGAAGTTTATAAGCAAAAGAAACAAATATACAACAAATATACAAAAAATAGTGCTACAAAAAAAAACCCGACTCAGCAGTAAATAATTTTTTGGCAAAATTCTGAGTTTGTTGCTTCAATGTGTTGAAGCCATAATAAATAACATCCATAGTAAGTCAGTGATTGCTTTTATAAACCTCCCTTCTTATCCTGCTCCAAACTTAATTAAGAGGATTTGGATCATAGAATATGCAGGATGATCTAAAAAAAAAAGGATATTGTTCTCCTGGCAAAACTTCTTTTGCAGATGGTTGTCATGAACTGCAGTATTTTGCTGTTGTCATTAGCACAAAGACCCTCAGATAAGAGAGATTTCATTGGCACTATGTCCTTACAGTACAGCCAACCATGGTTTTGTGCCACTGGAGGCACTGGAGCTTCACTGACGAAAGAAAAAATATCCTCTGAATATGAAGGCCCCCCTACACCAAGACAATGCTTAACCCTTTATTTTTACTCAGTGAATCTAGGACTAGACCTTATTACCTTTTGAAACATTTAAAAAATACTGATATGTAAAAGGCAAAAATGAATGTCAATGTAATAAGAAGAACTTGCCCCAACTTGCCCGTATATAGTAAAAAAAAATAACAAAAGTGCTTCTATAAGAAATTCATAAAAAACACACTGAGTGAAAGAAACACCTTTTTTTTTTGGTCCACCATAACCTTAGAGGCATTAAGGCTGATACTGGCACTTACATTTTTTTTACTTTAAAAAGCCTAAATATAATTGTTAACTAGGCTTATTAACTTTTTAACTTTTCAATTAGTCAATTTGTCATGATGGCTTTCAGAGTAAACCCACATGCAGAACACACCACGGAGTCAGGGGTAAAAGTTCAACAGTTTATTAAAGGTGACACACACAATAATTAGTTCTGATACAGGTTCTGGTCCGGGACAGATTTCACGAGGGTTCTTGTGTAGAGAAGGGATAGTTTGGTTAGCCAGGGGGTCAGAGGAATCTTGACTGAGTCTGAAGCTATTGTGTACCTGAGGGTATTCAAACAGACGCGGTGAGAGAGGGAACCAGTTGGGTCCAGTTGGGTCTAGAGAACGTGGGTTCAGCAGAGAGCGTAGCAACGGCAGAGCTTAGCTTCAGGCTAGCGAGGTTCAGACCTTGAGTAGTTCTCAAAGTTCTCTCCTGAGAACTAGCAGGGAGATTCAGATTGAGGATCTTCAGGTTTGGCTTCTTAGGGCAGGCAAGCAGGTTTCCAAACATGAACTCCTCCAGAGCTACAGACTTCGATCAGGTTTCCTATAAGGCAGAGAAGACAGAGGCTGGTTAGAACCTGGTTACTCTCCAGAGCAGACAGAGATTCTATGTGCAGGCTGAGGATCAGGTTCTGCTAACCAAAACTGGTCAACACTCTGGCACTGAAGACAGGTCTGGCCGCTGCTTATGTAGCTGGTCTCCTGATGGGCTGATGATCCTCAGGTGTGCAGGAGGCTCCAGCTCAGGAGAACCAGAGCGCTCTCTGCTGGAGACAGGTGGCAGATCTCCAGATCCCAACACAATTACCTTTTTTCTTGACTTCTTAACTTTTTTTTCAACTTAATTTCCATCTAGTTGGTCCATCTAATGCCAAAATCAGATGTACAGCCATGTAGCAGTATCTTTGCTGCATGGCTGGATATAGATATTGTGCTTCTAGATGTCTCAAAAACCGGGGGGGGGGGACTCCATTTGTAAAGGGTATGCAATAGATCAAAAACGCAAATTTGTCCTATAAAGGGTTAAATGCATTGTGACCAATTATATAAATCATTTTGTTTTTTAAGTTCCTAGCAAAGGTATTTGCAGCAGGATTGTGGTTAGAAAAGAGCCATCGATACTGAAGACATTCAAGCTCTTAACTTGGGTAAGGGTTTTATCAGTGTCTCCATGGAAAAACACACTCTACATTGTCCATAAGCTAACCAAAAAGAGGACACAAAAAAGGCGGTGGGGGGTGGGGGTGTATTACCATATTGCTTTTAGATATGTGCCAACCCTTTGGGACCTCTAAAGAAATTAAAAATGGCCATTCCTTCTGCGTCCAGCCTCTGCAGCGATGGTGCATGTCAGACGCCTTACTTTTGGCTCAGAGAAATCTCTCACATGACAGGTGATACAATTATTTACACTCCTAATGCCTTTGGGTATAAAACCTAACAGCCTGTTGGAGGTTAATTTAGCTGATCTATGTTTTCTTTTGTCCCTTTTTGATCTATTCTTTTTTGCATTATGAAGCTTTACTTGGTTATGAACCACCTCAAATAAAATGTTTTTTTTTTTGCTAGCGCTATATTTTCAGAATTTGTATTTTTTATTAACTTGTCATTACAGGCACCCTGTTAATTAGCTTTCTGCTAAGTTTATACACTATTATTCACTTTGTAAATGTAGCCTTTCTGTCTCCATTGTAACTTCTACCTCAAGTAAATCCAGACATCCGTGCTTATTACAAAGATACTTAGAATTTAAAAATCTTGCTCCGGAAATAAAATGTGAGATGTATAACTGTCATGCACAAGAAACAGTTTTTTGTCACATATCCTGTAGTGTTTTTTTCTGATGTAAAGTAGCTTTCTCCAGGAAAATAGGGCTGAAGCGGTCTCCACTGCCGTGGGGAAGACACAATTGTAGCACAGAAGCTGTCAGTCAAAGCTCCAGGGAAGCAGAACCAAAGGAAGGTCTCACGTGGCCTGCAATTTTCTTGAGGCCATTAAACCAAGCCTTTTTAATTTCTTTTTCGTCGCTGAAGCTCTTCTCACTGTAAAGTGGTCTTTCAGTGCTCAGCTTCCTGTCCACTGCTGAAAGACATGGATGGAAAAGCATTTTGCAGAACAATGCTGAACACATCTGTTAATTTCCAGGACTAAAAGGGACTGGAGGACATGCTCATTCATCCAGGGCAAAAAGGAAATTCAATGCTGTATTTTTTTTATTTCTATGACATCAGAAACACTCTGTCTTTTTTAACTGCATCTCAACTATTTATTAAAATAATTAAATCTAATCTGTTTACACTGATACGACATATAAATGACTGTAAAATTCAAATAATTTTGTGTCAGATTATTGCACAGCTAAACAGAACACTGGGGCCGTAGTATCTACTATAAGGAGAGAAAAAGAAAACACAGGGAACATGCAGTTAAATACTGGGAGAAAATATTTATAGGAACAAACATGTATAAACATGGTCAATTGCAATTGACTAATTAATTTTGATTAATTTTGAAAAAGAAAAGAAAAACATTAAAAACAGAAAAGCCATCGGTGAAATGAGTGAAAACAACTTAAACAGGCCAGGGGTGGGTCGTACCTTCTTGACAGGAATATATGTTTAGGGGTAGTGTTACTACACAGTACTTGTAACTCTTACTCAAAGCTACTGTGTTTAATTTCCAGAGACATCTAGTCATCAGACTGTAGAGGGTAGCGGCATGGAATATCAGCTGTGCTGCTGCCATCAACACCTTTGTTTCTAGATGTTGGAGCTTGGCCTGTTTTCCAGTGTAGTCCTGTTTCTCTGACTGTGACTAACTGGATGTGCTCTCTTCATCCTCTGACATGGGAGCTGGCTCGGAGCTCGTCTGCCTGGCTGTGTCTTTATTGGACGGGGCCGCCTTTTATAGTTGCCTTTTGTGTCTATGTTTTTTTTGTTTGTTTTTACTACGCCTGCTTCTGTCTCCTTGAACCCCAGTGGGCCTCAGCAGATGGCCGCTCACACTGAGCCTGGTTCTGCTGGAGGTTTCTTCCTGTTCAAAGGGAGTTTTTCCTCTCCACTGTCGCTACAAGCATGCTTAGTGTAAGGGATTGCTGAAGAGTCAATGAGTCGATGCAATCAGCTGGTTTTCCTTAGATAGAAAACTTTGAATCAATCTGACTGGATGATCTGGTGAACTGGAAAGTGCCTTGAGATGACATGTGTTGTGAATTGGCGCTGTAGAAAAAAACTGAATTTAATTTAAAATGACAAGGTTTGTTTACATAGATTTCATAAATAGCATTGTATCTGTGTAGGATATATATTTTATATAGGCTGAATCGGCCGATCAGACCCCTCCTGAATGAAGAGACCCCATATCGCAGCTGGCTATGACGCCGATGTGCTGGAAAACTGCAATCTACGATCTCTTTTGCCATCAGTCTATGTTGTGCTGGCAAAAGAGAAACTTGGAGCTAAATTCCAGCCTCACCTGTGCTGGTACCGCCAGTTTTATATGAGGAGGTTTTATAAATATCTGCATGTCGATCTACCAAGTAGTTCCTGGGACCATCCTGCCCGGACCATTTCTTTCAAGATGCCTACTATAGTGTTAGCCGGTTCTGATCTATAAACCCACCAAACTGTGGTTCTGCCTTTGCTTCTGGGAGTAAGATGGACCCCTGTTAAGCTGAGCTTCCATCCTGAAGGCCGCTCTCAAAAGCTCTGTGTATGATTTAAAGGGTAAGATTCTACAAAGTCTGTGTGGCCTACTGCACTGAACCCAAAAACAGGGGCACTAGCACAATTAATGGTCTGCGTGTGCATTGCAAGGGGTACATGAAAATATTTGATTTCCTATTAAGTAAAACTTAATGGATTTGAATGTTGCCAAAGACTGTTACACATCTGTTCCATATATATCAAATTTGGACATTTACTCAGTCCATCACAACAGCTGAGCTAATAGACGAAATACTATTTAAGAATCTGACTTCAAGGTCGCATTTGTAACCCTTATATTTTTTCAGATTATTTCATGTATACTGTTTTTAGGAAAACCAGTTCATTGCATTGACTCATGACTCTTCAGCAATCCCTCACACTAAGCATGCTTTCAGTAACAGGGGAGAGGAAAAACTCCCTTTGAACAGGAAGAAACCTCCAGCATAACCGGGCTCAGTGTGAGCGGACATAGAAAAAGAAGCATAGATACAAAAGGTAACTGTCAACCAGCTCCACAGGCGGCCCCGTCCAGGAAACACACAGCCAGGCAGACGAGCTCCGAGCCAGCTCCCATGTCAGAGGATGAAGAGAGCACATCCAGTTGGACACAGTCAGATTATCCAGTTTGGACAATCTGACTGTGTCCCCCATTGGGGGACAAATCACCTAGACAACAGAGGGTTAGGTGAGACAGCAGGAAATCAGTGTGAGAAAACCAGCAGCAAATAAAAACAGACCTGGGAAATCAGAGGAGCCCTCCGGGGAATCAGCGCACAAAAGCGGAGAGAGAAGGCAGAGTGGAGAAGCCCGCTGGGGCTAGCTATAGAAGCTAACTGCAGAAGAACAGAGGAGCACAGGCGGGGTAGAGACTACAGCTGCCACACAATAGGACAGTGGTACATCTGAAAAGTCAGCCGGAGAGGCAAAGCTAGCAGAGGCTAGCGCTGGCTGGAGTAAGCCTCTACTGTGGAGTATCGGTGAACTTTCCAGGGCAGAGACAGGTGGAGCTTGGGAGAGAAGGCATCCATCTACACTAGAAGTAGGATGAAGAAACCCTTCCTTCTAGGGCTAAAATAAAATGGCTTTTTTCCCACTTAATCCTTTGCCAACATTATTTTCTCTATCTTACATTAACAAAAAAAAAAAGCTAATGTCCGCTACGCTCACTTTAGCTCACAGCCACATCTATTCCCGGACTAGATTCCAAACAGTGAACAAAAGTTCAAATTTTTCGCCTACTTCACCAAAACCATGACGTTTGTCTCTCTGTATTCTCTACCCGTGTCTCGCTCAGCTTCGGCCCGGTTTGCTTTGCTTAAGATCCACCATCTACCTAGAGACAACATGGGACATTTTCTTTCGGTGTGAACACACTTTTATATTTTGATTATATAACATTTTGTGTCATGACATAGGACAGAATGACCCCGTATTCAGGGCATGACAGACAGTGGGATAACTCAAAGCGTTTATTAAAATAAAGATCGGGCTGTGGATCCAGTGGTATCAGTGGCTAGGTTGGGGCAACGCCCATCACTGGAAACTCTGGTTGGAGAAAAACACAGATTTTCTGACGAAGGCTGATTATCCATATGAGTCACTAACCTGGTTTAACAGTTCAGTGTCCAAGAGTGTCCAAGATGCTGCAGCCCCAGAGAACAAGAAGAAGTCCAAGCTAGGTCAGGGAAACAGATCGGAACAGGAAGGGTCAGAGGTCCAGGAGTTTGCAGCCCGGTCAGGGATACCGGTCAGAATAGGAACAGGCTGGTTCAGCGTTCCAGGAGTCTACAGACAGTTCATGCAGAGTGTTCAGACAGGAACAGACAGGCTCAGTGGTTAACGCTAAAAAAACAGACATATGTCTGCTGTTGGAAAAGCAAAGCACTTTAAAAGGTTTTGAAGTATAAGTCATTTAAAATCAGATTTATCTCAGTCATTCAGAGCTTTAGGTAAAGAAACTGTTTAAATTATGATATATATTTAACATGGAGTCAATTAACAGAAAATTTTCTATTTTGACAGCTGCTAAATGTATTTTGCTTGATATTAGGAAGATCTTTATAAAAAAAAATACCATTCTTCTGTTGTATTCTGTTCATTCTGGATTGATAGGAGGCTACAGGTGTAGGAGGGAATTTCCTAGATATCGCTCTGCTCTCTTCACATCTTCAAGCTCAGTCTGGTGGATCCAAAGGCCAGAGAGGAAATAAAATCTTTTCAGTGAATTCTGGATCTTTATCATGGTCCCTTCCAACGGTATTGTGAGTAGACATCTGAACTGCATAGGAAAATACTCTATATGGTCCTTTTTTTCCCTCAGTCATTATAAGACATAGTGCTTTATTGTAGCAATATTTTGTAATGTGTTGTAAGGCATTCAATTCTCCATACAATTAGCAATTATTTTTGCTTTATTTCAGCTTAGAAATAAGAAAATTCAACATTGTCTTTTTAGTGATAAAGATATATAATTATAATTTCAACATGTTTTACTTTTAACTGCGTGACATAACAATGTAAAAAAGTAAATTTACTTGTATATAATAAGAAATTCTAAGATAATGTACACTTGTGACAAAACTCAAAACCAAAGTAAAGAAAACAAACTAAAGTCCAACTGATCATAGTGTCTACAAAATGAAGCCTACTGTAGGATGTTCTTACCTTGCTTAGATGTTAAAGGTCCAGAGCTCTGACCCAAATCTCATCCCATCTGTAATTCTTGTACTTTTCACAAGTCATCTCACACCTCATCTTTGACATTTTTATCATTTCAAATCAACCCTCTCTGGAAGACTTCAAACCCACACAATGCTTTGTACTGCTACCTGGATGTTTGATCTGCAATGCCCTTAGAAAACTACTTCATTTAACATGAGTTTCATGAGGCAGTGCAACAATGTGGCAAAGCTAAATCTTCAGTGATCTCTTTGAATATAATGTCATTTAATATATAACCAAAGGTTTTCCCTAACGTCTTGAGTTGAAATTGTACGTTTGTTTATTCTTGCTTGGTTCTCATTATGACAAAATAATTTAATCAACAGTTCCATATCTACACATATACAAGAACAAAAACCAAAAATGCATTGTCATGTTTTTATTGTTTTAGTGTGATATAAGTTAAAGCAAGTTTATTTGTTTTGCACATTTAAATAACAAGGCTTTCCAAAAGGGTGGTTTAAATCCTATTTGCAGGACAGGGACTTTATGTATCAGTAGAGAATTTGAAATCAGAGACCAGAAAAATCACATGTGGGTTTACTGAGGGGTCAATTTTGGGGCCCCTTCTATTGAAAAACCAACTGCTGGTTGACAAAAGAGTTGCCCAAGAGCACAAAACCAGACAAACAAACTGTGCACAGACGGGGTTGATTAAAAGAAAGGTTATGACTTAATGCCACACACATAGATCTTGGAATGCCTGAAGCTATACAAGATCAACAGCAATCTAATCTCTTAAAGTTCCAAGGTTTTTTAGCTGAAAATGACTAAAATCTCCTAAAAAGGCCTCTCCAAATTAAAACTTTTATAGCGCTTGAGCCATATAGAGGAAAAATAAAGGTGTGGGGAAGACACTGCGGTTAGTTCAGGCTCAGTAAGAATTTTGATTCTCAAACTTGAAGAGGAGAATTTGGTAGATAACTCACGTTTCCAGAGAAGTTGCTGACTCTTAGACTCCAGCCTGTGTGCGGAAGTTTCAGTGTTTGTCTGATTCGGTTGAGGGGACACGGTTTACCCAGACTGTGGTTGTTAGAAGGCGAACAGAGAAGCTTACTGCCACTCAGATTTCCTGCGGTACTTGAACGGGTCGTAGGGGAGATGAATCCCTTATTCAGTGTGAATGTCAAATGATCTCTTAAGGGAAAGTGGATTCAAACCTCCTGTTTGAATCCTCAACTCTGTTTGAAGCTCAGATGATCCTTCCAGGGAGAGAAGGTCCGAAACATCCGGTTTGCAGGATGACTTCCCAAAACTGGCAAACACTCTGGCGTCGAGGTAGTGGCAGTCAGCAGCTTAAGAGCGCTCCATTAATGAGGTAACTCACAGCAGGTGTGTGGAGAGGCGGACCAGAACCAGGCGCCTCCTGGTGGAGGAAGGGGGACAAACACAGAAAAAACAGACAGGAATCCTGACAGACACAATAAAAACTCGGTCTTATATCCTGGCAAGCATCCTTCCAAATGTGATTGGAATAGCAAAAATAGTATTTCGACAAGTGCTCAATTAGGACTGGGCCATGCCACCACTTTTGCATACTTAATAACGGAAACATCAGTGAGTCCTCTTTGGAAAGATAACACTTAGAGGAATCAGACTAATCTGTCAAAAATCTTTCAAACACACGTTTTTATAAATGTGTAAAAGTAAATATTAAATAAAAAAGGCAAAAAAACAGTTCTTCAGTGAAAAATCTTAATATAAAACAGGTAGTGGGTCATTTTGCAGTGAGTTATCTTTGAAATTAAGTTTCCACCCATATAAGCCATATATCGTCATAAGCAGCTGTCAATCACGTGGAGCTGAGTTTTTACATGTTGGGATAGGAGGTCGGAAAAAGGAAGTCAAAAATGTTGTGCATGATTGATGCCAAATGGCTTTCTGCCCATCAAGCCTGCCCCCATCGTCCTGCAACTGGTCAAACAAGGCGTCAATCAAGCCAGAACTTCCTCTTTGAATCGGTGGTAGAATCGAATTAGTTGTTTTTAGCATCTTGTAGTGGAGATTTTAATTAAAATTAGCACAATGTGTTGGTGTTTGCAGTTTTCGTGCCTTTGTGGATTTAACAAGACGTTTAGAGCCATCATTTTTACCAGATTATCTTTTTTTCTGACTGTTTCGAGCAGAAAGAGACCAAACTTGGAAGGACATGTTGGAGTTTTGTTCTTGGAACAAGTAAAAGGGAAACAGAAACTTTTTTTAGTTTAGTGTATCTTTCAGGTTTCTCTTGATAAAACTGCGGTGTTTCTCGAGGTTCAGCATGCTTGATATCATTGGAAAGAGGACAATGAGAGCTTTCTGTAGATATGCGGACTATGTTGACATTTAAATACTCATATATACATATATACATGGGCTGAAAGTTCAAAAGCCACCACTGAGTCATTGGGGGGTTGTTTGGAACTCAAGGAAACTTCCCTTTATGCCATCTTTAAACCAATTGCAAAAATACCCTTAAAATGTGGAATATAGCAAGGAGACGCTCTGTCCTCTCTGATGTTCTGCCTAAATAATCAACAAGCCTGGCTATAAATACCAGCCCAGAAATGGGGCCTGCATTAGCCCCCTCCTGTACATAAATTACATCAAGCTGTATGCTAAGATAGAGCTAGACATTGACTCACTGATCCACACCACCAGGATCTACTGCAGGGACATCAGTCATTGTGGCTAGGGAAATGTGGCTGGATTGTGACAAGTAGAGGGAGGGTGATCCACCCAGAGGGGATCAAACTGTTGAAGAAAGCTACAAGTTCCTTGGAATAGCACAGGCAGATGGCAACCACCTAGAGGCTACAAGAAAACAAGCCACAGCAAATTACCAGCAACCAATAAGGCAAGTTCTGAAAGTCAGCTAAATGGTAAGAACATGCAGGTCCAGGCAATCAGCAGATATGCATTGCCAGCAATCAGATACCCTACTGGGATAATAACTTGGTATAATGAGGAAATCCAGGCCAATGATGTGTAAACATGACCCCAAATCCAGCATCCACAGAATGTACATTAGGTGCAGAGAAGGATGGAGTTTGTTGAAACTAGGCTGATAGCTGAAGCGGCTGATATGACCACATTCTACCAATTGCTAGAGAGGTTTCAGGCTGGAGGACAGCACAGTAATGATCATGGGAGCAAAGGAGCAGGCCTTGAGCACCAGAGCAATAGAGGCTCAGATCTACCAAAACAGGAAATATCCCAGTTCCATGCTATGCAAAGAGACCCAGAAACAGTCCAGAATCTCACAGCAGGGTGGAAGATACTATCAGGAAAGGAATACATGGAACGTCATAACAAAGTGGTTGGTATAGTGTACACAAACAATGTGCAGAATACAAACTGGAGACCCCCAAGTCAGAATGGGAGCCACCTCCCAAGGGTTTGGAGAATGACAGAGCTAAGATCCTGTCGAACTTATAGATACAGACGGGCAAAATGGTTGCAGCCGACCAACCGGACATAGTGATCATTGAATATTTTTCAAATCAAAACAACCCGTACATGTAAAACATTAGTATTATCTATCATAAGAGCAGTGAAGCAGTGGAGCAACTTGGATCAAGGATTAAAGTTGAAACTCATTTAAAATCATTCAACTGTTTAAAAAAAGATATAAAGAATTTATTTTTACAAAACATGTGAACGACAATATGTAAAAAAATAAGCCCAGGCAGAAGTTCAACTGAAGAAACTGATTACTTAGCTGAAGAAAGTGTCTGGGGAGAGGGAAAACCGGGTGTCTCTGCTGAGTAGATGATGATGAGTACTTTGGTACTTTATTTAAAACCTTATCTTCATTGTAAAGATGACTTTATGTATGTAGAACTGACAGTCAAGATGCTTTAGGATTATTTTTACTACAAATTTACACAAACGAAGGAGGAAAACTACCAGAAAAAGAGCCTGCGGCATCTACAAACAGCTTGGATTGGATATCCATTACAAGAAGAATATGGAGAGCCTAAATGCCTGGGGTTGTCAGCTGTCCGTTATAAAAGTAAACATCCCTTTTTAGGAAACACAATTAGGTGTCTGAATTAAGTCAGGTTTGATTTACATGTATATGAAATCAATTCTCACTCACAAGGAAAGACAATTTGAAAATAGCTGTAGTGTTATGATGGTAGTAGAACAAATGAGACGGAGAAAGGTCTGACTGCTTGTTTTGTTGACAGACTCTGAAAAGAACCACCAACTGAGCATTAAAGAATTGTACTGTTAAGCCTCTTTCCCACTGAAAATAGCGGGTTTACCTTTGTTTGAAAAACATTGGTTGACCCGCTAGCAATCAGCATTGGGTTCCCTTCCCATTGGCAAAAAAAGCTGGTCTAAGTCCTTGTCAGTACCCGATCCGTCCCGGAAGCACAATCTGTAGCTGTGCTCAAATATATATATATATATATATATATATATATATATATATATATATATATATATATATATATATATATATATATATATATATATATATATATATATATGTATATACAAATTTTATTTTGTAACTCTTATGCAATTTAAGTTTTTGTCTGCGTCTATGCCACTGCACTGCAAAAATGATCTCAAAATGAGTAAAAATATCTTAAATTAAGGGTATTTACCCTTAATTTGAGCAGGTAAATAAGATGATTTGCCAATGAAATTAGTATTTTTACTCTTTAAATAAGGTATCTAGATAAAATGCACTTGAAATAAGACAATGCAATTGTTTTTTTCTTATTTTAAGTGTAAATTGTCTTGTTCCATTGGCAAAGTGTCTCACTTAAATCCTTAATTCAAGAAAAAATGCCCTTATTTTAAGAAGAAATGAATTATTTAGATTTCATTTTTTTGCAGTGTGTATAGTACTGAGACGTACTTCTTTTTCTTCTGATGTATAGCACTTTGAATGAAATGTTCAGTATAAATAAACTTGGCTTGCCCTTCTTTACCTTTCTCCTTTATGTCCATTTTCATTAGTTTAAAATTAAAAAACCCACTCACTTTGCATTGTATAAGAAAGATTTGCAAATAGGTTTGAGATGCAAAGATATTAGAACATGTATTTCCATTTTTTTAACAGTAAACAATATTTTATATTTAAGTTTTTTTTGCAAATACATAACCTAAAAAAGCTAAACAAGCTACAGCTGTAGAAGTTACTGAACCTCTACCTGAACAATAACAAATAATAATGGTGATACGGCCTGCACTGATGTGGAAAGGTTTACATGGAACTTTTTACAATCCCCCACTTTCCACTTTTTTTAGATTAGCTGATAACACTCACTATGTAATACGCCTCATTTAAAAGTCATTACTGGTTTTGTCTACTTGATTAAATCTGTGTGGCTCTGATTTAGTGGCTGATTTCACTCAAAATGGGACTGGAGAATGTGCATAGAGGAGGGGCTGTACATGTGTTACGGATCTCAGAGAAAGTCATCACATCTTTCAGGGTGAATAACATCAATGTTTTAAATCTCTCCAGTTCATTATCTATGCCTATTTCTTGCAGTGTTTTGTAGAGCAAAGTAACTATGTCCATAAGTTGGACTACACCAGTCCGTCGCAGGGCAACACAGAGACACATTAAGTCAAACTACCATGCATGTCCAAAGTTTAGGTGTTAAGTCCTTATATTTAGGTTTCCTCCAAGACTTCTGGTGCAAACTTTGATTTTGCTTTTGATAGAACTTTATTGGAAAAAAAATATAGATGATCAAGGGGGTTGGAAAAGACCAAACCAGACACACAAAAAGAACATAGAAATACTGCTCCAAAATAATTTCTATGCTACAAAAGGAAAATATACTGTTATTGATTGATTTATTGACTGACTTTATTCATCTCACAGTGGAGAAATGTACTCTTTTACATCAGCTCAAATGGTCAAATAATAAAAATCTGCCAAAGGAAGAAAAAGGTGCATGGATACATATAGCATATACAGTGAATTCACATATGCACTAAAACTGGCAGTTGGTTCCACAGGAGAGGAGCCTGAGAACTAAAAGATCTGCCTCCCATTCTACTTTTAGAAATTCTAGGAACCACTAGTAAACCTGCAGATTGAGAGCGAAGTGCTCTGTTAGGAACATAAGGAACAATCAGATCTCTGATATCAGATGGAGCTTGGCCATTTAAGGCTTTATATGTGAGAAGGAGGATTTTAAATTCTATTCTGGATTTAACAGGAAGCCAATGAAGAGAAGCCAGGATAGGAGAGATATGATCTCTCTTTTTCATTTTCATCAGAACTCTGGCTGCAGCATTTTGGATCGGCTGAAGGCTGGACAGGAGATTTCTAATTTCTGCAATATTCCTCAGATGAAAGAAGGAAAGTCTTCTACTTTCATATGGGATTTAAATGACAGGTCCTGATCAAAAATAACACCAAGATTTTTTTTAATTTATTATCTGAAATCAGTTTGATCCCATCCAGATGAAGTGACTGACTAATCAGCTTCTTTTTCAAAGACTCTGGTCCAAAGACTATAACTTCTGTTTTGTCTGCATTCAGAAGCAGAGAGTTAAGAGTCAACCAGGTTTTGATGTCTTCAGACATGCCTGTAATCTATGTAATGGGTTAGCTTTATCAAGTTGAAGGCTTAGATGAAGACAATAGTTTTGCTAACTCTGAAAGTTCAACTGGATCAAAGCAGTCTAAACCCAGTTCAGATTACATGACTACTTCAGATGCTGCCCCACCCTCCAGAGACAAACCAATCATAGAGTTAGAGGAGTGCTTATGATCTTTTTTTTTATTAGAACAATCTTATATATAAATAATCCCATAAAATCATTGCTGCTAAGAGCAGGTGGAATGGACGGTTCAACGGAGCTATGGCTCTGGGTGAGTTTGGCAACTGGATTAAACATATATCCAGGATTATTCTTGATCTCCTGTATTAATGAGGAGAAATATGCTGCTCTTGCTTTACAAAGGGTCCTCTTGGTAAACTATTTTTCCAGACTAGGAAGGATTCCCGTAGGCCTGTGGAGCGATATTTTCTCTCCAGTTTCCTAGCATTTTGCTTCAAAGTGCGCAGCTCTGCAGTTAACCAAGGAGCAAGCTTTCTATTTTTAACGGTTTTCATTTTCAAAGGAGCTGCGTTGTCTAAGGCAATACGCAGAGAACTAGCAACCCCATCAACAAAATCATCAACCTGTGAAGGGGAATAAACTATGCTTTTGCACTCTGCAGCACTGCTTCACGACACAGAGGAGAGAGAAAGTGAAGCAGATTCTTTAAAATTTATAACTGCGCTATCTGATAAAGATCTACTAAAATGGAACCTTCTTTTGGGGGAGGAGAACTCTGTTAAAGTAATCCTGAAGGTTATTAGAAAGTGGTCAGAGAGGACAGGGTTGTGAGGAAATACTGTTATTTCTTCACATTCTATGCCGTATGTCAGCACAAGATCCAAAGTATGAAGATGAGAATGCGTGGGACTATTCACATTTTGAACAAAGCCAATAGTGTCTAAGATAGCATTAAAGGCTGCTCTTAAGCTATCGCCTTCAATGTCAGCATGGATGTTAAAATCTCCCACTATGATGACCCTGTCAGTATTTAATACCAAATCAGAAAGGAACTCTGAAAACTCATCTAAAAATTCAGAGTAAGGACCAGGTTTCTGTAAGGCAACACAAGTCAATGTGATTATCACAAATCAAGTCATTAGCTAGCAGACTTTTAGAGGAAAGAGATCTTATGTTAAACAGACCACATTTAATTGTTTTAACTTTTTCCCCAATTGGAGTTATTTTAATTTTAATTAGATTATCATGATTTACTCCTTTGGGAATATTTGCTAATTTATTAGATTTTGGTCGTGGGCAAGACACTGTCTGGATGGAGTAAGGAGTGGGTAACAGTAGAGAAGCTGCAGAGAGGTGTGTTAAACTACAACTCTGCTTCCTGGTCTTAACCCTAACCTTAGCCATCAGTTTCAGGTAGGATTTGATGTCGCCCGTTCTGGCCCCCGGCAAACATTTGACTATGGTCCCTGGTGTCTCTAATGCCACGTTTCTGACTATGGAGCTGCCAATCACCAGAGTGGGCTTCTCAGTGGGTGTGTCACTGAGTGGGGAAAACTGGTTAGAAACGTGAACAGGTTGGTGGTGATCGTGAGCAGAGATCCTCGAATACGCTTTCTGCGTACAGTTACCCAATCGCCTGGCTGCTCAGGCACGTTTGGAGGACAGCTACGTGGGGGGCCTACTTTAACTTCTGGATGTTCAACAGCCTGAAGCCTGGATTCTAACTCTGACACCCTCGCCTCCAAAGCTACTAAAATACTACACTTATTACACATCCCATTATCACTAAAGGAGGCAGAGGAATAACTGAACATCTGACACAGAGAGCAGGAGAGAGGAGAGGAAGAAGGAAGAGTTGGAAAAGAGTCAAGGGAGGGAGAGAGAGAGAAGCCATAGCAATGCTAAGCTAGCGCTAGCCTAGGCTAGATACTCCTTGCTATCAGAAATAAAACCGCGTGAAACTGACAAGTGCTCAGTAGAAAAGTGTAGAAGGTGCTATGTTTTAAAGTAGTTCAGCAACAAATGTCGGAAATGGAGCATTGGGCCTCATGTAAGAAGCTTTCATATGAGTGATTTAGGAGAAAATGGTTCATTCATCATTTTTCTCCTATTTCTAATCTTCTCTCAGGTACGAACAATTTTACGAGTTCTCCAGACTGGTGCAGGAGTCTTATTCAATCAGTCAGCTGTTATCCCAATCTAGGTTTTTACAAAATGACCACATTTATTGTTACTTGGAAACAATTGTCCAGGCTACATAATTGTTTATTATGCAACTCTCCAGTTTTATATTACATTTGTTCATTAGTGACAGCACTATCAGCAGAGATGGCAAAAGTACTCACTTTCCATTGTAAAGGAAGAAAATATTCTAACATAGTTAACTTTGGAAAAAGATTGGCTTCTGATTCTTCCCTTCCCCAGGTCCACTCGGCGAGCTGCGCTTGGTAATAAAACCAACATTGCGTGTTGACGTCACAGAATTACAGAGTTTAATCCCATATAAGACAATGCATACACTTTAGAAATAAGACAATGCACAAACCTACACCAGAAACTGCAGAACAACAGAGACATACATTCCATTACCTGACATAGGAGGAAAGAAAGCAAAGAGTACAGAGACATCTTTGGAGAGTTGCAAGGGCAAATCTGATCTTTTTCTTCTATTTAGAAAGCTTTATCCTCTTGTATCTAATCCATTCAAAAAGGGGCTGGCCCTCGGTCCTCCAACCAAACGCCATCTCTGACACTGCTAGGGCTTCCCCTTATTTACTGCAAACATCTGGGGTCATTTGCTTCTTTGTTTTAACAAGAAAAGGCGGAAAGCTTGTCCTGGCATCTAGAATTCCTAAAGTCATAAAACACAAGATAAGCTCTCACAGACAGCTTGTGGAATGCGGGGGGCCTCACCATCCCTGGTTGTTTATTCTGGAAGACTTTTGACCTTCTGTAAACCAAGCAGAAATCTCTCCTGCAGGCTTAACTGTTATTCACCCCCCAGGAGATACTCATTTTAAGGCCTCCTGTGCTTTGAATACTTACCCATTAGTAGTTTTA
This sequence comes from Cyprinodon tularosa, assembly GCF_016077235.1. Taxonomy (NCBI): domain Eukaryota; kingdom Metazoa; phylum Chordata; class Actinopteri; order Cyprinodontiformes; family Cyprinodontidae; genus Cyprinodon; species Cyprinodon tularosa. The sequence goes on from NW_024038809.1 coordinate 307,072, forward strand.
AATCATTAACACAGCCTTGTTCAAAATTAAGAAATATGTTCAAGTGAGAGTGTTTACACATGCCATAAGATTAACTGTAATAAAGTCTAAAAAATAATCATTTTTCTTTAACAGTCCCCGTTTTGAGGTCTGAGACATACAGACCTCACAAATAAAATGATTAAGCCTTCTAATAGAGGAACCAAAAAATTATTTAGTATACTAAAAAACTAAAACATAAGCCCAATTTTATAACAGTCCCTTTTTTTAAACAACACCTCCTAGGTCCCCTGCCAGGCCATGTGTCTAAAGCTGAACTCCATAATCTAAACTTATCAAATGTATCTTGCGCTGTCCAACAATTTAATACTCACCTGATGAACCACAAAATTTTAACCAGTAAAAACTAAACTAAAAATACATTTCACTTATCAAATATGAAAAATCATAAAACTCAGTTATCTGAAAGAGAAGCAAACACACAATAGGAATATCAGCCCAGAATATGAAATAAAAAATAAAAAATAAAAGTAAGATATCTCAAAATTACAAAAAAATGCTCAGCAGACTTAAAAGACAATATTCACCACAAAAATTACAATTTGTCAATACAAAACAATAACAACATAAAAAATACATCATAAACACATAAAAATTACAAAAGACCTTTTTTTTCTTTTTTTCACAATTCAACAATAAGAAGTTAGAGTTCGTCTCTATGCTCCTTCGATAGTCTTTCAAAAATGAATATGAATTCTTCGTCAGGAAACGATCCAAAAATACGCGCAAAAAGAAACGAATGTTCTTGAAGAGTTCGCAAAAACGAAAACACGCAATAAAAAGAAGATAAGTTAATGATGATCTTGTAGCTGGATCCTTCACGTGTTCCTCCTCGGTTGTAAACCTCAGGTTTTCCACCTGAGTGTCCGTTGCTCACTGAAAATTGGAGTATTATGCCAATTTAACAGTGAGTTTAAGGAGAGGGTGCAATCTCCTTTTCTCAATGGAAGGACACCGGAACAGGATTATTGTGCCTGTCTGGGCCTTTTAAGCCTTGTAATTCAGGAAAATGAAGTGGTTTTGGCAGACTTCTGCCCGGAAATGCAGATCCTCCTCCGCGCTGTGATGGCCCTCAGACACTCCTCGACCGCAGGTTGAGACTGTAGATTCTCCTGTATGCCCTGCAGCGTGCGCCGTGGCTCCTCAGCTGATGTGCACTGACTCCAATGGAACCACGTGTCTCCTTCTCTCTTGTAGACGGACAGCATGAGAAGTACTCTCCACGACTCGGTATGGTCTGGCGAAGCGAGGTTCAGACCACTTTCTTTTGATGACCATCAGGCGCACCCAGTCGATTCCCCGAACTGATCCCGAGCCTGGACGTTCCTGTGACGTCTGGTATTTTGTAAATTCTGCTGCCAGGACCTGTAACTCATTGAAGAAATCTTTATGAGATAAATGTGCAAGCTTACCTTTCCATCCTGGAATGCGGGTAGCAGGTCCTGGAAACATCCGTCCTGTCTGGAGCTCATATGGAGAGAACCCTGTTGATTGGTTAATGATTGATCCTACACTTTATGACAGCTTCACTGTCTTCCTTTTGTATTATAAATCTGCTACTTTGGAGCTGTATTTTAACCATCCTTTGACCCTCTTTTTATATAAGGCCTACATGAGAAATGAAAGTTTCCTATCATGTTAAACCCAAAACTTAACTGTATTTTAGAAGCAGTTCCATAACTGTTAATTTGTAAATTTCCAATTTAGACCAATTTAATTTCAATCATCATATTTTCTATTTTTTAAAACCTTAAAGAATGATCAGCCTGCTTTACATGAGTCACTAAATATCAAAAATGACCTACTTTATTCCAATCATATTTTAAATCCCAAAAATTTCAACCATTTTTACCTTTGATCCATTTATTCATTTGAAAACCTATTTATAAAATATTTAATTGAATAATGTATTACCCTTTTTATATTGTTTATCAATTATCAATGCCTTTTCAGTTTTGGAGAGAGATTCAATACAGCTAAATTTATTAAATGATGTAAATCTTTAGTTTAGACCTTCCTGGATGTCTTAGTTAAACAACTTATTTTAAAACATATGAATAGAGATACAACAATCCAATGATCACCTTCCTTAGTTTAAGAACACTATTTTATGTAAATTATTTGATAGTCAATATTTTGTTTAGTATATTCAATTTATACATTTTACTTATTTCATATCCAAATAGTTAGCTCATCTTTAATGCTGGTAATACACCGTAAAACATTTAATGTATTTTGATTTAACTTCAATAACCTCTTTTTCCGAAAAGTAAATGCAGAGATCCAAACTAAAAATTTGCCTATCAGATCAATTCCATTCATGTCCCCCTGTTTCTATAACAGAACAAATGTTCTGTCATAGAATACAATAAAAATCCTATACAACTCATTGAGATGAAATCCGCTATCACCACTAACTTTAGCCTCATGTAACACAGGTGGATGCAATTCAAACATGGTGTCCCAGATGCTGTTACAATCTGCACACCTCAAGCAAAGAATTTAATGTTTGATTAAATTTATGAAATCAACACAGAACTTGGTGTCATTTGCTCAGTAAGTCAGTCTATAGACACCCAATCCACTTTAACACCTTAATTTCAAATTCCATTTAAATTTAGATTTAGTTTTACTGAATGATAGCCACTGTACTATGTAAATAAAATTTAGATAATCTTCCTTAGTAGATGAAGCGTAACACACAATGCAATTCAGCTATAGTTAAAAAAGAATGTAATTGCAATCGTTAGTCCCTGCCCATTCTTTTCAGGCAGGAAGGGAAAAAAACACACTAGCATTTTGTGAGACAAACAGAGTGAATCATGGAGGAGGAATGCAGTGTCGTAACAGTTGGAGCACACCAACCCCTAACTGCATCGTAAAACCTCTGACCCCAGGAGATGGGGTTGTCCTCAACACCTAGAATTACACTGCAGGGCTTCAGGACGTGAAGAAAACAGGGCGCCTCAGTGCTATATCTAAAATAAGAAGAGAACAATGGCATCACACACTACAAAAATTTAAAGAAAAGAACTTATTCACCACTACCAAGTTGTGTTGGCACCCATTTCGTCTCCAACCTGCAGACTGAAGGGAACCCCAGGAGTGGGCTTTGGCGCCCAGGTCACATGATCAGAGGTGAGAATCCAGGATCAAACATGAGAACACACAACAGGACCACCGCTGAGCGACTTGCCATGCCCCAATTCTTTATCTGCTGAATCAGAAGGTGTCCAGAATAGCAGTCATTCCAGCAGTGCAGAAACATCTGGATACAGTCCCGCTTTGATGAACTTTGGTCAGCCTTTCGTGGTCGACAGAGCAGGACATAGAAACCAGCAGACCAGTCATCTACTGAAGCTCCCGTCCGGGTTTGTCTATGATCTTTGTGGTCCCGACTCACTGCTGATTTCCAGCCATAGAAGACTCCCACAGATAATGCCTGAGTCCCTTTTGTTTTCAGCCAGGCATGAAAAGCAACAGTCAAAGGAGACATCTGTTGCCAGGTAACAGTTCGCCTTCACTGACCTTCGTAATCGCTCAACAGCGTTTGGCTTTCATACAGCAGTCCAGCAGAAGATGGGCACAGTTCAGCAACATCATGTCTTTGTTCAGCAACAACAGCGGCCTGATGCGGTAATCAAGAAGATCCCTTCAAATACATCTTCCCATGATCTCTGAGCTCAAAAGACCCTTCCCCCAAGATTGCCATCAAGTCAGAAGGAAGGAGAACTGCCAGAGAAAAAATAATACAAAGTAATTAAAAAGCAAAACTTATATTTGCCACATTTTGTTACTTTCACTACTATAAATAAAATTTATCTTGTGATGCCTCCTCCCGTGTGGCGCTAGATTTGTTGTTGTTGTAGCACAAACGGCCAACTGCCCCAAATCCTGAACTGCAAAAAGAATAGATAGAAATTTGTTAAAATAGTCCACGATCGGATGTGCCAGAATTAAGAAAATAATGACACTTACTGTTCAAAATCAATAAACGTCAATACCTCGATGACATTCACTCTGCTTGTGCCAAATATCAACTACAAATTCTAAAATCACAACCTCACAAACTCATTAAAGAATTAGAACAAACTCTAGAATGTCCAAGTACTGATACTTATAAAAGTTGTGATGGAATTGCCCTTGGTCAAATAATTATGAATTGCATATTGTTCTACTAAATACCAAACATCCTTATCATTGTCCCACGCTTCAAGACAAAGTCCTATTTCAAAATTTCAGAAATCCTTTACATTTTATCTGAATTTCATAGCAGTTTTAACCAAAATTTTCCTCAAAATTAACAATTTACACCCAACTGTATATAATCAAAGTCAGCAGTGATTCAGAAATCTATCAACAATTTTAAATGTAAATAGACATGGCATAGATGTTATTTGAAACCGTTCAATTTGAGATGATCAAATCTAATTTAGTAGAAGCTTCTATATCACATACACCATATTGTAGTAAAGCAGGAAGGCCATATGACTCTACATTAAAGAAATCCATAATTCACTATTGTTGAATCGAAAAAATCAAAATTATTGATTAACTAATTTACCATTAACCATATCCAAAAATTTACCAGGAATTAGGGTCTACTTCTGCTTCTCCCCCTGTTGATATAATAAAATTACCATTTTGAAAACAATTTGGAATCTATGTCACTTTTATATAATAATTTGCTGAAAAACCAAAATATCATAAGATGTTCCACCATTTCTCCAAATCTTCCATCTAGTATTCAAACTAGACTGAGATTATGTAAATTTCAAAGTTCCATCTGTAATGATTTATCTTTATAACATCCCCCTGTGTTTTCTTATTTCCAAAAGAAAAACAATTTAGAGGTGGAAAAACAAAAATGGAAGAACTTACCCCCATTATGCTAAAATTTCAACATGTCCAATCAGTCACCCATATGAAATATAAACCAAGTTTATTTAGTTAGAATTTAGGTTAGTTTGTTAGTGTTGTTAGTCAAAGTGGATAACACAATTTCCTAATAACTACATCTATCTGCTTTAAGCCAAGGCTGAATTCTCGTTTCATATTAATTTCACTGCACAAGCAGAAGATTCAGCTTCAACCAGATTGTGACACCAAAATATGAAATCGTCATTACCTTAAAATTGTCCCTTAAAGCAGTAATAAAAACATATTTATGAAACAAAACCTTCAGTGTACCTAAATAGTTTAAAATAAGAAAAATATCACACAGCTACACACTAAACTGAGGTCATATTTACATAGAGCATCCTAAAACCCATCAAAGGCCATCAGCCTACACATTCACTCTCATTCACACTCAAGCACTCATCAACACCCCATTGTAAGAAAGATGCAGGATGTTACCCCAGATTTCAAACCAAAATTCATCCTGTAAAAGTCTTAAACACAAATATTATAACACCATGGTTGAAACCGTTCATGTGGTCATGTAATATGCGAAATGGGCTGCACACGAAGATCGTCCTACAAGAAACAAAGTCATTCATTAGCGTTTCAACATGTCCCACATTAACAGTGTAGAAAACACTGTTACGCAGAAAAACATCCATATGTTCTCCTGTTCCAATCAGTGAGGGTGTTCCCTCCTGTGTCAGGAAACCTAGAAATTGAAGTGATTGTCAATGTTACAGTATTATAAAAAACAATTGGATCATTCCAGTGCTCAAGCCTGGAACTGATGCAACACATTTCACCCGCTGAGAAAGTAAAAACATCTGTAAATCTGTTATTTTGTACTTTTCATTTCAACACAAAACACAGTCCTAAAGCAATTCACATCAAAATCCAAGAATCCTGAAAGCGTGAGCTGGAAATAGCACAGAACTGAAGCACTCCCAAAATGCAAATAAGGGGGGTCAATCAGTCCCCCCGCTGTGAAACAAAACTTGCATCCAAAACGGAGACACCTCTGTCCCACAGAAGCACATTTTAACAGAAAGTTAGTAATACAACATCCAGCAAAAATATTTAACAATATTTCAGAACACAATCTTGAAACACAAATCACTTCCGCACAATCTCAGCACAATTCAGAGACAGACAGACGAATAGACAGCAGCGCGTGGTGGGACATAGGCTACAGTATAACGGGGGAAGACAGACACACAGCCATAAATCAACCCGCAGCCAAGCACGCACACAAACACTAAGAAACATACAAAACACAGAAACACAGACAACGTTGTAGTTCAGTCAAGAAAAGACAGAAAAAAAGAAAAGAAAACGTCAGGAGCCGGCTAAAAGAATGTATGACGCATCTTTTAATTGTCCAATTTCAATTTTACAAATCCCTTTTATTCTCATTTCAACTTCTCAGTCCTACACTTCAGAGCTGGGTCAAGCTCGAGGCGAAAATAAGCCTCAATTTAGTTTATTCGATCACTCAATCCGCCCAGTGACAAAAGGTTTTTTCTTTTTCAACTGGGGAGAGCGATTGAACCCATATTAAATAAAATAATTTATTTTAGTCCTTTATACTATAAGCAACCCGCTTAAGGGTGCCAAAGAAAGGTGATCCAACCTGCTATTAGTCCTTTATTTCCCACGAGTGATACAACTCGATCCAATTAACCCAAATAATTATAAGTCCACTGGAGATGAGTCGAAATCTCCGGCTGATACAAGCCAAAACTAACCAATACACAAATTTCCAAAATACTTTTTTAGAGGCCCAGGCATTGCTCCTCAGGGTAAAAAGAATATACATTTTTTAAAACCCAGCTTAAGTCAGAGTTAACGTAAAGGCTCTGTTTTGAACTAGCCACAGTTCCCTGTAATGTGTATTTATTCAAATCCTTAAACAACTGACTCTTTTAGAAGGGATTTTATCTACCTCTGCAGCAGTGGCGGCTGGTGAAAACTATTTTTGGTGGGGCTGATATAGCCTAGTGTATGTCTCCAACTAATCCGGAATAAGAATTCAAATAAACAATTGGACAATACATACAATTTAACAGTAATGATTTAATTTACTATATAATAACAGTAACAGTGATGATTTGGGTCACTGTGATGGGGTTCTCCAAGAGACGGGCCTCCAAGAATCCAGGCTCAGTCGGGTTACCGGTGTTGGTGATTTATTGAGCTCAAAAACTCAAAACAGGGTGCAAAAGAAACTAAACATGTACAAGATACTCTGGGCCTCAGCCTCCCTCCAGTTACCAGCAATGTAACAAAGAAACAGAAAACAAAAATTGCCGCTTTTCTTCCCACAGCCCTCATTAAATAGTTTAAGCCCCTCACATCAGGCTCTCTTATTTCTGATTTCTTCTCATTAATCAGTTTTGTCCATATATTACCTCCACAAACAATTGATGTACAAAAACAAATAATTTTTACAACTTAATTCTTTTACACAGATTCATTGACTTATTCAATTACACCAAACTGGGTTTGAACCCAGCAAAGACGCAGCCAGACTGAAGATGACAAGTCCCCGTAGCATAAACACGTACACACACACACACACACACACACACACCCACACCCACACACACACACACACACGGCTAACCCCACTGAAATATAAAGTGTGCACCCTCAATATGCCAGCAGGTAACCAGGAACAGCTTGTGTGTTTTAAGTTCATGGAGCTACTGGTCTCAGCGCGAGTGTATTGGTCCTCACAAATACAGTATAACAGGAATGTGTGTGTGGCGCGCAAAGTTAGAGAGGTTGTTTTAAGCGACGAGGTGGATTCGTCACAGTCACAATAACCATGACATGAAATGTTCATATCCTACAACAGGGATATTCTTCTGGCAAACGGGTAGATAAATAAGGATCTCACCGAATTTGGTGGAAGCTGCATCTCGGCCGTTACATTCGCCATCTTCCCTCTAACTGTCTGCACCTGCGCTTGGGTTCAGAAGCCTGTTAAAGCGCAGTATTTTCAGCGCTCCAAGACCATAAAGTTCTGAGACGCTGATTGGCCATTAAATTCACCTAGCAATAGTACATGATTGACAGATTCTCTGCAAATGTGGGTCAGTCTGATCAGCGCCCCCAGAACAGAGACGGTAGGAGTCTGTCTGTGGAAATCCACAAATTAATGACGGTAGATAGGGAAATGTAGTTTATATAATTTGTTTTGCTTATAGGTACACAGTCTAGAGAGTAAAACTGACATTTATGAGTTAATTTCTAAAAATATATTTTACGTTTCTCTCTTCTTATCAGGGAGGGCGGTGCCCCAGCGCCCCCTATGGGCCGGCCGCCACTGCTCTTCAGCATCTGAATTCTGTGAGGCCGCACACAGCAAATCAGCCCCGGTCCGACCACACGGCGCTTCAGACAACTGAAAAATAATCAAATACTGTCTTACCACACCGAAGCGTCGGGCCGAAACGGATCAATCAGGACCAAACAGCCGCGCGCCGAGACTCCAGAACCGGCACGAGCCCCCAATTGTAAAGGAAGAAAATATTCTAACATAGTTAACTTTGGAAAAAGATTGGCTTCTGATTCTTCCCTTCCCCAGGTCCACTCGGCGAGCTGCGCTTGGTAATAAAACCAACATTGCGTGTTGACGTCACAGAATTACAGAGTTTAATCCCATATAAGACAATGCATACACTTTAGAAATAAGACAATGCACAAACCTACACCAGAAACTGCAGAACAACAGAGACATACATTCCATTACCTGACATAGGAGGAAAGAAAGCAAAGAGTACAGAGACATCTTTGGAGAGTTGCAAGGGCAAATCTGATCTTTTTCTTCTATTTAGAAAGCTTTATCCTCTTGTATCTAATCCATTCAAAAAGGGGCTGGCCCTCGGTCCTCCAACCAAACGCCATCTCTGACACTGCTAGGGCTTCCCCTTATTTACTGCAAACATCTGGGGTCATTTGCTTCTTTGTTTTAACAAGAAAAGGCGGAAAGCTTGTCCTGGCATCTAGAATTCCTAAAGTCATAAAACACAAGATAAGCTCTCACAGACAGCTTGTGGAATGCGGGGGGCCTCACCATCCCTGGTTGTTTATTCTGGAAGACTTTTGACCTTCTGTAAATCAAGCAGAAATCTCTCCTGCAGGCTTAACTGTTATTCACCCCCCAGGAGATACTCATTTTAAGGCCTCCTGTGCTTTGAATACTTACCCATTAGTAGTTTTAAATCATTAACACAGCCTTGTTCAAAATTAAGAAATATGTTCAAGTGAGAGTGTTTACACATGCCATAAGATTAACTGTAATAAAGTCTAAAAAATAATCATTTTTCTTTAACACCGTACTTCAGTAAAAGTACAGATACTTGTGCTAAAAAATACTCTGGTAAAAGTGGAAATACTGATTAAACTTCTTTACTCAAGTAAAAGTAACAAAGTACAGGCTTGTAAATGTACTTAAAGTATAAAAGTAAAAGTAGAAACCACTTTTTTCATACCGTTGCCTACATTTTAAATGGATGTCTGCCAATAGGACTAGATCTCCGTTGTGTTCATTTTCAATCATCTCGTCGTCCATGCTACTATGCTAACGCCACCGCCACCAAGCTGCAAAATGATTTGCCGCCAATGAATACCACCGAATCTGTCGATTCATCTTGTAGTTGTGCGTCAAATGCAACGTAGATTCCCATCCAATTAGATTGAATTTGGTATTGATGACGTGAAAAATAATAACGCTAACTCCATTGAAATGATTAAAAACTAAAGTAACGAGCCAATTTTTTAGAATGTAAGGAGTAGAAAGTACAGATATTTGTGTAAAAATGTAAGGAGTAGAAGTAAAAAGTCGCCATAAAAATAAGTGGTAAAGTAGAAAAATTTACTTGAGTACAGTAACGAAGTATTTGTACTTCGTTTCTTCCCATCTCTGACTATCAGTCACTACACCTGAAGGGGCATGTCAGTATCCAGGGAACAGAAGAGTCGGAGGGCTCTATATAAGATCAAGCTACTACTGAAATAAGATCTGGAAAAAACAAAAGATAGAAAATTCTACACAAAGTTCAGCAACTTACTGCTAAAACTCCTCTAATAGTTACACTTCAATTAATTTCACTCCTTGGCTTTTTTAATGAATAAAATATGGAAAGTTCGGTTTTGGGTCCGTCTGAAATTGTCAAATGAGTTTTGCATTGAACAATTTTATTCTGATGCAAAAGAGAGATGGAGATTATGATGAAGAGATGGCAGACATGATCTGGAAATCTACAGTACAGGTGCATGTTTAGTAAAATGTATTTTGCTGAATGTTGTGCACGTTGGTCTCCACCAGGGCTGCCCTTTGTCACTGGTTCTATTCATTACATTTATGGACTAAATTTCTAGCCAGGGACTTAACTTCAGCCAGCGACCGGACGGTGTCTGGTTTGGGAACCCTAGGATATCATCTCTGCTGTTTGCAGATGATGTTGTCCTGTTGGAATCATCAAACCAGGACGGGATGAGGATCAGGACCTCCAAATCGGAGGCCATGGTTCTCCACCGGAGAAAGGTCGACTCCCCTCTTCAGATCAGTGGAGAGTCCTTGTCTCTGGTGGACGAGTTCAAGTCTCTCAGGGTCTTGTTCACGAGTGAGGGACGGATGGAGCGGGAGATCAATAGACGGATCGGTGCGGTGTTGGCAGTGTTGCAGTCGCTGTATTGGACTGTCGCGGTGAAGAAGGAGCTGAGTCGGGAGGCAAAGCTCTTGATTTACCAATCAATCTACGTCCCCACCCTCACCTATGGTCATGAGATCTGGGTAATGACCTAAAGGAAAAGATTGTGAATCCTAGAGGCTGAAATGAGTTTCCCTCGCTGGGTGGCTGGATGCATCCTTCTGGATGAGATGAGAAGCTCAGTTACCTGGGAGGAGCTCGGAGTAGAGTCGTTGCTCCTCCACGGTGAAAGGAACCAGCTGAGGGGGCTCGGGCATCAGTTTCGAATGCCTCCTGGTGTTCCAGGTGTGGAAGGCCCAGGACATGCTGGATGGACTATGTCTCTGAGCTGGCCTGGTGTCGCCTAGGGGTCCCCCAAGAGCAGCTGGAGGAGCCCAGTGTGTGTGGATCGGGAAGTCTGGGCATCTCTGTCTAGACTGCTGGCTCCTCCATCCATTTTTGATACATTTTCCATATTACTTGTCTTCCGGTTGTCACTGGATGTAGTACCTGGACAGACCAGCATTCCATCATGTGACAATATTGATACAATTAAACATTATTTACATACACATGACTATTTAAAAATCAAAAATGTTGACTTAAATTGAACAGATGAAAAGACTTATTCTGACAATTTCCTCAGTGACTTGCAGAAGAAAGTACAAAACCCAGGTTTATGTGAAACGTGACATTTGTGTGCGACTCTGCCTCATTTGCTTTATGAAATAGGCTACCTTTCGTAAATAAAAGTAAAAAGGGCAACTTTCACAGTTCCTTGATTTGAAAAAGTGCCTCTTTCGAAACCCTGCACAGAAAACAAACAATTACATTCTTGGCTGCGTTTATTTACTCCATGATTGAGCAATGCAGGCAGACAGGCACAGGCAGATTAATTAACTAGCGCCTGAAAACCTTTATTCTTAAAGCATTGTCACATTGATGGATGGCTGATTAAAGTCAGTGAGATGGCTATCAGTACACAAATGAATAACAGCCAGAATATCAACAAAGAACAACCCATAGAGGTGAAAAGGAAAACATAAATTTTGCTGTTCTTTTACTTACCAAGAAAACACTTTTTTTGATGATGGGGACTGCTTGGTATGAAAAAGAAAAAAATATGTAATTGGGAATAGAGGAGGAGGCCGTGAGTGCAACTTATCATGCCAGCAGCAGCTCAAATTACCTGCCTTGTACGTCTTTTGATGAGGTTTCTCATTAGGGGTCTATACAGCCCAGACTTTGGAAATATCACAGAATTAATTAAAATGATAGGAACAGAGAAAGTGGGCTGCAAATAACAGGATGGGAGAGGGCCTGCATAATCATTGTTCTGATCAGAGTACTATTGTCTGTATATGAATGTGCCTGTTGACGGCAGCCAATGACTCTCCGCTGTTTATCTAGCATTCCGGGCTAGCTTGTTTCCAGTGTGCTGCCACTGATAGAGCATTCAGAATCCATTTACTCTCCAGAGGCTCAAAGGCTTCATTTATGCCTGTGTTTGAGCAGATGTTGACAGGCTACGGCACGAGTCTCCGTTCAACCGCTCTAATATTCACACGAACCATCTAAGAACAATTTGACTTAATATTCTCCTCATGCATCTTTATGATCATTTCCCTATACTTCATTTGTGCATCTTTTTAAAAATTTAAACCATTTAGACTAGGCTTGATTATTTGTATATTAATAAATGTTGGTATCTTTCTTTTACATGTTTTTGGATCGGGATATGATTTGTTTTTAAAGCTCTATTAACAGAGTGGATCACTCTTACGGAAATACTCAGCACCAAGACAAAGGTATGCTTGGTTTGGACAGCTTTTTTCTTTAATAAAACAATCTGCTGTTTTAATTCCCTAGCATTGAAAATTGTTAAAATAACTTAAAAAGTTAAAAGGTTTTACTAGAATTCAGTCAAACTAAGCAGTTAAATTTTTACTGCACTGCAAATTAATCTATTTAAAACTATTCTAAACCAATTAAGTGAATGTAATTTGTATTGTGTTGCAACCTTGCATTTGTAATTATCAACTAATTGAAATAGGTTTTGGGGGCCTTCTAAGGTAATAATATTTGGAACATTTTGAAAAAAGTTATGTGAAAATAGATATAAAGTTGCATGCTAAGTGTCAGAAATCAAAAAGCGACATTTATTTTTATAATTTTACACATTTTAAAAGTGCTGTATCTCCAGATGAACAGAGATTGAATTAATATCATTCATTACATATTGGCTTTACTGATGAACACTTATACACTGTCCCACCTCACAGTCTAAGAGGCGATAAACAGGTGTTCTCTGTCTTGCAATGCTTGTCCAAAGTAATTTCTTGATATGTATTCATGTCTTTACCTGTCGATTCAATTCAATCCATGTGATTTCTATGACACCATTTTACAGCACATATCTTTAAATGGACAGTTCACCAGATCATCCAGTCAGATTGATTCAAATTTTCTATCTAAGGAAAACCAGCTGATTGCATCGACTCATTGACTTTTCAGCAATCCCTCACAGTAAGCATGCTTGTAGCGACAGTGGAGAGGAAAAACTCCCTTTTAACAGGAGGAAACCTCCAGCAGAACCTGGCTCAGTGTGAGCGGCCATCTGCTGAGGCCGACTGGGGTTCAAGGAGACATTCTTATGCCGACATATGGTGGCCAGAGCGGCTTTGGGAGGGAGACATGCTGACTGAATTTCAGATAAAAAGGAAAAGCCAGCAGAAGCTCGCTGCCTTTTCAGTGCAGTGCTTCCCCTGGAAATGGCCTGAACTTAAGGTCCCGATAGAAAGTGAGATCTTCCTCTGTAATTTGTGCTAGTATCAATGATTTATTAAACATGCCTGGAATAAAAATGTTTATACTTAACCATGTTCCCTCCTTTGTGTACGCTATCTGAGAAACAATACCTCCATCGAATTTGGACCGGTGTTCTGTCAGACCATCATACCCATAGTCAATACCCATTTATCCCTTCAGCTTAGCAGAAAATGAAAATTAGACTTTAAACTTCCTCAACAAACATGTATCCCTTTAGTCATGTATAAAAAAACGATTTAATGACTTACTTTTTGCTATTTCTCTTTGTATAATTAAACAAAGCAAAATAAAGATTCATGGGGCATCAAATTAATTTATTTTATTTACATGAGCACTGAAACTGGGAGAGGAGCCGACACTGAGCATTTAGAACATTCACTCTACAAGTTGTACATCTAGGCAGTAGTTACTCTGTTTAACCCATTTAATGTATTTTATTTAGGGCTGAAACAATTCATCAGATTAATCGATTATTAATTTATCAACAAATTTAGTTTGATTAATCGTTAACTGGAGTATAGACACTCTAAAACATGTCTTTAGCTCACAGAGCGACCCACTTAAAGCAGGAATTATACCAAAATTGTAAAAAGATATATATAAAATTATTTGAATTTTAGATAAAAAATGTTTTCGTCTGTCAATATTCTCCATCTAGACGTCCTTTACTGCTGCAACAACGCTGTATTGTAAATTATAAACTTGTTATTCACATCTAATTGTTGGTAGGGACAAGTAGGTAGGTCCAACATTTTGGTAGAGACATGTCCCTATGGTCCCTATGCAAACCTACGCCCATGCCCTGATCTTTTTCAAAAGTCCGTTTTGGTCCCCTGCACTTTTTACTTTCCAAATACAGTGGTACGCTACAGTACACCCACAGATGTCAAGCACTAGGACCAAGCGGAAAACAACAGCTCTGAATCCTGCTTTCCTGAGTTTAGACCCGTCCACAAGCTCCTGATTAGGCCTCCGTCTTTTCTTATGTGATTAGCTGTCACTACTGTCACTCCTGAGAAGCTCACTTTACAAACATCTGATGCGCCACTGAATCTGGTCTGATTGGACGACCACAGCGTTGCTGAAATCCTACGATCTACTGTGATTAGAAATATAGGGTCGCAAGGCTTTTTCTCAGCTTTCTGGTATGTTTTGGATTTTTTTTTATATCTTAAACGGTCCAGGAGTTACAGTCTTGGAGAAGAATAGGGGTCAGCAAACAGACGGTTAGGGAATCTGCTACTTTAAATTGGGCATTTGTTCTTCACTTTGGTCTTCTATTCTAGAAGGGTTGTAATATCAGATGTCTTAATTTACACAAATCTTTGAATTGGTGTCCTGTGTGTGTGTTTGGTTATTAGACTCACAGTCAGGATGTCTGAACACAGAAAGAGAGACATAAGAGACTTCTTCAAAGTCAAAATGTGAGTTACGTTCAAAGAACTGTGTAACATCCCTCCTAAAACATCTTAATTGTCTCCACAAAGCAGCAGGTCCACTTCAAGGTCCTCGTCTGCATTTTAGAGTTTTCAATAACCTTGTTCAGTTTATTTGTTTTATTAAAAGTGCTGATAAATAAAACGCAAATATATTATTATGATAAAAAAGGAAAAAAAAATCTATGAATGTGATATTATATATCCAAGCTCATAATAATTGTTAAATTATGTGTTTGAAATCACCATGGATTGTTGCACACCAATAGTCCAATCATTCATTTCATGCAGCCGTATATTTTGTCAGCAGATGAATAGCAGAGAAAATGGAGGAAACAAACACAGAAGAAATATTGGAAAACACACTGAACCTATAAGAGTTATATTAAAAAATACTTGGGGCCCCATCCCTGCACTTCTATAATCAAAATGTTGTCCATGTGTTCTACAATAACAATTATTAATCTCTTAATACAATGTTTCCCAAACTTTGAAGAATTGTGTACCCCTTTGGGCATTTTATTTTACCCCTCTTAGTCCAAAATATTAATAAAATAAGATCTATTTTCCTTAATCGTTTCACTTTAGCATTTTATGCTTTCCATATCAAATAAAAGACAACATAAATATTATGCCTGGAGGATAGAATGGAAATGAAATAAATACAAAATACAATCATGTTATAATCCTGTATTTATAAAACTGGCGCTCCTCTGAGTAATCACATTTAAACTTGATGAATTGGGAACAAACATTATAGTCAGACTGATTTGATTTCATCCAGACACCTGAGCTACTTTGATGCGCTCCGATAGCTCAGTGTGAAAAGCAGCTGATCCCAGGCTGTTCTCTACATCCAGTCTGTTCCTCTGCTTGGTTTAGATTAAAGCTGAAGGTGAACTCAAACATAGAAGAAAAACGTACATTATGTTTGGTAAAAGCTTGTTTAATCTTTCAGGTGGGTCCTCACAAAGCAAAACAGATTCCAGCCCCATTTTCTTTTACTAAATGGAGCCCAGGTGGACGTTCAACTGAAGAAACTCATTGCTTTTCATACATCCACCTGGGACAGCCAATCAGCTTTGAACCACACCTCCACGAAAGCCAATCAGCATCCAAAGCTCATCGTAAAAGGCCTCCGATACGCACCCATCTGCTCCTGTGCGCAGGCGGCGGATGCCCTGTGTGACTTCATTCAGATGAGACCGTTTCAGCCCCCCTCCAGCCCCTCCTCCACCATCGTAGCTAAAGCTTCATCAGAGCGTCATTTCTCCTGGACTCTTACTGCGTTCCCTGTCTCATCTCAACCGGTCCGGCAGAAGACCGCCATGTTGAGCCTGGTTCTGCCAGATGTTTCTTCCCAATAGAGAGTTTTTTCCTCTCCACTGTTGCCTCATGCTTGCTCATCATGGACAGGTTCTCTCCACTTGTGTTATCCAGCTGGGCTTCCATCTTCCAGGTCCCTGAGTGAAGCTCTAGTATCAGCTCACGCAGTCCACTGGATCTCCCCATAAAGCTCCCACAAAGCTTGCAATGCACTCAGGGGCCACTAGGGCTAGGAGTATCCTCACCAGTGGCGGCTGGTGAAAAATATTTTTGGTGGGGCTGATATAGCCTAGTGTATGTCTCCAACTAATCCGGAATAAGAATTCAAATAAACAATTGGACAATACATACAATTTAAGAGTAATGATTTAATTTACTATATAATAACAGTGATGATTTGGGTCACTGTGACGGGGTTCTTTGGCCTCCAAGAATCCAGTCTCCGTCGGGTTACCGGTGTTGGTGATTTATTGAGCTCAAAAACTCAAAACAGGGTGGAAAAGAAACTAAACATGTACAAGATACTCTGGGCCTCAGCCTCCCTCCAGTTACCAGCAATGTAACAAAGAAACAGAAAACAAACATTGCCGCTTTTCTTCCCACAGCCCTCATTAAATAGTTTAAGCCCCTCACCTCAGGCTCTCTTATTTCTGATTTCTTCTCATTAATCAGTTTTGTCCATATATTACCTCCACAAACAATTGATGTACAAAAACAAATCATTTTTACAACTTAATTCCTTTACACAGATTCATTGACTTATTCAATTACACCAAACTGGGTTTGAACCCAGCAAAGACGCAGCCAGACTGAAGATGACAAGTCCCCGTAGCATAAACACGTACACCCCCCCCCCACCACCCCCCCCCCCCCCCCACACACACACACGGCTAACCCCACTGAAATATAAAGTGTGCACCCTCAATATGCCAGCAGGTAACCAGGAACAGCTTGTGTGTTTTAAGTTAATGGAGCTACTGGGCTCAGCGCGAGTGTATTGGTCCTCACAAACACAGTATAACAGAAATGTGTGTGTGGCGCGCAAAGTTAGAGAGGTTGTTTTAAGCGATGAGGTGGATTCGTCACAGTCACAATAACCATGACATGAAATGTTCATATCCTACAACAGGGATGTTCTTCTGGCAAACGGGTAGATAAATAAGGATCTCACCGAATTTGGTGGAAGCTGCATCTCGCTCGTTACATTCGCCATCTTCCCTCTAACTGTCTGCACCTGCGCTTGGGTTCAGAAGCCTGTTAAAGCGCAGTATTTTCAGCGCCCCAATACCATAAAGTTCTGAAACGCTGATTGGCCATTAAATTCACCTAGCAATAGTACATGATTGACAGATTCTCTGCAAATGTGGGTCAGTCTGATCAGCGCCCCCAGAACAGAGACGGTAGGAGTCTGTCTGTGGAAATCCACAAATTAATGACAGTAGATAGGGAAATGTAGTTTATATAATTTGTTTTGCTTATAGGTACACAGTCTAGAGAGTAAAACTGACATTTATGAGTTAATTTCTAAAAATATATTTTACGTTTCTCTCTTCTTATCAGGGAGGGCGGTGCCCCAGCGCCCCCTATGGGCCGGCCGCCACTGACCCTCACTTGGGAATAACTGCTCTAATATTGTCATGATCTGGCCTGTTTGCTCCTCCTTAATTAGTAATTCCTCTCACCTGTCGTTTTCCCTCCCTGCCTCAATTATAATTTATTCCTCTCACCTGTTTCCTCTGGTTTATATTCAGTTCAGCCTGAGCATTCAGGGCCAGATCATTACTTGTCTTGCTGTCAGTCTGTCTGTTATTTTGATTCATGGTTCATGTCCTGGATCCTAGCAGCCAGTGGAAAGAGGTTTTGTGTTTGTCTCGTCTCCTGATCGTCCACTGTTCCTCCCCCGCAGAGTCCTCTGGGTTTTTGGCTCAATATGTGGGGAGGTTCAGTTTTTATCCAGTAAGCCTGGCTCCAGGGAGGAGACCAGTTTAAAGTCCTGCATCAAGTTCTGGTTCCACGTCCTGTCTTGGCTACCCTCTTCCACTGAGCCTGCCTGTCTGCACCTGATCCTGTCTGCTCCTGTTCTGTTCCTGCCTGATCTGGATCCTGTTTCTGTCTGTTCTGGATCCCTGACCAGGAACGGCTACCAGCATGTCCACTGGGACCGCAGCATTTGGGGACATTCAGGGACTGAACTGCTAAACCAGGTAAGTGACTCACTGAGAACATCATCTTCAGTCAGATGATCGTGGTCACTTACCTAAGTGCCACTCCACTTTAATTTTTGTTTTGTTTAATAAACTTTTTTAACTTTCCTACTGACTGTCTCTCCTTGAATACTGGGTCCATTTGTCCCCGGTTCATGACAAATATACCCTCCAATATATTTAATTTAATGTTCAGATTGTGAACCTTAACTTCAGTTTCAGCATTGGTTCATTGAATAACAAAGACGACTTGAATAAGCCAAACATTAACCTTTTGATATTATCTGACTGAATCATGTGTTCAACTTCCACCTGTCGGTAAACTCATCCATAGTTTCAACATAATTCTTTTTCTGGGATTAAGGTGGCTTATTTTTTTCTGGGGATTACTTTTAATATTAATTACGCATTTAGTACATCAGTAGATCTCCTCTCTGCTCGGACACAGGCATGGTTTCTGCTGAGTCATGTGGCTACTGAAGATGACCAACTGTCAGTGCTTTGGATGTCAGAGGGGCAACGCTGTAGAACGTAAACTATTGGATTTTTGGTTCTTTTAGTTGTAGTATAAAAAGTATAAAATTGGCTCCTTACAAAAAAATAACAAGGAAAACCCTTCTTTAGGTAATTCAATGGCAAGTTGGAGTCTCAAGACACAGACCATAGTTTAACAGTTTATTCTACCCTACGTACAACTTTGCATGAACAGAGATTTACTTAGACCTAAGAACTCTGGGAGTTCTGGGTCAAACCTTATGTTTTGTGTTTTGAAATTCTTTCCTGTCTGCTGACTGACTTTTCCTGTTTGACCTGAAGTAAAAACAGACATAGAAAAAGAAGCATAGATACAAAAGGCAACTGTCAACCAGCTCCACAGGCGGCCCCGTCCAGGAAAAACACAGCCAGGCAGACGAGCTCCGAGCCAGCTCCCATGTCAGAGGATGAAGAGAGCACATCCAGTTAGTCACAGTCAGAGAAACAGGACTACACTGGAAAACAGGCCAAGCTCCAACATCTAGAAACAAAGGTGTTGATGGCAGCAGCACAGCTGATATTTCTCTCCAGGATGGAGTCACAGCCAAACAGGAACAGACCAGATGAAGCTACTATGAGAAAAAGCAGAGAGAGCAGAACGTTAGAGATTGAACTAACAGATTCTGCAGAGTGGGAGAATAGAGATAGAATGAAGCAGAATGATGAAAAAGGGGTCCCTATGTCCTCCAGCAGTCTAAGCCTATAGCAGCAGAACTATAGAGATAGCTCAGGATAACCTGAGCCACTCTAACTAGAAGCTTTATCAAGAAGGAAAGTTTTAAAAATGAGTTCCTATATCAGTATGTATTTTATTCACTTTTTTAAAGTGGAGTTCTCCTTTCTGTCAAGTGATTGATATAAAATCAACTCAATTCAAGCAACTATGTCTGTGTATCAAAATAATTTTAAAAACTAATAAAATTTGAGTTGGATTTTCCATAAATGATTAAACATTGTAACTTTCATATATATAAAACAATGTCCGAATTAAAATCTGCAGAGAAATGCTAATTATGTAAAAATTTGTTTGTTTGTTTATCCAAATAAATAATTGAATATAAAGAGATCATATTAGCATACAAAAAAAAGAGTACAGGTCGTGATAAGCCTTCAAGGGATCTCCATCCAATTCTCTTCCTTAGTAACTTTGACTGCTCACGCATCTTTCCCTGTGGCTTGGGGAAGTTGAAGCTTATTTGAAGCAAGGAGTATAAACCTCATTCCATCTGTTTAATTACAGTGGAGATTAGCAGATTATTTTTGCATTACTGGCGCCTGTCGCTCCTCATCACATAGGCAACCCACAGGGAAAGCCAGGATGGAAAATTACCAACTAAATGCAGGAGTGGATGTGACTTCCTAACTGAAAGAATATACTTAAAACCCAAAAGCATACAATCATGATCTAATATCAGCGTCTACAATCTAGGAAACATCTTATCTCTTCAAACAATTCCAAAAAAATCAGTGAAACAATGAAGTTAACAGGCAAATGGATTATCTTCTTACAGTATAGTCACATAATATGCACAACTAAACTCACAAAAGAAATGTTCATAAGGAATTATTTGAATGTTGGTTGAGTGCATTGCTGATTTATCAAGCAAAATGCATGATTTGGTAATGTTCTTTTCTTAAACCTATTTAGTCCAAATATCTATAAACACATAAGTTTGGTCAGTTATAGCTGAATAAACCAAAAGAAAAGGTGAATACCAAAATAAACCATCACTTATCAAGAGAGACATTACTATACAACAGCAATAATAAGATCATATAAATATGTATAGCTATATATAAAAAAGAGACTGTGGACGGTCTTTTTTCCTCCAAGCTGGGGTCCTCTACCTGAGCCCTTAGCTTTAGGGTTCTGCTTAGTATATTTGCTGTTCCTAGAACTGGACTCTTCTGGACCGAGGTGTCTGATGTATTTCCAGGGATCTACTGTAACCACTCCTCCAGTTTGGGGGCCACTGCCCCGAGGGCCCCAGTGAATGCCTTGTCCTTCCAGGTTTTCTCCAGCTCTTCTCTGAGCCCCTGGTATTTCTCTAGTTTCTCATGTTCCTTTTTCCTGATGTTGCAGTCACTTAGTATCGCTATGGCAACCACAACGGCTTCTTGGCTCAGCCATTCTCTACCATTTTTGAAGGCGTTTCCCACTTTGACCTTGGGGTTTCCAGCCCATACTCTGCACAGATGTTCCTCTATACTATTCCATCCACTTGGTTATGGCGCTCCATGGAAGCTTTCCCTGCCAGCATGTTACACCCTGCAGTTATAGGCTGAATTGTCTCAGGGGCCTCTTTGCATAGTCTGCACCTGGGGTCTTGTTTGGTGTGGTGGATCTGGGCCTCTATTGCATTGATGCTCAGGGCTGCTCCTGCTCCTGCATTCTGTGTAGGGGCTTATCCTCCTATTCTGTTCCCCTTACATATATATATATATATATATATACAGGTGCTGGTCATAAAATTAGAATATCATGAAAAAGTAGATTGATTTCAGTAATTCCATTTAAAAAGTGAAACTTGTATATTATATTCATACATTACATACAAACTCATATATTTCAGATGTTTATTTTGTTTAATTTTGATGATTACAAATGACAACAAATGAAAATCTCAAATTCATCATATCAGAAAATTAGAATATTACTGAAGACCAATAAAAACAAAGGATTTATAGAAATGTTGGCCAACTGAAAAGTATGAACATGAAAAGTATGAGCATGTACAGCACTCAGTATTTAGTTGGGCCTCCTTTGGCCTGTATTACTGCAGCAATGCGGCGTGGCATGGAGTCGATCAGTCTGTGGCACTGCTCAGGTGTTATGATAGCCCAGGTTGCTCTAATAGTGGCTTTTAGCTCTTCTGAATTTTTGGGTCTGGTGTATTGCATCTTCTTCTTCACAATACCCCATAGATTTTCTATGGGGTTAAGGTCAGGAGAGTTTGCTGGCCAATTAAGAACAGGGATACCATGGTCCTTCAACCAGGTACTGGTAGCTTTGGCACTGTGTGCAGGTGCCAAGTCCTGTTGGAAAATGAAATCTGCATCTCCAAAAAGTTGGTCAGCTGCAGGAAGCATGAAGTGCTCTAAAACTTCCTGGTATGTGGCTGCGTTGACCCTGGACCTCAGAAAACACAATGGACCAACACCAGCAGATGACATGGCACCCCAAACCATCACTGACTGTGGAAACTTTACACTGGACTTCAAGCAACGTGGATGAAGTGCCTCTCTTCTTTTCCTCCAGACTCTGGGACCTTGATTTCCAAAGGAAATGCAAAATTTACTTTCATCAGAGAACATGACTTTGGACCACTCACCAGCAGTCCAGTCCTGTTTCTCTTTAGCCCAGGCAAGACGCTTCTGACGCTGTCTGTGGTTCAAGAGTGGCTTGACACAAGGAATGCGACAGCAGAAACCCATGTCTTTCATATGTCTGTGTGTGGTGGTTCTTGAAGCACTCACTCCAGCTGCAGTCCACTCTTTGTGAATCTCCCCCACATTTTTGAATGGGTTTTGTTTCACAATCCTCTCCAGGGTGCGGTTATCTCTCTTGCTTGTACACTTTTTTCGACCACATCTTTTCCTTCCCTTCGCCTCTCTATTAATGTGCTTGGACACTGAGCTCTGTGAACAGCCAGCCTCTTTAGCGATGACCTTTTGTGTCTTGCCCTCCTTGTGCAAGGTGTCGATGGTCGTCTTTTGGACAACTGTCAAGTCAGCAGTCTTCCCCATGATTGTGTAGCCTATAGAACTAGACTGAAAGACCATTTAAAGGCTTTTGCAGGTGGTTTGAGTTAATTAGCTGATTAGAGTGTGGCACCAGGGGCCATCAATTTTGAACCTTTTCACAATATTCTAATTTTCTGATATGATGAATTTGAGATTTTCATTTGTTGTCATTTGTAATCATCAAAATTAAACAAAATAAACATCTGAAATATATGAGTTTGTATGTAATGTATGAATATAATATACAAGTTTCACTTTTTAAATGGAATTACTGAAATCAATCTACTTTTTCATGATATTCTAATTTTATGACCAGCACCTGTATATATATATATATATATATATATATATATATATATATATATATATATATATATATATATATATATATACACTCACCGGCCACTTTATTAGGTACACCTGTCCAACTGCTCGTTAACACTTAATTTCTAAGCAGTCAATCACATGGCGGCAACTCAGTGCATTTAGGCATGTAGACATGGTCAAGACAATCTCCTGCAGTTCAAACCGAGCATCAGTATGGGGAAGAAAGGTGATTTGAGTGACTTTGAACGTGGCATGATTGTTGGCGCCAGAAGGGCTGGTCTGAGTATTTCAGAAACTGCTGATCTACTGGGATTTTCACGCACAACCATCTCTAGGGTTTACAGAGAATGGTCCGAAAAAGAAAAAACATCCAGTGAGCGGCAGTTCTGTGGGCGGAAATGCCTTGTTGATGCCAGAGGTCAGAGGAGAATGGGCAGACTGGTTGGAGCTGATAGAAGGGCAACAGTGACTCAAATAACCACCCGTTACAACCAAGGTGGGCAGAAGAGCATCTCTGAACGCACAGTACGTCAAACTTTGATGCAGATGGGCTACAGCAGCAGAAGACCACACCGGGTGCCACTCCTTTCAGCTAAGAACAGGAAACTGAGGCTACAATTTGCACAAGCTCATTGAAATTGGACAATAGAAGATTGGAAAAATGTTGCCTGGTCTGATGAGTCTCGATTTCTGCTGCGACATTCGGATGGTAGGGTCAGAATTTGGCGTCTACAACATGAAAGCATGGATCCATCCTGCCTTGTATCAACGGTTCAGGCTGGTGGTGGTGGTGTCATGGTGTGGGGAATATTTTCTTGGCACTCTTTGGGCCCCTTGGTACCAATTGAGCATCGTTGCAACGCCACAGCCTACCTGAGTATTGTTGCTGACCATGTCCATCCCTTTATGACCACAATGTACCCAACTTCTGATGGCTACTTTCAGCAGGATAATGCGCCATGTCATAAAGCTGGAATCATCTCAGACTGGTTTATTGAACATGACAATGAGTTCACTGTACTCAAATGGCCTCCACAGTCACCAGATCTCAATCCAATAGAGCATCTTTGGGATGTGGTGGAACGGGAGATTCGCATCATGGATGTGCAGCCGACAAATCTGCGGCAACTGTGTGATGCCATCATGTCAATATGGACCAAACTCCCTGAGGAATGCTTCCAGCACCTTGTTGAATCTATGCCACCAAGAATTGAGGCAGTTCTGAAGGCAAAAGGGGGTCCAACCCGTTACTAGCATGAGATACCTGATAAAGTGGCCGGTGAGTGTATATATATATATATATATATATATATATATATATATATATATATATATATATATATATATATGTGTGTGTGTGTGTGTGTGTATTAGATGTAAAAGTTAAGTATTTGAATAGTAAACCTGTTTATTTTCTCGTCAGATTGGTGATGTATTTCTGCCCTGGGGCTCAAAAATCTTTGCCCATAGACTCTGGTTAAAAGTTTTCCATGCGCAGCAGGTCCTCTGCAATTTAAAAGGATAGGAGATGTCGGGGCGGAGCTCTCCTTCACCCAGAGCTGACAGGAACTGATGTCACAGTTGTGGTGTAGCTTTTTTGACAGGTCACGGAAGATGTAGAGCAGGCATCCCCAAACTCGGTCCTCAAGGCCCCCTGTCCTGCAGGTTTCAGAGGTTTCTCTGCTTCAGCACAGCTGCTTATAATGATTGCAGTAGACCAGAAGCCTGTTAATCAGCTTTCAATTAAAATCAGCTGTGCTTGAGCAAGGAAACCTCTAAAACCTGCAGGACAGGGGGCCATGAAGATAGAGTTTGGGGATGCTTGATGTAGACGATTGGAGTGAGAGAGAGACGGAGAGATGGACCAAGAAAAATGTAAATAAGTGAAGTCCCTTAAATCGAATTTACCAATAGAAGCTTGAGGTGAGACCGTTTGGACCTGATCAGCCGAACATCAAAATGAAGCAGCAGTCCAAAGACAGACGGTTCATTCTGTCTTTTTCCAGGACCTGGTTTAGCTCCAAGGTTCGGCTAACTGCCTGCAGCGAGGCTAACGCTTTATCATGCTTTCCCTGCCTGCTTTTCAAAAATCAGGATCTGAGCCAGCAGGGATAAAAACAGCTAGGACTGATTTAAATAAAGAATGAACAATCTGGGATTCACATGGAAAATAATAGAAAATAGTCCACTTTTTCTAGATGTTTGTTAATTTGCATAGTTGCCCTTAAATAAACACATTCTCAAAAAAATAAATAGTTTTTATATACAAAAAAAAATATAAAGCTGACTAAAAGCTTCTCCATTATTAAACTGGTACATTACTCTTTATATTATATTATATTGTTTTTTATATTGGACAATTGATAACACAGATTTACCTGCACAAAGCTTCAGAAGAGCAAGATATATGTACAAAAAGTATTGTAGTAGTAAATTATGTGTTGTTTTTATAATGTTTTTGTTGTTGTTGGCATTCATATTCTGGTGTGATAACTTACTACACATTTGATTGGTTTTTGGTATACGTCTATTTTGAATTTGTTTCATCCAGATGCTTCATTTCTTTGTGGCTGGACGTACCAAAATAATTCGTTTTTGTCATGATGCGATGGTTTTACTAGCCCAAATGCAGAACTCACCAACACAGAGGGAGGATTAAAAGTCCAGTAATTTATTGGAACCGGTTGACAGACTTACAGGTTTGCAGAATCAGACAGGCATGGTGGCACAAGAAACACAACGATCCAGCTACGAGTGGAGCTCCTCCACAGCTAATATAGGGAAAGCTCCTAATCAGCTGATAGGGAACAGCTGTCAACGCTGAACCCAAGCTCCCCAAGAATAGATCCACGGCGCCCTCTGGTGGGCAAAGTCCCGGATCCTGACAGTACCCCCCCCTCAAGGGCTGATTCCAGACGCCCCAAAGAAAAAAAAAAAACTCGCCCATGGAGGGCGAAGGGCGAACCAGGGATGCCAGGAAGAGTCTCAGGTGGCCGGCCATGAAACCAGCAGCAGAGCAGAGTCTCAGAAGCTGCAGGGGCCTTGCAGGAGGGCGTCACCTCCGCTTCAGCAGGAAGCACCGGGAGAAACTCTGTCTCCGCTTCAGCAAGAAGCCCCGAGAAGGACGCCGTCTCCGCTCCCGCTGCTCTGCAACAGGTCCGCCCACTACGGCTCCACATCCAGAGCAGAGGAAGCCGCCGACTGCGGCTCCGCATCCGGAACAGAGGAAGCCACCGACTGTGGCTCCACCTCAGGAACAGAGGGAACCACCCATTGTGGCTCCACCTCAGGAACAGAGGGAACCACCAATTGTGGCTCCACATCCGGAGTCTCTGGAAGGCGCAGAGCAGGCTCAGGGGTCTCCAGACGGCACAGAGCAGGCTCAGGGGTCTCCAGACGGCACAGAGCGGGCTCAGGGGTCTCCAGACGGCACAGAGCAGGCTCAGAGGTCTCCAGGCGGCGCAGAGCGGGCTCAGGGGTCTCCAGACGGCACAGAGCAGGCTCAGAGGTCTCCAGACGGCGCAGAGCAGGCTCAGGGATCTCCAGACGGCACAGAGCGGGCTCAGGGGTCTCCAGACGGCGCAGAGCAGGCTCAGGGGTCTCCAGACGGCACAGAGCGGGCTCAGGGGTCTCCAGACGGCGCAGAGCGGGCTCTCCAGGAGCGCGTAGAAAGAGTCTGCTGGGCTAGTCTGTTGGCTGGATCGTTCTGTCATGATGCGATGGTTTTACTAGCCCAAATGAAGACTCACAGACACAGAGGGAGGATTAAAAGTCCAGTAATTTATTGGAACCGGTTGACAGACTTACAGGTTTGCAGAATCAGACAGGCATGGTGGCACAAGAAACACAACGATCCAGCTACGAGTGGAGCTCCTCCAGAGCTAATATAGGGAAAGCTCCTAATCAGCTGATAGGGAACAGCTGTCAACGCTGAACCCAAGCTCCCCAAGAATAGATCCACGGCGCCCTCTGGTGGGCAAAGTCCCGGATCCTGACAGTTTTTTAAGATGACGCAAACTTAAATTTGATGCTGTTACCATTGGTTATACAATTATCTATGCTTAATATTTTTATCTACTTTACATTTCATTTTGTACTCTAAGTAGTTTTAAAAATGGTAGGCCTTCTTTTACAGTTTCACTTGAGTAAAAAGCTTAGGCTGATCCTCTAACTTCTACAGTAGGAATTTTACTTCTACTGGAGTAATAAACATTAATAATTTTGACACCTCTGGGTTCCTCCCACAAAAGCATGAGACAGTGTCATAATTGAAGGTGACTCTGGACGAGTGCAACTACAACGGCAGGAGAAGGTTTAAGAGGTTTTATTGAAAAACAAGATAGTGGATGTGAACTGGAAGCTGTATGGTCTGGTCAGGTTCTTCTGGGCTTCTGCAGAGAAGATGAGACTGGTGAAAGTGAGGAAACTGTTGCTGGAGGATTATGGTGGGCTGACATTCTCTGTAGAGAGGCTGTGGTCCGATCTTGGGGTGTGTGTCCCCGGTGGTCCGAGTGCTGACCAGTACTCTCTCCCTGGTTGGAGGTTCGAGGATGGACAGGCAGGTGATCGCAGTTAGGAGGGCTGAGTGGTGGATAACCCGAGATCCCTCTCGGGTTCCTGGTTGTTTTCAGGCGGAGGGTCCAAGGTCTTTGGTTCACGGCTGGGTCCAGGGGTCAGAAACAAGGGTTCTGCAGAAAAAGGATCAGAACTAGATTTAGACAAGGGTTTAAAAATCACAAGGACTAGGTTTGGGTTTGGTCTGTTACCAACGCTGCAGCGTTAACGAACTGACGCCCTCCTCCTGGTTCCAGCTCCTTAAGAAGGGTGGTGATCAGCTCAGATGTAGTGCACCTGCCCGTCCATCCCTGCTGAGGAGAGAGAGAGAAAACCTGGCCTGCACCCAGATAGAACCCGGAGTGTGACAGACAGAGTGTGGATGGTTGTCTTTTTGTGTCTCTGTGTTGCCCTGCGAAGGACTGGCGACTTGTCCAGGCTGTCCCCACTTTTCAACCAGAGACTAGACAGAGACAGCCACCTCTAAGCTGTCACGCTCTTAGTACTGTTAGGTTTTCTTTTGAGAATTCAGTTTCACTTTGCTCCATTTTTCTAGTTTTATTGGTTTAATTCCTATTTTGTTGTGTTTTCTGGATATATTTGAGTTTTTATTTTGATGCAGTTTGTAGCATTGTTGCCTTGCAGCAAGAAGGTCGTGGTCGTAGTTTTTTTTTTATTATATAAATAATAATAAAAAAGCACCAGATGCCCATTTTTAAAATCAGACTGAGCACCTGCCAAAAAAATAAAATAAAAAAATGTGTCCAAGTCCCTGACATCCAGTGTGCAATACTACACCCAGTCTGACTAAATATATTAACTTTTTTTCTAAATCCTGAACATTCCATTCATAAACAACATTATCCACACACTGGAGAAAACCCACTCTGGCTTATTTGTATGCAACTCAAAGAGTAATGAGAGACAGACGTACATCTGTAGCTCTAACTTTCAGAAGTGCTTTGTTTCTTTTCAATTAAAAAAGGGTATAATGCATTTCCATTAAGCACTAAATAATGGAGAAAATATCATTAAGTTCTCATTTAAAATGACACATCACATTAGACAATACAGCAGTTTGTCATGAGGAGCTAATTTCATCAATGTTTGGCAAACAGCGGGAGCTGTTGGTTGCAGGTGGTAAAGCCCCATCCCATTACTGCAGATATTTCATATTCTCTGGATCCATCCAAACTATCTTGGAAAATTATTTGATTTTTATGTATAAAGCTGTGATTTCTGGTGATGCTCAAGTTCATAACGCTCTGCATTGTGGCATTCATCCACTTATAACTTTGCCTCCACTCCATTTCCAGGAAGCTTCTAGTTGTTCTTTTTGGCTCAGCTTAGTTTTATAATCTACTGTTGCTGTTTTTCTATCTTGAAATGTAATTTCACCGTGGCAGATAGCAGCCCTTAGGATTCAATCTGGACGCCATTGTTTTAGAGATTTAAAGATGTTCCACAAATATGAGAAACTCAGAGCAGAAATTATTAGTAGTTTATAAATTAGGCATTAGTTGTCGCAATGTGCTCAAGTTATTCAGTAGGATGAGTCTCAATGCAGATTTAGTTTCGTTGTGATAATTGATTTAACCTTAAAGCTCTAATCCACAGTGAAAATGAGAGAAGAATAAAGACTCTCCTGTTTTTTTTTTGTTCTTGTTTGTTTTTAAAGATAATAGTAATTAAAATAGCTGTCCTTATTTTTTCTGCATTTTTATGCTGAGTACTTCAAATAGTGTATAATTGGTAGCAGACGTTCTACTCATTAATATATAAATTCTGAAAGTTACAGGTTGTTTATCACCTGACTCCGCCAGATGGATTTGCTCGGCATATCCATCTGGAAACCTTCCGTAGAAGTAATTTTGGGAAGGGGCGAAAATACTGGTTAGCTGATTGGCCTATGTTGGTCATAGACGGGCCAAATAAACCAATCAGATCAACGAAGCGTATGACGTACTAACAGAGCGACGACGAAGAGGAGCCAATTGATAGATCAAACTCTTGCTGAAACCAGTCGGGAGAAGAGCAAAAACATCTTTTCCTCTGAGAAAAGCCTCCAGAGCAGTGTTTTGCTCTTCTTTCAGTGAAGAAATACTCTGTAATTCCGATAAAACTTGCTCGATAGCCTCGCTAACGCTAGTTTCATCGGCTGAAGCCGCCATGTTCTTTAGACTGAACTGTCGCGCTTCTTGTTGCGTCACACCTCAACCCGCCTCAAAGCCAACGCTGATTGGACGTTCGTTTGGTGAACGGCTCCAAGTTTTCTTTAACGGAGAGTCTCCAGACTGATCTGCGAGTGAAACCTTGAAAGCTCGCAAGATCAGGATGGTCTCACGAGGCTAGGTTGTTTAAAATTACTCAGGAAATTATACAGGAATGTGCTGATATTAGAAAATGTCATTTATATTTTTGAATGCTTAAGTACGTTTAAATGCATGTTATTTGAATACTCAAGGAATTTCAAAAGTGAGGACTTTTTGACTGAGTAACTTCTACTTTTAGACAAGTAAGATTTGACTATTAGTATCAATACTTTTACAAGTACTACCGCTGAGTACTTACATACATGCCATTTTTCAGTTATTTCGTTTAAAATTTTCTATGTGCAATAAAACACATCCAAAAAATGACAGGTTGCAACAGATAATTAGGTCTGCAGAGAGAATAATTAGCTCTGACCTTCCCTCTATCCAGGACATACAGTTCTTAGGTCAGAAATAAACGGTAGCAAACATTTCTGCAAACGTTTGGCACTATAAAAAAGCCACAACATGTCCCTCTATTATGAACACACTCACAGCCTTATTAGTCAGTTTATCTGCTGTGAAACAATATAATCATGTTTTCTTTAGCCAGACTTTTGTTATTGGGGCAATAATAGGATATGTTTCTGTTAGTCACTAAATTTGGTTAAAAATAAACCTACCTAATAACATTCCACTATGATTAGCAACTTTGGTTTGATAAAAGCATTTTTCCCCCTTTTTTATTTTGTTTTTTTAATTTTGTTTCTCAATGTTTTTATTTTATTTTATATTTTTATGCATTTTAAACTAGAACATCTCAACCTGTGAAATGTAACACAGTCTTTATTACTGTTTGCCTGTTCACACTTTTCTGCAATAAAACATATAAAAAACCAACAAACGTATATATAAATTATATAAATCATATAAATTTCCAGCCCTGCGATGTACTTGTGACCTGTCCAGAATGTACCCTGCCTCTCATCCGCAGACAGGCACCAGCATCCCTCACAGCCCCGCTTGGGCTAAGGATCACGGAAAATGGATGAATGAATATAAATTTGCTTTATGAAATTATTAAATGCTGTTCATACATGATAAGTGTTTTTAATTAAGAGTAGAATGTGCTTTACTGGAGGCATCCATGTTTGTCAAAGAACACTACTGCCACCTGCTGGTTAGTGACGTCACGGTGCGGTATCGGCTGTTGATCAAGTCCCAGTGCTGTATCTGGTTTTTGTCACAACGCGCTATTATCCAAGTCATCTTGAAAACATTCTTCTTCCAAATGTTGGCTACATATTACGGGTTTTTTCCCTGGCCAGAAGTTCGATGGCAAATCCTCCCTCTTCAAGTTGGCGATCCAACGACCAACCCGTCCGTGGAGGATCAGGAATCAGAAAGGTGGAATAACTCTTTTTTTTTTTACTTTTACCCGATGTATTCCAGCATCCAGCTGCCATGCACGTGGGCATTGTCAGTTTCACTATAGCTCTGGTGAATTTCAATGGTGAAGTCCTCTGGAAATCTTCAATAATTGTTGTTGATTGCAGATGTGTCTAGTAGTTCCCATTGATTTAGCTTGGAAAGCGGGGAGAATGGCGCTAGGCTTACCGCACCGTGACGTCACTGCTGGAAGATGGTAGGAGGGAGGGGCTACTATATCTGGGCAAAAATGGACTCAGTGATCGCGATGAAAATAATTGCTTTTTTTTTTACTGATTAACTCTAAATTCATTAAATCACTGCAAACTTTTAGTTTTAGGTATAAATAATGATGCAATGATTATTCCTTACTGATTGGACTTTTCCTTTAAAGTTGTAGGGAAATCATATTTGAATGTCAAATCATTCTGGCTTAAAGATGTATATAAAAGTTTTTTTTTTTTTTATCAAGCGATATTGTCCCAACGTTTTTATTTTTGAAAAAAATCCTTTATAAAAATGTGTTTTTCTATTCACTATCTTCTGCAGGCCAGTTAGTTCTACGTCAGCCTGAACACCTAAATTTGGCCAATCATATATCAACGGTCATCTGTCAATCAAATGTTTTCAGTCATGGCATCTTGATGTGTCGCAGCTAATATACGCAACGGTTGAAATCAGAATCCTTTCCTTTCCCATTGAGTTGCGTTCCAGTGTTTACGGGGATGGACGTCTGTGTCTTCGGCAGGCGTAGAGCTAACAGAACTGAAGCTAACAGTTTTTTCAGTGTAGTCCTGTTTCTGTGACTGTGACAACTGTGACTAACTCGGAGCTCGTCTGCCTGGCTGTGTGTTTCCTGGACGGGGCCGCCTGTGGAGCTGGTTGACAGTTGTCTTTTGTATCTATGCTTCTTTTTCTATGTCTGCTTCTGTCTCCTTGAACCCCAGTCGGCCTCAGCAGATGGCCGCTCACACTGAGCCTGGTTCTGCTGGAGGTTTCTTCCTCTTAAAAGGGAGTTTTTCCTCTCTACTATCGCCGCAAGCATGCTAGTGTGAGGGATTGCTGAAGAGTCAATGAGTCAATGCATTGAACTGGCAGCGTTGCGAGGCAAGGGCTCAAACATGTACGGCTGGAAGCCTTCTACACCAAACCAAGCTTCTGCCGCCCTGGCGTCCTCTTCCACAACATCTTCATCCCCGCTTTCCTCCTCTAAATAAAAAATGGATGACGGGGGAGACTCATCCACGACCCCCGACACTAAACTCTCCTCCTCTTGCATGTTTCCTCTGTCCAAAGCGTTCCTTGACAGCGTCGTTTCTAAGTCACCAATTTAGTACTACTTGGTCCCAATGGAATTTCCCATTGGGAACCTGCTAGCACTAAGATGCTAACTGGTTAGCAAGATGCTTCCGACAAACCGGCCACAACCAAACCTGCTTGTGAACCTTCAACCACAACAATCCCGCCCCCTTGATAATCGACCAATCACATTCACTTTATTCACTGGTGTAAAGTCGGGCACCACTGGGAGAATTCAGAAATGCAACGGTTGGAACGGCCGCTTCCCTACGACTTTAAGGTTTTCATGTTCCCTCCCGTAATGCAATGGCAGACCTCTAGTATTACTAGAACCCCAGTTGGGAATCACTGCATTAGGCCACATATGAACATATTGTCTCATGTGATTTTGGGCCCGCCTTCATGAAGAGCTCGCCACGCTGAAGCATGTTTGTTTAGTGACTTTTAGTCACTGTGTCGATATGCGGTCATCTCTGGTGAGTTTCTGATAACACATCACCACATATTATGCAGCCAGCGGTTCTGTAAACAATGTGCCAACTTTTTGTAAATTTTCCTTTTTATTCTTACATTTCATCAAGTTAAAATGTTGTTTCAAATGCTTTTGTGAGTTTATTTACTAAAATGCTTAACATCAAGTACTGTGCACAAAAGCTCTCGCATTATGCTATAAGGCACATCAGGCTTGTGCTGCTTTTGGCAGATGGAACGCATATTGAGATAATTATTCTATTCTGCTTTCAGTAATTACTGCTACAGCTAAACTGAACAACCACCTTTTCACAAGTTCAAGTTTCAAAATATAAATTAAGATTCAGAAATTTAATTTAAGTACAAATACGTCAAAAATAGTAACAGGTTATTCTTACAACATTTTTTTGTTTTTCATGTGACCTGATTTTGGGTTAAATCTTATCAAAGGGATTACAGAGATATTCAAATTCAATCTGTGTTTTTGCCAAAGGATTATGAATCAAACTTAAACGTTCTTTGGGATTCAGTAATTTGATTTTGATTGGATTTTTATTAATCCTCAAAGTCAGAAAAAATCTCCATCTGCTATAAAGTTTCATTAACATGACTGTTTTTTATTATTATTTATTTATATAACTCAACTGTTTCTTAACAAATAATATGAATAATAGGGATTGCTTAAGGGTAAATCAATATACTGGTGGGATTTTCTAGAGCCACATAGCGATACTTTTAATTCAATGGAAAAACACTTTATTAATCCCAAAAGGAAATTAAATAAATTTGGACAAAAGAGGAACAACAGAAAATGAAAAAACTGTAGATTTGGATCAAAGGTCTGCTCTAATGGAAACATTTTTAGGGTAGTCAGATATCATAAATATTATACATTTACCCCATTAATTCACCTAAACTTTGCTCCAGATCCTAAATTGCTGAGGTGGATCAACATTAAAACAATAAGAGGTTCACATGATTATGGCTACCACTCATTATGGCTAAAATCTTGGTCATAATGGACTCAAACCTAAAACTTCAGAGGCCCATAAAGGCCGTTATTAGCTCAGTCTTCTGTCACCTGAAGAACATTTATAGCAATAAAGATGAAGGTCCAAACAAGATCTGTCATGGTCTTGGTCCTGCTGTTCTTTACTTTGCTCCTTGTTTTCTAGATTTATTGGTTTAATTCCAGTTTTGTTGTATTTCTAGATTTATATTAGTTCTCATGTTTTTCTGTTGTCCTCTTTTGCCCTCTTGTGTGTGTATGTTCCTTTCCCCTTGGCTCCCTCATTGTCTCCTCTCACACCTGCTCCTTGTCTGCTCGTTAGCCCTCCCTTTGTCTCTCTCTGCTATATATGCTCTCCCTCTGCTCTCAATCTTGGTTGGTTCCTTGTCTTTGCTGTCCTCCCGTGCTGTCGTCCACGTTCCTCGTCTCTCCCTGGCTCCTCGTGTTTGGTTTCCCCCAGATGTCTCCATAGTTCTGGTTTGCTTTGATTATTAGTTGGATTTTTGCATTCCTGCCTTTGTTACTGTTTTTGCCCCATTAAACTCCCAAGAAATCTCCTCAGCCTCTCTGCCTCTGCATTTTGGTCCTCTACCACAACCAAACCCTGACAAGATCTGGAAAAACTCATCCTGTTGTTAAATGCCATATTAAAGAGGTTTCTAGAATTTCCTTCTTTCATCTGAGGGATATTGCAGAATGAGCAATCTCCTGTCCAGGGGTGATGCTGAGAAACTAGTCCATGCATTTGTTACTTCAAGGCTGGACTATTGTAATTCAGGAAGTCCACAAACTGTAGTTAAAAGCCTTCAGCTGATCCAAAATGCTGCAGCCAGAGTTCTGATGAAAATGAAAAAGAGAGATCATATCTCTCCTATCCTGGCTTCTCTTCATTGGCTTCCTGTTAAATCCAGAATAGAATTTAAAATCCTCCTTCTCACATATAAAGCCTTAAATGACCAAGCTCTGTTTTATATCAGAGTTATTATTCCTTACAT
This sequence comes from Cyprinodon tularosa, assembly GCF_016077235.1. Taxonomy (NCBI): domain Eukaryota; kingdom Metazoa; phylum Chordata; class Actinopteri; order Cyprinodontiformes; family Cyprinodontidae; genus Cyprinodon; species Cyprinodon tularosa. The sequence continues at coordinate 342,120 of NW_024038809.1, forward strand.
CCCTAACAGAATAATTCGCTCTCAATCGGAAGGTTTAGCCCAAGATGCAGACACCCTGTCTACTTTTAAGGCTAGGCTTAAAACATTCCTTTTTGATAAAGCTTATAGTTAGAGTGGCTCAGGTTATCCTGAACTTCACAGAGGATGCTGTCTTGTTGGGACGGCACGCAGCTCGGACCTATCTGCAGCACCCACACAGGTCTCTGCTCCTTGATCATTGACTTCCTAAATGGTTAGGTCATAGGAAAACATGCATCTGCCCTGCTGATCCTCAATACTGGCCACACTAACTTATCAGCTTGCTCTGTTCACTGTTCACACAGGACTAATGTGATATTCATCCCACATGGTTGTGAAGTTAGCAAAAGCCACCAGTTGGGTGGTTCTCATGTCTAACAGGGACGATACCCACCTTGGATAAGGGACAACCTTAGAAGCAAAACACCAACAAGAGAAAGAAGGTCATAGTTGACCACAGGAGGTCCAAGAAGACTGGACACGGTCCTCTGTGGATTCAGAGCATTCCACATCTCACAATTATATGGTCACAAAGTGTGAACTTTTTGGAATTCAAAAGTTTTGTCATGTGTCTCATGACACATCAACAAATCAGCAGCTAGATCTGGCTGTGACATAGGATGAAGGAGCGCAGTGGAGATAAAACTCATTTTCAAAATGGAAGATAGAGAAATTAATGTTGACAAAGGATGAAGTAGGGAATGTAGTGAAGGGGTTTGCAGCAAACCTTAAAACCAAGCGGATTTACTTTAACCCATGAAGGACTGCTAACTCATTCATCATCCGTTGTCCTCCATTAGCTCCAGCAAAGACCCCAGCCAGTCAATGTAGGTGGTCACAAGTTAACGCAGTGGGATGACGGTCATTCTTTTTACATGAAACCAGACTGAACAAAATGGCATGAATTAGAAAAGAAATTAAATAGTGGCATGTTTAAAAAAAAAAAGAGCCTTCAAAGAGACTTTCCAAAAAAGAATTTGGATATTTTATTTTTGAATTGAAAAAGTTTCCTGGATGGGAATCCAAACGTCTTCAAACTTGGAAAAAAAAATCCAGTGGATTGTTTTTAATTTAATTTTTTTGGAGCCAGGATTTGGACCTGAATGACTGAGAACCTTCACCAGCAGACACCTTCAAAGAGACACAGAGGGGCAATCAAAGGACACAAACAACTTTCTCATGTTTAATTAATCACATTATGCATCAGTTATTTTCATGATTTTATTCATTTTAAAATTTTTTGCTTTAGTTCATAGCACATAGATATAGGTTATCTATGTTAAGTGTCTATACATATTATTTAGTATAATAATTATACTTTTTAAATAGTCATTATTATGAACTCCATCTTCATTGAATTCAGTTTACGTCACTCAAGTTATCTCACAGTTCACAAGATCTTACAGTCAAATTGAAGTTTTCTATTTAAGGAAAACCAGCTGATTGCATCGACTCATTGACTCTTCAGCAATCCCTTACACTAAGCATGCTTGTAGCGACAGTGGAGAGGAAAAACTCCCTTTGAACAGGAAGAAACCTCCAGCAGAACCAGGCTCAGTGTGAGCGGCCATCTGCTGAGGCCCACTGGGGTTCAAGGAGACAGAAGCAGAGATAGAAAAAGAAGCATAGATACAAAAGGCAACTGTCAACCAGCTCCACAGGCGGCCCCGTCCAGGAAACACACAGCCAGGCAGACGAGCTCCGAGCCAGCTCCCATGTCAGAGGATGAAGAGAGCACATCCAGTTAGTCACAGTCGGAGAAACAGGACTACACTGGAAAACAGGCCAAGCTCCAGCATCTAGAAACAAAGGTGTTGATGGCAGCAGCACATCTTACAATTAGTGAAGTGACATAAAGGTATAAAAAGATGTGCATGTGCAATTTAGAGCCAACTATTTGGAATCTTTGAAGACCAGGCCCCAAATACACAAATTATTTAGTAAGGTGTCATCATCCAAAAATCCAACTTCTTATGTCACTGTAAAACATGAATAGATATCAGGCTTCAGTTAAAATGCAGAGTATTAGCATGGCATTTATTTGTGACTTTGCTGGGTGTTTGTTCAAATAAAAAAAACAAAAAATCTCTCTTTTTCCCACTGTGCCATGATCATGGTTTTTGGACATTGGGAACCAGTGTCCATATTTCGTCTGGACATGATGACCAGAGAAGAGGATAACAGTTTGGAGATTAACCAGCTGTAAGGTCTCTTTAACCCCCTCATTTCAGCCAACTCAGCCACAGGAACTCCCACAGAGGGGTGACCAACCACCCTCCTCTGTGTGAGGACAGAATAAACCACAGAACACAGGATTCTCTCTCTTTCCTGCTCTCTTTTCACATGGGGCTGGCTGTGGTGCAGTTCCACTGGTTCTCCACCACAGTGGAGATCTGAGTCCAAGGACCAGATTTCCAGAACCATGAAGGATAACTCAGAGCCTTTCTGAACCAGACTGCTGCAAAACAGGCCTTTTGTAACATATTTCTCTTGAGTTTCAGAACTTATAGAGCCAGACTGGATGAGAAAGCCTGCCTTGCTGTTTAGCCTGCCTGCTAAACTCCAGCTGGATGGAAACTCAACCTTCCCAATGGAAATGGACAAAAAGGTTTGCAGGTCTGGGACAGAACAAACAATATGTCTTTGGATGATTTTGATCATTTCATGTGTTTACTGATGAGTAAAGACAAGTTAACAGGATAAACTGCATGCTATGCTATACAGAAACATGTGAAGATCTGTTATTGAAGCTTGGACAAGCTTTATTCACTAAGGATTTAAACACTGATATAACATTAGTGTTCACGTGTTCCTCAGATGATTATTACATTTCAATCACTAAGTCTGACCAAGAGTCATTTAGTGGAATCCTGATGTCTATTCGCTGCTAGCTATTTCAAGGAGGGTAAAGAATCATTTGAATAAAAGTTATTGGTTACTGATTAAGAAAATCATTTAATAAAACATTATTTGGCCAAATAATGTTTTATTCACCTCATGGATTTGCATTGTGAATTGGTCTGGAATTCTCCAAATTAGTGAAAAGCTAATTTGATCAAATCCCAAATTCTTCCAGATAAACTTTGGTTTTCAAACACAGAATCCATCTTAAACTGTAATATGGTTTTCAACCATGTTCCTCTTCCTCTTTGTACATAGTAGTTTAGTTTAGTTGAGTTTTACTAGTATTATTCCATGTATGTGCAGAATTAACTGTTTGACCATGATTAGAGCTCGAATCACTCTTTCATCTATTGTTCTAACACAAAGTTAGTAGGACTGTGTGTCATAAACAGTATATAACAGCTGAAATAATATCTGATTAAATAAGATATTTTCCACCCCTACCGGGGAGGGCAATAAACATCTTAAAGTATCAGAAATATAAATGCTCAGCTTGCTGGGAATTGAATAGAATATAAATGTGGCATCCAACCTGGATGGGCATTGAACATAAAATCACAACACCCCTCAACTCCTGTCTCTGAGTCGATTGCACCTTAAATAATCCCAAACCAACTATAAAGCTTTTATATGTATATCAAGCAGAGTATTATATTAAAAGACGTAATGCTCCACCTGTATGTTGGTCTTTTTGAAACACAAACAATGACTTTGAAAGCTGCACCCCCGGAGAGAAAGTTTTTATGTTTCATTTTGTTTTGTTTGTTTGTTTAATATCATACGGTGATGAGTTGAAATTATCAGGAATGTTATCAACATTCTGCTTTAGAGTAAACTGACTTAAATTCTAGATATTCTTTTTACAGATATCTGCACATTATGATGAATGCATAAAGCACCTTTGATGTCAAGCTAGTAAAGCAAATGTTTTTTTTAAAGATCATTGAATTATTGTCATGAGGGTTACATTTGGAAGATCATTCTCATTTTGTACAACTATCTTCTTTTGTCAAACAGCAGATAGAAATATAAACATATGTTTTTTTCTTTAGTAGTCAGTTTACAGTAAAGCCTTTTGCCAAAGATGACAACAGGTGAAATCTTTGCATTAATACAGAAATATGAAACATTGAAATAAAAGATTGGTTCATGACCTATCTTTGCTGTTCTTTTTTTTGTCAAACACAATTCAGATGCAGCGAATGAGTGTGAGCAATTATAAAATCAAAGCAACTGATTGAAGCAGTTAAAAGACTTATTCATACAAAGATTTGTGGCAGGATCTCAGTGCCTCTGATTGGTATCCTAGAATTGTAAATTGTCTCTAATTGGGCTGTCATGGGTTCATTAAGGACTTCAGCAACTCAGCTCCCACTCACCTGCATGTATATTAAAACTCATTAGCTTCCTTGTCTGAGACAGCACTTGCATTAATTGCCATTGATGCCCTGGCTCTCTAAGCAGGGTCTTTTCATGCTTTTTTGCACAGCATGGTGAGTTAGCAAGCTGAACATCTTTTGAGAATGAGATCGTCCCTCAGCTCTTATAATGTTTGTGCAGTTTATAGAGTTAAGGAATGAGATTTCACACTCAACTCTGCAGTCCTGGGATTATGTGTCTTTCCTAGTGTTTTTTGTTTATTTATTAATGATGTTGTTTTTCTTTTGTTTTCATGAAGTCTCGGCATCACTGTTTCCCCACAACCTCATCCCTCCCTCTCGTACAAAACATGGAGATTATGTTAAGGGGACCAAAGTGTTCTCATGCTTAACCTTGTGAAGTATGGATGGTTTCAACTAGGGATGCACGATATTGGGATTTTGGCCGATATCCGATATGCCGATATTTTAAAACTCATGTAGCCGATAACCGATATCGATACCGATGTTAAAGCTGGACAAAAATAAGTAGTCATTGAAAATAGCAGTTTTGTTATCCATTTCTGACACTTTGAAAAATAATATACTCAAATATATTTTCATATGCTGATATCAAATAGATTTTTAAAAACGCGGTATCAATCTATTTTACTTTCAAAATCTCGTGAAATTTCATCGTTCTGTTACAAACTCTCGTGATATTTTGCAAATTCTTGTGAGATTTTGTTAGTAAAATAGATCGATACCGCGTCAATATATCAACATATAAAAATGGCAAAATTTGGTGAATTTTCGGGGGATTTTGTAGCATAACGATGACATATAGCAATATTTCATTAGTAAAAGAGATTGATATGGTGTTTTTAAATGGCAATATATCAGCATATGAAGATATTGTGATATTTTAATGGATCAATATTTTTTCCCTCGTCTTTAGAAGTTTTTAGGTCTGTAAAAAAGAAGTTTTTGAGGACGAAGAAGAAGTAGTATTTTTTTTTTTTTAGACTTTAGAAACTCAGAAGCTGATCAAATATCGGGTTAAATATCGGTGGGGTGGCCGATGTCCGATATTCAGTTTTAAGGCCGATACCGATAGGGGGCCGATTATATCGTGCATCCCTAGTTTCAACACAATGCTGCAATGGCTTCACCATTAAGTGAGGGTGACATATTTTTCAGTGTTTTGTTGAGATATCACCTCCAATGTTCTGCTCTCTCTGCTTTTTCTCATAGTAGCTTCATCTGGTCTGTTCCTGTTTGGCTGTGACTCCATCCTGGAGAGAAATATCAGCTGTGCTGCTGCCATCAACACCTTTGTTATTAGAAGTTGGAGATCTGCCTTTTTTCCAGTGTAGTCCTGTTTCTCTGACTGTGACTAACTGGATGTGACCACTTTGGATTTCCTTCAGCTACAAATAGCCTGCTCTCTTTGCATGCTCTAATAAGCATTTGTTTCCATATTCATACTGCTATAAGTTAAGACTGCTGCATAGGAACTACTTTTCATCATATTGAATTTTTATTTCAGTTTATTTATATAGCACCAATTCACAACACACGTCTTCTGAAGTCACTTTACAGAGATAATTCAAACAGATTTTACAGTCAAATTGAGTCAAAGTTTTCTATCTACGGAAAATCAGTTGTTTGCATGGACTCGACTCAAAGGCAATCCATCACATTAAGCATGATTGAAGCGACAGTGGAGAGGAAAACTCCCTTCTTGTTAGGTTTCTGTTTCTGTTATGTTTTTCTTTTGCTCCTTGATTTCTAGTTTTTAGTTTTCTTTTCACCATGTTTCTTTATCGTAGTTATTTGAATATTATCTTTGTTGTTGTTTTCTTATTAGTTCCTGTCTTCCTGGTTCTCCATTTGTTGTCCTCTGCTGCCCTCTTGTGTCCTCTTTCTCTTGCTCTGTTTTCTGTTCAGCCATCACCTGTTTTCCATTCCCTCATTAGCCCTCTCCCTGTCTCTGTCCCCTTTAAAAGCCCTCCCTCTTCAGTTCCTGTTTGCTGGATCCTGTCTAACATCTGCCTGCCTTCCTCGTCTCTCCCTGGCTCCTAGAGTTTTGGTTTACCCCTGATGTCTCCTTGGTTCTGGTTCATTTTGTTATTTTGTGATTTTTGGATTTTTATGGTTTTTTGATGCCTGCCTCAGTTCCTGTGAACTTTATTAAACCCTCTTAAATTCACCTCAGCCAACTTGTTTCTGCATTTGGGTCCTCAACCAACACCACACCCTGACACTTCTAAATGGAATAAACCTCCAGCAGAACCAGGCACAGTGTGAGCGCCTCTGCCATGGATCTGCTGAGGCCGAGAAAAAGCAGAGAGAGCAGAACGTTAGAGATTGAACTAACAGATTCTGCAGAGTGGGATAATAGAGATAGAATGAAGCAGAATGTTGAAAAAGGGGTCCCTATGTCCTCCAGCATTCTAAGCCTATAGCAGCAAGACTATAGAGATAGCTCAGGAATGACCTTAATTTCTTATAGTTACAGAAATGTGCAGCTGCATTATGGGTAACTCTGCTGCTAAGAATACATCCCACCCTCTGCTATGACTGGTTCGGTGGGTTTTAGACTGGAGAGTCTGAGCTTGCCCACACTGCCAACTTTTGTCATGAAAACACATGTCATAGCCTGTCTGTCCAGGTTAAAGATACACAGCTCAACAAATTTTATTTCTTCCTGTTTTTTTTTCTCCATCTTGCAATTCAAATCAATTACACAGACAAAATGAAGACTTCAGGCAAATGACCTCAGCACAAAAGGCATACGGTGAAAAAAGGAAAAAAAAACTGTTGTCATCAGGCATTTATATCTAATGACGGAATTTTCACCCCATGTAAATGTAGCACATCAGCATCTCGACAACATTTTTGTTCCACATCATTAATCTGCAGAAGCTTCCTTAGCGAGGAAAAACAAAATGGAATTAATTAGGAGAATGCAAGAAACCAAGTTGAGGAATTAATAACACTGCATGCCTTGTTAATGGACACCAAGCAAATGACGCCATTACTCTTTAAAAGGCAGGCCGGCTCAGTGCACCAACTGCTAGTTTCTGACTCAATTACAGCGCAGAGAGAGCACTGTTCTCTACCTTTCTAAAATGAAGTTTCAATGAGAAAATGTAATTAGGAGTTATAGCCCACTGAAGACACTCAAGGATAACAACGTTCCTCATTCCCAGTTTCTTTCTTTCTTCATTTATTTTTCTTTTTAAATTTCTGTTTACCTTTGGGTTTAATTAGAAAACACTCTAATTATTCTAAATGCATTAGATTAAATCCCCATGAAATACAGCACATTGGAACATATAAGGCCATAAATACATCAAGAAATCTGTAGAGAAGTCTCTTTCCCACGAAATGCATTTTATTATCCAAATAGTTTATATTTTTAACAGATTTTAAGGGGAACTCCAAACTCATACATGAAATGCCTGTTGCCCTTAGGATGCAATCTTTTAACTGCAAGCGATTAACAAACATGGTTGAACCCACAGCACATTCTCGCACCGGTTCCTGGGAGGGCTGATACTCCCCACAAGCTAACACCATGTGCTAAATTTCTCCTTAGAAACAGGTTAAGGCATTTCAAACAAGGCTGGGGAAAATGTTGGCAGGGGTCACACAGCAGTGGAATGAATCGATATATGATGAGTAAGGGTGGAGAGAGCTGCCATACCTGGGGAAAGTCAGAACTTTCTCTAATCTTCTGAGGGAGAAAAAAAAATGCAAAGCTCCATTTAAGAAGTAACCCATGAAATTAACACCTCCAGCTCGTTTCTCTGCTTCCAGGACAGATTTAAAAAAAAAAAAATATGCAGGTGCTTTTAAACTTTTCAAGGTGAGACTGAACCTCGACATCCTCCTGAGAGTCACCCTGTACCCACCTGTTACAGCTACGTGTTTTTAATGTGACTGGGACTTGTTCAAACAGAATCATTTAGAGCAGTGGTCTGATATCTTTTAGGGAACCTCCACTAATCTCCATTAAAAAATCCAGGCTATAGATTCAATAATAATATTTCTGACATTCTTACTGTTATGATTTAAATTGTGTTTCCTGTATTTACAGTAGCAGTCATTTAAAAGTTCGCCACTTTTCTTGATGGGCCCTTGACTGGTCCTTGGCTGGTCCTTGGCTGATCCTTGGTTGGTCTTTGGCTAGTCCTTGGCTGGTCTTTGGCTGGTCCTTGTCTGGTCTTTGGCTGGTCCTTGGTGGGTCTTTGGCTGGTCTTTGGCTGGTCTTTGGCTGGTCTTTGGCTGGTCCTTGGTGGGTCTTTGGCTGGTCTTTGGCTGGTCTTTGGCTGGTCCTTGGCTGGTCCTTGGCTGGTCCTTGGTGGTTCTTTGGCTGGTCTTTGGCTGGTCTTTGGCTGGTCCTTGGCTGGTCCTTGGCTGATCCTTGGTTGGTCTTTGGCTAGTCTTTGGCTGGTCTTTGGCTGGTCCTTGTCTGGTCTTTGGCTGGTCCTTGGTGGGTCTTTGGCTGGTCTTTGGCTGGTCTTTGGCTGGTCCTTGGCTGGTCCTTGGCTGTTCCTTGGTGGTTCTTTGGCTGGTCTTTGGCTGGTCTTTGGCTGGTCCCTGGCTGGTCCTTGGCTGATCCTTGGCTGGTCCTTGGTGGTTCTTTGGCTGGTCCTTGGCTGGTCTTTCGCTGGTCCTTGGCTGGTCCTTGGCTGATCCTTGGTTGGTCTTTGGCTAGTCCTTGGCTGGTCTTTGGCTGGTCCTTGTCTGGTCTTTGGCTGGTCCTTGGTGGGTCTTTGGCTGGTCTTTGGCTGGTCTTTGGCTGGTCCTTGGTGGGTCTTTGGCTGGTCTTTGGCTGGTCTTTGGCTGGTCCTTGGCTGGTCCTTGGTGGTTCTTTGGCTGGTCTTTGGCTGGTCTTTGGCTGGTCCTTGGCTGGTCCTTGGCTGGTCCTTGGTGGTTCTTTGGCTGGTCTTTGGCTGACCCATGACTGGTTCTTGATGGGCCCTTGACTGGTCCTTGGTTGGTCCTTGGCTGGTCTTTGGCTGGTCCCAGGGGGCTGTGTAGGCTAATATATTAGTGGTTAGAGCAGTGTGCTTGTGCTCTGAGAAGGTTACAAGTACCCGGTTTGATCCCCAAAGCCTGCATTCTGTGCTGTGCTACAAGTTTGGTGGCACTGCAATGATCTACTGTAAAGTGTAATAATTGGCTTTTTTTATGCTTATAATAACAATGAATAATCTAAAAAAGAAAGTGCAGCTTTGAAAACAATAATACAAAAAAAATAATAGTCATATAAACATATGACTGTATATTTACAGTTCTAACATTCTTTTTTTTTCTTACTTTGGGAAGAGAGGCCAAACTGTATTTTTGGAGATTTATTCATTGTTATTATGAGCATATAATAGCCAATAATCACACTATAGATCATTTTAGTTCCACTAAACTTGTAGCACACATAGATAACCTCATCTAGTTCACACTACAACTCTTACTTTTGGAAAATGTGCTAAACTCTATTTTTTGAGATTTCTTAATTGTTTTTATTGTTTTATTGTTTATATAAGGCGAGTGGGAAAGAACAGGAGTTGGAAGACGCGCCAGCAGCACTTTATAGGTCTGCTGTATGGGACCACTTTGCATTTAGAGTGACCTACGATGACGCAGGAAAGAAAGCTGTGGAAAAAAGTGCAACAGTGTGCAAGCATTGTGCAACACGTTTTGTTTATGCTAACAGCAACATGACCAACATGTCATGCTAAACCCGAAATCCCTCATACTCCGTCAGCGCTCCGCCCCGCTGCGCTCCAGACCGGCTGCTCAAAGCAAAGCCTGCAGCCTCCACTGCGGCTCCCGTCCGCTCCGCTCTGAGTTCCTTGGAGATGGTAGAGGGCATGCGCCAGATGATTAAATTCAAAGCAGCAAAACATGCGGAAATTATCCAGGGTTTCCGCGGATCATTTAAAATAATTACAATCGATTATTTTTTTGGGGATTTTTTCATTAATTTCATAAATTTTTATGGGATTTCGGTGTAACAATCAACATATACCGAATCGAACGAACCGAAAACCGTGACCACGAAACCGTGAATCGAATCGAACCGTGGATTTTGTGAACCGTTCCACCTCTAATGCACACACACACAAACACACACATGCACATAGATACAAGCACACAATAAATAAAATAAAAAAAAGGCCAAAGGACACTTTGGGTATAAAGGAGCTTAGCGGCAGGTGCTCAAGCACCCTCAGCCCCCCCCTCTGCACGTCCCAGCCCCTGATCACACCGCTCCAGGTATTACTGTTATTTTCCACATGGGAATTAAGATTCCTGAGCGGAATGATAAAATCCCTAAAGGGGTGCTTTCCAAAACCTCCTCGCAGGGATACAAAGTAGGTCTGGTACTTCTTCCACCTCTTTGCCTCTGAAAACAGAGACCCCCACCCTATCTGAAGGTGCAGGGGGGCAATGTCTTCATTTATTGCTCCATGGTAAAAATCACTAGAAAAAACAGTTTGTCACACATTCACCATAAGCAAAGGGGAGCAGGAAGAAAATCAGACCATGTTTCTGCCCCAGTTGAAAAACTGAATAACCTTTGCAAAGCTGATTACAGTAGAAACAAAGCAATGAAATAACAAACATCTGTGTTCAATTAAAGTAATAAACAGATTTTTCTGAAACTATCAATTCTTAATAGAATTTGTTTACATATATATGAATTGACACAAGGAGGGGATCATTTTTTTTCTTTTTTTTTTCTTTTTTAATGTGCATATTAAAAGCTGTTGCCTTTATTTAGGCCAGAAAACACTTTCAAGCTGGAGGCCTGTGTTTGTTTAATAGCCTCTGTAGGGAGGAAATCTTCTGTTTGCCTGCAGGCCTCTGGTTGGATGGTGGTTTCCATGTGTGGGGGGGCCTTGGTTCATGTACAGCCCTGCGTCTCGATGGTGGCTTGTATGCAGATGATGGCCAGCATTTATGTAGACGCTTGGGTTTGGGTTGAAGCCTCCGTTTGGATTCTGTCTCCTGTTTTCATGGTGGGGGCCTCTAACTGTGGAACCACATCTGTTTCTTTGGGGCCTGTTTTGCATGGGGGCCTCTTTCTGACTGGAAGCTTCAGTTTTCATGGACTCCTCTGTTTGTGAGGAAGCTTCATGATGTTCTTTTTTCAAAGGAAGTTTCAACTCTGCTGTCAATTGTGAGACTTGACTCTTCAGAGATTTGATCAGTTCCTCCTGTTCCTTGAGTCTGGAGTCATTTTCAGTTTTAGTCTTCAGCTGTTCCTCATATTTGAGCCTCAGCTCTCGTTCTTCTACAAAAGCCTCTGCCAGCCTCCCTTCTCTACTGGCGTTTTTCTCAGCCTGCCTCTTCAGGAAGGCGAGCTCATGCACGACACTGACGCACACTGTAACTGTAGTATTTTTGTAGCTTTGGAGGCGAGGGTGTCAGAGTTAGAATCCAGGCTTCAGGCTGTTGAAGTAGGCCCCCCACGTAGCTGTCCTCCAAAAGTGCCTGAGCAGCCAGGCGATTGGGTAACTGTACGCAGAAAGCGTAGTCGTGGATCTCTGCCCACTGGTCACCACCAACCCGTTCACGTTTCTAACCGGTTTTCCCCACTCAGTGACACACCCACTGAGAAGCCCACTCTGGTGATTGGCAGCTCCATAGTCAGAAACGTGGCATTAGAGACACCAGGGACCATAGTCAAATGTTTGCCGGGGGCCAGAACGGGCGACATCAAATCCTACCTGAAACTACTGGCTAAGGATAAGGTTAAATACAGTAAGATTGTTATTCACGCTGGTGGTAATGACACCCGGTTACGCCGATCGGAGGTCACTAAAATTAGTGTTGCTTCGGTGTGTAAGTTTGCCAAAAAAATGTCGGACTCCGTAATTTTCTCTGGTCCCCTCCCTGATCTGACCAGCGATGACATGTTTAGCCGCATGTCGTCATTCAATCGCTGGTTGTCTAGGTGGTGTCCTGAAAACAATGTGGGCTACATTAATAATTGGCAATCCTTTTGGGGAAAGCCTGGTCTGATTCGGAGAGACGGCATTCATCCCACTTTGGATGGTGCAGCTCTTCTTTCTAGGAATCTGGCCACATTTATTAGTCCTCCAAAACCCTGACCACCCAGGGTGCAGACCAGGAAGCAGAGTTGTAGTTTAACACACATCTCTGCAGCTTCTCTACTGTTACCCACTCTTTACTCCATCCAGACAGTGTCTTACCCACGACCAAAATCTAATAAATTAGCAAAGATTCCCAAAGGAGTAAATCATGATAACCTAATTAAAATCAAAATAACTCCAATTGGGGAAAAAGTTAAAACAATTAAATGCGGTCTGTTTAACATAAGATCGCTTTCCTCTAAAAGTCTACTAGTTAATGACTTGATTTGTGATAATCACATTGACTTGTTTTGCCTTACAGAAACCTGGCTGCAGCAAGAGGATTATGTGAGCATAAATGAGGCAACTCCTTCAAGCTATTTAAATTTTCACATCCCCAGAAGTTCTGGGCGAGGAGGAGGAGTAGCAACAATCTTCGAGTCTGACTTACTGATTACTCCCAAAACAATTAATTCCTACAACTCTTTTGAACATTTAACCCTTAATTTCCCTGATCCAAATTTCAAGGCAAGAAAACCTCTTCTTTTTGTAACTTTGTATCGTCCACCAGGTCCTTACTCTGAATTTTTAGATGAGTTTTCAGAGTTCCTTTCTGATTTGGTATTAAATACTGACAGGGTCATCATAGTGGGAGATTTTAACATCCATGCTGACATTGAAGGCGATAGCTTAAGAGCAGCCTTTAATGCTATCTTAGACACTATTGGCTTTGTTCAAAATGTGAATAGTCCCACGCATTCTCATCTTCATACTTTGGATCTTGTGCTGACATACGGCATAGAATGTGAAGAAATAACAGTATTTCCTCACAACCCTGTCCTCTCTGACCACTTTCTAATAACCTTCAGGATTACTTTAACAGAGTTCTCCTCCCCCAAAAGAAGGTTCAATTTTAGTAGATCTTTATCAGATAGTGCAGTTATAAATTTTAAAGAATCTGCTTCACTTTCTCTCTGCTCTGTGTCACTGAGCAGTGCTGCAGAGTGCAAAAGCTTAGCTTATTCCCCTTCACAGGTTGATGATTTTGTTGAGGGGGTTGCTAGTTCTCTGCGTATTGCCTTAGACAACGCAGCTCCTTTGAAAATGAAAACCGTTAAAAATAGAAAGCTTGCTCCTTGGTTTAATGCAGAGCTGCGTACTTTGAAGCAAAATGCTAGGAAACTGGAGAGAAAATATCGCTCCACAGGCCTGCGAGAGTCCTTCCTAGTCTGGAAAAATGGTTTACTGCTGTATAAGAGGACCCTTTGTAAAGCAAGAGCAGCATACTTTTCCTCATTAATAGAGGAGAATAAGAATAATCCTAGATTTCTTTTTAATACAGTTGCCAAACTCACCCAGAGCCATAGCTCTGTTGAACCGTCCATTCCACCTGCTCTTAGCAGCAATGATTTTATGGGATTCTTTATAAATAAGATTGATCTTATTAAAAATAAGATCATAAGCACTCCTCTATCCGCGATTGTACCTGAGGTAGTCATGGAATCTGAACCGGGTTTAGACTGCTTTGATCCAGTTGAACTCTCTGAATTAGCAAAATTATTGTCTTCATCTAAGCCTTCAACTTGTATGTTAGATCCAGTTCCAACCAGGTTATTTAAGGAGGTATTCCCTTTGATCTCCTCCTCCATTTTAGATGTGATTAATCTATCTCTGTTACAGGGATATGTACCTAAAGCTTTTAAGATTGCTGTAATTAAACCTCTGCTTAAGAAACCGTCTCTTGACCCAGATGACTTGGTCAATTATAGACCTATATCCAATCTTCCTTTCTTATCCAAAATTCTTGAGAAAGTAGTTGCCAAACAAGTTTGCGATCACTTCCACCATAATGAACTTTTTGAAGAGTTTCAGTCTGGCTTTAAAGCTCATCATAGCACTGAAACAGCTCTGGTGAAAGTCACTAATGATATTCTCATGGCCTCAGATAATGGACTTGTATCTGTGCTCGTCCTGTTGGATCTTAGTGCTGCATTTGATACAGTTGACCATAATATTCTTTTAGAAAGACTTGAATATTTTGTTGGAATTAAAGGAACAGCACTAGACTGGTTTAAATCTTATCTATCTGATCGAATTCAGTTTGTTCATGTTAATGATAGATCTTCAACACGCTCAAAGGTTACCTGTGGAGTACCACAGGGATCAGTGCTAGGACCAATTCTCTTTACTTTATACATGCTCCCAATTGCTAGAATTATTAGACAGCATGGGATTAATTTCCACTGTTATGCTGATGATACCCAGCTATATCTGTCTATAAATCCAGATGAAGCTAACCCATTACATAGATTACAGGCATGTCTTGAAGACATAAAAACCTGGATGACTCTTAATTTTCTGCTTCTGAATGCAGACAAAACAGAAGTTATAGTCTTTGGACCAGAGTCTCTGAAAAAGAAACTGATTAGCCAGTCACTTCATTTGGATGGGATTAAACTGATTTCAGATAATAAAGTAAAAAATCTTGGTGTTATTTTTGATCAGGACCTGTCATTTAAATCCCATATCAAAGAGGTTTCTAGAATTTCCTTCTTTCATCTGAGGAACATTGCAAAAATTAGAAATATCCTGTCCAGGGGTGATGCTGAGAAACTAGTCCATGCATTTGTTACTTCAAGGCTGGACTATTGTAATTCTTTACTATCAGGAAGTCCACAAACTGTAGTTAAAAGCCTTCAGCTGATCCAAAATGCTGCAGCCAGAGTTCTAATGAAAATGAAAAAGAGAGATCATATCTCTCCTATCCTGGCTTCTCTTCATTGGCTTCCTGTTAAATCAAGAATAGAATTTAAAATCCTCCTTCTCACATATAAAGCCTTAAATGGCCAAGCTCCATCTGATATCAGAGATCTGATTGTTCCTTATGTTCCTAACAGAGCACTTCGCTCTCAATCTGCAGGTTTACTAGTGGTTCCTAGAATTTCTAAAAGTAGAATGGGAGGCAGATCTTTTAGTTATCAGGCTCCTCTCCTGTGGAACCAACTACCAGTTTTAGTCCGTGAGGCAGACACCCTGTCTACTTTTAAGGCTAGGCTTAAAACTTTCATTTTTGATAAAGCTTCTAGTTAGAGTGGCTCAGGTTATCCTGAGCTATCTATAGTTATGCTGCTATAGGCTTAGACTTTTGGAGGACATAGGGACCCCCATTTCATCATTCTGCTTCATTCTCTCTCTGTTCTCCTATTCTGCAGAATCTGTTAGTTCAATCTCTAACCTTCTGCTCTCTCTGCTTTTCCTCAGAGTAGCTTTGCCTCGTCTGTTCCTGTTTGGCTGTGACGTCATCCTGGAAAAAAACATCAGCTGTGCTGCTTCTATCAACACCCTTGTTAATAGATGTTGGAGATCGGCCTGTTTTCCAGTGTGGTCCTGTTTCTCTGACCGTGACTGAGTGGATGTGCTCTCTTCGTCCTCTGGCATGGGAGCTGCCTTGGAGCTCGTCTGCCTGGCTGTGTGTTTCCTGGACGGGGCCGCCTTTTACAGCTGCTTTTTGTATCTCTGCTTCTGTCTCCTTGAACCCCAGTCGGCCTCAGCAGATGGCCGCTCACACTGAGCCTGTTTCTGCTGGAGGTTTCTTCCTGTTAAAAGGGAGTTTTTCCTCTCCACTGTCGCTACAAGCATGCTTAGTGTGGGGGATTGTATTTGAGTCAATGAGTCAATGCAATCAACTGGTTTTCCTTAGATAGAAAACTTTGTATCAATTTGACTGTATGATCTGGTTGAACTGTAAAGTGCCTTGAGATGACATGTGTTGTGAATTTGGCGCTATATAAATAAACTGAATTGAATTGAATTGTAACTGTGGGAATGCGTGGTAACTTTGACGCACGTGTAGGCTGGGTTACAGTGAATGTTTCCTGCTTCTCCTCTTTCTCTTCACTTTTGAGTCTCATGCGACGTTCACTTTCTAAACTTTTCTCCAGTTCTGCGATTTGTTTCATCTGAGTTTTGCAGTCAACCTGAAACTGGATTCTTTGTTCTCTTTCCTCATGCAGATCACATGTTCTCTCGTGCAGCTCTTGTTTTAGAGCAGTAACCTGCTGAGTGAGGTCGTTGATATGTTTGATAGCCTCTTCGATGCACATCGAGCGAGGGATCATGGTAACCGCTGACGCATGGCGTGGCATCCTGTTGCTTTGATAGAACTTGGGGCGGTCAACATCAGTTTTCCTGTTGGTCCCGGTGTGCCATGGCTTTCTCCTGTTTTTATCTGGTTTGGAAGACACATAAAGAACTGGGTTATCAAAATGTGGCCAATCTGCATGTTTGTATTGACCAACAAAACACTTACCATGATGGTGTGAGTACGGCGTCTCAGAAGAAAGACCCGCACTGGGGTGAGTCTTTGGTTCTTCTAACCTCAGAGATGGCTGACATGCTTGCTGGACCTCGTCTGAGTTTAGAGACGTAGAGTCAGCAGCGATGGATGATTTCAGCTGAACCTCCGCTAAGGGGGGAGCCTCAATGGAAGCAGAAGAAACCGCTTCCCCTCGGATCTCTGGACCATCTTCTGCTTTGCTGAGATGCAGCTCGCTGGTGACAGAGCCATCATCTTCAGTTGGGAAAATAATGGCCTCATAGTCGACCTGGATGGGGAGGTCAATCATGTCTTCCCATGAAAGTTTAGCTGGAGAGGTTTCATTTCCACAAACAAACTGTTTTTGCTCCATGGCTAACTTTCTATCAATCAGAATATCGACCTAAAAGACGTGTGATATCTGAGAACGATGTCTGGCTGGTTTCGCTAAGGTTCGAACGTGCTTCTCCAAAGGGATCTGTCTCGATGAAGGTCGGGAACAGATAAGAACACTGGGTGGGTTTATGCTCAGATCCCTTCCAAAGTCTGTGATGTCATCAGCAGTCTCTTTGTGACATCACATGCCAGGTGTTATCCAACATTCTAATCCCAACTGCTGAACACGGAATGCATTTTTTAAAATAGATTAGCTGTTTTTTAAACAATAACTTTCTTCTTTGTTCAGTTTGGGTTATTTTTGGTTTTCTTTTACTGATCAGATAAAAAGTTATTCAAAGAAAAATATATGCTTTGAAATGTATTTGTCCTTGAATACTTTTTAAGATTTCTCATAGTTTTGTATTTCAGTTTTACAATCAAATGCAGACATTTATAAACAGTATTTAACTAAAGTATTACTGTCTTCAAAGACCTCATTACCTACCTTATACCACCCAACAAGATTCAACACTTGCTGGTAGCGATGTTGCTAGGCAACATAAGGTGGATCAGGTATAGTTTCCTACTACATTTAATACAACAGTAGCTTGCTAAGCCTGAAAGCTGTGAGCTTTTTGAATTTGGGTGAGACTGAGGCCAGTTTGTAATGATTCCTGAAGCAACCTGCACCAGAGTCCAATAGGAAGCGGATCAGACCATTTCAGCAAGTTAGACTCCATCCAGTTATTTGGTCTGGACCAGATTTAGCTGGGCTTAAATCAGACCTGCACAAAAGAAACAAACAAACTCTGGTCGATTTAGCTTAATAGGGCTTATTAGTGCGTTTTATAAAGCTATGCGCCACAGAAAGTGCTTTAGAAGAAATCAGCTGATTATAACAGACTATTTCCCTTCCTACCCACCAATAAAGAACATAGTCAACAACAACAACAACAGACCATAAATAGATTTATGGAGGAAGAAGACAGAAGAGATCTTAAAACGGATTCCAAGGATAGCTATCATTTTTTCTATCTTGTTTGAGAAAATACTCAAGCATAATATCAAACATAGAGGATTTTTTTAAATGACAATGCCCATAACAGAACATTCTAGAATAAGTACGGAAACATCTTTTTAATATGTCGTCCCTCAGGTTATCCTAAAAGATTCAACAAATATAATAAAAATACATAGAATTGCAGGTTCTTTTCTTTTTAGAATTATAATTGAAAGTTTATTTATTTCAATAACTCAATTCAATAATGCTCACTTTAGTCCAGCTCAGTCCATAGATCTCTGATGGGAAACTTTTTCTTTCTATAGTTTCTTCTTGGTCAAATGCTGCAAAGCTGCCTCTCTGACAGTCAATCTCACACATCTGTGACTCAGCACCTGTGTCTTACCTTAATATCTTACCCTTGATAATGCCCCTCTAGAAGTAGTGTAATCATTCTTCTATCTCCTATTAAGTGAGATCACATTGTACGATGTTTTACTAACATGAACTGCTTCACATGAAACACTTACTGTCCAGTGGCGGCCGGCCCATAGGGGGCGCTGGGGCACCGCCCTCCCTAATAAGAAGAGAGAAACGTAAAATATATTTTTAGAAATTAACTCATAAATGTCAGTTTTACTCTCTAGAGTGTGTACCTATAAGCAAAACAAATTATATAAACTACATTTCCCTATCTACTGTCATTAATTTGTGGATTTCCACAGACAGACTCCTACCATCTCTGTCTTGGGGCGCTGATCAGACAGACCCACATTTGCAGAGAATGTGTCAATCATGTACTATTGCTAGGTGAATTTAATAATTTAATGGCCAATCAGCGTCTCAGAATTTTATGGTCTTGGGGCGCTGAAAATACTGCTCTTTAACAGGCTACTGCACCCAATGCGCAGGTGCAGACAATTAGAGGGAAGATGGCGAACGTAACGAGCGAGATGCAGCTTCCACCAAATTCAGTGAGATCCTTATTTATCTACCCGTTTGCCAGAAGAACATCCCTGTAGGATATGAAAATTTCCTGTCATGGTTATTGTGACTGTGACGAATCCACATCCTCTAACTTTGCGCGCCACACACACATTCCTGTTATACTGTGCTTGTGAGGACCAATCCGCTCGCGCTGAACCCTGCAGTAGCTCCATGAACTTAAAACACACAAGCTGTTCCTGGTTACCTGCTGGCGTATTGAGGGTGCACACCTAATATTTCAGTGGGGTTAGCCGTGTGTGTGTGTGTGTACGTGTTTATGCTACGGGGACTTGTCATCTTCAGTCTGGCTGCGTCTTTGCTGGGTTCAAACCCAGTTTGGTGTAATTGAATAAGTCAATGAATCTGTGTAAAGGAATTAATTTGTAAAAATTATTTGTTTTTGTATATTAATTGTTTGTGGAGGTAATATATGGACAAAACTGATTTATGAGAAGAAATCAGAAATAAGAGAGCCTGTAGGGGCTTAAACTATTTAATGAGGGCTGTGGGAAGAAGAGCGGCCATTTTTGTTTTCTGTTTCTTTGTTACATTGCTGGTAACTGGAGGGAGGCTGAGGCCCAGAGTATCTTGTACATGTTTAGTTTCTTTTCCACCCTGTTTTGAGTTTTTGAGTACAATAAATCACTAACACCGGTAACCCGACTGAGCCTGGATTCCTTGAGGCCAAAGAACCCCGTCACAGTGACCCAAATCATCACTGTTACTGTTACTATATAGTAAATTAAATCATTACTGTTAAATTGTATTTCATTTCTAATTGTTTATTTATTCTGGATTAGTTGAAGACATACACTAGGCTATATCAGCCCCACCAAAAATATTTTTCACCAGCCGCCACTGTTACTGTCCATACTGTTCTCACCAAACTGTGATTAAATTCAGTGTAAACAAATGCCATATGCTGCCAACCCTCAAAAATTCCTGCCCCCCTCTCGCCACCCCTGACATCCGCCCCTGGTCCTTGGCTGGTCCTTGGCTGGTCCTTGGCTGGTCTTTGGCTGGTCTTTGGCTGGTCTTTGGCTGGTCTTTGGCTGGTCCTTGGCTGGTCTTTGGCTGGTCCATGGCTGGTCTTTGGCTGGTCCTTGGCTGGTCCTTGGCTGGTCTTTGGCTGGTCCTTGGCTGGTCTTTGGCTGGTCCTTGGCTGGTCCTTAGCTGGTCTTTGGCTGGTCCTTGGCTGGTCTTTGGCTGGTCCTTGGCTGGTCCTTGGCTGGTCTTTGGCTGGCCCTTGACTGGTCCTTGGCTGGTCTTTGGCTGGTCCTTGGCTGGTCCTTGGCTGGTCTTTGGCTGGTCCTTGGCTGGTCCTTAGCTGGTCTTTGGCTGGTCCTTGGCTGGTCTTTGGCTGGTCCTTGGCTGGTCTTTGGCTGGTCCTTGGCTGGTCCTTGGCTGGTCTTTGGCTGGTCTTTGGCTGATCTTTGGCTGGTCCTTGGCTGGTCTTTGGCTGGTCTTTGGCTGGTCCTTGGCTGGTCTTTGGCTGGTCCTTGGCTGGTCTTTGGCTGGTCCTTGGCTGGTCCTTGGCTGGTCTTTGGCTGGTCCATGGCTGGTCCATGACTGGTTCTTGATGGGCCCTTGACTGGTCCTTGGCTTGTCCTAGGATTCCTTTTAAAAAATTAATATTTGTACTAAAATATTCTTTCTGTCATGGTTTGTGGACAATAAGATCTAAAGAGAAGCGTCATCTCCTGGTCAGACCCTTTACTTCAGTGAAAGGGTGGAGTCAGAGTAAAAAAAGTATGCAAGAGGGGTCACTCCAGTGCCTGGAAGTTGGAGGGGATTTCGCTGGGAGTTGGAGGGAAGTGGGCTGCCATCGGCTGGCGTTTGACTGGGAAGGGCCATTTTGAATGACTGCTACTGTACCATGAAAAAAGTCTAAAAATGCACATCACTGAATGACAGATTTATCAGTTTCTCAGTGGACAAAATGAACAAAAAAGCCAAATGAATAGAAATGGTGTTAGAAAGGTGTTAAAAACAGATTAAACTGACTTTCACTTAAAATTAGGTAGACATTATATTAGCCAATTAGAACAACTAAATATGTAAAACATTGATTCGTAATAAATGCTCCAACAAAAAAAGAGCTTAAAAAATAGAAAGCTAAAATGAGGCTTAGGAAATAAATGTTAACATTTCAAAGCTAGTGATAGCTGGTGTTTCTCTGCCAGTTACTCTACTGCAGGTAGAGAGCTTGGTCCCAGCTATAGAATGCCTAAAGCCACAAGCTCCAAGTGATTCTGGTCCTTGGACAGCATGGGGAGAGCCTGGTTGCATCCCTTTCCAACAAATAAGGGGTTGAGAAAGCAAGACGAAGCTGTAGCATCTTCAGCCCACATGCTGACAGCCAGAGTTGAGCAGAGTAGTTAAAGTTGCGCTGGATATAAATAAGATGCAAACTTTCTGTCAGTCATGTCAGGCTAAAAGAGATTCACATTGTTTGCTGCTGTAAAGTGTTAAAGATGAGTTCTGATTGGAAAACTCTAAAGGTCTCAAACCAGTGGCGGCTGGCCAATAGAGGGCGCTGCCTCACTCATCCGATGACTTTGATAAACACATAAAAAAACAAAGAAAAATCAAATTATGAAATGAAAATATTTTAAAATATATCATTATATTTCTTAGATGTGCAAGAAAAATATTTAATCTTAATTGATGAGTAAAGCTGTTTCGTTTGTCATTGGATTGACAATGTATTTCCACCCTACGGTGCAAAAATGTTTGCCCTTAAACATTATATACGTAGACGCCTTATTGGACGCTGGCCGATGTGCCTAGCAGGCAGCCATCTTGGGTCGGACCACAGTTCAGAGAGCTGCTGTCAGAATGAATAATGCCTCAGATCTAATTTTAATCTCATGAAAGACGATTCAGAGATAATATCACAATAAAACAAAACTAATACTAAAATTACCTTACAGTTAGATTACACAGATTCAAACTGGATTAGATATATGCAAAGTTTTATATTTTGGAAATAAATATTAATATGATAAACAAAAAGTTTTATATTACTATACTGTAAGATTATGTTTCACAAATATATTGTTATATAGTAAATTATAATTATCATTCAGTATTTTTAAGGATTGATTTTTGTTAATGAGTATTACGAACTAGAAATAAACTAGGAAGCACTAGGGAGGAATAAACCTAATGACAAATGACTGAAGACATGGAAAACCTGACCTAAAGATAAGAGAATAACTATAACTAGACCAAGGAATAAATAATACCAAAAAGTTGAAATAAGGAAGAGCAAAACTAAGAATACAAAAATGATCTAAATAAAGACAACAGAGAATAAAAACTAAGCAAACCTGAGAACCCAAAAACAAAACAAAAACAGGGAAAAAAAGTAAGATCATAACAGTAGCTCTCCATGTAAAAATGTGTGTCCTGATGAACCAATTCTATTTACCTCCACACTTTTTCCACCATCCACTGTTTAGGTTATTATTGGATTTTATCGAGCTGGTTTCATTGCCAGTTATGCTAATTTGTTTATATTCATGTAATTCAGCAGTGACTGGCAGAAGTTTTGTGACCTAATGAACCTTTTCCCTTCTAATTGCTATAGCAACACTGGTATCTTGGCAGGCATGATTTGACACTTAACTGTTCCAGCAATCAACACACAAGCAGGACATGAAGTCAAATGTAATCTTTAATAATGAAGCGACATCTCGGGTCTTATTTAGCTTTGACCTTAAATAATAACAATGCAATATTTGTTTCTGAGACAAGATAGAAAAAACTAATAATTAAGAGAAACTTGAGCTTTAGATGAGTTATTTAGATTAGCTAATGTTGCGTTCAGGTCTTGAAATCAGAATTAAACCAAATCATGACTTTGGATAATTTGGTCCTTAATGAAAGAAGATCCACATAGCAGCTTGAAATTACAGCTGGAATTTAAATGTTAAAAATAATGATGGTCTGATTAGACTTTTCCAGAAAAGAAACACTCATAAAAATATGTCAGTGCTTAGAGTTATGAAGGATCTTGCCTGATGTGACTTTTTTTTCTTTTTTGCAAAGAATTGTATTGTGTAGTAGTGTAGTTTCTCAATAAGTCTAATTTAATTTATATGTATATATATTTCAACTTGGAGAGAATCACTGTCTAAGAAAAACCGGTTGATTGCATCGACTCATTGACTCTTCAGCGATCCCTTACAGTAAGCATGCTTGTAGCGACAGTGGAGAGGAAAAGCTCTCTTTTTACTGGAACAAACTTTCTTCAAGTTAAGGCTGCTGGAGGAAATAGGGGCTACTTTTAAGCATTCAATTTTAAATTCAGTTTATCTATAGCGCCACTTCACAACACATGTCATCTCAAGGCAAATTACAGAGACAAATTCAACCAGATCATCTGGTCAGACTGTTGGAGTTATTATGATTTCTGTTGCTTTTATCAGCTTATTCATTTATATGTTTTATAATGCTCTCAATCATTTTTTTTTCTATATGTTACTCTCATCTTTGGAAGTAGCGTATGAAGGTCATAAGACAGTCAAATGTTTTGCAAGAATGATTTCCTGTTTTTCATTTGAGAAGCAGAGAAGTGAGAGTTCATAACCCCGACACCTCGTGTAAAGCGTATGCTGAAACCAGTTCCCTATCTTGAAAGTTCATGCTATGTCTAAGAGACAGCGTAATCGACACTAATGCCTGCTGTTGTAATGTGTTGACTGCTGAATAAAAAGCCTGGCAAGTGTTGAGCCAAGCAGAGATGCAGAGATTGACGGAAAAACTCTGGACTCCCCTTTGCAAAGCATTTCAGGAAAAATCTTACACTGTCTTTGTTTCCATTTTTTATAGGTTAAGGTTGGGGAAACTTAACAACCCTAACATGACTGGTTCAAAGATTTCTATCTAAGGAAAACCAGATGACTCATTGACTCTTCAGCAATCCCATAATCCCAGTAAGCATGTTTGTGGCGACAGTGGAGAGGAAAACCTCCCTTTTGACCAGCGTAAACCTCCAGCAGAACCAGAAGCAGGCTCGGTGTGAGCAGCCCCAGCAGGAGACGTCCATGCTGTGAATCAAAGTATGCTTGGATGAGTAACCTAGAAAGTTAGAGTATTCTTCCCCAGGGGCCCGGTCACTAATGTTGGACTAAGCCAGAGTTTAACTGGGACAGAGAATAATCTGAGAATGAAGGAGGAGATGGGTTGAGGTGGGGGGGCAGTTAGCTTATGTGTGTGAGAAAGAAGCTGGGCTAGGAGCTAAATGAAGGGGACCTTGAAAGATGGTTTTTAAGAGGATTTTTATACAACACAGTGTCTTCAGTCAGAGGCTTTTCTAGATCCTATGCAAGACAGACCTCTACCAAATATACTTCCAGCCTAAAACAGTCACCATCTCATTAAAAGCCCCAACTGAATAGAATACTGTAAGATTAAAGTTAGATATTATCAAATTAACGAGAACGTGGAGGCGACACCGCAAGCCCACTGCTACAGTTATGCTCAGTTTGCAAGATTTTACATTTTTTAAGAAAGTGCACAAAAAAAGCAGCTTCTCTGTATGTAAAACAAACTTCTAAAGGAAGGTTTGCTTCCAGTATCTATTTTTTAATGGTTAAAACCCCTAAATTCTTCATTTTTACAGTTATTCAGTTTATAGACCTTCTGGTAAATAAAGGAGAAGTAAACTGTTGGTTATATGATCAAGCTGTCAGAAAAGAAATAATCCGATTAAATGCTATTTTCTCTGGGTGCATACCTCTTTGTTTTTGTCAGAAGTTAAAGAAACTGCTTACCTCCTAAAGCAGTCCATCTTATTGATATAAAATATTGCTTGCCCTGATATTTTATGTTTGTGTTTAACACTCTGGAAACTGCAGGTTGCTTATTCAGCAAGTTCCCTTCTACAAGTCACAACTTTTTTTTTTTTTTTGCAATAGTCCAAAAAGTTATGTTAATAAAGCATCAGTAAAAAATATTGGACTATGGAGGCTTTGTCCAGCATATCGTACAATCCAAAGACTTAATACCTAAAAACTCAGATTTACAAATAAGGGTTATCAAAGCCCCAGACAAAGGGACCCTCAGAACATGAGAGGCAATGGAGGACCAACATAGTGTTAGCTGCATCCCCAGTGTACGAGAAGATGGATTTCACCAACAACTACTGCTCAGAACCCCAGAGAGGAGGTGGTAATAGGACATGCCAGCAGCCAGCCACACCAGAACAGACCCAGCCTCAGGCCCAGTGACCAAACCTGAAAAGAAACAGGGACAGAGTTACAATCCCACGTTCAAACCTTAAAGGTCGCACAAACAAACACTCACATGAACATATGCTGTACACACGTTTGTACCCCCCCAATAGACACACACACACAGCTTTGTTTTCTATGGGGCCATTTCATTGATTTGCATTCATTTTCTTTGGCCTAACCCAGACCCTTACCCTAAGCCTATTATCAACACATAGGCACGTTGAATCGTGACGTTACATGCATAAGACCCCGCCCCCCCAGTTTGATGCTGGAGGGCAAAAACACTAGCACCATGTGTTGTTTTGAGCCTTGAAGTTACCGAGCTAATGCGCTAAATCTTAAATTTAAAGGGGAACACCGTTTTTTTTTTACATTGGGCCCTTGATTTCACGTTATTCCATCATGTTCGACTCACCCATATGATATCCGCTTTGTTTTTAAAACATATAAATATATAAAATCTAACGGCGGATGTCTGGGGGGCAGTGATTGGCCTCCATGTTCTGAATGCTGGCGTACCATAAAGAATAAATGATGAACAGTTTAGTTTGTACCTTCAAGTCGTTGCCCATAGGAAGACGTTACTGGATATAACCTAACGGAATATCTTCAGAACGGCTCCAAATGACACTAAACTCATATGGGAGAGTAGAACATGATGGAATAATGTAAAATCAAGGGACCAATGGAAAAAAAACAGCGTTCCCTTTTAAATGTGATTTTAAGAATTTCATCAGCATTGTTAACACATGCAGGCTGTTCAGTGGAACAGTGGCTGGCACTGCTGCAAAAAGGTTCTGGGTTCGATTCCCAGCCTGGGGTCTTTCTGCATGGAGTTTGCATGTTCTCCCTGAGCATGCGTTGATTCTCTCTGGGTACTCCGGCTTCCTCCCACAGTCCAAAAACCTGACTGTGAGGTTAATTGGCTTCTCTAAATTCTCCTGTGAGTGTGTGTAAATGGTTGTTTGTCTCTGTGTTGCCCTGATATGGACTGGAGACCTGTCCAGGGTGGACCCCGCCTCTCACCCGCAGACAGCTGGAGATAGGCACCAGCACCCCTCCCCACCCCGTTGGGATAAGTGTGATTGAAAATTGATGGATGGAAGGATGGTTAACACATGCATTGCTGTAGGATGCACAGACAGACGAAGGAAGGAAAGAAATGTCACATTTCATAGGAGCCAAAGTCTCATGATAGAATCTGCTCAGCTCCCTCCATGAGGGGAATGTTATAGTTTACATAAGTCATATAATTAGAAGATTGGAAATATTCATATATTTTTTAGGTCTACCCATTTGGACTTAAGGTTTATATTACAGACTAACATTTTTATAAATAATAAATAATACCCAAAAACATATGGCTTGCATCTATTATCACATTTCTATAAATATCAAATCATTTTACCCTGCATTGTGCAGCGGGCAGCCACCACATAACCTTTTATTTTGTCCTGACGGATCCACACCTGCTGACGCCCTTTCTTGATGGTTATCTTCTGCGATGGCATCAAGGCAAAATTCAAGAAGCACACTGTGTTCATGCGATCATCGCTCTTATAAAATATTTGCCCCAGACAAGAAAAAGTTAAATCCTCCAAAGGACTTGTGTGCCTTCATTGCCTCTATGGTATAAAGGCCTGGTGTGTTGATGAGATAACTGTAAATATCCCCGTACTAAAAAGGCGGCAAAGTTTGAAGACTGTCAATCCACAGACCGTCATCTATTTGAAACAGGTCTGGAAGCTTTACGCTAAATAAAGTTCACTTTGCAGTGTACCTTTTATTTTCCTCTGCAGGAAGATTATCTAAATTAGTAATACTGACAACCGCTGGTTTCATCTAGGTAACCTTAATTTCGTACAGCGGTAGCGAGACTTCGTAAAATTTCTTTTTGCCCTCCAGCATTGTTCGCATGTGCTAAACTTCTGGACGTAAACAATAACATTCAAAGTGTCCATACCTAACCCTTTTGCTGCTTTCCAGCCAATTATACAGTCGTGCGAGAATGTTTTGGATCAGGTCGACTTTCAGCCTGATGGTGCGGGGTGTAGTGTACGGGGGTAACGAGGGTCGATCAGCCTCTCACAACCACCTCCCCATCAGGAATCGTAAGGTCGGAAAAAAATCAAACATGTTTGTAATTCAGTCGACCGTCGTAAGGTGGTCGTGGGCAAATCCTGCTGTTAAAGCAGAGCTATGAGCTCTGCTTTAACAGAGCAAACAAGGGAGTAAACAAGGGAGTTCCATTCTTCCAGATTGACCAGTCAGACCAGCGCCATCTCTCAGCGCTGAGTCCGACGTCTGGGTTTTAGACGTACAGTCTGAGCAGGTAATTCGCATCAGAGCATCGGGGCAAATGGTGTGTGAACAAACATCGTGAGCTGTGAACTTTTAAACCCTATGGTTAAAGGTTGAACTGAGCTTTTGCATTATTTTAAATAAATATGTATCATTTTGAGCTGTCTACATGATATATGGCAAATTTTGTGAAATCTTGCTTTTGCGTCTAAAACCTTCTCTCCTTAGGTGCAAAACAATATTTTCATCTTCGAGTGTTTGTGTTGATATGGACATCAGCGCTCTCTCAGTTGCTGTAGTATGGGTTGTTTTGATTCAGACATCTGCTGAATGTGGCATTTACTACATTTGTGTTCATGCTGTCCAGTTTCTAGGGATGTAACGATATCAAAATCTCACCTTTACAATTTCGATATTGACCTCACGGTATGATATTTATTGCAATATTGTGGAAAAGCTCACGGTACTGTTAAATAGCTCATGATAGTGTTTGTGATGATAATAGGAAAAAAATACTGACATTTTAACTGCTTTTGCCATTCAACAGGCAATTTATTGCTGTGTTTATGGATCATGACTACATAAAACGCTGATCACATCGTGCTTTTAAAGTACAAGCTGTAGTCAGCAACATCAATATGCTGCTGATTCTTCTGTGCAATGTTCAAGAAGCAACCAGAACAATTGTAAACAATAGGGAATTCCCTTTAAGTGCAAACAAATATAAAGTTAAGTCAGGTTTAAATGTGCAAGGCAAGTTAAAGCAGCCTTTTAAAACTGGTATTTAGGAACATAACTTAGTCAAATAGTCAAAAAGCCTTTTTTTAAAACACTGACCTATCAGTTAGCTTATGTTCACATTTTTCATCAGAAAGATCAAAAGATCTACATTTCAAGAAAAAAAAAAAGCCTCCTTCAGGGTTTTTTGACCGGACAGGACATTCTTTGTGAGAGAATCTGCAAACTTTTCTGGATGATGAGTCGTCAGATGACTTTGCATATTGCTTTTGTTTCCCGTGTTGTATCGCAGTTTACTGTGGCAGTGCTTGCATATAGCCCATTGTCTGTCCACCACCTTCTCTCCTTTTGCGTTTTTGACACGGCGAAACCAAAATGTTTCCAGACATCTGACTTAAAAGCTGCAGGGGCTGGCACAATCTCAACTTCGGGGTTGTTGTTTTCATCCTTACAACTATCTCTGTTGGCTATGCTAGCTTGCTTTGAGCTTGTGTGGACAGCGTGCAATTCGCGTGCAATCCTATTGGCTTAAGAACGGTTGGTATGACGACGCAGCGCAAAGGATCATGGTCTATGTAGTTAACAATAATTTTTTCCGCAGGACTGTGTTTAAACCTCTTGCTTTTTGACAGACACCTGTCCTTTTATTATTGTAACCCAACCACGACGATATCGAGACATGTTTACCACCGTGATAGCGCGATAATGTCAATATCGTTACATCCCTCCGAGTTTCATAGACTGACTGACAGTGAGAAGTTATGTGAATGTTCTCTTTTGCATATTTGATGCACACTGAGCAGCTCAACAAGCCAGTTTGTTGCGAAACACTGTCTTCCCAAAAGCAGATTCAATAAACTTTCTCTTCCCCTGCAAGCTGTAGATCCTACCCTATCCTATCAGAAGCTTATTTAAAGGAAAACTCCAATCAGCAAGGAATAATCAATGGATCTTTATTTATACCTAAACCTAACACGTTCAAAGTGATTTAATGAATTTAGCGTTAATCAGTAAAAACATAACACATCTGCAATCAACAACAATTATTGAAGATTTCCAGAGGACTTCACCATTGAAATTCACCAGAGCTATAGTGAAACTGACAATGCCCACGTGCATGGCAGCTGGATGCTGGAATACATCGGGTAAAAGTGAAACAAAGAGTTATTCCACCTTTCTGATTCCTGATCCTCCACGGACCGGTTTTGTCGTTGGATCGCCAACTTGAAGAGGGAGGATTTGCCATCGAACTTCTGGCCAGAGAAAAAACCCGTAATATGTAGCCAACATTTGGAAGAAGAATGTTTCCAAGATGACTTGGATAATAGCGCGTTGTGACAAACACCAGATACAGCACTGGGACTTGATCAACAGCCGATACCGCACCGTGACGTCACTAACCAGTAGGTGGCAGTAGTGTTCTTTGACAAACATGGATCCCTCCAGTAAAGCACATTCACATGAAAATTACTCTGAATTAAAAACACTGATCATTTATTGAACAGGATGGAATCATTTCAGATTTAAAGTATTTTCAGAAGTTTGAATTTTAAATATGAGCGGACTTTTCCTTTAACAAAAAACAACCTCTGTCTACGTTCGGTGCAGTTTCATGTTTTTAAAGCACAAACACTCCCACTGTACCAACATCACAACAAATCATTGAGCTCGAGGGGAAGGGAGCGAGTGTCTGGGCAGGGAGGAGGAAAATTACCAGATGAATAAATATGTCAATATTTTACTGGCAAATAAAAGTAAAGAATATCAGACAGTTATTTATGCAAGATATCATTTCAAACTGGCACAATAAGATATAATTTGGGTTGGATCGATGCACCAGCAATGCATTGCGTCCTGTGTGAAACAAAGTAGTAAACTGTTAAACAGAGGGTGAGATAATTCATTTGCAGACAAACTGCATGAAGATGGCCCTTCAGTCCTTCATTGAAATGTTCTTTTAGAAAATCTCACAATCAGAATTTTACTAACTTTACTTTAAAATAATTTGAAATTGTATATTTATGAAATTAAAGTTCAGAGATCTCTAGGTATGCCAAAAAAATTGAAAGCTAAAAAACAATCCACTGGACTTTGTTTTCCAAATTTGAAGACGTTTCGCTTCCCATCCAGGAAGCTTTTTCAATTCATAATGTCTGGATTATCGCTGAGTTCCAGGCTTTTATAGAATAGCCCAACAAAGCCTTGGTATGGCTTGGAAAACATGCACACTGAGGCCCCGTCCACACGAAGTCAAAACGAACACGAAACGCTAATATTTTCCAGAACGTTTGTCGTAAAGACGGAGACGTAAAATAAATGTGATCGTCCACACGAATGCATGAAAATGCTGCTGAATGTATGCCAGGCCTGTAAGTGGCGCTGTCGTGCCAAAGCAAAAATAGGCGACGAAATGTTGGGCATGCATGCGCAGTAATATTTATACATGGTTGCCCTGCGGGTCCATTTTCGTGGTTCAGTCAAATTCAGGTGCTGAACTATGTGGTCGATATTGCTCTGTTCTTCCTGGAGATATTCCAGAAGAAGAAGATTCTGTTGTAAGCCCGACAGCAGGGTGAGTAGCATGAGCAGCAACCATTCAACACAGTACGGCGCCATTGTTGTTGTGATACTGTGTCGCGCATGCGTGTTTAGAGGCGACGCTATGACGCATGCGTGTAAGAAAAAAATGCGGTTAGAGCTTAAAGATGGAAACGCGAAAACGGCGTTTCAAAATCTTCCTACTCTGAAGGCTTAATAAAAAAAAGATTGTTTACAGACCCCCGAAACGCCGGCTTCATGTGGGTGAGAGGCTGGTTTGGTGAAAAATTTGTGCGTTTAGGCCAGGGTTTGACTTCGTGTGGACGGGGCTTGAAGCTGCACCCACCACTTGATAATTGGGGGATAATCGTTGAGGTCGTTGTTGGCCTGCAATACCCCATACTGTACCCTTTCATCTGAAAAGGCAGTCATTAAGGGTCAAAGTTTAGCCGGCTGACCTTGCGAGATATTTGGTTCTCCTGTATATCAAGGGGGTGTGAGATGGTAGTGGGGGGGGGATCAAATGTATTGCTGCATTGAAGGTTTTTGAGAGCTGAAACCTAAGCCCCCCCCCTGCTGTTTAAGGTTGGTTTTTCTCTTTTAACATAAATGGCTTCCTTCACACCCCTTTCAAACCACCTGTCTCTAGGTATGGGTAAGCCCCAAGCTCTCCCCAAAATAAGATGTTTAATATGTAGCCTTTGCCTAAACTAAAGTAAAATACACTCTAATGAAAGCTAAACTCCTTTATGATTCAGTGTGGAAGATAAAATGTAGTGCAGCCAAATAATAATCATAATAGATTCTTTGCAGTAAAAGAGTGCAGTAAAATTACAAATCATACAAATCAATATTTTATACTAAAATATTAAATTGACATCCTAAATATTTGATTCTGATATTGGTTTATTAAAGTGTTTGCGTATAACGATTTAATGTGTATAAGTCAACGGGAACAGAAAACAAAATAAAAACTGGAAATAAAGCCAGAGGGTGAGAGGAGCGGTGTAGATCTGTGATCTCAGAGCATCAAAATGAAGCTTTCTAGTTTAAAGAATAGAAAATGTTCAATGTAAATAAGTTAGCCTCTTTGTCTTCCATGCCTCACCTTAAGACCTAAATACTTCACAAAATTGTATTTTAACCCATGGTAAGAATACATCTAATTGGTAATCTATAATCCTTTTGATACGCTTTAGCCTTTTCCCATTGATCCTCTTCCAGCAGGAGCAGCATCACTGGAGGGAACATTAATCCTGTTATTGAGACCCCAAAGTATGACTCTGGAAAACCAATAAGTCTTCTACTCCTGTTATCCACTTTCTCCATTCTTCTTGTCCCTTGTTACTGCATATATCAGATAATACCATCAAAATGAAACAAAATGAAAATAGGACAAGAAGACCTTAGTTCAACTGCAGGCTTGTAATAACAGCTTTGTGGTTTTAGTAGAACAATATGATGGTAAAAATCCAAACAATTTACTGGGAAATTATGAGGAAAATCAGGTAAATGATGAATTTGTGTTAAAGGTCATGCATATTTAGCTTTATCTGTTCAACCATTTGCATCAATGTATTAATAGGAGAGAAGGACAGGATGCAGATTTTGTAAATATGGAGAAATGTGCAGGTTTCCTATGTAGATAGAGAGAAAAAGCTTAAATGTAGCTTTTGTTAGTGTTTTAGGCTGTTGTGGCCTTTCTTACTATTTTTTTTAAAGTTTGCAGACAGGATTAGAGGAATGGGGAAGACATTGGTCACCATCCCCCGAATAGAACCTCTAATTTAGTGTTTTTATTTTATCAACTACCACTTGAGACCTGAGTCTTTGCAATATAAGAATTGTTTCAATAGTTAATCGTATATTTTGAAAGATAACCTTACAGTATCTGCCATTCAAAATGGCCCTTCCCAGTCAAACGCCAGCTGAATGGCAGCCCACTTCCCTCCAACTCCCAGCAAAATCCCCTCCAACTTCCAGGCACTGCAGTGACCCCCTCCTGCATATTTTTTTTAAATTTGACTCCACCCTTTCACTGTATTACATGGCCTGACCAGGAGCCCCTGGTTCTGCTTCTCTTTAGATCCTAATGTCCACAAATCATGATAGAAAGAATATTCTAGTGTAAATATTGATGTTTAAAAAGGAATTGTAGGGGATCTGCCAAGGACCAGCTAAGGACCAGCCAAGGACCAGCTAAGGACCAGCCAACGACCAGCTAAGGACCAGCCAACGACCAGCTAAGGACCAGCCAACGACCAGCTAAGGACCAGCCAACGACATGCTAAGGACCAGCCAACGACCAGCTAAGGACCAGCCAAGGGCAAGCCAACGACATGCTAAGGACCAGCCAACGACCAGCTAAGGACCAGCCAACGACCAGCTAAGGACCAGCCAAGGACCAGCTAAGGAACAGCCAAGGGCCAGCCAACGACCAGCTAAGGACCAGCCAACGACATGCTAAGGACCAGCCAACGACCAGCTAAGGACCAGCCAAGGGCCAGCCAACGACCAGCTAAGGACCAGCCAAGGGCCAGCCAACGACCAGCTAAGGACCAGCCAAGGACCAGCCAACGACCAGCTAAGGACCAGCTAAGGACCAGCCAACGACCAGCTAAGGACCAGCCAAGGACCAGCCAACGACCAGCTAAGGACCACCTAAGGACTAGCCAACAACATGCTAAGGACCAGCCAACGACCAGCTAAGGACCAGCCAAGGACCAGCTAAGGACCAGCTAAGGAACAGCCAACGACCAGCTAAGGACCAGCTAAGGACCAGCTAAGGACCAGCCGACGACATGCTAAGGACCAGCCAACGACCAGCTAAGGACCAGCTAAGGACCAGTCAAGGACCAGCTAAGGACCAGCCAAGGAACAGCTAAGGACCAGCCAATGACCAGCTAAGGGCCCGTCAAGGACCAGCTAAGGACCAGCCAACGACCAGCTAAGGACCAGTCAAGGACCAGCTAAGGACCAGCCAACAACCAGGTAAGGACCAGCTAAGGGCCCGTCAAGGACCAGCTAAGGACCAGCCAAGGACCAGCTAAGGACCAGCCAAGGACCAGCTAAGGATCAGCTTAGGGCCAGCTAAGGACCAGCCAAGGACCAGCCAAGGACCAGCTAAGGACCAGCTAAGGACCAGCTAAGGACTAGCCAAGGACCAGCCAAGGACCAGCCAAGGACCAGCTCAGAACCAGCTAAGGGCCAGCTAAGGACCAGCCAAGGACCAGCTAAGGACCAGCCAAGGACCAACTAAGGACCAGCTAAGGACCAGCTAAGGGCCCGTCAAGGACCAGCTAAGGACCAGCCAAGGACCAGCCAAGGACCAGCTAAGGACCAGCCAAGGACCAGCTAAGGACCAGCCAAGGACCAGCCAAGGACCAGCCAAGGACCAGCTCAGGACCAGCTAAGGGCCAGCTAAGGACCAGCCAAGGACCAGCTAAGGACCAGCCAAGGACCAACTAAGGACCAGCTAAGGACCAGCTAAGGGCCCGTCAAGGACCAGCTAAGGACCAGCCAAGGACCAGCCAAGGACCAACTAAGGACCAGCTAAGGACCAGCCAAGGACCAGCCAAGGACCAGCTAAGGACCAGCCAAGGACCAACTAAGGACCAGCTAAGGACCAGCTAAGGGCCCGTCAAGGACCAGCTAAGGACCAGCCAAGGACCAGCCAAGGACCAGCTAAGGGCCAGCCAAGGACCAGCCAAGGACCAGCCAAGGACCAGCCAAGGACCAGCCAAGGACCAGCTAAGGACCAGCCAAGGACCAGCCAAGGACCAGCTAAGGACCAGCTAAGGGCCAGCCAAGGACCAGCTAAGGACCAGCCAAGGACCAGCCAAGGACCAACTAAGGACCAGCTAAGGACCAGCCAAGGACCAGCCAAGGACCAGCTAAGGACCAGCCAAGGACCAACTAAGGACCAGCTAAGGACCAGCTAAGGGCCCGTCAAGGACCAGCTAAGGACCAGCCAAGGACCAGCCAAGGACCAGCTAAGGGCCAGCCAAGGACCAGCCAAGGACCAGCTAAGGGCCAGCCAAGGACCAGCCAATGGCCCGTCAAGTAAAGTGAGAACATTCTGAAAGGCTACGACTGTACTTCATAAAACAAGAACATTACAGGACATATAGAATAACGGGTAAGTAGTTATATTTTTAAATGATAACTTACAAAGTGATGTTTGTGTTAGACGAACACATCAATGTCAGTCTTAATTAATAAGTCATACAAACTTTATCAAACTTTCACCTGCCACTCTTAAACTCCATTAGATCTACATCAGTGATTCTGCAAGTATAATGATTTCCCGAGAGACGAAAGACGAGCTACAGGACCGCTCTCAGAATTGGTCTTGGTTGTCATAATTAAACTTTTAATAGAATTATAGAAAACAATTTAATTACTACCAATTTTACCTTGGGGTATAAAAAAATGTGCAGTAGAAGAAATAATTTAATGGAGCGAACTAATTACATGCCAAAGTTATGACTCTTCATTTTCACATCCCTTCAAGGCTTTGTCCTTGGTTCTTTCCTTTTTTCCACCACTCTTTTTACTTACCTGGATTATTAACCCAGTGCAAGAGCAGTTGGTCTATGCAGAGGTAGTGGTGGAGCTGTCCGTTGTTTCTTTCTGTCCTTTCTGTCAGATTTCTCTGCTTTTTGTTTCCCCACAATCCAAACTATGCATCTTCAGTTTACCTTCGATGCAATCATCCATGCACTTTTTAAATCTCCTTTTTATTAGACAAAATAATGTTAGATTCCCGACATGTCCAGCACAGAGATGGGAAGTAACGAAGTACAAATACTTCGTTACTGTACTCAAGTACAGTGTGAGCGGCCATCTGCTGAGGCCCACTGGGGTTCAAGGAGACGGAAGCAGAGACACAAAAAGCAGCTGTAAAAGGCGGCCCCGTCCAGGAAACACACAGCCAGGCAGACGAGCTCCGAGCCAGCTCCCATGTCAGAGGATGAAGAGAGCACATCCACTCAGTCACAGTCAGAGAAACAGGACTACACTGGAAAACAGGCCGATCTCCAGCTCGAGTTACCGTTATTATTTTTCACGTCATCAATACCAAATTCAATCTAATTGGATGGGAATCTACGTTGCATTTGACGCACCACTACAAGATGAATCGACAGATTCGGCGGTATTCATTCGTAGCAAATCATTGCAGCTTGGTGGCGGTGGCGTTAGCATAGTAGCATGGACGACGAGATGATTGAAAATGAACACAACGGAGATCTAGTCCTATTGGCAGACATCCATTTAAAATGTAGGCAACGGAATGAAAAAAGTGGTTTCTACTTTTACTTTTATACTTTAAGTAAATTTACAAGCCTGTACTTTGTTACTTTTACTTGAGTAAAGAAGTTTAATCAGTACTTCCACTTTTACCAGAGTATTTTTTAACACAAGTATCTGTACTTTCGTGAGTACTTTTGCCATCTCTGGTCCAGCGCATATCTTACCACTTCTTACATGAAGTATAAATTCAGTAGCTAGACAGCTTAGCAGTTAAAGGAAAAGTCAGGCCATCAAAGAATAATCAAAGATCATTATTTATACCTAGAACTAACACGTTTGGGGTGATTAAAGGAATATAGCATTAATAAGAAAAAATAATAATAATAATTTTCGTGGCAATCACTGAGTCTGGGAGCAGCCATGTTTGCCCAAATATAGTAACCCCTCCCTCAACAACAATTATTGAAGATTTCCAGAGGACTTCACCATTGAAATTCACCAGAGCTATAGTGAAACTGACAATGCCCACGTGCATGGCAGCTGGATGCTGGAATACATCGGGTAAAAGTGAATAAAAAAAAGAGTTATTCCACCTTTCTGATTCCTGATCCTCCACGGACGGGTTGGTCGTTGGATCGCCAACTTGAAGAGGGAGGATCTGCCATCGAACTTCTGGCCAGAGAAAAAACCCGTAATATGTAGCCAACATTTGGAAGAAGAATGTTTTCAAGATGACTTGGATAATAGCGCGTTGTGACAAACACCAGATGTTTTATCTGAAATTGTCTGAAATCCTACTGTTAGTAAGCCTCCAGTGTTCCCTCTCTGGCTGATTGTATAATCTTGACCTATTTTTTGCCTTCTGGATTGTTCTGCAAGCTGCCTTGCTTCAGGCTGTGACAGCCCCCTGTTTAAACCTATCAGTTTTTTTCCCCCACGGTTTTCTGGATGAATCTGGGTAAAAGTTCCCGTCTACAAAATGAAGTTTCTGTTTCACATTTGAGGAACCAAATCTTTGCTACTTGGATTCAGAAGGTTAGCACTGCAAAAAATTGCCATCTAAACTTTTTGTAATAAAAATTTTTTTTTAAATAATAGCATTTTTTTCTTGAATTGAGGAGTTAAGTTCGACACTTTGCCAATGGAATGAGACAATTTACATCTAAAATAAGAAAAAAATATATATGCATTGTCTTATTTCAAGTGAATATTATCTAAGTATCTTACTTTAGGAGTAAACATATTTATTCTATTGGCAGATCCTCTTATTAACCTAACAAAATTCAGGGTAAATACACTTAATGTAAGGCATTTTTACCTATTTCTAGATCGTTTTTGCAGTGAGTGACTTAACTGTCTTAACCTAAAGATCCTCTTAATCACCTTTCCAGCAACTAACCTGCTCTCTCAATTCATTCAATAAAGCCGATTTCTATAGCACCAATTCACAATATATGTAAGAGACAATTCAACCAGATCATCCAGTCAGATTGATTCAAAGTTTTCTATCTAAGGAAAACCAGCTGATTGCATTGTCTCTTCAGAAATCCCTCAAGCTTAGCATGCTTGTAGTGACAGTGGAGAGGAAAAATACCAACCAGAACCAGCCATCCGCTGAGGCCGATTGGGGTTCCGGTAGCGGGAGTACCTGGAAAGGTCACTGCATGAAAAGTGAGATTTTCGTCCCCGTAAACCCCCGTAAACTCCCGCAGATCTGCCTGATTTTTGTCAGTTTCCGACAATTTGCAACCCGTGCTTGTCCGCGTTTGTCGTGCCACAAATTGTCGGAAACGTACCGTGACGTATGTGGAGAGCGATCAGCTGTACTAATGGCCCTAATTAGCATATGAATGCAGCAAACCCGCGCGGCTGGCCAGGTCTGGCTTGAATAACCTTCTCAGTATTGGCTGAAACCACTATTCTCAAACAAGTGAAATCGCTCGTGATTGGCAGCAAAACCACACGTGGCCACGCCAGGCTTTAATTTTCTTACTGAGTATTGGACGGAACCGCTTCTTTTTAAACAAGTAAAGTCGCTCGTGATTGGTTGGCATATATATATATTTACATATATATATTTATTCATATATATATATATATATATATATATATTTATTTATTCATTCATATATTTATTCATTCATATATTTATTCATTCATATGGTGTGTATTTATGTTATCCTACACTACTACACAATTATTATGCTACCATCAAGGACATGAATGAATTTATACAGGAAATGAACATTTGCCAGGAAGCTGTTTATGCAAAGAAAGAGCT
The DNA here is from genome assembly GCF_016077235.1 of Cyprinodon tularosa. Classification (NCBI taxonomy): domain Eukaryota; kingdom Metazoa; phylum Chordata; class Actinopteri; order Cyprinodontiformes; family Cyprinodontidae; genus Cyprinodon; species Cyprinodon tularosa. The sequence goes on from NW_024038809.1 coordinate 380,544, forward strand.
TTATTGAAACACAACTATATACAACGCGTATCCAAACACATGCGTTTCTAAAAATTAAAAGTCCGTGAACGGTCCGTTTGCTTCCTCGGGGTTGGAGGTAACGGGCAGCATTCCCTCCGAGGCAGGTCCGATGTGCAGATGCCTACTGTGCGTGGCCCTGTACTTCGGCATCGCTTCTAACCGGGACTGCAGCTTAACACAGAGTTCAGAGGGATCCGGCCTACGAAATGGTGGCGACCGTACAATCCATCCAGAGACACCGCTGACGATGGCGGACTTCCAGGGTTCCACTTCCTCATCTGCTAGCACACTCTGCCTCGCTTTCAGCAGCTGAAAAAAAAAAACAATGAATCAGCGCACTGCGTATGGACACAACACATCTATCAATGCACCTGAAAAATAGTCACCAAATAAAGTCTTACCCTCTTTCTTCTGGCCCGACTCCGAGCAGATAGCCTCCGCACGCAGCGTGTTGGCTGGCAGCGTATATCTGAAGCTCCTGCGTACCGTCTGAAAATACGTCTTACAGGCAGCTGGAAAACAATTAAATGAGAGCGGTATAAATAAAAAATCAAACGCAAGTCACAGTAACAAGGAAGGAGAAAACATTAAAACAAGTCACTTACACATAATGTCGTCTTTATCATCATCGTGCAAATCTGGACTTGCTGATTATGGCTCCGAGCAAAAAGGAGGTTTGTGAAAACAAAATGTAAAGCTATGATCGGTATCCATTACCTTTTACCGTAGAATGAAAGCATATTCTTACCCTTGCTCCGGTTCATAGCGCCTGCAATTAGTCTCCGAGTTGTTAAGACGGCGTACTGCTTCCTGTAAATCACAAAAAATGCACTTTAATAAAGCTTGTTCTTGCAAGGCTAGGCTAGATAGGCTAATAGCTAGGCTGCTATTAGCCATAGCTCAGGCTAGGCCGCTTTTAGCTTAGCAGGCAGTAATCGAACATATATTTACCGCTAGCATCTCTTCTTTGAGTTCGTCTTGTTCGATGCAGAGTCGCCATCGCGTCCAAGAAGAGTTTTACCCAGAAATCCCACATACTCCGTCTGCGCTCCGCTCCGCCTGCACAAAGCAAAGCCTACAGCCGCCGCTGTGGCTCCGTCCCCTCCTCTCTGAGTTCCTTGGAGATCGTAGAGGGCATGCGCCAGATGAACCAGGGTTTCCGCGGATCATTAAAAATAATTACAATTCATAATTCTTTTTTTAATCAAGGCCTTAATTGGCACTAAAATTTATTAAATATGTTTATCGTTGCATTTATGATTCTTTAATAAAAATGCTTCTAAAAACAATTTCGTCAGATATTATATCGCTATTAATTTGCGTGGAACTGTTTATAAAGCCGTATGTTCGGAAAGGAAGCTCGAGGCGGAGAAAAAGCTAGAGAATATATATACGTATATATATGTGTGTGTGTGTGTTTACATACATACAGGAGTCATGGAACTCTGCTTACAGATCCTTCATATTTCATGTACACTAATAACTTGTGTATATGATTCTTGTTGATGGCATTAAAATCATTTCTAATAGCATTAAAATAGCATTAAATTAGAGTCACTCATTCCTGTATGAACCCTGTGAGCGCTTAATTTAATATGACAGATTAAAAAAATCCCACCATCATCCAGCATATGTTCAGTTTCTGCCCAAATATATATATATATATATATATATATATATATTTTTGTAGATTTTTGTAACAGAGATAAGGATAAATCAAAACTGCTTTTTTTTTTTTATGAACTTGTTCTCTACAACTTAGCATCTCTTTTCATTCCTGTAATAAGAAGTTTCTTTTAACTGGATTTGATTAAACTTTAAGTCCCTCGGTATAAAATAAATATTTTAATGGAGATGAGAAATCTGCTTCCTGGTTGGTGAATAACCAATAGTTTGGATCCAATCATTTAAATAAACGGTGTTAGTTTTTTTTTTTTTTTTTTTAGATATTTATAAGAATTGTGCTATAATTTCTAGTCACCAATCTGTTGCTGCTATATTTTAATTTGACGAGCCGGAATTTGTCGATGTTCTTTTTCCTGTTTGGTGCAATTGCAATTGCGGATCTTGACCTGGCCGGACCTTATGACCACAGTGTACCAATCTTCTGATGGCTACTTCCAACAGGATAATGCGCCATGTTATAAAGTGAATCATCTCAGACTCATTTCTTGAAACTTTTCCACTTAAGTAATTGTGAATTGAGCATATTACAGACAATATTTTATTTTTTTATCTTAAATGCAAATTTTTTTTTAAATAATTACTGCTCTAAATGTATTGCTCTGTCAGCTAAAGATCTGTTTTGGTCTCTATACTTTAATTAAATAAATCAATTCAAGCTAAAATGTGAGAGGCTATACTAAGCCTGATCTCTTTGTATCAGAGATTTTCTTCCTCAGAAAGATGTCACTTGGAGTAAAACCCCCCCTGCAACCCTGGTTTGCATTTGTATAGCTCACAGCATGTTCATTTACATGTTAAAGCCTCCCCTAGAATTCCATGGGGGGGAGGCATGGGGGGAACACTGCCTAAGAAATTCCACGTCAATTTCTGACAATTTACGGGAGTTTTCGACGAAGCCTGCAAATTGCCGTAAACTGCCGCTAACCTGAAGTTCCACGACAATCTACAGTGCCGCATATTGACGAAAATCCCACTTTTCATGCAGTGGGTGCTCAGAGTGTGTGCCCTCCAAGTTTCCCCCACTTTCACCAGGTTGTTCATCCTCTCCCTGGTTGAGCCAATCATCCCGTCCTGCCTAAAAACCTCCACAATACTCCCAGAGCTGAAGATACCTCAGATCACCAGCCTGAATGATTACTGCCTGGTGACCCTTACTCCAGTATTCATAAATTGCTTTGAGAGACTGGATCTTCACTATATCAAGGCCTACCTCTTCTCAAACCTCGATCTAAACCAGTTCCAGATGTGCAAATGGCTCCACCTTCCACCTCTCACCTGTGCTTGGCTCCCACCTCTCTTCCATTTGCATGTGCAGAGCAACAGCTTTCTACAGGGCTCTGAGCTAAGCCCCCTCCTCTATCGCCCATACACCCATGACTGCAGACCGACCCACAAGGATGACCTTATCGTTAAGCCTGTTCCCAATATTAGAGTGGTTGGGCTCATCTCCAGGGGTGATGAGGTTGCCTACATAGAGAACCTGGCAGTGAACCTGGCAGCCTGCTGCTCAGAATTCAGTTTATCTTTATAGATAAACATGTTTCAGGGCAAATTACAGAGACAATTCAGCCAGATCATACAACGTTTTTCTATCTACCAGTTGATTGCACCAAACCATTGACTCTTCAGCAACCCCTCACTCCAAGCATGCTTGTAGCGACAGTGGAGAGGAAAAACTCCCTTTTAACAGGAAGAAACCTCCAGCAGAACCAGGCTCAGTGTGAGCGGCCATCTGCTGAGGCCCACTGGGGTTCAAGGAGACAGAAGCAGACATAGACAAAGAAGCATAGATACAAAAGGCAACTGTCAACCAGCACCACAGGCGGCCCCGTCCAGGAAACACACAGCCAGGCAGACGAGCTCCGAGCCAGCTCCCATGTCAGAGGATGAAGAGAGCACATCCAGTTAGTCACAGTCAGAGAAACAGGACTACACTGGAAAACAGGCCAAGCTCCAACATCTAGAAACAAAGGTGTTGATGGCAGCAGCACAGCTGATATTTCTCTCCAGGATGGAGTCACAGCCAAACAGGAACAGACCAGAAGCCAACCAAAGTAGCAGTAGTTCCTGCTACCTTGGTTAAACCTGCTTCCAAGGTCTCTACAGCATTACTTTAAATAAACTATTCATCATTCCCTGTTGTATTGAAGTCATCGGTCTGATTTGTTACAATATAATCATAATGATAAAATGTTCTGTAAAAGGTTAAAAAGTAGAGCAACATAATAAAAAAAATTTTCAAACATAGTTCACTTGTCAGTTTTTCTGTTTTAAGAGCACAAATGATTGATGGATCTGTCTGGGATTGGTTATCTCAGTAACACTGCAAAATGTATCTAGAAAGAAGTGAAACTTTCTTAAGATACGTCCATTTACCCTTAATTTGAGAAAGTAAATATGATGATTTGCCAAAGTAATTTTACTCTTAAAGGAGAAGTCCAATCATATTGAGAATTTAAACTTTTGAAATAACTTTAAATATGAAATTGTTAGGGATCTTGCTGTGATGGCACAGTGGTTAGTACACATGACCCATGAGTGGAGGCCTTAGTCCTCGACGTGCCGCATGTTTTTATTATTTAGAGTAATTTTCATGTGAATGTGTTTTACTGGAGGCATCCATGTTTGTCAAAGAACACTACTGCCACCTACTGGTTAGTGACGTCATGGTGCGGTATCGGCTGTTGATCAAGTCCCAGTGCTGTATCTGGTGTTTGTCACAACGCGCTATTATCCAAGTCATCTTGAAAACATTCTTCTTCCAAATGTTGGCTACATATTACGGGTTTTTTCTCTGGCCAGAAGTTCGATGGCAAATCCTCCCTCTTCAAGTTGGCGATCCAACGACCAACCCGTCCGTGGAGGATCAGGAATCAGAAAGGTGGAATAACTCTTTTTTCCACTTTTACCCGATGTATTCCAGCATCCAGCTGCCATGCACGTGGGCATTGTCAGTTTCACTATAGCTCTGGTGAATTTCAATGGTGAAGTCCTCTGGAAATCTTCAATAATTGTTGTTGATTGCAGATGTGTCTAGTAGTTCCCACTGATTTAGCTTGTAAAGCGGGGAGAATGGCGCTAGGCTTACCGCACCGTGACGTCACTGCTGGAAGATGGCAGGAGGGAGGGGCTACTATATTTGGGCAGAAATGGCCGCTCCCAGACTCAGTGATCACAACAAAAATTATTGTTTTTATTGTTCTACTGATTAAATCTAAATTCATTAAATCACTTTGAACATGTTAGTTTTAGGTATAAATAATGATACATTGAATATTCCTTGCTGACCGGAGTTTTCCTTTAAGTTTGTAAAATAATTTAAGCGCAGAAGGAGCAAGAGAAAGAAAAATTGTGGAAACTTAGTAATTGTATAAGTGCGGGTTGTTTTAACTTACATTCCACATTTCCTGCATGAAATGCCACTTTAGAGACAGAAGCTGAATAGTCAAATTCTATACATTGCCGAGCACGGCGGTGGTGAAAGGGGTAAGCGTGCGACGGGGTCCTTCACATGGCCGTCACATGGGGCCGGGACATGGAGTCCCCGTGAACTTTGCTGCATATTCTCCCCCTTTCTCTACTCACATTTCCTGTCTATCTACTTTTGAAAAAATAGCAAAAAAGGCCATTTAAAAATATATTTATATTTTTAGACACTAAAAATAATGTTCAGAAAAAGAAAATCTGTATATCGCACGAAGTAAAACAACAGTTTGAATAGTTTTATTGTGTGGTATGTTTGAGATAGATTACAACGTCATTTTAATATGATGAACCTAATGCTTATAATTTTGTATTGCTAAAGGAATATGGTGGCAATAAAAGCTGATTTGAAAATTGCATTAGTAAGCTGAGGAGGACTATATTAAAATGCAAATGTACAGCTGTTAATAGTTCTTCAAAAACCAATAATCCCCTACAGTCAGTCATGTGTCAAAACGGTTAATGGAAAAATATCCCAGAGGCACACAGGGTCCCTTTTCCATTCCACTTTTGATTAAAGCCCAAATTCTGTTGAGTGAAAAGTGTGGATTGGGTCAGGTTGAGACTGCCAAAGACGGCTTAATGTGGGCAGTAAACCAAAGTCATTGTTCTGATGCCCTGATTTACAGACACGCACTCTCATGGGAAGAACCCTCATCATGAACAAGACAATGTCTGGCTCCATATCAGATCCACATTCATTACTCTGCACTTATTGAACTGTTAAACCTGTGCAGACAGAATCAATATGAAACGTTATTTGTTGCTAATAATGGGAGGTGGACTAATGCAACACGGATCTCTTAATTGCAGCAATTCATGCTCAAATCCAGCAGATGAAAATCTCCACAAATTATATTTTGTTAGATTTAGGATTTATGATTATTGAATTATCAAAGATTATCATTTGAGGTCCCCTTTGCTGTGGAGGGTACTGCATATAAACAAACATGTTACAGTCACTCTGCTTTGATGAGTGAACTGTATTAACCCCTTAAGCCCAGAGGGTCTTAGGAGCAAATTTCCCCTGAAATTACACATGTGAATTAAAACAAGTTCAGCTCCCAAACTATAAATTGGAAATACTATTGTTTGTATTTGTATGTTTGTATTTGACAGAAAGGCATTGGGGAATTTTTCAGATGAAACCACTATTGTTAATGTCACCATGTCTGATTTATAGGCGATTAAACAAAGCAAAAATTAAAAAATTTTAGCCCTGCCAACATTTTTCCAAAATTAACACTGCAAAACACCATGAAACCCCATTTGTAACTCTGGATGGACCCGTAGACGTTATCCATCCACATCTTGACTGTAACTAAAGCAAATTTGGAGCAAATGTGATTTTGGCACAGTGGTGCCAAAACTGGCCAAATTGTGCCAATTGCATTTTTCAACTTATAAAAGGAAATCTGGTCAGACAAATATGCTGATTTCCATTATTGGAGACCTTCTGCATAAGGCGAAGCCTTTACTCCTAAGATTTAGCCGTTGTTTTGTTGTAATTTACCAATAATATCACCAAACTGATTAGATATTTCGAATAACAGAGCAAGCTTGTGTAACGCATGCCTTTTACATCACCTGAAATGGCCGCACAATGACCTCCGACCCCTCCTTGCAAAGATCTGAGCCTCTAGTTTCCAATGATGCCAGCCATTAGGGGGTGTGGCTAAAATTGAATACCTGCTGTGGCATTACTACAGCAGAGTCAGACATCGCAGGTGGAATTTTAAATCTAATTGTATTTATTTACACAGCTATGAAACAAAAGTATTTGTGAAAAAATTATTTTGAAAGGTGTGTGGATGAAACACCATGTGACTGTGTTTTGGCTATTTCTATAAATAGATAAACATGAGTTGGTGTCAGATGGGCCCTGTACCGGGTCCGCCGGGTTTAAGGGGTTATAACATCTTAAAACATCGCATTATGACGCTGAGACTGTGATCTGAGGTTTTCACATATATTTAGAGATGTCAGAAAATGTATTTGTTTCATGGGTTTGTGTACGTTCAGACTCTCCATCAATCATCAAGGATGTAAAATTTGGAATAGGAATTTTTATTATCTCTAAGCCATTATCATGGAAATTACAGGAAAAAGGTAGTATTTGACTCTATGGCTAATGAAGGCAGACAATATGTGTAGAGACTGAGAAGCACCAATCAGCGTGAATCTTTTACAGCGTATTACTGAATTATTAAATTACTTTTGCTATGTAATAACAATGACTTTATTACTTTATAATCCTTTAATTAATGAATTACCTGTTCTTTAACATTAAAAGATTCCAGTTTCTCAATGGCAATTTTACTTCTTTTTCTGCTAATTCCTGGCATCTCAGTTGGTTTTTTTATTTCATCATTGGCTCTGTCATTCCATCTTTCACAACAGGCATGAAGCTTTTCTTTATTTTACTGTTTTATAACATTTCGGCCATGTTTCTGTTAGTGATTTCAGCTTTCTTCTACTCTTTTTTTTTCTATTTTTCAGGAACGCAATTTCTTCTAATGAAGCCTAGGTGGAAGTTTAACTGAATAAACTTATTTCTTACCCTCATCGGCTTCCGACACCAGCTAATCAGCTCTGAACCACACCTCCACGAAAGCCCAAACGGCATCCAGAGTTCATCTTAAAGGTCTCTAAATCCACATCTGAGTCTGCTACCCAAAGCACAGGCAGTGGTTGCACTATGTCTGACTTCGATTCAGATGACCCGGATTCAACCCACCTCTATCCCCTCCTCCATCACCATAGATAAAGCTTCATCACAGTGTCATTCCTCCTGGACTCTTACTGCATTCCCTGGCTCATCTCAACCGGTCCGGCAGAAAACCGCCATGTTAGCCTGATTCTGCCCTGGTTTCTTCCCAATGGGGAGTTTTTCCTTCCCACCATTGCTTCATGCTTGCTCATCATGGATGGGTTTGTGCAACCTGTGTTATCCAAGCTGGACTTCCAGGTCCCGGAGTAAAGCACTAGTATCAGCTCATGCCAGGGCTGGACTGGTAGAGTTTTTCAGGCCAGGAATCATTCATCCATTCGAGTGTTACATGACTGACACCGAGTGTTAAAATCGACATCCTGTCGGGATGACCCGCTAATTTACGTGATACCATTAAGTTCAACAACATCAACACACTGCGCCAGTCGCTACTGATCTAACAACCCAAAAGCAGCATTCAGACAGATAAAAGAATGAAATAGTAATAAACACTGGCTACTCCCTGGCTTCCTTACATGTTGCATTCCATTGTTTACTTTCCTGATTTAATGCAGAGCTGCACACTTTAAAGTAAAATGCTTGGAAACCGGAGAGAAAATAGTGCTCTACATGGCCACATGAATCCTAAGTAGTGTGGAAAAGCAGTTTACTGTGGTATTAAATGACCCTTCGTGAAGAAAGAGCAGCATATTTCTCCTTATTAATAGAGGTGAATAAGAGTAATCCAAGAGATGTTTTAATCCAGTTGCCAAACTCACCCAGAGCCATAGCTCTGTGGAACCATCCATCCCACCTGCCTTTAGCAGTAATGATTTTATGGGATTCTTTATAAATAACATTGATTCTGTTAAAAATAAGATCATTGGCAGCCTTTTACATATGATGGTTTATCTCTGGAACGTTAAGCAGCATATGAGGTAGCCATAGAATCTGAAATGGGTTTAGATTGTTTTGATTCAGCATAGCTGTCATAGTTAGAAAAAATATTATCTCCACCAAAGCCTTCAACTCTTATGTTGGATCCAGTTCCAACCGAGTTATATAAGGAAGGATTGCCTCTCATCTCCTTCCCCATTTTAGATGTGATGACTTAGTCAATTATAAACCTATATCCAATTTCTGATCTAAAATTCTTGAGAAAGTAGTTGCCAAACAAGTGTGCGATCACTTCCAACATAATGAACTTTTTGAAGAGTTTCAGTCTGGCTTTAGAGCTCATCATAGCACTGAAACAGCTCTGGTGAAAGTCACTAATGATATTCTCATGGCCTCAGATAATGGACTTGTGTCTGTGCTCGTCCTGTTGGATCTTAGTGCTGCATTTGATCCAGCTGATCATAATATTCTTTTAGAAAGATTTGAATATTTTGTTGGAATTAAAGGAACAGCACTAGACTGGTTTAAATCTGATCTATCTGATCGATTTCAGTTTGTTCGTGTTAATGATAGATCTTCAACATGCTCAAAGGTTACCTGTGGAGTACCACAGGGATCAGTGCTAGGACCAATTCTCTTTACTTTATACATGCTCCCAATTGGTAGAGTTATTAGACAGCATGGGATTAATTTCCACTGTTATGCTGATGATACCCAGCTATATCTGTCTATAAATCCAGATGAAGCTAACCCATTACATAGATTACAGGCATGTCTGTCCCATATCAAAGAGGTTTCTAGAATTTCCTTTTTTTACATGTGGAATATTGCAAAATCCTTCAGCTGATCCAAAATGCTGCAGCCAGAGTTCTGATGAAAATGAAAAAGAGAGATCATATCTCTCCTATCCTGGCTTCTCTTCATTGGCTTCCTGTTAAATCAAGAATAGAATTTAAAATCCTCCTTCTCACATATAAAGCCTTAAATGGCCAAGCTCCATCTGATATCAGAGATCTGATTGTTCCTTATGTTCCTAACAGAGCACTTCGCTCTCAATCTGCAGGTTTACTAGTGGTTCCTAGAATTTCTAAAAGTAGAATGGGAGGTAGATCTTTTAGTTATCAGGCTCCTCTCCTGTGGAACCAACTACCAGTTTTAGTCCGTGAGGCAGACACCCTGTCTACTTTTAAGGCTAGGCTTAAAACTTTCCTTTTTGATAAAGCTTCTAGTTAGAGTGGCTCAGGTTATCCTGAGCTCTCTCTATAGTTCTGCTGCTATAGGCTTAGTCTGCTGGAGGACATAGGGACCACCTTTTTCATCATTCTGCTTCATTCTATCTCTATTCTCCCACTCTGCAGAATCTGTTAGTTCAATCTCTAACGTTCCGCTCTCTCTGCTTTTTCTCATAGTAGCTTCATCTGGTCTGTTCCTGTTTGGCTGTGACTCCATCCTGGAGAGAAATATCAGCTGTGCTGCTGCCATCAACACCTTTGTTTCTAGATGTTGGAGCTTGGCCTGTTTTCCAGTGTAGTCCTGTTTCTCTGACTGTGACTAACTGGATGTGCTCTCTTCATCCTCTGACATGGGAGCTGGCTCGGAGCTCGTCTGCTTGGCTGTGTGTTTCCTGGACGGGGCCGCCTGTGGAGCTGCTTGACAGTTGCCTTTTGTATCTATGCTTCTTTTTCTATGTCTGCTTCTGTCTCCTTGAACCCCAGTGGGCCTCAGCAGATGGCCGCTCACACTGAGCCTGGTTCTGCTGGAGGTTTCATCCTGGTCAAAGGGAGTTTTTCCTCTCCACTGTCGCTACAAGCATGCTTAGTGTGAGGGATTGCTGAAGAGTCAATGAGTCGATGCAATCAGCTGGTTTTCCTTGGATAGAAAACTTTGAATCGATTTTTGACTGGAGAATCTGGTTGGATTTCAAAGTGCCTTTAGATGACATGTGTTAGTAATTGGCGCTACAGGTGCTGGTCATAAAATTAGAATATCATGAAAAAGTAGATTGATTTCAGTAATTCCATTTAAAAAGTGAAACTTGTATATTATATTCATACATTACATACAAACTCATATATTTCAGATGTTTATTTGGTTTAATTTTGATGATTACAAATGACAACAAATGAAAATCTCAAATTCATCATATCAGAAAATTAGAATATTACTGAAGATCAATAAAAACAAAGGATTTATAGAAATGTTGGCCAACTGAAAAGTATGAACATGAAAAGTATGAGCATGTACAGCACTCAGTATTTAGTTGGGCTTCCTTTGGCCTGTATTACTGCAGCAATGCGGCGTGGCATGGAGTCGATCAGTCTGTGGCACTGCTCAGGTGTTATGATAGCCCAGGTTGCTCTAATAGTGGCTTTTAGCTCTTCTGAATTGTTGGGTCTGGTGTATTGCATCTTCTTCTTCACAATACCCCATAGATTTTCTATGGGGTTAAGGTCAGGAGAGTTTGCTGGCCAATTAAGAACAGGGATACCATGGTCCTTCAACCAGGTACTGGTAGCTTTGGCACTGTGTGCAGGTGCCAAGTCCTGTTGGAAAATGAAATCTGCATCTCCAAAAAGTTGGTCAGCTGCAGGAAGCATGAAGTGCTCTAAAACTTCCTGGTATGTGGCTGCGTTGACCCTGGACCTCAGAAAACACAATGGACCAACACCAGCAGATGACATGGCACCCCAAACCATCACTGACTGTGGAAACTTTACACTGGACTTCAAGCAACGTGGATGAAGTGCCTCTCTTCTTTTCCTCCAGACTCTGGGACCTTGATTTCCAAAGGAAATGCAAAATTTACTTTCATCAGAGAACATGACTTTGGACCACTCACCAGCAGTCCAGTCCTGTTTCTCTTTAGCCCAGGCAAGACGCTTCTGACGCTGTCTGTGGTTCAAGAGTGGCTTGACACAAGGAATGCGACAGCAGAAACCCATGTCTTTCATACGTCTGTGTGTGGTGGTTCTTGAAGCACTCACTCCAGCTGCAGTCCACTCTTTGTGAATCTCCCCCACATTTTTGAATGGGTTTTGTTTCACAATCCTCTCCAGGGTGCGGTTATCTCTCTTGCTTGTACACTTTTTTCGACCACATCTTTTCCTTCCCTTCGCCTCTCTATTAATGTGCTTGGACACTGAGCTCTGTGAACAGCCAGCCTCTTTAGCGATGACCTTTTGTGTCTTGCCCTCCTTGTGCAAGGTGTCGATGGTCGTCTTTTGGACAACTGTCAAGTCAGCAGTCTTCCCCATGATTGTGTAGCCTATAGAACTAGACTGAAAGACCATTTAAAGGCTTTTGCAGGTGGTTTGAGTTAATTAGCTGATTAGAGTGTGGCACCAGGGGCCATCAATTTTGAACCTTTTCACAATATTCTAATTTTCTGATATGATGAATTTGAGATTTTCATTTGTTGTCATTTGTAATCATCAAAATTAAACAAAATAAACATCTGAAATATATGAGTTTGTATGTAATGTATGAATATAATATACAAGTTTCACTTTTTAAATGGAATTACTGAAATCAATCTACTTTTTCATGATATTCTAATTTTATGACCAGCACCTGTATATGAATAAACTGAATTGAATTGATCAAATGGGGATTTGAGCGCTGACTTCTTCAAACAGTCATCTTTGCAGATATGAGAGACATTGACAACATATTTAAATGAAAATCATTTATTTGCAAAAATAAAGAAAGCGACAGATATTTTGGTTAATGGCTCTTAACTAGGACAATTAAATTCAATTAAAATATGAAGTAAAAATGGTATGATTGGAAAACAAAAGAACTAATGAACACATAAAAGACAAAAAGGAGAAATTAAAATGGTTTAAAGCCATTACCAATAAAATAATGCAATGACATCATTCTTTTCTAATGAGAGAAACAAAGTTTTTCTCGAGGAATTTAAATAATAACTAATTAGCCTTAAGACCAATTTAAAACAAGTAAAATTTGTTCAAACAAATTACCTAATTAAAGAGATAGATCTTTGCCATGTAGATAGAAACCTTTGTATGATCTGGCTGAATTGTCTCTGTAAATTGCCCTGAAACCAGAGGCGTAGCCAGAAAATTTTAATAAGGGTGGCCAGGCAATAACTAATGTACACTGAGGGGCGGCCGAAAGTAGAGAGGCACCAAAACCTCATGGTCAATCTCTACTGTTCAGACAGGAAAATTAACAAGCAAAACATCCGTATTTTCTAAATAAAGACAAAGTATACTTTTCCACAGCGTTTGCTAACAAATAGATGAATATATTCAAACATCCGTGCTTTCTTAATAAAAGGTATAGTGGATAAAATTCTTTCAGGTTTGAGTTTTAGGTGAACATCTTTCCCTTTGACATCACTGTACTTACCTACTTTTATCTATATCATTATGCATAAAATTGATATTTTCGAGTACTAATATCAACATAAATTTATTATTTAATATGTTTTTATTAAAATAGTTATTTATCTCTTATTTCACTGAAGACTCTTAGATGACTTGCAGAGACACACGATTTTCTCTTTACCCCATAAAACACAAAATTTATTTCTGCTTGAATTCTGTATTTATCATCTTTAATGTTAGTATATTGATGTGCATAATTAACCACAGTTTTTTTGTTGTCAAGTAATTGTTAATATTTGAAAAATTTTTATGTTTTGAATATTCCACTTGAGATTATTGCTGTTGCCACCGTCTGTATTAGAGGGAAAACAACGGTACGGGTGGCCAATGTTTGGCTACGGGTGGCCACGGCCACCCCTGGCCCCCCATCTAGCTCCGCGCCTGCCTGAAATATGTTGCGAATTGGCTCTATATAAATAAACTGAATTCTGAGCAGCAGGCTGCCACGTTCAACACCTTCTCCATGTAGGTAACCTCATCCCCTGGAGATGAGTCCAACCACTCTAATATTGGGAACAGGCTTAACGATACGGTCGTCCTCGTGGGTCGGTCTGCAGTCATGGGTGTATGGGCGATAGAGGAGGGGGCTTAGCTCACAGCCCTGTAGAGAGCTGATGCTCTGCACATGCAAATGGAAGAGAGGTGGGAGCCAGGCACATGTGAGAGATGGGAGGTGGAGCCATTTGCACGGTTTGGTCTGAGAAGAGGTAGTCCTTTGTGTGCTGAAGAACCAGTCTCTCAAAGCAATTCATGAATACTGGAGTGAGGTTCACCAGGCAGTAATCATTCAGGCTGGTGAAGGGAGATTCCTTCAGCTCTGGGATTATTGTAGTGTTTTTAGGCAGGACGGGATGATTGGCTGAACCAGGGAGAGGATGAAGATCCTGGTGAAAGTGGGGGAAACTTTGCTGGCACACACTTTGAGCAACCTGCCAAGTACTCCCGCTTCTGGCCGCCTTCTTAGGGTTCAGTGCAAAGGGGAACTTGTCTAACATTATGCTCCTGTACAATTAATGGAGTGGTGCAGAAGAAAATAGGGGTGGGTGCAGCCACAAATTGGTCGAAAAGACATAGAAAAGACGACATGATTTACGTTGAAACAATGTCTACATTTGGTTGAAAAGGGAGAGGTGAAAAGCAGTAATTATCTGATCATTAAAAATCAATTAAAAACTGTGTTTGTAACGTCTTTTCAACCCCCTACTGTGTCAGGAAAAATTGGCTGATACAGTCAAATTTTCAACAACTATATCTTGGCTGAATTAAGACTATAATGGAACAACCAGATTAAGCCTAAAACATACATCTAAATTAAATCTGGTGTTTAGGGGGAGGGTTCACTACTATCCTTTGTAAAGTGGAACTGTCCCATAATTAGAAACAAAAGTACGTGTCTAAATGAATTCAGATCATTTCATACACAGATAAACAGACAAAAAAGATTATGACATCTGTAGTGCGGAACATAATGCTTGGCCAAGAAGTGTTCTTTATATATTCTTTAGAGAGTTGCCAACCCTACCAACATGTAAACTTTATAACAACTTAATTCCGATGTGTTTGTTTTGCATATTAGAATCCTTGATCACCTTATTTTCTGAACTTTATTTATGTTTTGCTTCATTTTCTACATTTTTCCTGTTTCCCTAATTGTTTTTTTTTTTTTTATAAATATAATTAGCATGGTATTTTTATTTTGTAAGTCCCTTCGTTATTGTATTTTTGAATATTTTGAAGAAAACTGACATAGAAGTTATTTCCATTTGTATGTTTTGTTGTTGTTTTCGTTTTGTGTGTGTTCTCTGTCTACACCCTGATGCTCTATCTCTCCGGTTCTTTTTCCTGAAAAGAGATCACAAACTCTTTAAATAACACTTCATTACTTATATGTATTAAATAACCAGGAGACATGACATCAGATTCTGATAGAAATATTAATCTTACTTAGATCAGAGAAGTTGCTTAGAGTTACAGAAGGCAGCTACTCACCTCTGGGCTCTCCTCTCAGGAAGTGGCCCCGATTAATAGTTAAAAAAGTCATTTTATACATCTCCAGTCTGCCACATCATCATATTTTACATCATACATGTTAGCAGATGATTAGACATCCATGGCTCCGGCCTTATCAAAAGATTACACTTTGCTGAGGGACGCCGCTCTCATTCCATTTCCAAATCTTGAAGATTATAACTGTATATCCAGACAGAGGAATTGTCCTAATTAGATTAAAATGTCAGTTCTGACATGCAACAGGCAGCCCATACCAGGGTGTAATAAACTCACACATCTTCAATGATAATTATCCTAACATGCCATAATGTAAAATATGCTGTAAACTGGAACAAACTAATATCAGATTAACAAAATTCTAACAAATTTCTAAGTTTTAAGTTGTTTTAACATTATTATCAATGCTCAAAGTTTTTAAAGTTCCTGTTTTTTTTATAAAGACAGAAACACAGAAAATAAATCATTTTTCATCTGATTGAAACATATTCTTGATGACACCCATTGAGTTAACATGTCATGTTTCCAGGGTTGGAGATGATGGTAAACGTTGAGTTAAAAACTTTTTTTATTTTATGATTAAATACACAACCCGTACAGTCTTGCGGATCAGTTGACGGCAGGTCCTTAATGAGGACATCTATTTAAGCACCTGTAGGACATGCAATAAACACATA
The DNA here is from genome assembly GCF_016077235.1 of Cyprinodon tularosa. Taxonomy (NCBI): domain Eukaryota; kingdom Metazoa; phylum Chordata; class Actinopteri; order Cyprinodontiformes; family Cyprinodontidae; genus Cyprinodon; species Cyprinodon tularosa. The sequence goes on from NW_024038809.1 coordinate 396,437, forward strand.
AACCTATTTTTTTTATTATTCATATGTTGTGAGCCCAATACATGCAACAGATTTTTCCATCTCATAGATTCTTTTTCAAATCTGAATGATGATTTTTAACGGGAGAATTGGAACGACGCTATCACTCTCACAATTCAATTTTAACATCCCAAACGACGAGGGATTTCTCTCTGTGTCCAACTTTTTGGCAGTTATTAGGATTTGCTTGATCGCACATGGTACGAGATCAGAGAATACTCCAAGAAATAACTCTAATCAGCCACAGAGCTTTTGTGTTCTTCCACTCTAGAAAAAATGTGTCCACTGGTTGTTTGAGAAATAGTGGCCGGCTGCATCCATAAACCCAAGGTAATCAGGTAATCGTCCATCCCTGAAGCCTTGCCACCATGAAGGTGTTTGATCCCCTTAGTGGCTTCAGCTTGAATTATTCGGGCCCAAGCACCCCATCTATTTTTTCCACCATGGATGGCATGTTGGCCGGGTTGAGGAGATGCTGAAAGTTTGCCTTCCAGGGTCCAATTATGTTCTCATTCAGGGTCAGCAGCTCCTCACTCCCACAAAAAACTGTTTTAGCAAAGCTTTGTTTCTACCTCTGGAGGCATCGGACATTTGTCAGAATTGCTTCGAGGCGAACCAACAGTCTTTCATGCTCTGTTAAAACTCTTCCAGGCCCAACTTTTTACCTCTGACCACGACTGCCCTTGCAGTGTCACACTTGGCCTAACGATACCCACTTCCTGCCTTGGGAGTCCCACAGGCCAACCAGGCTCGGCAGGACTCCTTCCTTATCTTGACAGCGTCCTTTACTGCAGGTGTCCACCACTGGGATTGGGGATCACTACTGTGACAGGCACCAGAGACTTTAAGGCTACATTTTAGGGTGGCCACATTGACTATAGAGGCCTTCCCCCGGATCTGGGACAAACTCTTCTAGCGGTGGGAGTTAAATATGTCCCTGACAGAGGGCTCAACCAGATGATCCCAGTAGACCCCCACTACTCGCTTGGGCCTGCACAGTCTGTCTAGTTTCCTTCTCTGCATATCTAGCTCACCCCCAGGTTTAGATTGGTGGACACCTCTGCTTCTGTCTCCAACTAAACGTCAAAGACTTACAGCCGAAGGTCGGAAGATACAACGACAGGTGATCATTGACAAAACAACACTAGGGTTCAGAGCTGGAAGTCCGTTCCTGCTGATCAAGCTACTCCAGGTGTCACTGACTTTTTTACACCTCTGCGTTTAAGTCCACCAGCAGAATGATGGTGGGAAGCTAGGGTGGGGCGCTGTCCTGCCTCTCCGTGCAGACCACTCCAGAGTAGAAGGGAATCCAGTCTCTATCAAAGTGCCACGTTCCAGAACCTAAGACGTGTGGAGAGCCTTCAGCCCCTTCACATCATTTAGAGCAGGTATCCCCAATGTTTGTTCTTGAGAGCCGCTGTCCTGCAGGTTCTAGAGGTTTCCCTGCTTTAGCACAGCTGATTCTGATTATTGCAGTTCAACAGAAGCCTGTTAATCAACTATCAATGTAAATTATCAGCTTTGCTGGAGCTTAAAAACCTCTAAAACCTGTGAGACAGCGACTTTTTTGTAAGAGGTGCAGCTGCTGAGAATATTTTTTTTTTAACTGGTTTGGCTAGTGTCATTGTTATGTCTGCAAAGCATAGCCAAGGAAGGAACACTTCATTTTAATTTTGTAAGTTTTTTTTATCGAGCTTGCTTAATATTGTGCACAGCATACAACCAATCAAAATATTATTAGGCCCGAGCAGCGAAGGCTGCGAGAGCCTATTGTATCTGTACTGTTTCTTATTATTATTTTTCTTTTCTCACTTTGAACGCATTTTACGGGGACTTCGCATATTAAAAAACTCAGGAAAACGTGGCAGTAAATTGTCCCCCGCGTGAAATAGCCAGTCTATAATGGAATCCAAAATGGCCGCCCCCAAATTACGCCACAGCGCCCCCTAACGTGAGTCTCTGTAAGTCACAGAGATTTGAAATTTGGCACATAGGTAGATCTCCTGAAATCATGAAAAAAAGTCTCTTGGAGGTATGCCCTAAAACCCACAGGAAGTCTGCCATTTTGGGTCAAAGTGCGATTTTTGGCCATTTTTCATTCTTATTGTTTTTTTTATTTATTTCTTGTATTTTTTTAGTAATGAAAATATTTCTGTTGAATTTTTGAGTCTTTGTTTTTATTCTTGTGGTATCGAAAAGGGTATCGAGTATCGAATATTTTACTTTGTATCAGTATCGAGTTGAAAAGTTTAGTATCGTGACAATCCTAAAAAAGACTGAAACAAAGTGAATCCAGTAGAACCTTTTATTGCTTACCTGGAATGGGTGACAATAGTTGAACAAACTTTTTTGGCTCTCAAAATGGTATCGGTGCCCTATTGGTTGGTACTCGCCAATACCGATACCACCATTTCAGTATCAGTATCTGTGCAACACTAATCACAAGGTGAATCAACACATTAGAAACCAAGCCTCCATAAAATATGTTGCTTTCTGGCTAAACTATTTATTTTCAAAATATCTTACGTTATATTTATTTGCTTATTACCGAGTAGGGAATGAACAATGTTAGATTGCACTCTGATCTGTATTGTTAGCTAATTTTCAAACTGCACCTATTCTGGGTTTCATTGTTGATTTGATCTCATTTTAAAGAGCTAAACAGAAAAACTGGTTTCTTAAGTCTAAATATTCACATTGAACAGCATAGACAGATTTGTCCTTACTTGTGAAACATTGTTCATCAGCCAAGTAAATAAAGAGGTTTCTAAGTTGTTACACTATTTACAGACAACTGACTTACCTTACAGCATGTCGGTTTAAACCATCCCCCTTTGCCAGTCATGACTCGAGACAAAATGTTCCTCAGCCATTTTGTTTTCTGTAATTCTCATTACACTACCAACATCATAGAAATATAACAGTTTTTAAATCATTATTAACCATTTCTAACATGGCCAAGTTTTCATACTAACAATGAATTTAAAAAATGTATGTTCATCAAAATGTAATTGTTTAAAAAATTCATTGTTTTTTAATCTTCTGTCATGGTTTTGGTTATGTTGTGCTTTACTTTGCTCCTTGTTTTCTAGTTTTTTTGGTTTAATTCCTATTTTGTTGTAATTTCTAGATTTATGTTAGTTCTCATGTTTTTCTGTTGTCCTCTGCCCTCGTGTGTGTGTTCCTTTCCCCTTGGCTCCCTCGTTGTCTCCTCACACCTGCTCCTTGTCAGCTCGTTAGCCCTCCCTTTGTCTCTGTCAGCTATTTATGCTCTCTCTCTGCTCTCACTCTTTGTTGGTTCCTCTGTTGTTGCTGGTCCTGTCTTCGCTGCAGTCATCTCCCCTCGTCTCTCCCTGGCTCCTTGTACGTGTTTTCCCTTGATGTCTCCATGGTTCTGGTCTGTTACATTTTTAGTTGGATTTTTTGGACTGCCTTTGTTTACCATTTTCATTAAAACTACAAGTATTCACCTCAGCCTCTCTGCCTCTGCATTTGGGTCCTCCAAACCACAGCCAAAACGTGACATCTTCCCATACCCAAAGAAAGAAAATAATTCTGAGAATAGCTTTAATATCTTTAGTCAGTTTTACAACTTGAGTACAGAATTGTAGTTTTCATGATATTCACATCTAGGGAATCAACATCTTTTTATTTGATAGAGGAACCAAGAACAAGCATTATAATGGTTGACCAAGATCAGGGAGGGGTAAACACACAGCTCAGGTGGAGACATGTACAGAAGCAGTTTCATTTGGATAAACTATGTACAGTACAAATCATTTATACAAATTAGGCTCTAAGACATAGAATTCAGTACACTACATTTGATATATTATTTCAGACTGAGGAAGCCCCGCCCACCCCCATCTTCCCTTCCCCAAATGTTCAATCAGACATTCAGTGTGTCAACCAGTCATCCACCAAACGCTGCATTCTGGCTTCACTGAAAAAGCTGAGAATTGACACTGGTTGTTTGAAATTCGGACTGGACCAGCAGGAAGCTATCCGCTCAGTCCCAGTTCACCCTGTAGGCAGGAGACACCACCGTATGTTTCTAAAAGCACCAAACTCACATTGAACTCGCCACCGTTTACTGGTTTGCAGTTTGTGTAAAAACAACCGTAGATTATTTTTGTGTTGTTTTTAAATATCATGATTTATTTTGCTTTCCAGTTATGCAACAAGCAAACAGGAGCCTATTAGCGCGCAGCATAGGTAGCGGTAATCCCAGATGCTGTCGCTAAAGAGTATGTGTATGAGAAGTGGAAAAAAGATAAAATATGAAACTGTGAATAAATCAGGGTTAAGAAATAAATATAGTTAACGAGTAGGGTTGAATTTAACAGTGACAAGTACACCAGCCTCTACCCTCGTACCATGGCATAGAGGATACATGACATAAATCAAAAGCAAATGCTAACAAAACAACCACAGTTTTCCAGGTGCATTTTAGGCATATTACAGATTTATTTTTCTAGGCTTCAAATATTAAAAATAAATTCACATCCCTCTAAAGGAGAAAATAAACAGGACTTGGGATGGTTAAACCATGTAGACAGGTTTAGGGACATTATGGTTAACATCTGCAACGGGAGGGATCCCCAGTTTTTTGTTCCAGCCATCCATTAGCTTGAGCAAATGGGAGCGTCACCCAGAGGGGAAGTAGGGAGTGTCACTGTGGTAGTTGTAGTCTGGGCACACTTTCTGCACTAGTTTGTAGTCAGTGCTGTAGAAGGAAATGAAGATGCAGATTACTTTGAAAGGTTTGGAGCAGAGCCAGGAAACATGGCTCTGGGTTTGCTCCTGGTAGCAGGTCTTAGATGGGTCGAAGTTGCAGAGAGTATTCTTCGCCCCCTTTTCCACCTTCTCATATTCTATTCGACAGTTGAAAGACTTTGAGTCCTTGGCGTCGATGACGGACTGCTGTGCTGCCACGTCAAACTCCACTATCTTAGTTGGTGGTACCAAGCTGACGGATACGTTGCCCTGGCCAGTTGAGTTATGGCGGAAGTACACACTGAAGGTACCGTTACCGTGATCTACGATTTTCCCAGTGATGAGCAGGTTGAGTTTGACTGTTTTTATATTGGAGTGGAAGTCTCCCCAGCCAAACATCTTCTTAAACTTGCCTGTCTTAACCATGGGCCGCCGCTTCGCTCGAGGCTTTGAGTCCTGTGGGTCTGTGGAGTTTCTCAGCCAGTCCCAAAGGTCTTGATCTGAGTAGGGCTCCGGTGTGTTATAGTGAAGGTCCAACGCGGTGCTGTTCTTGTTGCCGTGCAGAGTCTGTGACAAGAGCCTACTGATGGACATTTCCTTACCGCTTTCTGTCCATATATGCTTTGGCGTGGACTTTGGGTTCCCTGTCTTTACAATGTCTGACCTTGAGGCTTTGACGTTTGTAATCTGGGAAGGAGAGTAAAAAGAGGTCTGTTAGACAGTTTCAATTGTGTAGTCTGGTCACATGTCTGAACCGCATGAATTGACAAAAAGGTCAAGTTAGGTTCAGTGAATTTTATAATATTCAAGCTCCTTATAAATAAAGCAGCCGCTTTGGATGTTATCATCCCATTAAATGGTCATCATTAGTTATCAGTCCCATTGAATGTCTTCAGATTGTGCCTCCTACTTCCCTGTAGACTCAGGCTCAGTAGGTTGGTATCACAGATTAATCCTAAACCTAAGGTAATTCCTTTTTTACCCACAGACTTTATTAATGTATTTATGTTTAATCTGAAAATAATTTGAGTAGATTGATCTGCATGAAGCTCATATGGAACAACCCCTCCAAAAAAAATCTTATATCCTGTAAACTGAGTTGCTTTCAAACATTAAACATTAAAATCTGTGTAACTGAAACATGTGGAATAAGAAACCTACTAGGAGGTAGAGAGTTTTGAGAGGGTTATGAGACTGATAACCGCTAATAATGGCCATTTAATGGTTGATCACACCTGAAGTGGTTGGTCAGAGATCATATAATAACAGGCATTTTTCAAATGAATATTTTTATATTTATATCTTGAAACCCAAAATAACATTAGCTCCAGAAATTGAACACATCCACATGCAGTGTTGGGCACGTTACTTTGAAAAAGTAATTAGTTATAGTTACTAGTTACTTCTCCCAAAAAGTAACTGAGTTACTAACTGAGTTACTCCACAATAAAAGTAACTAGTTACTAGTAAAAGTAACTATTGCGTTACTTTTGCGTTTCTCGCCCCCGTAACCCTCACCACCCGGCCCCCACCTTCTTGCCGTGTGTTTCCAAAGCCAGCTGAATAGAGCGAACGACAAAGACAAGAACCTGCAGAGAGTTTTGCATTTATTGCAACTCAACGTAAATGACATCAGGGGGGAACGCCATGGGAAGTTTTTTAACAGGGCATTCAGATCTGGTGAGTATATGAAATTAATAACTGGGGATGTCTAATTCTGAAATCCTGTGTACTGCAATATCTATCTATCTATCTATCTATCTATCCATCCATCCATCCATCCATCCATCCATCCATCCATCCATCCATCCATCCATCCATCCATCCATCCATCCATCCATCCATCCATCCATCCATCCATCCATCCATCCATCCATCCATCCATCTATCTAAATCTATACTCTGTGTGTGACATAAAATATGGATCTCCATCCCTGCCGGCTGCCACAAAGGCCATCAAATAATGTTTAAAATAAAAAATACAGTAGGTTGAGAAGGCAGAGTATCCATCCATCCATCCATCCATCCATCCATCCATCCATCCATCCATCCATCCATCCATCCATCCATCCATCCATCCATCCATCCATCCATCCATCCATCCATCCATCCATCCATCCATCCATCCATCCATCCATCCAGATTTCTCCCTTTCTCCATATAAGCTATCATTTCTGGCTGTTGTCAGGTTCATTTGATCGTTCACGCTCTCCATAGTTCTCCTGTGGCGCGAGCACAGGGCGACTGTTGCGCGCCTTTAGCGAGCATGCGCGTTTCCTGTCGCGTGTGCGGTGACTCTTGCCGCCTGCGCTGTGCGGAGATGCAGGGGAAACCGTATGTGATGGGGAAACGCAGCTCGACGTAACACCGATATTTCTATCAGGAAAACGCTGTTTTGCTGCTGGAGTCATCCTCACTCTCCATCTCTCTGTGTGTGCTGTACGTTAACACCCGCCAGCAGAAACACCCACCTATTCAACTGACAGACGGAATCTCACTATACATCAGCCATTCTCATTCTCCCCTCTCTCATGACAAGGCGCGCACCTCTGGATGACCTAAAAAATAATCTTTAATATCTCTTAAACAAAAGTAGCACAAACAATATTTTTTTCTGCACAAATCTGCACTAACGTTGCACTAACCATTCAGTCTATTTGCAGAGTTTTTTTGACGTGGGTGGGGTGTCAGCTTCACGCAGCTGCGCACGCGTCTTATCATGAAAAAAGGTTCATTGTGCGACCTGAGTAACGCGCAGTAACGGGGTGTCTGCAATGGTAACTGCGTTATAGTTACAGTCAAAGTAATTAGTTAGATTACTCATTACTAAAACAAGGTAACAGCGTTAGTAACGCCGTTACTTTCAACGCCGTTAGTCCCATCACTGTCCACATGTCAACTAAGATGTGATTTTATAATGCAAGTGGTTAGAAAAACAAACAAACAAAAAAATAAATGATTCTGAAAAATTGGATGGTAGGAGCATATATACCTGAACCAATTGCTTATTCAAACAGATATAAGTGCTGCTTTTCAGTGAGTAAAATGATCATTTAAAGGATGCAACTGGATGCAATGATTGAGCTTTTGATGGTTCATTCAGAGGAACCAGTTTCAATGAGATAGATATTTTCACACTGATTGTCCTGCTTCGGAAACAGATTCATTTTTTGCAGGTTTCTGCATTTTGCACTCTAACCCCATAAACAAAGTTAAAACAAAGTTTGAGTATTTTACAAATCTAACTGCTCTTTACAGTAAATTGATTCACAGCAGATCTTTGGAGAGCAGCTAGTATCTGTTTTATATAAAAAAAAGCCATCACAATTTTAGAGACATTCTTCTTCATCATTTAGAGTTCTGTTGAAGGGTAATTTCTTCCAAAAAAGTAAAGCATGTTTTAAATCAATGTTCATTTGTCATTTGTGAAAATATGCTGGTATGGCCAAGCTCTATCTGATATCAGAGATCTGATTGTTCCTTATGTTCCTAAAAGAGCACTTCGCTCTCAATCTGCAGGTTTACTAGTGGTTCCTAGAATTTCTAAAAGTAGAATGGGAGGCAGATCTTTTAGTTCTCAGGCTCCTCTCCTGTGGAACCAACTACCAGTTTGAGTCCGTGAGGCAGACACCCTGTCTACTTTTAAGGCTAGGCTTAAAACTTTCCTTTTTGATAAAGCTTCTAGTTAGAGTGGCTCAGGTTATCCTGAGCTATCTCTATAGTTCTGCTGCTATAGGCTTATGCTGCGTTCACACCGGGCGCTGCAAAAGCAGCAAAATCGCGTCTGCTGCTTCCTTTTTGCTGCTTGTACCAGTTAGTTCTGACGCGCGACTGAAGCAGCTTTGCTGCTCTGGCTGCGCGGTGCAAAAGTGTGTCTGACGCGCGTTGGGCGGAGCTTCACTATCCTTTCTCTGCCTTGCAGCTATATTTGCTGTGATCAGTGGGAATAAAGTAGTTTTAATATGTGTTTAAGTGAGAAAATACACCTGAAAACTTAATCAGTGCAGTCAGTTCATCCAGATTACAATCCTGTCTCCCAATGTTATTTCTGTCGGAGCCGCTCAGACCCCCACATACCAGCAGTGCGCCGACAGAAGGAATCCCTTCATCAGCAGCCTCTGGCCGGGTCGCCTCCTCGCGGTTTACCGCGGCAGCTGGTAGGTGTTTTTCATCTAAATAATCCGATCTGCAGGCACCAGAATAATAAAAGCGAACATATTCTGCCGGCAGATGTATGCATTTTAAGTTAATTATGCGTTAATAAACTGTTTAAGAGGAGTAATCAGAGCGGTCTGTGTCATCAGCGCTGTGTCTCTCTCCCAGCCAGCTCCCAGATCAGCTTCTCTGATTGGTTGACGCGGCGCGTCGAGCAGCAAAAATTCAATTTTTCCATCTCGAGCAGCAACGCGTTTGCGGCGCGGCACGCGCGTCAGATGCTTAAACGCGCCTGACGCGCTGCTTCAGCTGCTCAGACGTGCTGCGCCTGCTGCTCAAAACGCGCCGCGGGACCTTTTGCTGCGCCTTGACGCGCGTCAACCATTGACTTTGCATGTAAACTCGCTGCTTCTGTCGCGCCAGCTGCCCCCGGTGTGAACGCAGCATTAGACTGCTGGAGGACATAGGGACCCCTTTTTCATCATTCTGCTTCATTCTATCTCTATTCTCCCACTCTGCAGAATCTGTTAGTTTAATATTAGACATAATAATAACTAGGGTTGTCAAAAGTATCGATACTCAAAAAAGTATCAATACTGAAACGTTGTATCCGGATACAATACTCATTTTCAAAAGTATCGATACAGCCATCTAAAGTGCAGAATAGTGGAAAATCCCCTGTCTGAACACTGTGTGATTGAATAATTCTATGCATTTTTCATTTTCAGACTTTTATTGTAAGAGGTGCAGCTGCTGAGAATATTTTTTGTTTAACTGGTTTGGCTAGTGTCATTGTTATGTCTGCAAAACATAGCCAAGGAAGGAACACTTCATTTTAATTTAGTAAGTTTTTTTATCAAGCTTGCTTAATATTGTGCACAGCAAACAACCTCAAAATATTATTCTTATTGTTTTTTATTTATTTATTGTATTTTTTTAGTAATGAAAATATTTCTGTTGAATTTTAGAGTCTTTGTTTTTATTCTTGTGGTATCGAAAAGGGTATCGAATATCGAATATTTTACTTTGTATCGGTATCGAGTTCAAAAGTTTAGTATCGTGACAACCCTAATAATAACTGAACTTCATTAATCTCACACATTGGAGAAATTTACCTCTGCATTTAACCCATTCCCTTGGGGGGGAGTGGGCTGCCACTGTGCGTATCCCGGGGCACAGTGTGGGATTAAGGTTCTTGCTTAGGGACCCAGAGTGGAGGCTGTGGAGATCAAACTGGTTACTTGCAGGCCGTACTTACTTGCCCACTGCTCTAACCACTATCCCAACACTCCTCTCAGTCTATAACGTTCTGCTCTCTCTGCTTTTTCTCATAGTAGCTTCATCTGGTCTGTTCCTGTTTGGCTGTGACTCCATCCTGGAGAGAAATATCAGCTGTGCTGCTGCCATCAACACCTTTGTTTCTAGATGTTGGAGCTTGGCCTGTATTCCAGTGTAGTCCTGTTTCTCTGACTGTGACTAACTGGATGTGCTCTCTTCATCCTCTGACATGGGAGCTGGCTCGGAGCTCGTCTGCCTGGCTGTGTGTTTCCTGGACGGGGCCGCCTGTGGAGCTGGTTGACAGTTGCCTTTTGTATCTATGCTTCTTTTTCTATGTCTGCTTCTGTCTCCTTGAACCCCAGTGGGCCTCAGCAGATGGCCGCTCACACTGAGCCTGGTTCTGCTGGAGGTTTCTTCCTGTTCAAAGGGAGTTTTTCCTCTCCACTGTCGCTACAAGCATGCTTAGTGTGAGGGATTGCTGAAGAGTCAATGAGTCGATGCAATCAGCTGGTTTTCCTCAGATAGAAAGCGAACCAATTTGACTGTGTGATCTGGTTTAATTGTCTCTATAAAGTGCTTGAGAAGAAATGTGTTGTGAATTGGCGCTATAGAAATATAAACTGATCTACATCTCATGAGTCAGACCAGGGCTTGTAAACTGTGACTGTCTGCCAGTCGACTCCTTTTTCACGTTTGTAATCAGTGTTGTTGTCCGTCAACGATAACGAAATTATTTAGTTGACAAATTTTTTCATGCCAATAACGAGAACTGATGAGGTAAACGTGGATCTTTGATGACGAAAACTTTAGAGATGAGTGTGAGTTTAAGTAAATGAGACGAGACTAAATAAAAATAAGCGGGTCGTCAGTCAGACATTTAAACTGCATCATTGTGCTGTAATCTGCTAAGCTGTATCAGCCATGATGTTTCATCCTGTTTGATCAAGCAGTTCATCTGGCGTGCAGCGGTTTCCATTCTGCATTACCACAGATGGATCATGGCTGCAGCTGCGGAGTGAAAATAATCCAGAATGGTCTGGGTGTCTGACAGAACACCGGTACTGCACGCTGAACTCTAACAACCTGTTCTTCCAGCTGTGCTTGTGAAGAAATTAGTCTTTGCGCAGCTTAGCTCAGCTCCATTCCGATGGTTCGATCTCAGCGGTATGTCTCTTCCTGCTCTTGCTACTTAATAAACTATATGTGGCTAATCATCCTCTGCCAAACGTAAAAAAGTCCCTTTGTCTACCTATCAAGATTTGATTTCTTCCAGCTCAAAAGAGGTGATGCTAAACATTCTTTAATTTCTACCAAAAAAGGAATCCCTAGATTATATCCAAAGAAAATATTTCAATGCATTCTGTGTATTCTTGGTATGATCCAGATGAAAAGGTACAGAGATCTTTGAATATTTCTTTCTCACTGTTCTTGTTTCTATGTATTTAAATATGATGTAAATGTTTCCTTGTTTTGTTATTAAAACATTTTCTCTGTTTCCTTTAAATATGTCAACATTTTTGTTAGCATATTCATTCAATTTAGGTCTGGGTTGCCATGGCATTACAAGGCAATTATGTAAAATCTCTGTATTTTTTTTTGTCAGAAAAACATTTCAGACGACTGTTTCCCATTCATACCATGGGGGAGTTGCGGCCTAGTGGTTAAGGCATCAGGCTTTGAATCCTGAGGTTTTGAGTTTGATCCCCCACTCCCACAGACTGCCACTCTGGGTCCCTGAGCCAGACCCTTAACTTCACACTGCTCCCCGGGTGCCGCACAATAATGTTGAACTCTATTCTATACCAGAAACAGGAAGTGAGAACCTTGAACACAGTGAGGACATGTTCATCTATATTTCCTTCTTATCTAAACTAGGGAGGAAACTTCTTCTCAAACCTCCTTCCTTTCCCCACATCTCAACACAGAAAATGGAACAAGGCTTCTAAATAATCACCCCTAATCAGGCAGAGAAAAGGCACACCTTAAACATTTTATCTGACAAACAGGCCAAGGAGAAATATGATTCCACAGTATTCAAAAGTACATACATTTAAAAGTACTTGTATTCAAACATTTTTATCAAATTACATTTTCTAATATCAGTACATTTTTGTCTAATATTCAGAGTAATTTTAAAGAACCTGCAACTTTCAGAAACCATCTGATTTATTGATGCGTAGAACCACCTGCTATAGATTCTACACCAGCTGGAAAGAACTTCAGCATAAAAATGCCACAAAAGAAAAGGACAGATACTTTCATTATTAATTCTTAATGTGTCTTAAATCTCCTCACTTTATCTCTGTGAAATAAAGGTTTGAGGTTTAATCTATTACCAGAAAGAAACTAACTGCATTGAGAACTCATCCTACAGAAGAACTACTACAGAAGAACTACTAATACTACTAATTTATAAACTACTAATATATCTGCACTGAGTTTCTCACATATGTTGGACTTCATTGAATCTCTAAAACAGTGGCGTCCAGATTCAGTCCTAAGAGCTGCTATCTGCCATGATGGAATTACATTAAAAGAAAGAAAAAACAGCAACAGCAGATTATAAAGCTAAGCTGAGCTAAAAAGAACAAGGAACTAGGGATGCACGATATTGGGATTTTGGCCGATATCCGATATGCCGATATTTTAAAACTCATGTAGCCGATAACCGATATCGATACTGATGTTAAAGCTGGACAAAAATAAGTAGTCATTGAAAATAGCAGTTTTGTTATCCATTTCTGACACTTTGAAAAATAATATATTCAAATATATTTTCATATGCTGATATCAAATTGATTTTTAAAAACGCGGTATCGATCTATTTTACTTTCAAAATCTCATGAAATCTCGTGATATTTTGCAAATTCTTGTGAGATTTTGTTAGTAAAATAGATCGATACCGCGTCAATATATCAACATATAGAAATATGGCAACATTTCGTGAATTTTCGGGGGATTTCGTAGCATAACGACGACATATTGCAATATTTCATTAGTAAAAGAGATTGATATGGTGTTTTTAAATGGCAATATATCAGCATATGAAGATATTGGGATATTTTAATGGATCAATATTTTTTCCCTCGTCTTTAGAAGTTTTTAAGTCTGTAAAAAAGAAGTTTTTGAGGAAGAAGAAGAAGTAGTATTTTTTTTTTTTTTAGACTTTAGAAACTCAGAAGCTGATCAAATATCGGGTTAAATATCGGTGGGGTGGCCGATGTCCGATATTCAGTTTTAAGGCCGATACCGATAGGGGGCCGATTATATTGTGCATCCCTACAAGGAACTAGCAGTTTCCTGGAAATAGAGTATAGTGAAGTGAAGTATGGCCCCAAAAAATACCCAAGTAAATTAAGGATACTCAAAAAAGTACTTAAGTAACTCAACTAAATATACTTTGTTACTTTCCACCACTGATAACTTCTAACCAGGCATTACCACAGATCAAACATTTGATGTTACATATATATATTTATATATATATATATATAGATATATATGTTGACAACAGGGAATGAATGCAAATCTTTTGTTGACATTTATCTAACCCATATTTGAGCTGTGAATGCCCACATGATGTTTAATGCATCCCAGTCACAGACTGGAAACACTGGAAGGAGAGGAGTGTTGAAGCACTACTACTAAGTGGTCAAGAAAAGAGAAACAATAAACCATCCCTTATGATTTAAATGGAATTTACTTTTCATGCGTTTCACAGATCCCTCCAAACTGCATCTTAAAAACAAAACTAAGCAAGGAGAAAACAGGAGAAATTAGACTTTTGTAAACCACTTGTGTTAAGACTTATTAAAAGCTGTGCTCTGATGTGTTTCTGCTCTGCTACACTGAACAGCATGTTCAACGTTCTCAAAGCATCCAGAGGTTGTTCCTAATCCCAGTGTACACATCTCATAAAGTGCTCCTCAGAGAGAATAAGCCATTAAGTTCAGGCGCTAACAGCTATTAACACCCACACTGTGCAGTAGAAGTTAACTATTGGTGCTTAGCGACATGCTGCTGCTAGAGGCTGCCAAACTGTCATGTGCTTTAAACAGCCTGTTAGGCGCACCATTGGAAAAAGCTTTTCTTACTCAGTCTGGAGACAGATAAGATTTCTCTGTTGTATTTCTTCATTCCATTTTATATTATTACTCTGCTTTAAAACTAAGTAAATAATCTCTTTGTTAAATGAAAATGTATTAGAAGGTAAGTACTTTTAAAAAATCATAGTTATGTAGTTAAATATATTTGACTAGTTAACTAACTACAACTTATATCTTGGGTTGGAAATGAAGCTTAAGCGTAAATTAAATCAGGAAGACTCCTATCAGTTTTACCTGAACCACCTGTGAAGTCCTTCATTCAGCTCTAGCCAATCAACTCGGGCCGCACCTTCCTCGAAGCCAACCATCTTGCAAGATCCCCTTTTGTAAGCTTCTGGCCGAGCTTCTCTCTCTCTTGCACGCAAGCGAACTTTCACCCACTTCTACCCCTCCTTCCTCCATCATTCTCACACTATTCTCAGTCCCGCCCTCTGGCTTAGGCGTCCCCAAAGTCTGTCCTCTAAGGCCACTATCCTGCAGGTTTTAGAGGTTTCCCTGATTCTGTACAGCTGATTTTCATTGATAGCTGATTAACAGGCTTTTGCTGAACTGCAATCATCAAAATCACCTGTGCTAAAGCAGAGAAACCTCTAAAACCTGCAGGACAGCTGCCCTAAAGGACCAACTTTGGGGATGCCTACTCTGGCTCATTGTTAGCTTCAAAAAATTGTGAGTTCATATAGGACAAAAAATGAATCTGACACGCCAAGGGATTTTCAAACACAGCTTCCTGCAGGAGGAGAAAGGCTGCCTGCTCACATTTCACCACCTTTCTGCCCCCCACCAAAACAGTCTTTTATTAACAGAACATGACACATTGGGGTGGGTCCTATGACCCTAGAATGACCAACTGGCTGAGAGGCAGGTCATAAAAGTTTATGACCCTGTAAATGCCTTTTGGCTGTAGGCAAGTCTAGAATGTAACCTGACAACAGCCAGATGCATGTCTCGCTCCGCCT
This sequence comes from Cyprinodon tularosa, assembly GCF_016077235.1. Taxonomy (NCBI): domain Eukaryota; kingdom Metazoa; phylum Chordata; class Actinopteri; order Cyprinodontiformes; family Cyprinodontidae; genus Cyprinodon; species Cyprinodon tularosa. The sequence goes on from NW_024038809.1 coordinate 411,669, forward strand.
AGCTCCACTCACATACATCTGGGAACCCGCCATAGGAATTGCCTTTACTGAAGGCTGGGCCTTATCAAAACTCCTTGCATATGATTGGATAAGCAAACAGAACAGCCGACATCTTGGATATAGCAACAGTGGAATCAGCGCAATGTCGGTAAATGATTAATGTCGTTTGTGCCATGAAAATGTGCGGATAAAAGGCAACATTGTGCACAGCAGACTTATTTAAAAAAAAGAAGCCAACCAAAAAAGTATAGACGGACGACTTACAGAACTCGCTTCTCCCCTACGTCACATGCAGGACACACCCGCCCTGCGTCCTGATTGGCCAGACCATAAATTCGGTTGGGGAAATCACTTTCAATGAGCGGTTTCCCTGATGTATGTGAGTGGAGCTAGGCGGAGCGAGACATGCATCTGGCTGTTGTCAGGTTATCTAGAATGACCCTCCTGATTGAATCACAGGACAGAATGTAGCATCTTATTTCTTCAATGTTTCATATGCACACACATTAACTTTATAATCATCATTGAATAAATCTAACACTCATTCCACCACCAGTGTCCGATGCCCCGGGCGAAGACTACTCTAATCCTTTTCTAGGTTACTTATCCAAGCGTCCAAGTTTTCTGCCTCAGCCCGAGCGCCAAAGTTCTTATTTCGTTTGTGTCTTATCTGCTTCTGTCTCCTTGAACCCCAGTCGCCCTAAGAAGATGGCCGCTCACTCAGCCTGGTTTCTTCCTGTTCAAAGGGAGTGTGCCTCTCCACTGTGGTAACATGCATGCTTAGTGTGAGGGATTGCAGAGAGTCAATAAGTCGATGCAATCAGCTGGTTTACCTTAGATAGAAACATTTTGAAGAATTTGAATCATCTAGTTTACGTATGTCAAACTAAAGGCCGGATTGTTTATCCATGCCCCCTAGATGATATTTAATTACCATTCGAACCGGCCCAAAGGCCACGGTCGCTTGTGCACGCTGCTGAGACTTTGTGGGCTACCGTTGCATTCTGGGGAATGCAGGGTTGGTGCAGTTGAGTTGCACGCACCAACACTACATTCCCAGGGGAAAACATGAGTATCTTTTCTTTAATTTTAATCTTTTGTTGTGGTTTGCAGGTTCGGATTTTTTTGGTTTTTGCTTTTTCCATTTTAACAATCCAAGCTGGTTTAAAGTCGGTTGTCTAAGGAGACGGAGTGCACTAACTGCGCTCAGCAACTCCTGCGCGGGTCCGTGTATGATCAGGCAATTAGTTTTTTTCTTGAAAACTAAAGCCAAAAACAGATACTACTTCCGTTTTTCCATTTACAAATCAAAAACAGAAAAACAGAAAACAAAGCCGTTTTATCTTTCCTTTTACCCAGATCTAATGATCATAGGTGAGGGTGGGAAGGTAGATTGATTGGTAAATCGAGAGCTTTGCCCCCCAGACTCAGCTCCCTCTTCATCACGACGGTCCGATACAGCGACCGCATCACTGCTGACGCCGCACCGATCCGTCTATCAATCTCACACCAGACCCCAGATACTTGAACTACTCCACTAAACCTAAATAATACAGATTGCTTAAAGGAATAGTACACCCAAAACATGATTAGCCTTCATTTTCTACTCACCCCCATGCTGAACAACACTCTGGAGTACTTTTTTGATATCTCAAATGCATCTGGAGATCTGGGAGGCTTCTTGCTGTCTGCTGACATTCAAATAATGGAGGTCTATGGCGCCCGAGGCAGAAAGGTCCATAAAAGTCCACAAAAAACGTGTCAATATTCCTCCATACTGCTCGTCCAATGTATTCCAAGTGTCCTGAGTGGGAAGCGTCCAGAATTTACTCGAAACAAAGTCATTTAGAATGTTTTTAGAGCATAAACAGTAGTGTATAGGATTTCCTGAAAGCGCGCGCCAATTTTGTAGATTTGATGGGGCAACTGAAGAATAATGCAAAAATACAAAGAACCCAGAAAAACCAAAAACATCAGGGAAAACTCACGTAAGGAAGCCAGAGACCAGGAAACAAAAAATAAACACAACAAACCAGCACTGAGTGACTGCAGAGGTGAGGTATATACTGGTAGACTGAACCAAGACAAGCAAATCGGCAGATATGGAGCAATTGTTAGTGGGTTAAAAAGAAAGGAACAAGGGAGAAGGAAATGAAAACAAGAGGGCAACAGAGAGCAGCACAAGACCTAAAGAACTCAGCACTGGTAGAACGGCAAAGACACAGAAGAAAAGAAACCAAAAAAAAAAACCAGCAGAGGGCAGAACCCTGACAGAGGATTTGCCATCGGACTTCTGGCCAGAGAAAAAACCCGTAATATGTAGCCAACATTTGGAAGAAGAATGTTTTCAAGATGACTTGGATAATAGCGCGTTGTGACAAACACCAGATACAGCACTGGGACTTGATCAACAGCCGATACCGCACCGTGACGTCACTAACCAGTAGGTGGCAGTAGTGTTCTTTGACAAACATGGATGCCTCCAGTAAAGCACATTCACATGAAAATTACTCTGAATTAAAAACTCTGATCGTTTATTGAACAGGATGGAATCATTTCAGATTTAGAGAACTTTCAGAAGTTTGAATTCTTAATATGAACAGACTTTTCCTTTAAAGCCAAATGATGGATGGTCGATTAAGTCACCTTTATTGTGTCTTTAGGATATTAAAGCTTGGATGACACTAAATTTCCTCTCTATTAATGGAGAAAAGAGTGAGATATTTGTTATTGGAAAACTGAACATTAATGGTGCACTACCATTAATGTTGGCCCCTAGTAGGGTTGTCAAAAGTATCGATACTCAAAAAAGTATTGATACTGAAACGCTGTATCTGGATACAATACTCGTTTTTAAAAGTATCGATACAGTGCTACCACCAGTGGCACCTAAGCAGTCATTCATCTGAAGTGCAGAATTCTGTGCATTTTTCAGTTTCAGACTTTTTTTTTGTAAGAGGTGCAGCTGCTGAGAATTATTTTTGTTTCTTAACCGGTTTGGCTAGTGTCATTGTTATGTGTGCAAAGCATAGCCAAGGAAGGGACACTTAATTTTAGTTTTATAAGTTTTTTTATCAAGCTTGCTTAATATTGTGCAGGGCATACAACCTCAAAATATTGTTCTTATTGTTTATTGTGTTTATTTATTGTGTTTTATTTATTAATAAAAATACTTCTGTAGAGTCTTTGTTTTTATCCTTGTAGTATCGAAAATGTTATCGAGTATCAAATATTTTCCTTAGTATCGGTATCGAGTTGAAAGGTTTAGTATCGTGACAACCCTAGCCCCTAGCACTGCATATTAAGTTCACTATCACAAATATTGGTTTTAACATGAACAGTAATTTTAAACATAAGTCACCGTTAACCCTTTAAAGTGTGGGCAATGAAATGACTGTCAGACTATTCCTTTTTTTTTTTTCAAATTGGAGTATTCGATTAACTTTCTGTCAAATAAAATGTCAGAAAGTTCGATTGATACATTCAGCTTCTCTACATAATCTTTAATACAGCTTCTGTTTATTACGTGTCTGATTTTGCAGATCAGCGTTTTCAAAAACAAAAATATCACATAAAAGAACACGTTTAAAATAGGATACAATTGGATTTAAGGCCTTAAGTTTAGTTTTTTCCAGTTAAGAAAAATAGCATTGATAAAATCTATTATTTCCAGGCATCAGTTGGAAACAGTAATCCATATCTTAATTTCTTCATGGCTGGATTACTGTAACTCCTTTCATCTTGGAGTCAGCCAGCTTTTACTTGCAAATATGCAGCTGCTGCAAAAATATTGCTGCTCGTCTTTTATTAGGTACACGGAAAGGAGAGCAATTCACCCTGTTGTGTTTCTGCCTTTTATGGACTTTTTGGTTATGTTCAAATTTGGAATGACTCTTCAGCAGCATAAATCAAAACCTACTACAAATTAGTAAAAAAAAAACTCTAATCACATGATTAGCTGCTAAGACAAATATTTTACTGCAGTTGCAGACTATAATAGAATCAAAACATTTTTGTATATTTCAGAATTCCTTTTCGATGGACCAGTTTCACTTATACACAATAATCAATTGTATGCAGCATACAATTGATGTCTGCTGAAGCAGACATAGAAAAAGAAGCATAGATACAAAAGGCAACTGTCAACCAGCTCCACAGGCGGACCCGTCCAGGAAACACACAGCCAGGCAGACGAGCTCCGAGCCAGCTCCTATGTCAGAGGATGAAGAGAGCACATCCAGTTAGTCACAGTCAGAGAAACAGGACTACACTGGAAAACAGGCCAAGCTCCAACATCTAGAAACAAAGGTGTTGATGGCAGCAGCACAGCTGATATTTCTCTCCAGGATGGAGTCACAGCCAAACAGGAACAGACCAGATGAAGCTACTATGAGAAAAAGCAGAGAGAGCAGAACGTTAGAGATTGAACTAACAGATTCTGCAGAGTGGGAGAATAGAGATAGAATGAAGCAGAATGATGAAAAAGGGGTCCCTATGTCCTCCAGCAGTCTAAGCCTATAGCAGCATGACTACCAATAAATACAAGTATGTATGAAGATCAGCTGTGGCTCTATAAGAGTACCAGGAGGAATAAATCAAAGCTAACAGTAAAAAAAGAAAACTGCCCGGGTCCTAACGAGGAGACGCAAATACGAGCATATGACACCGGTCCTGAAATCCCTCCATTGGCTACCCATTCAACACAGAATCCAGAAAAAAATGTCTCCTCTCTTACCAGTATGTACATGGAACTGCCTCTGCCTATCTCACCCCACACACCTTATCCCGAAATCTCCAATGCACTTCCACCTACTGCCTCCACCAAGCACGGACTAAACTCTGAGGAGATACAGCTTCCCAGTTAATCTCCCCACGACTCTGGAGTGCCGTCCCAGAGTCCCTGAGGGCCCCACAAACTGCAGAGGTCTTTGAACCTCCTATTAAAGACCTTTAATGACCTTCCTTTTTTCACACAGCCTTTTAACAGCTACAATCTTAATATTAGCTCTACAGTATTTTATTGTTGGTCAATATTGTTTTTGTTATATCTCGGAACAGTTTTTAACTCCTCGTTAATGCAGCACTTTGAGATCTCCTTCAAAAAGTGCAGCGCTAATTAAATGTGTTATTCTCATTATTATTATCACAACTGCAGCGTATTTTAAACCTTAATTTGACGGTAAGGTTTTTCCATACGATGTCTCTGATGTTCATATCATCCCATCCAATCCCACCTTTCCTTTTTCCCTTCCAGTACTTTCCATGCTCAGGTTAAACTGCTGTGATTCTAATTTTCTTTCAATCATTTTCATATTTCCACAATTTAGAAGCACTCAAATTATTAACATATTTTTGACTAAAAGTAGTTTAGTTGTATAAATGGGTTCACTTCTATCCCTTCTATGCTGATAAATATAGATATATGGTAAATAGATTGAAATAAAAAGTGCTTAGTCATTAATCCTCGAGTGCTTATTTAGCATAATTCAACCAGCAGCAGTCACTTATGTTACATATACACCAGTTCACTGACTGGTAGGCCCAAATTTTCATTACTTATGCCTCTACTCTTCCCCTCATCATAGTTTTCACAAGTTATTAAAAGGAGAATTGTTATATGTGAGGCCCCATACGACTAAATATACAGTTGCTGTTATGTGCTTAAATATATTGTCACAAAAAACACAATAACTTGCATAAAGACAACAAATTATCTCACAAACACTATAATCTCAATGTCCTTTACAAAAACCATCCAACGCTTGTAAACATTCCGGCAAACTTCCTTTCATATAACATCAAATTCTTTTAGATATATCATCAAAACTCTAGAACCGTTTTCATCAAACTTGCTCCCATACGCCATCATCAGACCCTCCAGCTTTTCTCTGTGAGGAAGACGCCACGTCTACTTTTAAAATTAGGATTAAAACTTTCCTATTTGATAAAACTTATCGTCAAGAGTGGCTCAGGTTATCCTGAGCTATCTTAACAGTTATACTGCTATAGCCTTAGACTGCTGGAGGACATGGGGAATCATTTTTCATCACTCTGATATCCTACTACTTATTTTCTCTAATTCTCCATTTTTTGTTTGTTCAACTTCAACAGCTTTTTCTTGTCACAGTATATTTACCTGGCCTTTGTCTGTGACAGCATACTGGAGGGAGGCAATCATACATGCTGGAATTTTGCTTTTTTTCAGTTCTTAGTCCTGTATCTCTCATAGAAATTGCTAATGGCTCAAATAACTGTATGTGCTCACTTTCATCTTAGTGTTTGATGTGAAAACTGGCACAGAACTCTTCTTTTAAACAGTTTCTTTTTCTAGATAGATCCACTTGTGGAGCTAGTTTACAGTTACCTTTTCTAAAATAAAAAAAGTATTTATAGTTCAGTGCTACTATGATCCTTTTCTATAGTCTTCTTCTGTCTCATTAATGAGACAGAAGAAGTCTCAGCAGTCTCCTGCTGAGACAGTCTCCTGCTCTGTCTCAGCAGGAGGCCGCTCACACTGAGCCTGGTTTTGCTGAAGGTGTCTTCCTGGTAAAGAGGCGTTTTTCTCGTATGAGAGATTGCTGCAGATTTAAAACCACGATGCAAGTGGCTATTAATGTCGTCTCATGCTCATCCATGGGTAGTGAATCTTACAAAGTTCAAAGACTTAATCCAACGTGTGACCAATCTATCTGGATGATCTGATCGAACTGTCTCCATAAAGTGTCTTTTAGTTAACATGTATTGTGAATTGGTGCAACAGAAATAAATAAAAAAAGAACTGAACTGAATCAAACTCTTAGATATAACATCAAACCTTTAACACATAAACTCTTTTATAAATGCAATAATAAATTAAGTAGAAGTTTTTAAATAAAATGAGGATTATGACACCGCCAACATTGAAAATAAAAGTAGTTTTAAAAATCTTACTTTTACATTTTCACTCGAGTAAAAAGCTGAAGTTGATCCTCTAACCTGAGTAATAAACATTAATACTTTTGACACCATTGTTGGTGGACCTCAGACAACAAAATATTTTATTTTCCCAAGCAGACATGCACAAATCATTTTTAATTTAACATTGACATCTTTATCCAATCCAAATATTTCTATTTCTTTCAGCTGTCTGCAATAATTAATGTCAGATAAGCATTACGCTCTAAACAAGGTTAGGATAATAACAAAGCAAATAGCAAAGTTTCTAAACAATTGATCGCAAAATCTGTACGTAAAACACAGCATCACCTACATAGATCTGTTTATAAATCCATGGAGTCAGACACCTGAGAAGAGCTCAGTCGTTCTTTCTTTTGCTTTTTCAATGATTTTCAATTTTAATTCTTATTTGAAAAGAAACTTTAAACATAGGGACCCCTTTTTCATCATTCTGCTTCATTTTATCTCTATTCTCCAACTCTTTATCCTCTGACATGGGAGCTGGCTCGGAGCTCGTCTGCCTGGCTGTGTGTTTCCTGGACGGGGCCGCCTGTGGAGCTGGTTGACAGTTGCCTTTTGTATCTATGCTTCTTTTTCTATGTCTGCTTCTGTCTCCTTGAACCCCAGTGGGCCTCAGCAGATGGCCGCTCACACTGAGCCTGGTTCTGCTGGAGGTTTCTTCCTGTTCAAAGGGAGTTTTTCCTCTCCACTGTCGCTACAAGCATGCTTAATGTGAGCGAGTCAATAAGTCGATGCAATCAGCTGGTTTTCCTTAGATAGAAAACTTTGAATCAATCTGACTGGATGATCTGGTGAACTGGAAAGTACCTTGAGATGACATGATGTGAATTGGAGCTATAGAATTAAACTGAATTAAATTGAATTAACCTCAACAGTAAATCGTGTCTAACTCGCCAAAACCTTCTGCAGGTTTATTTTTTTTAACCCAACCTGACTACCATAAAATAACAATAAGCTAAAAATAAAAATGGATGATCTATTAAAAATATGTCTCCCACCTGTAATACAATGAAAGGGTCCAACGAGTACGACGCAATTCTAAGGACAATCACCTACATCTAAACAACAGTTGTTGCTTTTTGAAATAACTATTTCCACTGTGACATGTTCATATCCCCTTAACGGCAGCCTGACACTGCCTGAGCACCCAGCTGCTGCAGAGAGCTCTACAGAGCTGATCTGGAATCAAAAGAGCAATTAGTCCTGAGGTGGCTTTCTGCTAGTCAATTTTGATAGGAAACATGAAAATGAAAGTGGCATGCCATCCAAAGCAGAACATCCACTCGTTGGCCTTTTCCATCCGGCCTGAGACACATAATAGGCCTTTGATTTTTCTCATTTGCAGCCGGAAAGGAGGGTTGGCAGCCCAGAGCCGTCTGACTTTTGATGTTCAAATGTGAGCCGGGAAGAAAGAGCTGCTCTCACTCTGCCTCTCCTGCTTACTTCTCCTCATTCTAAGGTTTCAGTCAGGGTAATAAGCACTAATCTCAGGAAAAAGGCTGCTCATTTACAGCAGAGATTAAGCACAATCCACCTTAATGTTTTTTGGTGGTTTTATATCCCTTTGTTATGCCCTTTCAGGGGCTGCACAAACTCAGATGCATGTGAGCACTTGTCTGGCATCACTGGAATGAAAATGAACCTTCCGACTGGGTGTTTTAAAAACAGCGCTGAGTAATATGCTTTGAATAGTTGGCATGGGAGGCATCAGATTAATACGATTTCAAAATCTAAAAAGCCATCTATTCGCTCGGCCTTTTACACAAAAAGGAAAAGAAATATGGAAATTATTTCATTTATTTAGCTCTAATTTTCCTAGATTTACCATTTTTCAGGCTCACTTTTATCAAAATGCAAATTGATCGACTTGTTTGATTAATTTTTTTCCCCAAAACATTATTATATTTTACTAATTTAAATAAAGAAAAAAATGTTCATTTAATTTTAAGTCACTAGTAAATGAAACAAAAATATTTTTTAAAGTTTATTAATAAAGAAACAAGAAATCTTTATTAGCTATAACTAATTCTGGACTAGCTGTCCATCAATCCATCATCATTTCAATTTCATAAATTTTTTTACTGTAGTTTTAGTCTCTTGAGTCTTTTTTTCTTGCATCTTTCTCAATACATTTTAATATAGATTTTGTCAACTGAATTTTACTGCATTTTGGTCCATTTTACTGTAAATTAAGTCAACTGCATCTCAGGTATCTGAGAAGAACTGATGTGTTTAAAGAGCTGATGTAGAATCAAAGGACCATTTGGAAAAAGCTGCTTATGCATCCAAAACTATGCTTTAATAAGGTGAAATATTAATTCTAGATGGAATGAGATTAAAGTTGTGTTTTGCAATGTATGTAGGATATCTCGCTAATTTCTCAACTCTACTTTTTTTTATACAGAACTATAAAACAACCACATCGGCCACAAAGTGCTGTATACATACCAAGGAAAGTTTAATATGAATAAAATCAACATCAAGAACAAGTAAAATAAAATAAAAAATACATTTTAACAAAACAAAACACATAAAAGACAATTGAAACAAAACTACACACAAAAAAGGGTAGAGTCTGATGCTGTGTTGAAAGCAAGAGAATGAAAATAGGTTTTAAGATGAGTTTTAGAAATATACAGTGAAGATTGTCTAATGAGCAGCAGGTCAGCTGACCCAAGGCACTGAGTGGAAGCGATGGGCTGGAGAAGCTCAGAGAGCTAGAGAGGGGCCGAGCCATTGAAAGAGTTAAAAAAAAAAATCTTAAAATGAACTCTAAAATGCAGAGGCAGCCAATGGAGGGAGGTCACGATGGGGGTGATGTGCTCCTTCTTATGTACTCAGTTAAAAGGCCGCAGATTGCACCAACTGGAGACGTGCAAAATAAAGTGCAATACAATTGTTCAGATGTAATACAGGCAGGAATTACTGTTTCAAAGTGATGCAGTGCAAGAAAAGGTTTGACCTTGGCCAACTGTCTGAATTAATAAAACCTGGACTACCGAGCTGATTTGCAGATCCAATTTAAAAATCACTGTCCAATCCTGTCAAAGTCTGTCATCTCAAACTTCAGACGACAGACTGTAGAAAACCGGTGAGAAGGCTCAAGTCAACACTTTAGTTTTTTTGTTGTAAGACAATGAAAATGAATAACAGATGGGTCATTATTTATACCTAAAACTAATACGTTCACGTTGATTTAATGAATTTAGCATTAATCAGAAAAAAAAAAGTAAAAATAATAATTTTTGTTGCGATCACTGAGTCTGGGAGCGGCCATTTTTGCCCAAATATAGTAGCCCCTCCCTCCTGCCATCTTCCAGCAGTGACGTCACGGTGCGGTAAGCCTAGCGCCATTCTCCCCGCTTTACAAGCTAAATCAGTGGGAACTACTAGACACATCTGCAATCAACAACAATTATTGAAGATTTCCAGAGGACTTCACCATTGAAATTCACCAGAGCTATAGTGAAACTGACAATGCCCACGTGCATCGGGGAAAAGTGAAAAAAAAAGAGTTAAAAAAAGAGTTATTCCACCTTTCTGATTCCTGATCCTCCACGGATGGGTTGGTCGTTGGATCGCCAACTTGAAGAGGGAGGATTTGCCATCGAACTTCTGGCCAGAGAAAAATCACGTCATTAATCCGTGACTCTGTGCTTCGCTTAGTGCACTGGTCATCGCCATCATGGATAATAGCGCATTGAATTTTGACTTTTTTCTCAGAATTCTGACTTTAAGCTCAGAATTCTGACTTATTCCTGACTGTTTTCTGAGAATTCTGACTTTTTTCTCAGAATTCTGAATTTAATCTCAGAATTTTGGATCTTAATGTAGATGGGCACCATGAAGGAAGGGATGTGGGAGCATTCAGCTTCACTGACAAAGATGTGAGTTGTTTGAGAGGACCAATGACACATTGGTGGAAAATGACAGAATTAGGCAACTTTTTACGTGCCTGATGGGTCCCCTCATTAATGGAGGAGCAGAAGGTCATTAAAACAAGAGAGCTAGTCTCTAAAACAGACATGGCTATGGCTTGATGCTAACATGTTTGTTATCTGTCAGAATTCTGAGATTAAAGTCAGAATTCTAAGATTAAAGTAAGATTTCTGAGATTAAAGTCAGAATTCTGAGATTAAAGTCAGAATTCTAAGATTAAAGTCAGAATTCTGAGATTAAAGTCAGAATTCTGACTTTTTTTCCCATTTTAAACTGAAATAAAATTAAAAAATCAGTTAACTTTTTTTTTTCAGTGGCCCTAATCCTCTTCCGTAAATCGGAAAGGTGAAATAACTCTTTTATTTTTTTCACGTTTACCCGATGTATTCCAGCATCCAGCTGCCATGCACGTGGGCATTGTCAGTTTCACTATAGCTCTGGTGAATTTCAATGGTGAAGGCAAAAATGACCGTTCCTGGACTCAGTGATCACAACGAAAATTATGATTTTTATTTTTTTACTGATTAACGCTAAATTCATTAAACCACCCAAATGTATTAGTTCCAGCTATAGATTGATTCCATTGATAACTCCTTACTAACTGGACTTTTCCTTAAATACTCTTAAAAAAGCTGCCTCAGTGCTGTGCAGAGATTTAAAAGCAGACCGAAACACCTTCAGGACTCATGTCCATCTAAAATGATTTGAGTTGAGTGTAAAAAACCTTTTCTAGGATTTTATGACTAAAAGGCATCTTAGCGATGTGCCTAAAGTTGGCCAGCTGACTGTCATCAAGGCCAGGTCTTTATAGAAGGAGCTGGACCACAGCATGATTCTAAATCAAAGATGTATATATGTATTGAACACGGCACAATTTTTCTCAGTAAATATATTTCTAGAGGTGCTATTAACGTGACATTTTACCAGATGTCGCTAACAATCCATGCAATCATCACAAACCATAGACGTCCAGAAATTAAGCTATATGTAGAATGGCACAGGGGAAAAGTATTGAACATGTTAAGTAAGGGAGCTGCAAAAAGGCACGGAAAGCTGAAATCTCTCATTAATCCTGCAGCAAGCAATCCTGCTTCTTGTTAGTGCAAATGAATATCAGCTGGTTCAGTCCCAAATGATGGCCTATAAAAAGGTGTCTCGCATGGGTAAAAGTAAAAGAGCTTTGCAGCCTTAAAGGGGTCATAGAATGCAAAGCCTTACATTGTCATAGATGAATAACGATAGTTCAGTGGATGAAATGGACGTACAGACAAGTTCAAACCCCATCAACACCTCCTTTCTCTGCAAATCTCACTATTCTAAACTTCCACCATAAAACGGGTGAATCCAAACGAAGCCCCGAGTTGACGTAAACTCTGGGATGTTACCTTATTTGGTTCTGGCCTGAACTTTTGTCACGAAATTGACAAACAGACCAGCCAACTGATTCACTGGCTCAAGAACATGAATAGAGGTCGCGAAGATGTAAGACATTAGTTTAGCTGTTTAGTCTACAGGTGGCTTTACTTCTACAAGAATTACAAAGCAGGCAGTTTCTCTATTAGAAATGAGCCCGAATCACGTTCATAAATGCAGTGTTCCAGGCTGTACAGAGAAAGGGGAACATTTTCACAGTCTTCCCAAGGATCCCCAAGACTCTACAGGCATGGATTATTTTTGTCTATTGGAAGATCCCTGCAAAGTTTGATGCTCAGCTGTTCATTTGCTCTAAGCATTTTACTGAAGACAGCATCAAAATCTTGGACAGTTCAAAGCAGGAACTGCTAAACTTCTTTTACTGAAACGAGGGGCTGTTCAAACTGTAAGACCATCACAAGCGCAAGCTGTTTCAGTGAGTGAGTGCTTGTTGCTATGATGTGTCTTTTGTCAGCAGCTTTGCTCGTTGTAAACCAACCAATCAGCGCACAGCACATCTAAATATTCATGAGCATGCCATAAAAGTTACATGTTGTTACACACTCTATTCAGAGTCCTTAAGTACCATCACCAAATAGTTGTCCAAGAGTCAGAGACCACTAGTGGAGAGCTTCAGAAAGACGGGGAATTAGCAGATTCAGTTGTTTCAAACAAAACAATCAGTAATACACTTAACCGCCATGGCCTGTATGTACGAAAAAGCTGTTGAAAGTTTGCTGCACAACATTGAAACAAGCCTTTGAAATACTGGGAGAATATAGTCTGTTCAGATGAGACAAAAATTCAACTCTTTGGATGCCGTAATACTAATCATGTTTGGAGGTCAAAGGGCACTGCTCATCAACCCAAAAACACAACATATTCTCATTATCAGTTCGTATGAAATCGTACGAAAAGTTATGCACACTATTTCGTACGTTTTGGACGTTTTTCCTCAAAAACCCACATCAGTGCGCATGCGCTGGCAGACAGAAAAAAAGCAGATCCGCGGACGGACGTAAAACTGGGAAAAACAGTGCAATAATCACTTATTCATGTCTCTAACTACGTTGCTTGCTGTTTTATATCTTAGGGTTAGGGTTAGGGTTAGGGTCAGGGTTAGGGCTAATTGTAATTTATATTCTATGTTCGTGAATGGAAATTACGGTGCATAACGTTTCGTACGATTTCATACGAACTCATAATGAGAATACACTGAAAAACACCATCGTAACAGTGAAGTAGTGGGCTGTTTTTCAGCATATGGTTCTGGCAAACTTCAAATGGTTGAAGGAAGAATGAATGGAAATATGTACAGCGACATTCTGGATAAAAAATCTGCTGCCATCTACCAGGATGATGAAGATGAAAAGTGGGAGGACATTTCAGCAAGACAATGATCCCAAACATACAAAGCTGCTAGAATGGCCCAGCCAATCAACGGACAGGAATCCAATAGAGTTCCAATAGAGTTTAGAGTTCATAGAAGAGGCCCACCAAACCTTCAAGATTTGAAGTGTGGAAGAATGGGCCAAAATTACACCTAAGCAATTCATGACACTAATTTTTTCCATACAGGAAGCGTTTTGAAGCTGCCATTGCCAACAATGGCTTTTGGACAAAGTAATAAATACATTTCAGTAAACGTGTTCAATACTTTTTCCGTGTGCCATTCAACTTTATTACACATAATGTCATTTCTGGACATCGATGGTTGGATTTCTTTGTATGTGTGGATTGCATGGATTGTTACCGACATCTGGTGAAAATGTCACGTTAATAGCACCTCTAGAAATATATTTACTGAGAAAATGTTAGTGTTCAATACTTATTTTACCTGCCGTATCTGCTCTGGTTTACCATGGCCGTGCTCACATAAAGAAGAACATCATAACTGGGTGATTCTCCAACCATAAAATAATTGTTTCCCTGACAGAAATATGAAAAACAAAGACACAATTGCCATTTTTTAAATGCTGATCTGACTAGACACAGATAAACACTTACAAAACATTTCTGATAGACAAATTATTACTGATATCATATAAAATATCCTTTAAAAATTGAGTGTTTTTGCTATATGTCCTTGGTCCCTTGGCCAGGTTTTGGACACTCAGTCCCTCGTAAGACTGAAATTATATTTGATTCAACAATAACTTTATTGAAAAATGGCACGGAAATTACTTCTTTTATTGAAAAATATGTGCCTGGAAGACATATTATCTTTGTTATTGTACCATATTATTTATAATTCACCAAACATCCAAAAAGGACTCTCTGTCAGGATCCATTTAGCGTGTTGTAATGAGATAATTAGGCATTTAAAAAAAAAACATCCAGCTGAATTAACAAAGATTTGAGTTCAAAATGGTGGAAAAACTGAGTATTGAAAATTGGGCCCTGCTGTATTGACAGTAAAAGTTGTTTCACAAACATCATCATGATAATGGGTTGCTCTCTAATAGATTATCTCAATTGCTTGAAAGATAATTTTCCTCATTATGGCAATCAAAACAGTAATTACATGAAATAAACACTTTTGGCAGATGGCAGCAGATTTAACAGTTTATTTTGTACCACAGCCCTAATGCTGCAGAGCACATTACGCTCATTTTCACTATTTTTAAACATTTGGTACCGTAGGGATCTGCTCCAGCTGATTACCGGTAATAACCTGCAATACATTCAGAGGCTTGATGCAGCAGCAGTCATTCATGAAGCATGCTTTAGTGCGAGTAGAAAAAAGAAGTTGGCTCGGCTAAAAGCGTTTAAGGAGATGGTGAGAACAGACATGGCAGGCTGTGCTTTGGGAGTTATTGCTCCACTTACTTTACAAACTGAAAATCTCATTAAGTGTGACACTGAAGATTAGTTGAGAGGGACCAAAGTGGAAAGAGAATGAACCCACCAAGGGGCTTTGGGAGGCTTTAGCTTTGTTTGTCGTCATTAATTCAGCATCGGAACAGCTCAGAGGGAAGCTCCCAGCCACTGATCTGAAGAGCTGCGGATATGACAGGCGAACAGGTGCCCTGCTTCCTCTCAAAACACTTCTCCCTTTTAGCTCCAATCTTCGGGTCTTAATTGAGGTAGGCTGTGATTTTGGACCATCTGTGTACTGACAAAAAAAAGCCAGCTTTGATTTATTACACCTCGGGAGGAATTAGGTTCTGAATTTCATTTACAAGACTTCCATTTCTGATCTCAAACTGAGATAAGCAGGGTAATAATAGTAACACTGAAATCTAAGAAGAAAACAGGTTATCAGTAAGTGCTTCTATTATACAAGTAGAGGAGAGCTTTGGGTGTACTTTTCATTTTAAAATAATGGAATTAGTTAAAAAAACATTAATAAAAAGAAATCATCAGGTATACAGTAGCGACCATTAAAAATGGCCCTCGGCCGTATCTAGACCCACAGCTAGTTCCTGATTGTCCCTCTTGCGTTGTGGCGTGGTATAACATAGGGCAGACCACGCTTCAATATTGAGCATAAATCTAAAATATCTTCGTGAAACTCACTGGAACACATAACCTGCCTATTAGACCACTTCATGTGGACTAAAGATTCCCCCTTATCAGAAATCAATCATGTCTGAATGACTGACTCATCACGTTATGCAATCATTTAACAACAATTTCCTTTTATTATTTTATACAGAGTATATAAACTCGAATTTAGAGAGGTGGGCTGGTGTTAAGCCAACCAAGCATTACGTTTTTTTAGTTGTTCAAGTCATCATATTAATTTCTTCTAATCATGTTAGTGCTTTGAAAAAATATAAACCCATAACTTATAGAAATACAATAACTCCAATTGTAATGTTGGTAGTTCTCATGGATTTCCAGGTAGAGAGGCTTGATTTGTCCCTATTGGAAACAATTCTTCACTGCATCGTGTCCTGTTGCAGCCGACCTTACACCACTGCATGTGTATCTGTGTTCCTACATGCAGTAGGAACACACTTTTTCACAGCCATGAGAAAAATAAAACAGAGGGTGTTGGCCTGCTGAGTCTGCTACAGTGAAGGCTGCTGAATAAAGGATCCTAAGGAGGTGGCTCTGGTATTGTAGATCTAGGGTTTCTCCCATTCTTACCTAAAATTAAGGGACGCCCACGGCCTAAGTCCCCCAACTGTCATGAGTTGGTGGTTTTATTTATTATCAGTGAACCACAGACACAGCAGCAGCGCATGGTATGGTGTCAATCTTTAGGAAAAACCTCAGTTTTCATAGCAGAAAACATTGGAGCTCTTTTTTAAAATTAGGTGAAATTGTTACCAAGTGTGCAGATATTTTAGTTTAAAGAAGTGAGTGGTGAAGATACTCAGTCTCCAGGTCATAGTTATTGCAGAAAAAGCCTGGAACTCAATGCTACTCCAGACTTTTTGAATTGAGAAAGCTTTCTGAATGGGAAGCAAAATGTCTTCAAAATTGGAAAACAAAGTGCAGTGGGAATTAAAACGTTACAAAAACACCTTCAATTGGAAATGTAGGATCAAATAGAAAACTTGACACAGGAGCAAACATTCCAGGAGGCTGCGTCAGGAGTTCAGGAGTATCCTACGCGACACTCAATTTCCCATGAATCATTGTGGGTCGATGCTGAACATCGACCCACCTCCTGTCCAAGCGATGCTGACGCTTGGACAGAAATGGTTGAAAACTTTATGAGACACAAAAGAAACATTAAAGGTGTTTTTAGTTGAGAATGTTGCTTTGTTAAACTTTAATATCTGCCAGGTTGGTAACAATTTCACAAAATGTTAAGAAAATATATTCTGTTATTCCACACCACAGCGCAAGAGGAACACTAGCTAGGATTGTGGGTGTCCGTGTGTCGGTTTGATGAGCTGGCTCGCCGTCTACAACCCCTCATCCAACGACACGCAGTTCACCCGTGAGTGTTCCCTAAAGACTGGCCGTGGCACTCCGTGTTTTGGCTACGGGTGCAAACCAACAGACCGTCGCACAGAGATACAAACTAGCGTCCTGTACAGTGCCTGAGATAGAGTCAGGTGTACCAGGCGTTGTGGACGGCACTACAGCCAGAGTTTCTGCCATTAGGTACCAAACAGGAAATAAGCATAGAGCGTGTAGAGTGGATGTAGAATTCACAAATAGGAGACCTCCCTGCGACGCTACCTGTGGCACTCTCTGCGGTCCCTTACAATTTTTGAGAGGTGCACAAGAGTGTCTGTGGAACGGGGGGGCGTAACTGCGTTACCTGCGACACAAACACAGACGACCTGGTTTCTAAACATAAACAAGGCTTTAGTCAATGGCAGAAGATACAGTAATAGCTTTTGAACCTGAGAAGCGTACCAAACAGGCAATTTAGACATAGATACACAATGTTTAAATGTGGAGTAAATAGTTGTTAGAAATATTTTGTTTATACTCTGTTTGTGTTTCATGGGTTGTGTTCTAATGAACTATTATGATGTATAATGTGTGATTCATCTTTTATTAACTCTTGTTCCAGATAAAGGTCATGCAATGGACTGGTTGTGAAGGAGGCCTGAACATCCTCTATCACATGTTTCTTCTAAACATGTGTTCTTGGAACAATTCAATTGTAAAACAACCACATGCTTTGTTTTAACATATGTGCTGAGGTTTAAAGTGAGATCCTTTTGTTTCCCTTTCCCTTAGTTAAACCTCAGCTGATGTAATTAGGGACATCCCCTTTTCTTCAATAAATGGAGAGCAGAAACCTGAAGACTGCAGAGTGGGTTGGAGATTTGTAAACTCCGCAGTCTCCTTCCTATTCTCCTCGCGAGTAACTAAATTAATTGTCTGTGTGCTTTCTTTCTTTCCCTGTATGTATGTATGATGTTTTAGGTGCTTAGACCTGACAATAGTCATAATAATGCCTTGGATATGTAGGCAGCAATATCTAACATCTATTTCTAAAGTTTATGGCTAACAAATTGATATAGGACAGAGTCGTCCTAAACATTTGTAGAAAAAGTTAAGATATTAACTATTTCTTTGAAACCCCATTTGGCCTTGGGCGAAGGCTCCACTCACACTAAGCCTGGTTCTGCTGGAGGTTTCTTCCTGTTAAAAGGGAGGTTTTTCTCTCCATTGTCACTGCATGCATGCTTGGTGGGAGGAATTGCTGAAGAGTTCATGACAGGATGAACGTGAAAATCATTGCACAAGCTCATCCAGGAGTAGAATGTCTAACAAGTCAATGACTGGATGCAATTGTAGAAGTGAGATTACATAAGGCCATGTAAACACATTGACCTCAGGGTGTTAAGTGTTTAAACAGGGAACCGCTTGCAGACTCAGAACAACGGCAGTTTGATGATAACCAGATGTGAGGATTGTTTTTGCCATAAGAACGATGGTTTTTCCAAGGTCCATTTACAGCAGCAGAGATTCAAAAAAGCCCTTCCCACTAAAATGCCACTCCCCTCCAGGCCAAATCCCCTCCAACTTCCAGCCATTGGCCCTCTCCTGGGAATGCACATTTTTGTAATCTAACTCCACCCTTTCACTGAATTAACATCTGGTTACCATCGAATTTTGTTTGTTGAACAACGTTTGGAATTGGAGGAATAAAACGGTTTCTTTTTTCCCCAAAGACTTAATTGTAAAAGATTTGAAGATTTGAAGAGAGAATAAGTGTCTTGATTTCTTTCTAACAGAAACTACTACTAACCTTTAACACAATCAACTAGTTTTCCTTGACAGAAACTGTTAACCAATCCGACTGTATTGTCTGTGTAAGGTTCTCTGAGATTACCTGTATTATGAATTGGCCCTATATGAATTAACTGAATTGAATAAAAAAACTTAAAGTTTGTGACCCACTTGAAGCATTTAGAACTGCACCAGGCCCCCAGTGTTTAGACGTCCCCATTGTATGTTGTGTCATTACTGTTCGTCATCAGAGCCACATTTTTTGTATCGTCACAAATGGGTGGCGACACAGTCACAGGTGGGGGGGGATTTGCTTGGGGACCCAAATGCAGAGATCAGAACTGAGGTAAACGTCAAAAAACACAAAAATACAGAGAACAAGTTATGGTAGATGAAGCCTCGTGAGGCATTGAACTGTTTGGCCTAATTGCTTCAATGATCCCCACAGTTAATGAAGCTTCATGTGAACATGCCACCACCTACTGGTGGAATGCAGAACTACATTCAGTAATATAATCTGGGATTTTTCACAATTCTTTTTTCACAATTTAAGTTACTTTGAAATTGTTAATTATCGGTTTGTAAGTTTTTTGTTGTTTTTTTTGTTTAAAATGTTCTAGAGAACAATCATCTAAGGCTAGCTGTTTTTCTGACATTTTAGTGAAATAAGCTCAAGCAGACGGTGAAAGTGTGCAAGTTGGGCAACGATCAGCAAAATTACAGGTTTTAGTCATTTTTATTCAATAATTATAGTTTTTTTTCACAGTTTTTGGTTTTAATCGGGTTGGAAGTTATGTGTTCAAAGAAATATTTTGGTTAAACCAACCAATCAAATTTGGCAGTATTTTAACTCAATCTATATTTGTACTAGGGCAAAGTAATAAAAACTAGTCAGATTAGCCAAAATACTTGTTAAGTATTATTGCAACTTTCAAAAGTCTAAGGTGGGTCTGGAGCCATCAACCTCGGGATTGGAAGTCCATGTCTCACAGCTGTTGCCACTGTTGGATTCAGTAAATGTAGATTTGCAAATAAATAGAAAATGAGTCTGCACAGGAAAGAGATTCAAGCAGCTTCTGCAGGAGCGGAAGGAAAAGCCCAACCCAACTTCAAGCTTTCCTTCTCTGAATCCCCTCCTGCAGCCCTCTTTTATTAACAGAACATAACACATGGTTACAAAACAGTATTTCTTCTGACAGAACAATTGATCAGTTCATAAAGACAAGATGCTCCATCAGAATGACAGAAGGCAGGATGGTCTCCTGACTGCATCACAAGACACAGTGCAGCATCCCCCTTGCACAAATGATTCATAAGCACACATTAATTTTATGATCATCATTGAATAAACCTGACAGCCACAAGCAGTGGTAACTGGGTCCTGGGAAGCAATACTACTTGACCCTGATGTTATAACTGTAACCAGTGGTTTGCTCAGATTTTGAACATTATATTGTTTAATCTGATCAAAGTAGTATTAACCAAATAGATTAGTTGTTTTTCCAACCAATCTATTCTTAAAATGTATCCAAACTCTGTCCAACTCTCCTACAAACTCCCACATCTTGGCTGAGTAGTGAGGCTGTTTAAATGCCTGTCCAAATTCTCAAGCCGTCTGACCCACTTCCTGAAGCAGTCACGTGGTTTCACGGTAGAGAGGCTTCGGATGTCATCAATGTTGGCCCCTCCCCTAAATGAATTGTGCCTAAAAGCACACTTCGTGGAAACGCCCCCTCCATTCCTCGACACACGCCTCAAAGCCTCGGCTCTTCTCATAACATCACTACTGAAAACCAAAAACCAGCAAACATCAGGGAAAAACTCACATGGGGAGCCTGAGGCGAGGAAGCAACTAAAACAAGGAACTGAGTGACTGCAGAGGTGGTGTATATAAGGGGAACAGAACAAAGGATGGGCTAATGAGCTGAATATGGAGCAGGTGTGAGTGGAACTAACTAGAAGGGAGTCAAGAGGAAAGGAAACAAGCACCAGGGGGCAGCAGAGAGTAACTAAAGACTCCTTGAATTTAATGGAAAATAAACCAAAGGTCAAATAAACAGAATAACTGAAAACTGAAAACAACAAACTCAATCCCAAAAAATCCCAAAAGGACAGAACCATAACAGTAACACTTCATTCTAAAAAGGTATTTACACCAAAAAGTAATGTTCCTGTAAGGAGAAATGTTTAAGTTATTTCTTAAAATGAAAGCTCTTAGAAATGTTCACATTAAGTAAGTTTATCGTAATTTGAATTCCTCACAGTATTTTTCTTCAGGGAACAGAGATGATGACTCCACTTTGAGACTAAAAACTGCATCACAATCAGGCTGCAATAGAAAACACTTCAGATTTGATTTATGCTCTAAAGACTTGAAACTCGACTTGGACATCTGGTTCAAGACTGATTCTTATAAACTGTTAGGATCCTCAGGCTTGCCCTCCAGAGGGCGCCGAGGATCCTCTTCTGCTCTGTCTTTTTTCCCTTAGGGTTGAGTTACTGTGGGGATCTGGAGACTACCCTCTGCCTCCAGCAGAGTGCGCCGTGGGTCCTCCTGAGCTGAGCCTCCCAGACACCTGTGGCTGATCTACTCATCAGGAGGACCACAGTATTTAAGCTGCCTTCAGACCTTGATCCCAGGCCGCAGTGTTGATCTTAGTTGGTTAGCGTCCTGAGCCTGTGTGACAGAAGAATCTTGGTTATCTCTAGAGTGAGATCAGATTCTAACTCTTCCTTGTTTCTGCCTCACAGGAATCCTGTCTCCTCGTGAAGCTCTGGAAGAGTAGTCTCTCTGGCAAACTGTCTCTGGCCTGCAGCTCTGGGAGAGCTGCATCACAGGAAACCAGTCTCAAGCCAGAAGCTCTAGGAGAGTCTAACCTGCTAATCTGCCCTGGTGAGCCTACCCGAAGATTCCTACGTGGATGAAGTCTGAAGACTTCTGTGTGGAGTTTCCCTAGAGGTTCCCACGTGGATTTTCCCCTGTTGTTCCCTGCTAAGAGCTGGAAGCTCAGCCTGAGAAATCCTTCGTGTTTTCCCCTGATGTTCTCTGCTGTGAGCTGGAAGCTCAAACCCAGGACTGCCAGGCTAAGCCTGAAGCTGAATGCTTAGCTTCACATGAACTCAGCTACCAGCCATCTCCCGTTCCACACACCGACCCCAGTGAACCAGTCCCCTGCCTGAACTGTTCCTGTTATTATCCATGTGCTTGTGTCATTAAATAACTCTTTGGACTTTTACCAGTGTCTCCGTGAGTGATCTGCATCTTGGGCTTAACACTAAGAAAACCCATCATGACATAAACAAGTTTTATCTCATTTGATAATATCTAAGTCACAGAATGCTGCTGCTCTGTATGTTTAACTGCTAAAGAATGTGTGTGATACTTTGCTAATAAAGCTGGATTATGGGCTCCCAGTCGTTCATAACAGTCTGTTAGGTGAGCGAAAACTGCGTGACAATAATCACATGAATTTATTCCCATATGAATGCTGTATTAAACAAATTTGAACATTTAAGAACAAAATAATTTTGCTCTGACATCGCTGCTAAGTTATATAGGGTACAATATGATGAAGGGGAAGACAATATAAAAGCATCTATAAACAAATATCAGCTAAACTATTAAAATGAATGAAAAATGTGTGCATGTGTTGCATGCATAATGATTCTTCTATGCTTGTCTATATTCTCACCCTAAAACAATAACTTGTTTTAAAAGTCCAAAACATAACAAACTGCTCTCGTTGATTTTAAAGCAAATAAACAGCCAGATTTATCAAGAGTTAAATTACAGCAGGGGAGAAGAAATTAGCAGAAAATTATACCTGGATATGTAATTAGAGTGCATTTCATCATTTCCCCGATTTCTGATGACGGCTGGTGTTTATCTCTAATTCCCAATCCAGTAAAACGGTCAAATATTTCATTTATTCAAATAATATTCAGACTGTGATATATATTGTTCTGTAAAAACATTCCCAACTGGCTGTGTGTTAGAAAGTCAAATGAAAATGTAAGTCGAGCTCATATCATGGTCAAACATAAATCTCATATATAGATTCAATACATAAATGGAACAAATTCACCAAAACTTACATTTAATATAAAATTGTTAACAAAAATCTGCAACATCTTCCTCCCCACTACCATTAGACTGATGAATGTTGTGTAGAATGGGTTATTGTATTGTATTTTATTATTATATTTATTATATTATATCACTATATATATGTATATATTTAAAAAAAAGTTTGAACTGTAAATTTAGTCATTTTTACTATTTTTCAAGGCTGCACTTTTAAAAAGATGAAATTGTCCAGTGAGCTGTTTCTTTTTGTTTTACAATTGTGTAAACAAAATGACAAATAAAATTGGTTTAAAGTCTAAAGTCATTTTCCAGACTATAAGCCGCTACTTTTTTCCCACGCTTTGACCAATACAGCTTATAACAAGTTGCAGCTTTTCTGTGGATTTTTCTTAACTGCCAGAGGGGGAAGTAAAAGATGGAAATGAAAGAATAAGGGGCTAATTTTCGATTAGCATAAAAACATCAGCAGACAGCAGACATGACAGTGAACAAATATCCTCAATTCACACCTTTCGACATTCATTTGCCACATTAAAGCTGCAGAACCAATGAAGAGACTGGGCTCAACTCCTGCAGAGCTGAAGTTAAGAGCTGATGAAGCTCCGTCTTTCAGTAGAAGCTCTGATGCTACGTTCAGAACGCAAGCAGCAGAGGCAGAAGAAGCAGCTAATATATATGCAAAGTCAATGGTTGATGCGCATCAAGGCGCAGCAAAAGACCCCGCAGTGCGTTTTGAGCAGCAGGAGCAGCGCATCATGAGCTTCTGAGCATCTGATGCACGGGACTCAGAAGCTGGAGTTGGAAAACCTTAATTATGCTGCTGGATGCGCCACATCAACCAATCAGAGAAGCTGATCTGGGAGCTGGCGGGGAGTCAGACACAGCACTGCTGATGCAGAGCGCTATGATCACTCCTCCTCCAACAGGAGGGGAAAACCCCCAAGAGGCGAGCGGGCCTGAGGCAGCTGCTGCTGGGGATTCCCAGTGACAGCGCAGCGCCGGTATGTGGGGGTCTGAGCGGCTCCCACAGAGAAATAATCTTTGAAGGCAGGATGGTAATCTGGATGAACTGACTGCACAGACCGTTTTCAGGAGGACTTTCTCACTTCAACATAGATTCTAACTACTTTTTACAGCTAATATAGCTGCCATTGTTCCAGGCAGAGAAAGGATAGGGTAGCTCCGCCCAACGCGCATCAAATCTTTTTTTGACCGAGCAGCTAGAACAGCAAAGATGAGTCGCGCATGAAGCAGCACGTGTGTTTTTTCTGATTCTGCTGCTTGCGGTCTGAACGTAGCAAGCAGTTAACAAGCTAACGGGAGCTAGAATTCTTCTTCCTCCTTACTCCAGGGACTATAAGTAGAGCTCCACCAACAGGTTTAGTGGGAGGTTTATAGCCCACAGCAGCTTATATACCGTAAATTCTCTAATATAGGCCCGGGCCTTTATTTCACTCAAGTGCATCGCGGTCCAGGCCTTTATTGGATAGAGGCCAGAATTAGAGACAGGCCTCTATTGCTATTTGAGCAAAACAGACTACCAGTGGAATGAATAAAAATGAGATTTTGTGTCTATTTGAACCTATAAAACACTAGGTTCATTTATTGAAAAAGTACAGTTACCATGTCTCGCTTGGTTTGACGTAAAAAAAAAAAAAAATCCTCCAATTCTGTTTAATTCTCCTCCTCAGTTTTTCTCCTCCTCTTCATCTCTCCCTTTAATCTCCTCATCACTCGCGCTCCTCCTGTTCTGCTGCGTGTCTGTTCTCTTCCTCGCGCAGACGGGCAGCAGTCAGGGCCTGTCGTCCAGCTGCGCAGGGCTGTGGTACTTGTATGTTACTTACTACCACAAGTATAATGTTGAGGTATGCCCAGAAAAAATGTTTATAGCCCCGGCCTGTATTAGAGACCGGCCATTATTTACCTCCTCTGACAGCGAGACCGGCCAATGTTAGAGTCCCGGCCGCTATTGGAATACAGGCCAATATTAGAGAATTTACGGTAAGTATGATTCCAGTTTCTAAAAAAAACTTAATGGACTGGCTTATAGTGAGGTGCCTCTATAGTCAGGAAAATACAGTAAGAGAGAAGGGGGTGTACAGCATTTGGAGAGGTGATTACGGTGCCAACTGCAGAGCAAAAATGCATCCTCTCACCCCAATGAACATGGCTAATATCCACATGGACATTCGACAGGAGATTTAGAACTAGCGTGAACAGACTTAATTCTAGGTTCTGTTTTGTTTTCTTAAAAAAACAACATCTTTGAAATTAAAACTGGATAAGAAAACCTCAATCAGCTATTCACAATTCAAATAGGTATTCCAGTTTGACTGTTTTATAAAAAACCTCTTTAAAGGAAAAGTCCAGTCAGCAAGGAATAATTAATAGATCGTTTTTATACCTAAAATTAATACGTTTGCAGTGATTTAATGGATTTAGCGTCCATCAGTTTAAAAAAATTAAAGTAATCATTTTCAATGCGATCACTGAGTCTGGGAGCGGCCATTTTTTACCCAAATATAGTAGCCCCTCCCTCCTGCCATCTTCCAGCAGTGACGTCACGGTGCGGTAAGCCTAGCGCCATTCTCATAGCCTGGATACCATTCCGAACTTAGTCCCGCCCACAAGGTTTGAGGTCGGGAAGTTCGGTCTGGCTCTGCTCCATAGTAGCGCGAGTATTAAAGCCCACTGTCAGGCGATCCAATCAAATTGTCAGGGCGGGCTTTATACGATGATGGACAGATGATCAACAGTAACGTAATCAACCACGTGACCAAAGCGCGCTTGGGTAACAACAACAATGGCTGCAGCCGGAGAGTTGAGGTGTGTAGATTCTGCTATTAGGTCTGTTCTAGAAGATACCGACAGCAAATTAATCTTAAAAGAGGAAAAGAGAAACGCGATCAAGGCTCATCTTCTTATTCTAGGCGTGAAACTGCACGCTTTGATTTTTGTTGACAACAACTATGCGTTGCTTAACATTCGTCACGCACTCCGTTGCTCTTATTGGTTGTACGTCTGTCCAATTGAGTGCAGAGGCATTTTTTTTCCTGGTTCGTTCAAAACACACCCCATAATCACAGCTCTATGGAGCAGCATCAGACTCATTCTGACTAGAATTGAGTAGGACTACGTCAGGCTACCATTCTCCCCGCTTTACAAGCTAAATCAATGGGAACTACTAGACACATCTGCAATCAACAACAATTATTGAAGATTTCCAGAGGACTTCACCATTGAAATTCACCAGAGCTATAGTGAAACTGACAATGCCCACGTGCATGGCAGCTGGATGCTGGAATACATCGGGTAAAAGTGAAAAAAAAGAGTTATTCCACCATCATAGACAGCCACTGTTGTCCGGACCTCGAGTACATGATTGTTAGGTGCCGGCCTTTTTTCCTCCCAAGAGAGCTGACCGTAGTTATTGTCATGGCTGTTTACATCCCACCCGACGCCGATGTAAGCACGGCACTCTCTCTCCTGCTGAACGCGGTGAGCGAACAACAACGAGCTCACCCCGACGGCTTTCACATCATAGCGGTGGATTTTAATAAGGCCAACCTAAAGTCTGTACTACCAAATTTCCATCAGCACGTGAAGTGTGCTACGCGAGGCGAGAACACCTTGGACCACGTCTACACCAGCATCAGGCATGCTTACAGAGCTGTCCCCCTCCCCCATCTGGGAAAATTGGACCATCTGTCCCTACTGCTCTTTCCGGCCTACACCCCCCTCAGACGCAGAATCAGGCCCACCGTAAGGACCATCACCACCTGGCCTGAAGATGCACTTCACAAACTCAAAGACTGTTTTCAACGGACAAACTGGGACCTGTTCGAACACCAGGAGCTGGGGACACACAGACACAGTACTGGACTACATCCACTTCTGCACCAGTAATGTGACTGTGACCAAAACTATCCGGGTCTTCCCCAACCAGAAGCCCTGGATGACCAGCCAGGTCCGCTCCCTTCTTAGAGCCCGTGACGCCGCCTTCAGGTCAGGAGACAGAGCTCTGTATAGTGCTGCCAGAGCTGAGCTGAAGAGAGGGGTCAAAGAGGCTAAAGCAGACCACAGACAACGGCTGGAGTCCCACCTGTCCAGTAACAATACCCGTAAGGTGTGGCAGGGCATCCAGGAGATCACCAACTTCAGGGGCAGCGTCGTGCAAACTGAACAACAGGGCGCACAGCTGTCAGAGGAGCTAAACAGCTTCTTTGCTCGGTTTGGAGAATCCCAGCGGCCCTCCCCTGTCCCCTGCCCCACCCAGCGCTGACACCCCCCCACTCACTGTCCAGGAGCTCAACGTCAGGAAGGTGCTCCTTGCAGTGAACCCCAGGAAGGCCGCAGGCCCAGACGGAGTCCCTGGCAAGGTGCTAAAAGCATGCGCTGGCGATCTCGCCCCCACCTTCACCAGGCTCTTCAACCTGTCCTTGGCCCAAGCCACCGTTCCGTCCCGCCTGAAAACCTCCACCATCATCCCGGTGCCGAAGACGTCTGCCATCACCAGTGCCAGTGCTTTGAGAAGCTGGTTCTTCAGCACATCAAGGACTGTCTCCCCCCACACCTGGACCCCCAACAGTTTGCATACCGGGCCAACAGTTCCACAGAGGACGCCGTTGCCGTGGCTCTCCACTCTGCTGTGAACCACCTGGAGCAGCAGCAGAGCTACGCCCGGATGCTCTTTGTGGATTACAGCTCGGCCTTTAACACCATTCTCCCGGAAAGACTCATCATCAAACTGGGCTCCCTTGGACTCCCCCCTCTCACATGTGCCTGGATTAACAACTTCCTGACCGACCGACCCCAGGCTGTGAGAGTTGGCCCCCACCTCTCCTCCACCCGCACGCTGAGCATCGGCTCCCCACAGGGCTGTTTGCTGAGCCCCCTCCTCTTCTGCCTCTACACCCACGATTGCAGACCGATCCACAACCACAACCGGATCATCAAGTATGCCGACGATACCGCTGTGGTGGGTCTCATCTCCAGGGGCGACGAGGCCACCTACAGAGAGGAGGTCCTGAAGCTGGCTGATTGGTGCTCAGAGAACAATCTGACTCTGAACACCAAGAAAACCAACGAGCTCATCATAGACTTCAGGAGGCACAGCCCTGAGCCAGCTCCCATCTTCATCAACGGCGAGCAGGTGGAGAGGGTTTACAGCGTCAAATACCTCGGCGTCCACATTTCTGACCGCATCACCTGGTCAGAGAACATCACCACCATCATCAAGAAGGCCCGACAAAGGTTACACTTCCTGAGAATCCTCAGAAGGTATAACCTCAACTCCGATCTGCTACTGGCCTTCTACCGCTCCTCCATCGAGAGCTTGCTGACCTACTGCATCATCGTATGGTTCGGCAGCTCCACCGCTGCCGACAGGGAGAGGCTGCAGAGGGTGATAAAGGCAGCGCAGAGGATTATCGGTCGCCCTCTCCCTTCCCTGGCAGACATTTACTCCACCCGGTGCCTCAGCAGAGCCAGGGCCATCTCCAAGGACAGCTCCCACCCTGGCTCCACCCTGTTACACCTGTTGCCCTCTGGAAGGCGCTACAGGCAAATGAGGATCAGGACAAACAGACTCAAGCACAGTTTCTTCCCCCAAGCCATTGCCCCCCTCACCTCCGACCTGCACTGTCGGTCACTTTACACCTGTTTTGCACTATCACCCCCCCCACCCCCACACACACACACACAATGTGTGCCAGTACTGTTAACATTTCCTTTTCCTTTTAATATATTTATATATTTTTTTTATTTTTCATTTTTCATTTTTATTTTATTTTACGGTAGCTGATATGGAAGTCCCAAAATCTCATTGTATCCGTTGCAGAATATAATGACAATAAAGGCTTTTTTTTTTTACTTTGACTTTTTTTTTCTGATTCCTGATCCTCCACGGACGGGTTAGTCGAAAAAACCCGTAATATGTAGCCAAACATTTGGAAGAAGAATGTTTTCAAGATGACTTGGATAATAGCGCGTTGTGACAAACACCAGATACAGCACTGGGACTTGATCATCAGCCGATACCGCACCGTGACGTCACTAACCAGTAGGTGGCAGTAGTGTTCTTTGACAAACATGGATGCCTCCAGTAAAGCACATTCACATGAAAATTACTCTGAATTAAAAACACTGATCATTTATTGAACAGGATGGAATCATTTCAGATTTAAAGAACTTTCAGAAGTTTGAATTCTGAATATGAGCGACTTTTCGTTTAAAACCAATAAAGAAGCTTTCTAGTCGCAGCCTGTGTGTAGCAGTGGAAAAGCTTTGGAAAAAATAAAACCAAACAGTTTGATTAATTGAGCTGAACTAATATATATTCTAATATATCCTGATACATCCTGATTTCTCTCACATACATGCATGGATTTACTGTGAAATTCACAACTGAACTTTTCAATAAAAAGCCTCTTATATATCTGTTCTCCTGAGTGCTTCACAATATGAGAAAAACTCTCCTGTATTTGAGTCAGGCTCGTTCTGTGTAATGGGATGCTGCAGAGTTTAACTAAATCTTCACCGGAATTTCACAGTTATTTGAACAGCTGCATTTTTTGGGAGGGAACCAGTCCTTCAGCTCAGCTGCTGTGCCTGCTATTGTGAGCTTGATGTGCTTTGGTCTCTTAACCAGCTAAATATAGTGGAACTGAAGGAAAAAATAAAACCCTCCAACTGTCAATCCCTGGGAGGATTTTTGTGATACTTTAAAATAAAAACAAGAGTACGCCTTCAGGTTATGATTAGAAAATATATCAATATTATACAGACTGAGAGGTTTTTCTGTTGAGTAACTACATACTACATACAGGAAAAACAATACTGTCTTTATCATAAAGGAAAGATCCCTGGAACACCTACATTTAAAGTCAGGTCACAACAGACTGTATAGGGATCTTCACTATCTAGATATCCTCGTGAACCTCCATTATGCTCTCAAACATCAGCAGCACATCAGCAATGCCTACAGTCAGCCGCATCCCGGTGTTCTATCGGATGAGCATTGCCCGTCAGACCAGTATACCCATAATCAATACGAATGCGCAAGAAGTCAGATTTGCATTTATTTTTTTAAACAAACGAACAACCAAATACACACAAAAAGAGACTAGTTAACATCAAACCGAACTTCAAAGTCCAAACTAACTAAAATTTTGATTGAAATTTATTTATTTATTTTTTTATTGAAATTTATTCGAACATGATACAAATATAAAAATAAAATAGTGCACAGTAACAAAAAGTGCATAAAAGAGAAGAGAAAAATACAGATATTTGTTTCAGTTAACATATCATGCTCAAAATTGGGTAGGAAGAAGTGAAAACTTATTAACTCCTACCGCCTAAACACTTGAAAAACTTACAGTCCTACTGTTATTAACATTTTTATTTCCCTTTTTATGCTGGTTTGTCTTTCCAAACCCTTACACCAAGTTGTTATCTTTAATACACACATTTTTGCTTTCTCTCACTCATATGCCTATCTCTATTGAAAATGACCTCCTTATATTTTCTTTTAAATTGTATTAAACTATTGCTTTGTTTTAAATCTCCATTTAAGTTGTTCCATAACTTTACACCTTTAATTGAAATACAGAAGCTTTTTCTTGTTGTTCGCAACTTGCGCATCTTTAAGTTTGAGTAACTCCTTAAATTATACCTCACTTCTCTTTCAGAGAACATGCTCTGTATGTGCTCAGGTAACAACTTTTTAGATACTTTGAACATAAATTGAGCCATTTTAAATTCTACAAGCTCGTCAAATTGGAGAATTCTGGATTTTTTGAAGAGTGGGTTTGTATGCTCATAATAACCGACATTATGGAGGATTCTAATGGCTCGTTTCTGTAGGATGGTTACCGGATGTAAAGAGCTCTTGTAATTAACTCCCCACACTTCACAGCATTTTGATAGATATGGTAAAATCAGAGAGTTATATAGGATATGAAGTGATTCAGCATTCAATACATGTCTAGCTCTAGCCAATATAGATATGCTTCTACTGAGTTTACCCTGTAAATGTTTAATATGAGGTTTCCAACTGATTTTGTCATCTATTATTACTGTACGCCGAGCCGAGAAACTTATTAGCAAATACCCTTTCTAGAGTTACGTCCTCTATTTGAACTTGGATTTCAGTATTTTTGTAACAGTTCCCAAAAACCATGATTTTTGTCCTGTCCAAATTCAATGATAATTTATTATTGTCAAACCATATCTTTAACTTACTAATCTCTGAAGTGACTGTTGAGAAGAGATGTTCTAAAATGTCGCCAGAGGCTAGAATATTTGTGTCATCAGCGAATAAGATAAATTTTAATACATTGGACACTTTACTGATATCATTTATATAGAGATTAAATAAGACTGTTCCTAATACTGATCCTTGTGGTACTCCACAGACAGTCTCCTGCCAGTCAGATTCCACATCTCCCAGTTTCACAAATTGTTTCCAGCTCTTTAAATGACTCATCCAGTCCAAAACTACTCCCCTAATTCCATAGCGTTCTAATTTTTTAAGT
Organism: Cyprinodon tularosa; assembly: GCF_016077235.1. Lineage (NCBI taxonomy): Eukaryota > Metazoa > Chordata > Actinopteri > Cyprinodontiformes > Cyprinodontidae > Cyprinodon > Cyprinodon tularosa. The sequence continues at coordinate 443,253 of NW_024038809.1, forward strand.
AGAATTTCATGATTTATTGTATCAAAAGCTTTCTTTAAATCTATAAAGATCCCTATTGCCAGTTTCTTACTATCTGTTGCATTGGTTATTTCTTCTATTAAGTCACCTGAATATAAATAGAAACATATTACAGAGTATTAGTGCAAGGCTGGAGTTTCATTTTATTTTTATTTTGACAATTACGTCATACTGTGATGAAAATAAAGTCATAAAATTATGAGAATAAAGTTGTGTTTTATTACAACTCCTACAAGAAGCACTGTCTTCCCTAAAATGAGGAATGTCGAGCATCATGCGAAGTTAGACTTTGACATGTGTTTGACAAATAAGGAAATCTTTTAGCAGCAGCATCAGATTGGGCAGGAAGTGAAGTGGACTCAGGTTGAATTGTGAATATAGCCTGACTTTTCCTTTAAACCCTGGAAAGAAGTCTGTGAAATCTATAAGTTCATCTAAATATAATAATTCAGCATCTCAGATGTTCTGGTCACTGGTCGGCCATCAGCGTGACTCTACAGAGCGCCACCCGGTGGCCTATTTTGAAACATTTCCTCCTGTGAAGAAAGAAACAGTGAGAAAGGCATCCCTTCTTATTATTCACTTGGAAATTCAGGCTTTCATCCATCCGGGGAAAATATTGCCAGTGTTTGCTTCTCTTAGTCAGCTAGAAACTGACACTTGAAGTATGAAAAATGTTTGAGATGTGTCTACTTTGCAACTCTATCGAATGCCTGATGCTGTCATATATGTTTAAATCTAGATATAACCACCAATAGGAAGATCTATTGAGGTTGCAGGGATTACGATGAGAGTCAACTGAGTATGTCCAGCTGTGCCTGGTGTTCTGTGGTGATCAATACGTGTCAAAGTGCCTCTACATGCTGATATGGCTGCATAGAAACTTTAAAAACATTTTCTAAAAACTTTGAATGAAAAATCTTGCTTTCTAAATGCTGATATTTGAATTATTATGCTTTCCATTCTCTCATATCTTTGCACACTAGGTCGCTGTTTTCGAATAATTGTTTTAATTATTGATGTTTTAGAATCAAGACAACAAAAATTATAATTGATGCAGAGCAAGTGAGACGTTTGTGAACTGAACTAATTTAGTAATCGATGAATTGTAAACTGGAGTATAGAGTGTAAAACATGCAGTTTTGACATGCAGTAGCTGACAGAGCGACCAACTTAGAGCAGCAATTATACAAGATTGTAAAATAAAATATATATGTAAACATTTTGCATAAAAGATAAAAAATAATATATTTTTTTTGTCTGTCAATCTGCTCTAGCCAGAACTTTCAGGAAGCTTCTTTACGTAAAACTTTTGCTATACAATTAATATTAGATTAATCGAAAAAAGAATCCTTAGATTTATCGATTTGCAAAATAATCATAGTTACAGCTCTAGAATGCATGCAAAATAGTTCTTTATTACAGAGAGCAGAAAGAGTACTAAAACAGGGAAACTTTATGACTATTAACTGGAATGTAGACAGAGGATATGGACTTAAAATCAAAATCACAATATAAGGTCAATACCTTATTTATTCAGAAAAAGGAATGAAAGAAACTGGACGCCTGTGAGAGCTGCACGCCTCTAAAAATTGGAAAGGGTTCTGGTCCAGACATTGCAGGTCTGCAGCCAGACTCTCTCGAATTGAATTGACCAATCCCTACCATTTGGTCCGAATGGAATAAACTAATCAGATGCCTTTATCTTTGTCCCTCCTTCTCCGCATGCATACTCATCAGGTTTGGCTGTTGCCAAAATTACTCACAACACTCCTTTGCAAAACCTGTGAGGTAAGTATTGCTAAAAATAACAATCTAAAATGTGTATGGCTAGCATTGCTAAACCTAGCATGCTTTATTGAAAGCCACGGTGATAATAATAAAGCGTATGTACAGGTGAATGAGACATGAGGTACAAGTCTATAATGTATTGAATGAAATGGCTGAGTTGGTCCCCTCTGTCTTGACGAGTTCTATTCAGTTTATTTCTATAGCTCCAATTCACATCATGTCATCTCAGGTCACTTTCCAGTTCACCAGATCATCCAGTCAGATTGATTCAAAGTTTTCTATCTAAGGAAAACCAGCTGATTGCATCGACTCATTGACTCTTCAGCAATCCCTCACACTAAGCATGCTTGTAGCGACAGTGGAGAGAAAAACTCCCTTGGAACAGGAAGAAACCTCCAGCAGAACCAGGCTCAGTGTGAGCGGCCATCTGCTGAGGCCCACTGGGGTTCAAGGAGACAGAAGCAGACATAGAAAAAGAAGCATAGATACAAAAGGCAACTGGAAAAGGTTCTGCCGTGAGATGCGTTAAGAGTTTGTGGTGGTGGGGAGTGCCGTTCTCAAATCCTGCCTCTCCAACTTTACCAACCATAGCTTTAAATTAGATCATCAAATAGCAGCTTTTCCAGAAGTAAAAAAAAGAAGAAAAGAAAAAATATGATGTATATGATTACCATACCAAAGTTTTTCTATTCATGGACATAACGCCACATGAGCACATATTTGTACCAAATCCATGTAAAAATCCTTCATTTAGTCCTTCCTCTACCTGCCTGGTGTCAAAAGTAGAAACATTTAGTTTACATTATGATGAAATCTATGACCTGTTAAAAAAAAAAAGATATTTGCTGGGCTTGGTTGGAGTGTTTGCAGAGATGGAGCAAATAGTGGGAGCAAGGATGAGTAAACAAATGAATGCAATAACATTAGCCTTGCTAATATGTCAGAGTTAAGGACATAGCAGAAGAGGTTGAAAGTCACTTCATTACAAAGACAAGTGATGAAATATAGAAATTGTATTCAGAGTCCCTGATAATGTTCAAAGAGTCTTTTTTCCCCAGGGGATAAATAATTAGCAGCAGCAGCAGGATGCACAAAAATATATAGTCTATCTTAAAATCCCAGCAGCGCCACCAACAGGTATGAGGGAGTTTTTAAATCGATTAATTGTACATTTGGGGAACATGAACGTGCAGCCAGGCGGGAGAAGCTTGAACTCTGGTCATGCAGGGTGGCTAGGCTTTGAGGAAATCTGTCTGGGCATTTTTAAAATCTGTGGCCTATAAACGTCCTGGAGGTCACTGAATGCACCCCCAGCAATATTTCCACAACACTGAACAATACCCTGTAGCTGTGTCCTATTTTTCAAGGACAGCACAGCAAATAGAAAAAAAAGAAAGACTCAAAACAGATTCAATAAAACATTCTCATAAAGAAGTAATCAACATTACACTTTCATTTTCTGATAAAATGATTAAAAAAGATTAAAAAAGGGACAGCGACTTATTGCACCCTCCTCATTTATCGATCAGTATATACCCCAGTGCTCATGTGTGGCCTTGCACTGATTAAGCATTATTTAATTACCTTCACTTTTTCTTTCTAATAGGAAAAGTTTTTGCCTTGATCTTGGCATTTATGACTGGCTTAATTACTCATTCCATCACCTGTCTAACTCTGCCCCCTTTGTAATCCCTGCTCATCTGATCCACCTGCCCTGGTCCTGACTCTATTTAAGGTACCTGCATCCAGTTATCAAGGCCAGATTATCTCATTTTCTCGTGTCAGTGGTGAGACTGATTTTAGCGTCCTGACCTGTTCTGCCTCTCAACCACTGTGCCTGCCTATTCCCGTCTGAACGGTGTGCCTAAACTGTTTTTGGACTCCTGGACCTCTGAACCTGCCGGCTCGTGTTCTGATCTGTTTGTCTGACCTGTCTTTGGAAATAAAGTAGCTTATTTAAGTTCTTTGTTTCTATTTTCTGTTTCGTTTTTTTGAATCATAACTTTGAGTTATCATGAGAATTTTAGTTGGACTACAGTTGGACAGTGCATGTCCCGTGTATGTCCATGCTCAGTTTTTAAAAAAAAATGTTATATTCAGGCCGATATATATTAGATATTGGCCAATTTTTATTTTTTTTTTATAGTGTCCTGTCTGGCAATAATAATAATTGTCTTGATGCCAAAAAGAGCCCTACAGATTTTGCTTTAACAAGCGGAGCAGAAGGGCTATCGCCATAGTGTTCCGCTTGATTTATGCATATAAATAGCTTTTTTCGTAAAAGTTTAAAAAAACAAACCACTGGACTTGGTTTCCAAGGTTTGAAGATGTTTCGCTTCCCCTCCAGGAAGCTTTCTCAATTAAAAAATTCTATTCATTTTGAATTGAAAAAACTTACTGGAGGGGAAGGTTGAATTTTTGTTAATGTGGATTTAAAGGAATAGTACACCCAAAACATGCTTAGCCTTCATTTTCTACTCACCCCCATGCTGAACAACACTCTGGAGTACTTTTTTGATATCTCAAATGCATCTGGAGATCTGGGAGGCTTCTTGCTGTCTGCTGACATTCAAATAATGGAGGTCTATGGCGCCCGAGGCAGAAAGGTCCACAAAAGTCCACAAAAAACGTGTCAATATTCCTCCATACTGCTCGTCCAATGTATTCCAAGTGTCCTGAGTGGGTAGCGTCCATAATTTACTCGAAACGAGGTCATTTAGAATGTTTTTAGAGCATAAACAGTAGTTTATAGGATTTCCTGAAAGCGAGTTCACAAGTCTACGGAAACCGCGGCAGACCAAACCAGATGAAAGTGCGCATTCAGCGTCTGCTCTGCCGATAATGCAAGCGTAGAAGAAGAAATGTGCTGTTTACCTGTGCAAAGAAAGAAACAACGAAAGAAAAATGTCTGAGGACTTCAGTGTTGAGGAAGAGCATGAGTTCTTTGCCGAGCTGAATGCGCACTTTCATCTGGTTTGGTCTGCCGCGGTTTCCGTAGACTCGTGAACTCGCTTTCAGGAAATCCTATACACTACTGTTTATGCTCTAAAAACATTCTAAATGACTTCGTTTCGAGTAAATTATGGACGCTACCCACTCAGGACACTTGGAATACATTGGACGAGCAGTATGGAGGAATATTGACACGTTTTTTGTGGACTTTTATGGACCTTTCTGCCTCGGGCGCCATAGACCTCCATTATTTGAATGTCAGCAGACAGCAAGAAGCCTCCCAGATCTCCAGATGCATTTGAGATATCAAAAAAGTACTCCAGAGTGTTGTTCAGCATGGGGGTGAGTAGAAAATGAAGGCTAATCATGTTTTGGGTGTACTATTCCTTTAAAGACATATCAAACTAGTTGGATAATCTAGTTTTGATCATAAGCAGACGTCATCTGTAGCGGCACAAACTGAACTAATGGCAGTGGGAAGATAGGATGGGAATAATATAGAATAAACAATATAGAGCAGTTCATCAAATTCAAAGAGTTTTAAAGTTGAGGCTCGCTGTGATACGGGAAGTTTTTCTTCTGATTCAGACTAAAGATTGTAGAGAGTAGAAAGTCAGAGAGTAGATAAGAAGAAAGGGTGAAGGAGAGAGGAGTTAAGTGAGAACAAAGATAAGGACGTTTCTGATTCCTCGACCTCTAAAGGATGCGTCCCTTCATGGTGACTTATGATTGACAGATACCACACACAACCCCCCCCCCCACCCCCGTCTGGCCTTGGCTATGGAAAATGAAAAGACAATTTAAGAAAAATCAATAAAACCTCAATTTTCAGTGCTGCTGTGAGCTATGCTGTTTCATCTCTCTGTACGATAGGGATTCAATGACGGAGAAACAAACACAAACCTCTGTTGTTAGAATGATTTAGGTCTCAAATCAGAGAAAATTTATCCACACGGGCGTCCAGTTTATGTCATTTATTTCTCTGTTAGTCTTCTTAGAGCCCAACAACGTCTTGAGGTATTGCATATTCCACAATAAAAATCTATAACTGTAGTGGAAACAGCTGGAGCCTAGCAGGGTGTAACTGATGGTGATGTCTAATCAATAAGAGCACTTTCCCACCGATAGACATTCCAGCATTTAGCCTTTTCCATCTGCACCCATTTCCTGCTGCTCAAACAGACACTTTTCTTACAGATGAACTCCATAGAACCACAACCTGTTAAAGGCAGATGCCACACAAACATTTTCATTGATAGGATTCAGCTCCAAATAATAAGAAAAAAAACATTTATTTGACCTTCATCCAGATTATTACACCAGTCTCTTCAGTAAAGGTTTTCATTTAGCTTTAAGACAGAGAAAAAACATCTGATTTTCATCAATAAGGATTTGCTAGAAATGATTCAAGGAAAGAACAACTTTTTATCAACTTTAACATCAGAGATAAACGTAAAATATTTTATCCTGAGATCAGAGCAAACCAAAAAAGCATAAATCCAGGCTAACGGTGTATGGTATATAACTAAGATGTTAAATTTAGATTTTAATCTTATTGTCTCATTAGTTTGGTTAGTATGCATGTTATTTATAGAGGTTTCAAGTAACAAAGTAAAAATACTTCATTACTTAAGTAGAAATGTTGTCTATCTATGCTTTACTGGAGTTATTATTCTTTAAATAACTTTTTAATTCTTCTCCCTACATTTTAAAAATAGATTCATTAGTTTTGTTTCCTTTAAGCTCACTTTCATTCTGGCTTGTTGATATTAAAATAAATAAAAGCCCGTTAAAATAATTAGTTTCATCCAGACAATTAATTTCTTTGTGGTTGGACTCGGTGCTGCCCCAACTTGTTGCTCACCACATACCAAAATAAATAGTTTTTCAAGATGATGCAAAGTAAAAATTTGACACTGTTACTATCAGTTATAAAACTAATAAAATAAAGTCTAAGGAAGTTATCATCCAGAATTATAGAAAAATGTTCCTTTAATAGAGTAGAGCAGTAAAGCTTCTGGCCTTAACAGTTTTTCCTGCATTACTTTTACTTTTATACTTTAAGTAGTTTTAAAAACTGTACTGTTACACCTTTACTGGAGTAAAAAGCTGAAGTTGATCCTCTCTGCAAAGTGTTTTTAGACAGTAGGATTTATATTTCTACCTGAGTAATAAACTTTAATACTTTTGACACCATTGTTGGTGGATCTCAGATCTGAAAACATTTTAGTTTCCCATTGCAGAAATCATTTTTTCATTTATCATTAACATCTCTATCCAATCGAAATATTTCTGTTTCTTTCAGTTGTCTGCAATAATTAATGTCAGATAAGCATTACGCTCTAAACCAGGTTAGGATAATTACTTATTTTATACTAAAGTAAATTTGAAACTTTTACCATTAGTTATAAAACTAAGAAATTGAAGTCTAAGGAAGTTATCATCCAGAATGGTAGATAAATGTTCCTTTAATAGAGTAGAGCAGTAAAGCTTCTGGCCTTAACAGTTTTTCCTGCATTAATTTTACTTTTATACTTTAAGAAGTTTTAAAAATTGCACTTTTACACTTTTACTGGAGTATTTTTATATATATGTAAACATGTGACCATGTTATTGTCACCTAATGGGGACAATTTCCCAGGAATATGCTACATTTTGGGGACTTATAGGTCCTTGTGGAAAGGTTCTGTTCTCGGGGTGGGGTTAGGGTTAGGACTAAGGTGTGAACTGAGTTTAGGTTAGGCTTAGCTTTAGGCCATAGAAATCAGCGTGAAAGAATGAAAGTCAATTGAAACACCCCACAGGGTTAGGGTTAGTGTGACACGAGTGTGCTTGCGTTTGTTAGGTAGACTGCAGTGATGCCATTAAGATGTTTTACTTTTGCCGTGATCCTAATTAAGAAGAGACATAAAATGTCGTATTTGGACAGAAACCTCTAACAAAACAAATTCAGTCACTTTTATTTTGTGTAACATGAAAACTGGCCTCTGGTAATAAAGAACGTCTGCAGTATCTGAGATCAGGACATGTTATCATGATTCGATATCCAAATGTATTCTTTTACATCAATTAAGGTAATAAATGAAGAAAATCGGTCGTTACATTTGGAAAGACATGACAATAGGGATGAAACAATCGGATAATTCAATTAGTGAAATGATAATCAACAAAGTAATTGATTAATCGTTAACTGCATAGTATAGAGACTGTAAAACATGCCTTCAGCTGACAGAACGACTCACTTAGAACAGCAACTATACCAAAATTGTGACAAAAAATATATAAACATTTTGTATTTAAGATAAAAAACTTTTTGGTCTGTCAATCTGCTCTATCCAGAACTCCTCAATTGGAAAAGTTTTAATTTCACCAGTCCTCTATAAGGAACCTTTTGCTATCCGATTAATGATCGATTAATTGAAAAAATACTGAATTACTCAATTTGCAAAATAATGGTTAGTTGCAGCCCTACATGGCAGACTTTTGTCATTCCCCAAATGAAGTGAAAAGCTTTCAGCTGATCCAGAACTCAGCAGCTAGAGTTTAAATTACTCAGAGTTTAAGATATATTATTAATCAGTTAATATTTTTAGCAGCTTTTTGTTAAATCCAGTTTAAAGATTTGAAACTCTAGTTATATCTGTCAATGAAGCCCATAGTCACTTTAATCAAATTTTCTTTTAAAATTACATAAAAGATTGTCATTTATTTTTCTTTAAAGTGCAGTGAGACATCTGTGATTTAATCAATATAAAAACTGAACTTATTTATATAAATTTTAAGGTCAGAGCAGATTGTGATTGCTGCTGCTGTCCTATAATCCTGGATATTGCTGATCTGATCTCTCTTCAATGTATAAAAAAAAAAACATTTATGTTTGAAACATGATGCTAAAATTTGGAAGCAAATCTATTTTCAAACATTGACGGCAAAAGAAAATAATTTTTATTTCATCTGTCCTTCCTGCTTTGTTCTTTAAGGGGCTGAAATCTTAAACATTCGCAGATTTAGGACTGAATAAAGTGAAATGAAAGTGTGTTTAAGTAGAGAGTCCAACTCAATCATTTGATTGTTTGCAGCTTGAAGAGGATAGATATTTAGCATCAGGTTTTATGGATCTAATGAGAAAAACATCCAGGGAAGCTGAAGGTAATGAAGCGTAAAAATGTGATGAAGAAACGCAGAGGTAACAAAACCATTAGCAATGCGCTGCAGATTCCAACGCTAAGAAAGCTTTACTCCTGCACATTACTGTCAGGTGGAAGCAGACCGATGGTAGACATGGACGTCTTCTGATGTCACCTTCAATTAGCACTTTTGTTTCTTTCACTACCATGAGTGTTTTTCATGAATTTTTTTATATTTTTTATGCGTTGCGTTTCTTGTTATTGCATTGAAATTCATTTCTGCCATCAAAATATCCACATTTTTTTAATGTTACAGAGGTAATAAGGTCTTGACCTGGATTCCAATAACAAATTGGCTAAAAGTATTTCACTGACTGTCCTATAAAGGGTTAATGCTAAAATCAAACTCCATCATCTTCCTGAAGACATATAAGAAAAGCATAATGTAACACATGATGGTACAGGTGTGGTTTTCATCATACATTAAAGCTTTTAAAGCTCTTTATTTCTCAATTTTCTGCTTTTTTAAATGATAATAATGATAATTTACAACTGTAATATTTCTTACTTGATATTATACTCTACTTCTCAACAAGTTATTTTTTTTTTTTTTACCAGTGAGCTCTGTTCTGTCTAGTTGTTATAAAACTTCCCCAAACTGGGTCAATATTTTCAAACTATTCCATCCATATTCTGGGCTGAATTATTTGACTTTACTTCTTGAAAGAAACATTTCTATTTCAATTTTTAGGAGTTCTGATATCATCATTATTATTCTGTTATACGACAATCATTTCATCAAAGGGAAGGTTTTGTGGAAAACGCTTCACCCTGAAATTGTTGTATTTTGCTGTTTTTTATTGACTGTTAACCGTCCAGATTAGGGCTGCAACTAACGATTATTTTCAAAAATTTATTAATCTGTCCATTAACTTTCTGATTAATAATCAAATAGTAAAATGTTCCTTAAAGATTTTTTTTTATGAAATTAAACCAGGTGAAACAAAAGTTGTTTTTCTTTTTATCTTAAATGCAAACTGTTTTTGTATCTTGGTTTAATTCCTGCTCTAAGTGGGTCCTTCTGTCAGCTAAAGGCATGTTTTAAAGTCTCTATACTCCAGTTAACATTCAATCAATTACTAAATTAGCTGAAGATTTTTTCCAATAATCTATTTATAAACCTTAATCTGTTTAATTGTTTCAGCCCTAGTCCTGATCTGCTAACGTTTGATAGAAAGTGATCCTGGCCAGGCCTCCCTGTTGCACCGTCTCCCTTCCACTTTTTCCTCTTCCACCCGTTCAATTTGCTAATTTCTTAGAACCCTTTGCGTGATTATCCTTAATAAGCTTCATCAATGGAGGGATTATTTATCATTTGGAATTTGAATATGAATCTGCCTTTATTGCAGTTAAATCAATTTGCTATGAATCATTTTATTCAATAAGAGAATATTTGATAGAATTAAGTTAACCTTAAAATCTTTTTGTAATAATTATAGATAAGAAAAAATACGACTGCAATTTTATACTGAAATAAGTAACATGTCCTTCCGTTTCCAAAACTTCTAAAAAGATTGCTTTGCATTGTTTCACACTGATGGTTAAAAGTTATCTGCATTTTTACTGCTAATATTTGTCAGATATAAATATGACATTTTGTGCTGAATGTTTTTATAACTTTCACCGTTCCCCTGAGGGTCTAACTCTTTTCTTTTAGCACCCAGACGGCCGGTCATGGTAACCTAACAGGATGGGAAGATCTTAAGTAGGAGATCACAGACATGGCTGGTGATTCCCTTCAACAGCTCCATCACTGCAGAGGCAGCGGAGGAAAACTGTCCCAACCACACACACACACCCCCCCACACACACACTACCTGCTCTGCTGCTTCCAGCAACACCGCCCCCCCACACAATCCCGCATCCCAGCCTGCTCTATTTCAATGGTCAGTCAAGCCCATCATCATGTTAGAAACCGAGGCAATCCATCACTTTACCGCGTCCCATCCACTGTCTGCCTCACTGGAACAGCATGTTTCTGCCTTTCAAAGCAACACAATGAGATCCTGAAAGGGAAACTGAAGCACTTCTGGAAATGATTATTGAGTCTTTTTTTTCTTATTTTCATGACTTTACTGAAGAAAAAAAGTTACCATTAGGATTGTGTACAATAAATGTTATGTCGTTATTTCACTGTTCTATAACTAAAAGAAGAGGAAAATATTCTCTTTGTTTAGTGGCATTATGGGGAAAAAATGATGCTGAATAAAAAACAATGAACTTGTGATAAATAACACCAAAATGCATCCCGTGAAAATGCAGATTTAAGCTTCTTTTTTCTTATTATTTGATACTATTTATGCTCTGGGCGATCAGATAGAGGAATTACAGTTACGTCTAATAACTCGTTATAGGAGAACATTTTTGTGTAAAACAGGTTCAGGTGATAAAAAAGGAGGATGCAGGTGACAGCAAACCCTCCAGCTGACTGAATCATCTCATGTGAATAAAGATAACGGCTGGAGTGTGTCCTCGGTAATCCTCTGTAACCCTTTTGGCATTTACTTAATCATATTTAGTTAACACAATTGTTTTATGTCCTACCCTAATAACATGAAACAATTGTCTTAAAGTTACTGTTGCTTTATTTTTTTCATTGTAATGGTAATAAGACTGACATGAAAAGAAAACGCCATATGGAAGCAAAAACAATTTAACCTAATTAACCAGCAGGTTTCTATTTGCTTTGTATAGAAAAGCCCAAACATGCGCTTTAGAAGTCTGCATGCTCTTATTGGATTTTATACTTCCTAAAGTTTAAAAACTTTATGGATGATGAATGTCAGATACTTAATTGCAAAATATATTTGTTTTTTATAAAAACCCTGAGCAGATATCATCAATAATCCAAAACGTTTCTAACAAATATTTATCAATTTTAGGAGCTGAATTTAATTGTCTAACCTCGTTAACAGCAGCTTGCCTGATTGTATTGAAAACAGCTGCGTAGCATTTTGAGGTGCAGCTGACCCCCCCCCCCCCCCCCCCCCCCCCCCCCCAATTCTGAAAAGGGAAGTAGAGCTAGGTAACTGGGTTGGAAGCGTCCCAGATGAGCGTCCCATTCTGCAGCCAAACAGCTCTGACCTTAAAAGCTGAAAGAAATATTCAAAGATGAACTGGACAAATTTTCACTTGCCGACATCTGAAAGGCAAATGTCACCATACACTGTTTATATATATATATACATATATATATATATATATATATATATATATATATATATATATATATATATATATATATATATATATATATATATATATAGTAGCCATTCAAAATTCACCACTTTCATTTTCTTTTTGTCATGAATTGTGGACATTAACATTTAAAGACAATCTTCATCTCCTCATCAGACCCTGTAATTCAGTCAAAAGGTGTAAAGAGTAGAAAAATATGCACTCCCATCTAAAGGCCGGTGGCTGGAAGTTAGAGGGTTTTTTGCTGCCATCCGGCTGGCTTTTGACTAGCTAAATGAGGGATTTCCAAAAACAACCGAAAAAAATAAAAATTACAATGGGAAATCATTACCTGACAACATTTTAGTGTGAAAAGGGTATCAAAGATATATATATATATATATATATATATATATATATATATATATATATATATATATATATATATATATATATATATATATATATATATATATATATATATATATATATATATATATATATATATATATATATAATATGTTTTTTGAATATTATAAATGATTTTAAAGGTTTATAAAATTCAGTGGTAGTTGTTGTGAGATAGAGATCAGTGGGTGGGAGGGGGATGGAGGGGGTGGGGGTTGCTGTTCAATGGGTGGTCACACTCTGTGAGCTGTGCTGCACTGATCTCTGTGGGACGTTTTTTCCCCCCCTCCCCACAGCGTAAAACGCTTGACTCTGCAGAGCCCATTTGCATTGTTTGATAATAACACTTTAATGCGACTACAATGACTGCTGCCAGCGGGATCACTTGCATGTGTCTCAGAGGAGAGAGGGATCAGGAGGGGTTAGGGAAATGCTGCAGCCCTGAGTGGCTGCAAAAACTGCACAAGAAAAAACAACAACAACCAAAAAATAAAAAAAACTTTACTTGGCTACTAGTAGAATTAACAACCTTACGATTTTTTACAGCAGGGAAACAAAAACACAGATCCACCGTTACACAGATTAACATAAGAATAGACTAAAATTTGAGAATAAGGAATGAAAAACATGTGAAAGTTTAGGGGGGATTTTTGGTTTGTTTTTAAACTTTACAAATTTGTTTTTTGAAACTGTGTATAAAATTTTATTTTGGATGAAGTGTTATCATAAATATATTTATATATAGTAGAATACTCAGAGATATAATGTTTTTACATCAAATGAACTAACTAAAAGTAATTAATATTTATCAATTTAATCGGTTTAAATCCTTTTAAGACAGTTTTAGATTAGGAAGGACTGGATGTTAAAAGGCAGAGACGATCCTCTTAATTTAAACGGCTCTAAATTCTAGAAGAAAAACATGCCACCAAATCCGTAGAAATTACGTTAAACTGTAAACAGCGCAATAATCCCTCCCATGTGGAGCATTTGGGGGTGTTTTAATGAACCGGCGGCCTGAGGTGAGGCGCGTGGACCGGGACTGTGTTGTTATCGGGGTCAGAGCGCGGCGCTCAGACAAGAAGCTTAGAGAGACAAGAGTCTTTAAAACCAAATAAAGCCGTCAAAGTTCAGCTGTTAATCCGCCACTGCTGACCGGCCGCCCCTCAGTCACAGCGCGTGGAGCAGAGGAGACAGAAATGTGTTATCAGACAACTTATTTACACTAAACTGAAAGTTATTTAGAAAATAATATCAGAAAATATATTAAATAGCTTCTATTAATGTATTGAAACAGCGCGAAGGAAACATGGTGGATAAAGCCGAGTTTGAGCTGCAGGTAAAGAAAGTCTGTGGAGGTGAAACTAACTTTAGCTTCAAATTCAACTTACGATTTTAATAAATATCATTTTTCTAAAGGTTCCACTTTACAACAGACCTGACTCTGAAAATTAGGCGAGGTCTTAAAATGGATCTTTAAACGGAAGAACAAAATACTCTTCAGCACCATGGAGAGCTCCGTGCCCTGAAGGAGTTTATTTTTTACGTTTCATTTCTTTTTTAATAGCAAAGGGTATATTTAATATACTGTTAAAGAGTACAGCTAAAAAAATAAAATCCTTTTTTCAACTATTAATGATTATTCTACAAATATAGTTAAAACACTGTTGACAAATTGTGTTAAAAAATGTTTAAACAGTAAACAAATTTCGCTAAATGAGGGATTTCTCAAAAACACCAGAAAAAAAAAACACTTACAACCTGATATCATTACCTAAAAACATTTAAGTGTTAAAAGGGCATAAAAGAAAGAAAAATGTACACACACACACACACACACACACACACACACACACACACACACACACACATATATATATATATATATATATATATATATATATATATATATATATATATATATATATATATATATATATATATATATATAGATATATAGATATAGATATATATCTATATATCTATATATATATATAAATATATGTGTGTGGGTGTGTTTGTGTGTGTGACCGATGTCACTTTTTATGTTTTTTTGGAAATTAAAAGTCATTTATGTTCATGTAGCAAATTAAAAATATTTACCGAAATAACTGGTTTTAAAATCATATTAAAACTACAAAGTTTTCTAATTATGTCTGAGGGACATGGAACAAACAATTGTGTTTCCGGTTTCAGTATTTAAAGTGATTTTGTTGAGTTTTAAAAGGTTCAACATGTCGGAGTGGCCGCTATGAGCGCGTGCCGCGGAGGTCAGCTCACTGAGTTTCGGTAAACAAGGGCGCCCTCTTGAGGCGATTTCCCGCCAACCTTTCTCAGAGCTTTTCTGCAGACACCGGTTGTTATTTTTTTTATAATTATTTCTACATGGTATGGTAAAATTTATTTTTCGTGGTATAAAACTTTAACAGTAAACCTTATAAATAGCTTATATAGGCAAAGCAGGAAAATGTGAATTTAGCTTCTATCTTTTTCACCTGTGGTCAGATTTAAAGTGCTCTGTAAATCCCTTCCTGACACGAATGTCACTGAGACAAAAATAATGTGAAAAGGTGAACCTCTTGTAGTGCAGACTGTTGGACAGATTGATGAAAAAGACATGAAACATTTTTTTTTCTGTCTGAAACAAAAGTTTAAAGCAGCTGAAGGAGAGAAAAAAAATGAAAGGTTTCCAACTCACCAGGCAGAGAGCAGGAGTCAGGATGAACACGGCGCACCAAGACGTCACCTGCATCCTCCCGGAGCTCAAACTTCCACTTATTTCCCTCGAGTGATGGCTTCAGCTCTCACGGTCATAGATCCACCCGGTGTCCCTCACTGCGCGGTCAAGCCCCTCAGCTGACCGAGCAAAAAACAAGCAAGGCGCCCCATGACCGCAGGAGAACAGCTGAGAGATGGATGGTGGATGAAGGCAGCAGGTCCCCGGAGAAACCAGGCTGCTGCTGCAGGACACAGCGGAGCGACCGTCTGGACAGGGGGTGGGTGGGTAGATGGGTGGGGGGGAGCAGAAGTTAGTTGAGAGTTAATCCAGGTGACGGTAGGTGGGTCATAGCTGGGAGCAGGTTCTGGTCCTGATGGTCGGAGCTCAGCCGATCTGAGGGGGAAAGGCTGAGCTTTTCGCTTTATAACCTGCGCCTCCAACGCCACTCAGGGGAGGGGAGGGGGGTGCTGAGGGGGAGAGAACTTGGTAAAACAAAACGACTGGATGTTGGTTTCAAATGAGCGAAGAGAGAAAAAAAAAATAATAATAACAAATCAGCCTTTTCAGGACTTGGTGAAGAAGAAACTATATGGATGAATGAGATTCTCTGCAACTATTAAAGAAAAGGTATTTTTCACTATTTCATCTGATTAATTAACACTCTTTATCTGTCTGAAGTGAGTCTTTTAAACCACTGAGGGACAGAGATTTGGATTAAAATTCAGCTCCTCACCAAACTGAAGTAAAACAAAAAATTTAAAGAAAAGAAACAGTTAAACATTTGGAGTGGGATCGTTGTAAACAGTCCTATACCTGCTTTGAAAGGCACTTTCTTATGTATAAATCTGCTAATGAAGCATCAGATTCTGACTAGTTATGAGGTGGGCTCTCATTTTTATTGCAGGAAGTAAAGAGTCATGGAAAAATAACCTCTGATTATTATTCTTTATGTTTTAAGCTCAAATGTGATCTAATCTCTGACAGATTTTAATTTGTTTTCATTCATTTAAGAGGTTTGTTTTTACTGGAAGTGAGAAAGCTTGGTCTTTTAAGCTATGGCTTTGTTAAAAATAGCAAGCATTTTTTTCCAATTTTGAAAGAACTCTGATATGAATCCCTTAATACCGTTTTATACAACCAAAGCTGAATTATAAAATAAAAATTTTCAGTGTTCTTACAGCCTTAAAACTCCCTTTAATCAAATTTGCTGTGAAACATAAGTATAATTCTAGTATTAATATGTTGCATAACTATCTAGTTATGCAATTTAAGTAACAAATAAAAAGTATTTCTAATATCAGCAATTCAATTTCAGATCACACTGATTTGGAAGGAATTAGTTCTAAAACTTGGTAAAGAAATTCTAATGGATTCTTGATCGCGGATGACGTCATACACGTTCCGCTTTGTCTTTAAAAGATATAAATATAAAATATATAACGGTGGATGTCTGGGGGACAGTGATTGGCCTCCATGTTCTGAATGCTGGCGTAGGCTACCATAAATGATAAATGATGAACAGTTTAGTTTGTGCCTTCAAGTCGTTGTCCTTTGGAAGACGTTACTTGGATATAACGGAATATCTTCAGAACGGCTCCAAATGACACTAAACTCGTATGGGAGAGTAGAACATGATGGAATAACGTAAAATCAAGGACCCAATGTAAAAAAAAATGGCGTTCCCCTTTAATCCCAGGGATAGGATTAATTTTAGGTGTAACAGTATTTCTTAAAGGAAAAGTCCGGTCAGCAAGGAATGATCAATGGATCATTATCTATACCAGTGGCGGCTGGTGAAAAATATTTTTGGTGGGGCTGATATAGCCTAGTGTATGTCTCCAACTAATCCGGAATAAGAATTCAAATAAACAATTGGACAATACATACAATTTAAGAGTAATGATTTAATTTACTATATAATAACAGTGATGATTTGGGTCACTGTGACGGGGTTCTTTGGCCTCCAAGAATCCAGGCTCAGTCGGGTTACCGGTGTTGGTGATTTATTGAGCTCAAAAACTCAAAACAGGGTGCAAAAGAAACTAAACATATACAAGATACTCTGGGCCTCAGCCTCCCTCCAGTTACCAGCAATGTAACAAAGAAACAGAAAACAAAAATTGCCGCTTTTCTTCCCACAGCCCTCATTAAATAGTTTAAGCCCCTCACCTCAGGCTCTCTTATTTCTGATTTCTTCTCATTAATCGGTTTTGTCCATATATTACCTCCACAAACAATTGATGTACAAAAACAAATAATTTTTACAACTTAATTCCTTTACACAGATTCATTGACTTATTCAATTACATCAAACTGGGTTTGAACCCAGCAAAGACGCAGCCAGACTGAAGATGACAAGTCCCCGTAGCATAAACACGTACACACACACACACACACACCCACACACCCACACCCACACACACACACCCACACGGCTAACCCCACTGAAATATTAAGTGTGCACCCTCAATACGCCAGCAGGTAACCAGGAACAGCTTGTGTGTTTTAAGTTAATGGAGCTACTGGGCTCAGCGCGAGTGTATTGGTCCTTACAAACACAGTATAACAGGAATGTGTGTGTGGCGCGCAAAGTTAGAGGTTGTTTTAAGCGATGAGGTGGATTCGTCACACTCACAATAACCATGACATGAAATGTTCATATCCTACAACAGGGATGTTCTTCTGGCAAACGGGTAGATAAATAAGGATCTCACCGAATTTGGTGGAAGCTGCATCTCGGTCGTTACATTCGCCATCTTCCCTCTAACTGTCTGCACCTGCGCTTGGGTTCAGAAGCCTGTTAAAGCGCAGTATTTTCAGCGCCCCAATACCATAAAGTTCCGAGACGCTGATTGGCCATTAAATTCACCTAGCAATAGTACATGATTGACAGATTCTCTGCAAATGTGGGTCAGTCTGATCAGCGCCCCCAGAACAGAGACGGTAGGAGTCTGTCTGTGGAAATCCACAAATTAATGACAGTAGATAGGGAAATGTAGTTTATATAATTTGTTTTGCTTATATGTAAACACTCTAGAGAGTAAAACTGACATTTATGAGTTAATTTCTAAAAATATATTTTAAGTTTCTCTCTTCTTATCAGGGAGGGCGGTGCCCCAGCGCCCCCTATGGGCCGGCCGCCACTGATCTATACCTAAAAGTAATACAGTTGCAGTGAATTAATGAATTTAGCGTTAATCAGTAAAAAATAAAATTTAAACGATCATTTTTATTGCGATCACTGAGTCTGGGAGCGGCCATTTTTGCCCAAATATAGCAACCCCTCCCTCCTGCCATCTTCCAGCAGTGACGTCACGGTGCGGTAAGCCTAGCGCCATTCTCCCCGCTTTACAAGCTAAATCAATGGGAACTACTAGACACATCTGCAATCAACAACAATTATTGAAGATTTCCAGAGGACTTCACCATTGAAATTCACCAGAGCTATAGTGAAACTGACAATGCCCACGTGCATGGCAGCTGGATGCTGGAATACATCGGGTAAAAGTGAAAAAAAGAGTTATTCCACCTTTCTGATTCCTGATCCTCCACGGACGGGTTGGTCGTTGGATCGCCAACTTGAAGAGGGAGGATTTGCCATCGAACTTCTGGCCAGAGAAAAAACCCGTAATATGTAGCCAACATTTGGAAGAAGAATGTTTTCAAGATGACTTGGATAATAGCGCGTTGTGACAAACACCAGATACAGCACTGGGACTTGATCAACAGCCGATACCGCACCATGACGTCACTAACCAGTAGGTGGCAGTAGTGTGAATTAAAAACACATTATGTAATAATTTCATTTTTAAAGAACTTTCAGAAGTTTGACTTCCAAATAAGACCAGACTTTTCCTTTAAAGCGATGCTGGGTTGATGGTTATTTCCATTTCCAGCATGTTGGACCCATATCTTGGATGGCATGATGCTCTCCAACCTAATTCCAGAAGGGGGATGTTCCCCTTAAAGCCAGAGCTTAATAAAGGCTCTATGGTGAACCAGAAGCTCACTATACTGTCGGCGAATGGTATTTAAGTGCATTGTGTTGACTTGCCCATTATGTTGTCCAACTGCCCCCATGATGATAAATATTATTCTCTTTCTGGTTAAAATTTAGCTGCTCACTGTTGGGAACATTTTTTTTTATTTTTATGAAAATAGATTTCCATATTCAGTTTAGGACCAAGCAATGGTGGTCCTTGATATGAAAAGCGAGGGTAGATGCCCAGGGCAGCATTAAGAGGGGAGGATGCATTTCACCAATTAACAATAATAATGAAATGTTATATTTTTGGTCAAAGCCTTTGAAAATGGGCACCTTCCTGAGTTAAGTTAATTTGCTGCTGTCATGGTTTTGGTTTTGTTCGAGTTTTATCTCTGAGTTTTCATTGGTCTTATTTTGATTCTTGTGTTCTAGGTATTTTTGATTGTATTTGAGTTCCTAGATTTGTTGTTTCTCTGACCGTGACTGAGTGGATGTGCTCTCTTCGTCCTCTGACATGGGAGCTGGCTCGGAGCTCGTCTGCCTGGCTGTGTGTTTCCTGGACGGGGCCGCCTTTTACAGCTGCTTTTTGTGTCTCTGCTTCCGTCTCCTTGAACCCCAGTGGGCCTCGGCAGATGGCCGCTCACACTGAGCCTGGTTCTGCTGGAGGTTTCTTCCTGTTCAAAGGGAGTTTTTCCTCTCCACTGTCGCTACAAGCATGCTTAGTGTGAGGGATTGTATTTGAGTCAATGAGTCGATGCAATCAGCTGCTTTTCCTTAGATAGAAAACTTTGAATCAATTTGACTGTATGATCTGGTGAACTGGAAAGTGCCTTGAGATGACATGTGTTGTGAATTTGGCGCTATATAAATAAACTGAATTGAATTGAATTGAATAGATATTTCCTGTTTGTCCTCTTGTGTCAGTCTGCTTTTCCCCTAGCTCCCTTCTTGCCCCTGTTCACACCTGCTCCCAATCTGCTAGTTAGCCTGGTCTTTGTTTCTCTCTCCCATATGTTTTCCTGCTATTCACTCACTGCTGTTGTCGTCATTAGGGGTGTTAATAATAATCGTTTTGCATTGATGCATCGATCCAACAGCCGACGATCCGATGCATCGACACGTCCTCAAGAGAATCGATTAATTTTTTTTTTTCCCTCCGGTCTATTCTTATCCATTTGCTCCTGGGTGTAATTCTCCCTCCCGTGCTGTGGTGGCGCTAAACCTATTTTGCCCTCCTACCTCGCTTCCTGGTTATACTCTTACAGCAGTGTGTTGCAGTGAGCTTGATACAGACATTTTTGATTTATGCTCAGTATTGAAGCGTGGTCTGAGCTACACGCTGTGGGTCTAGATACGGCCGAGGCGATGAGGAAGTGGGGGCGAGTTTAGTCCGACGACGGAGGGACATGAGGGCCAAAAAGAGCGGGGATCCAGGTGGAAAAAGGCTCCCAGCGTTCTCGCGCACCTCGCTCTTCTAGCGGGTCAAACTTCACGAGTTGTTTTGCGCAATTTCGGTCATAAAAACAAAACAAGCCGGCCTCCTGTCTGTGGCACTGTCTGCGGTCAGCTACGATTAGGGAGAGGAGCAGCGGAGCGTCTGTGGAGGGGGCGGGACGTCTGGAGCCGAGGTATTGCATTGCACTCATTGCACTGATTTTCTGCAGTATTTTTTGATGCAACTTTTCTACTTCTGTTATTTGCTGTTGTTTCTAAAAAAAAGAAAAAAAAGCATAACGATATTACAGCTTTCATTGATTTATTTCAAACTTGAAACTATGTTTAGCCTGTAAGGTGTAAAAAAAAATATTTAAAAAAATTAATCAATTAATTGATTAATCGTATCGTATCGTGGTGTATTCTAGAGTATCGAAAATAATCGAATCGTTGGGTCAGGAAATCGATACTGAATCGAATCGCCATGATGGGTGTGATTTACACCCCTACTCGTCATTACTTTGTCCCCTTAGTATTGTGAGTATTCTTGGTTTTCAGCATTTTTTGGATTTTTGTAGATTTATGTTTTTGGATTTTTGCTTCTGTTACCCTTTTTAATTATTAAACATTCAATGAACCACCTCTAGTTTTTGTCTGCATTTGGGCCCTTTCGAAGCCCCACCCCATTGTGACAGCTGCTGACAAAGGAAGAACACTACAGGATAGGGACCAACACCATTTTCTTCTGCCCCTCATCAGAGGGGATTTCCTGGAGTTTAATTGGTTTCCCATAACTGGTTTGGTGAAGTCAAACTGGGTCCATGTAGAACAGAAGCAGCCTAAAGCAGAAGAGCCTTGAGGCTCCACCCATCAGGCATGTTTGATGGCGTTCCAACCTTTTATTGGGGGTGTTTGTATGATGGAGGCAGCTGCAGAGAGGAGATAGAGACCTAAACATGAGCAGACCTGCTGATCATCATAGGTTTAATGTTTTAAAGCAGCTTTGGGTACATCTGGCAGCAAGATGGCGTCTGTTTATGGTGCAGTTAGAAATGTAATAAAGCCAAATGTCAGGATTTATGATCATTGCTGATAATCCGATTGAAGAATTTTGGAATTCAGAAACATGAAACTTGTTTAATTCAGTGTTTGATTATTGCTCCGTTTGCAAATAAATGTTGGTATTTGTTTTTTAATATGTGATGTGATGCGAGATGATGAGAATCTGAGCAGCAAATGTTCAGCAGATGGCTCAGCTTTTAATATTTCAGCATCACATCAAGGACTGATCAGATTCTAATTAACATGAAGCCTATGCCAATAAAAAGCTCTACTATTAATTTAACCCAACACAAAATAAATCATAAACCCTAATTATCAGATTTCTTATAGTTCAATATAATGTTTGTTATAACAAATTTTATTGATGTCTTTGAATTAGTTTAGGTATTTTGATATAGATGTAATAAGTTTGATCCTTTTAAACTATTTCAAGATCATTTCAATGATTTTTATTTTTTTCTAACATCCAAAAATTATTAGGAGCAACTTGTAGAAGGAAACTGATCCTTATCCTGAACGAAACAGGCGATTTTTATGTGACTGGAAGCCATATTACAGAATCTCGCCACTGTGCTGACCTGAATCTAAATAGTTCTGATCCAATTTTGTGTTCATGTGGTTAAAGTGTGAAGGCTGAGCATTGGGCTGTGTGTGAATTCAGACCAGAGCTGTCCATTGTTTTGGTTTCCCTTAGGAAATCATTATTAATTTTAAAAACCAGAGATCTGTTGGTGTTGATGGTTTCTGTGACTGGACCTGATCAGGATAGACCGGACTTCATGTGCAGACTGGGATTATGTTAACCTTGCGTTCTCAGATCATGGCTGCCCCTGACAGCTATGGTTGAACATGCCTCCCTGGCAGCAGTCAGCTCTAGTTATGCTCCAGATGTGTTTGGCCTGGTCTGGTTTTCAGGTTGCTGTGGTGGGGGCCTTTTAGAGTTAAAGACAAAAAAGATATTTGTCAGCTGGAGGAACTCTGGCAGGAAGCTGTGGTCCATCAGGACCAAAACCTTTCTCTGCAAAAACAGCTTCTTTCCATCGTTACCAAGGCCTGGTTCCCATGATCAATCTTTCCCTTTGGTATTAATATTTCAACCTGAAAAACTCACATAAAAAGAAGATAAAAGAATTTTATTGATGCAATCACTTTAGTCTTTGGCGCTCAGACCTCAGCAGGAAACATTAGCGCTGAACTTAGTTTTTTATGCATGAATAGCAGCAGAGATGGGAAGTAACGAAGTACAAATACTTCGTTACTGTACTCAAGTAGATTTTTCTGATATTTTTACTTTACTTTACTACTTATTTTAATGGTGACTTTTTACTTCTACTCCTTACATTTTTACACAAATATCTGTACTTTCTACTCCTTACCTTTTAAAAAATTGGCTCGTTACTTTAGTTTTGAATCGTTTCAATGGAGTTACCGTTATTATTTTTCACGTCATCAATACCAAATTCAATCTAATTGGATGGGAATCTACGTTGCATTTGACGCACCAGTACAAGATGAATCGACAGATTCGGCGGTATTCATTGGCGGCAAATCATTGCAGCTTGGTGGCGGTGGCGTTAGCATAGTAGCATGGACGACGAGATGATTGAAAATGAACACAACGGAGATCTAGTCCTATTGGCAGACGTCCATTTAAAATGTAGGCAACGGCATGAAAAAAGTGGTTTCTACTTTTACTTTTATACTTTAAGTAAATTTACAAGCCTGTACTTTGTTACTTTTACTTGAGTAAAGAAGTTTAATCAGTACTTCCACTTTTACCAGAGTATTTTTTAACACAAGTATCTGTACTTTTACTCAAGTACGGAAAGTGAGTACTTTTGCCATCTCTGAATAGCAGTAAAGAACAGGGATGTTTCCCCGCAGGCCTGGAACTGGAGGTGGAGCGGAGATGGATGGAGTTGGTCAGTCCATGACTGCTAAAGTGGACTGCATGAGCTGATACTAGAGCTTCTCTCAGGGACCTGGAAGATGGAAGTCCAGCTTGGATAAACACAGGTTGAGTGAACCTGTCCATGATGAGCAAGCATGAAGCGACAGTGGAGAGGAAAAACTCCCCTTTGGGAAGAAACCTCTGGCAGAACCAGGCTCAACATGGCGGTCTTCTGCCGGACCAGTTGAGATGAGATAGAAATGCAGTCTGGAAGGGATGACACTGATGAACCTTTAGCTACGATGGTGGAGGCGGGGCTGGAGGTGAGTTCAGACATATAGCAACCACTGCCTGCGCTTTGGCTAGCAGACTGAGTTGTGGATTTGGAGACCTTTAAGATGAACTCTGGATGCTGATTGGCCTGTGAAAGAGGCGGATAAGGGTAAGTAATAATTTCTTTAGTTGAACTTCCGCCTTCCTTGTATACAAAAAAGCACAAATTAGCAATAAGGCTTGAACCTGTTAGGAGCCACCTTAGGACTAGGTGTGAGTTTTTATCTAAGCTTTAGTTTGGTTGTTAGTTGGCTTCCTTTGGCTTGCTGTGCATCATCTGTAACACGCTGCTGAATCCTGCAGGTCATGGTCCTGCAGCTGCTGATCCTTGAAGCTCTGTCGCTGTGTTTGCTCAGAAAAAACCCTCAGGATAAGGAGTTGGAAGCAGTGAGGTTTAATTTGTTGATAGTTCCATAAATCTGACATTCAAGTTGTTTTGCAGCAGGAATCAACCTCTTTTAAACAACAGTTTTGTCCCTTTAGCTAAGGGGCGGGGTGCAAGAGGAAAGAACTGCTTTCATAAATCTGTAGGATTGTCGCTGCTACAACATTGCAGTGGTTGGTGGTGTCTCCATAACTCAGCCAGCAGAGCTGATGGGTTCATGCTCTGAATAGCCTAGATAGCCTTCACAGAGCCCTGCATGCCACACGCCGGTGGAGCGGGCGGCTGTAAATCATTGGAGCCATCTGACTTCTATTCTGTGTGTAACGAAGTGTGTTCTGGTTTACAGTGAGGTAACGGGTCCACAATTCAGAGTAAGCTCAACAGTTCCTACCTGCTTTGGAAATATTTCTTTTTTTTAGTAGCATCAGTTTGAAAAAAAAAAAGTCCATTGTTGTCGGCATTACTTTCAGCACTGAATATACACTTTAACCTTTTAACATCCACCTCATTTTGGGTAATCCTCGCCTATTTTGCATACCCAAATGGAAAAGCAAATGACTTCGGAACTGTAAGCCCAAATTACATGTGCAATACTTTATTTGAAAGCTAACACCCTCTAGTTTCCTAATATATAACTTGAAATTGGGTGAATAGAACACATATCAACCTGCATCAGTTCAAACATGACTCAAAGTTGTTGTTTTTTATTTTCGGAAATGATAAGTATTTTTTGAACAGCAGTAATAAAGATATTGTTGAGAAAAGGCAGGTTTTATTATATTATATTTGTTCTACATCGTGTTAACCACAAATGTAGAAAATTTTAGACCTCTAGCTATAACAGTTCCAGAGCTGTGGGGATTGGAATTTTTGGTGTCAGCTTGTAGCTGCACGCAATGGCTCCACCTGCTGGTAAAAATTTTGTCGGTGGAATTTTATGCATTCTGCCTTATTACCCCCACTTAACCGTTTAAAGCCCGATCCAAGAATAAATCAAAACAGAAAATTACTTTTTTTTGGTTTGAAGTCCTTATTTGGCCTTTTAACAAAATATGTAAAAAGAAAAAACAGAAATACATCTTTGATATTAATAATTTATTACTATGCGATAAGTCAAGATAATTTTTTGTGTAGTCTTCTGCCCTCTGTTATCAGGTATATCTGATTGTGTACAATAGGATTCTGAGCAAAGTTTTTACCATTAAATTATGCAAAAGGTGTCAGACGCAAAACATTTCAGAAACCGTATGTATCAAATATGATACAATTGGCATTACAGGGTTAAAGTCGCCGACGACCCGGTGGGTTTTAAGAGGTTACAAAAATATAGGTACTTCGGACAAACCTAATCAAAGAAACACCTGCTTTCACAGAAGTCTGCTTTTCAACGTGCAGCTTTTCTCCTATTTAACGTCACTAGAACTAGGAAAGTAGATCAGACAGCTGCAGCTGATCCAGATGCCGCTGCCTGCGTCCTCACTAGAACTAAAAAAGTGGAGAACATCAGCACGGTCCTGAAGTCCTCCCATTTTTTCCTGTTTAAAATCCCTCTGTTAGTCTATAATTCATTAAATGGCTTAGCTCCAAAATACATTACAGACTGGTTGGCAGTGGATTGACAGCCAGACCTCTTATGTCTACTGGATCTAAGTTGCTCTGCAGAACAAGAAGTCGAACCAAACATGGAGAAACATGATGCTTGTGGAGTATCTCAGTCCAAAAATGTGTTCTTCAGAAACCAAAACAGTTCATTTAATTAATCTAGTGTTTAATTCACTTGTTCTCTTTAGTTTTATACCATTTTAATCTGGAGAAATCTCCCAGAAAACTGCAAAACTACTAAGACATAAAACATAATGAGTGAAGTTTGCAGTCTAACTTTGCTTTCATTATTTGTCTTTTTTTATGTGATTATTTTAAGCATTCATTTGTATTCCCTTTAAACATTACTGGACCACTGCAATATATATTTTTCTTTTTTTTCCCCTCTCTTTTTTGAATTGTCTTTCTCCAGACCTGTCCTGCCTTTATGAGAAAATCTTATGTAAAACTTTATAACGCTGCAAAAGCAGTCTAGAAATAAGTAAAACATTTCTTAAATCAAGCGTATTTAGCCGTAATTTGACTCGGTAAATGAGATGATTTGCCAATGAAATTAGTACTTTTACTCTAAAAATAAGATAATTAGATTATATGCACTTGAAACAATTGTTTTTTCTTATTTTAAATGTAAATTGTCTTGTTCCTTTGGCAAAGTGTCTCACTTACCTTCTCGTTTAAAGAAAAAAAAAATCCCTTATTTTAAGAAAAAAGACTTATTTATATTTCAGTTTTTGCAGTGCAATTCCTCCTGATTTACAGTCTGATTACTGATCAGTCTAGTAGGTTTTCATGTTTTACAGTTCTAAGCTGTTACTTGATGCGTCCATCTAAAAGCTGTAAAACCTCTGACATAGGGGATCATGATCAGAGTGTATATTGGAGCTTTATTAAACCAGTATGTCACAAGTTTTTTCCAGTCACTATTAGACAAGTGATGATGTCATTCGGGTGTCTGCAGGACAGGAGCTAATCTGATTGGCTTAATGGGGCAGCAAGGGGTTTAAAGAGTAAAAGAATAAAAACTATTACAAAAACAGATGCTGGTAGAACTTTAGAACACCAAGTTCTTACAGAAGAGGGGAAAAGAACATTTCTTGTTTGTCAGTCACACATCTGCTTCCCTATTTCAGTCCTGAAGCCATCTCTCATCGATAAAGTATAATCAGCAGGTCAAGTTACTAATTTTCCAAATACATGTTTTGCTGCCCATTCAGAGCTGAGGCAAAGAAATTACAGGGTGGCATCCGCCTAATAGCTTATTATTGGACTGCAAAAGAGCAAGAGATAAAGACGAGATGGAGGAAGAGGATGATCGCCCAGCTGAGGGACACTGGCGTCCGGTGGCATGAATATTCCGTGCTGGCTCGGTTCCATGAGCGATTGTGAAGGCAGATGTTGCTGCGAGGCCCTCAGGCATGAGCACGACGTGATGGCAGCGGGTTTTCCATGGCTGATGCCCAGCCAGCTGCCATCTGAAGTGTCACTCTGCATTGGCAGAGAAGAATAAAAGCCAAAACTAGTCTTGACCAGAAGGACAGGGGGGGGGGGGGGGGGGGGGGGTGAAGTGCCATGTGCCTGCACATGGCACTTCACGCCATGTGCAGGGACAAAAGGATCCGGTGATCTGCAGTCATAGCTGCGCCTGCCAGAGCTTTTCAGGCTGCTGTGGAGGATGGGTGGGCTGAGGGGGAGTTGACAGAGACAAATGGCTGAGCAGAGCGTTGGTCACAGGATGCAGCTGCTGCTCATCAATCGCTTCCTTATTACAATTAGACTGAATGCCACTTTGGGCTTTAAAGAGCAGGGATGGAAAGTCAAGTTTCCCTTCGCTTTATTGATGGGTGCAAGTTTCACATCCTCCAGTGAAGAGCAGCCAGGATCTCAAACTTCCAGAGGAGAAGTCACTCATTTCCTTTCCTTCTGCTGTTTAGAAAGGATCCATTTTGATGGTGAATCTGTTTTAAATAGAGGTTGAAACTAAAAGTGGAAAAATTAAGTTTGATACAGAACCAGCTGAATCAGATAGTGTTATGACATGGGACAGATGGACCAAGAATTCAGGCGAGTCGGAAAATGCTAAGTTTCAAAACATTTAATGACAGTAAAATAAAACTGAATGGGAGCCGGGCTGCTGAGGCTGCAGGAGGGGGGCGGGGCACCACCCAATCACTGACACAGAGTAAACACAGGTAAGTGACCACGATCATCTGACAGGAGATGGTTATCAGAGTGAGTCACTTACCTGGTTTAACAGTTCAGGAATGCAGGATCCAGCTGATGGTAGAAGTTAATCCGTTCCCTGATGCCACAAAGCAACCAGCTGACATCTGGCTCATAGAGCTGCCTCAGAGATCGAGGGAAGAGTGCAAGAAGATTGAAGAGACAGTCAACCTTAGAACCTAAAAGTTTTTGTTTTTTTCTAGTCATACCTGACCACAGAGAGTTTTTCCAACTAAGATCAAGGGAGATGGCGATGCAGCAGAGCAGGAATCTGGGGTTGAACCTACAACTTTTCTTTTTCTGAATACTGTCCCTGTGGAGTGCCACAGAAACATAGAGCAACTACACTCACCGGCCACTTTATTAGGTACCCCATGCTAGTAACGGGTTGGACCCCCTTTTGCCTTCAGAACTGCCTCAATTCTTGGTGGCATAGATTCAACAAGGTGCTGGAAGCATTCCTCAGGGAGTTTGGTCCATATTGACATGATGGCATCACACAGTTGCCGCAGATATGTCGGCTGCACATCCATGATGCGAATCTCCCGTTCCACCACATCCCAAAGATGCTCTATTGGATTGAGATCTGGTGACTGTGGAGGCCATTTGAGTACAGAGGACTCAGTGTCATGTTCAAGAAACCAGTCTGAGATGATTCCAGCTTTATGACATGGCGCATTATCCTGCTGAAAGTAGCCATCAGAAGTTGGGTACATTGTGGTCATAAAGGGATGGACATGGTCAGCAACAATACTCAGGTAGGCTGTGGCGTTGCAACGATGCTCAATTGGTACCAAGGGGCCCAAAGAGTGCCAATAAAATATTCCCCACACCATGACACCACCACCACCAGCCTGAACCGTTGATACAAGGCAGGATGGATCCATGCTTTCATGTTGTAGACGCCAAATTCTGACCCTACCATCCGAATGTCGCAGCAGAAATCGAGACTCATCAGACCAGGCAACGTTTTTCCAATCTTCTATTGTCCAATTTCCAGGAGCTTGTGCAAATTGTAGCCTCAGTTTCCTGTTCTTAGCTGAAAGGAGTGGCACCCGGTGTGGTCTTCTGCTGCTGTAGCCCATCTGCCTCAAAGTCCGACGTACTGTGCGTTCAGAGATGCTCTTCTGCCCACCTTGGTTGTAACGGGTGGTTATTTGAGTCACTGTTGCCCTTCTATCAGCTCCAACCAGTCTGGCCATTCTCCTCTGACCTCTGGCATCAACAAGGCATTTCCGCCCACAGAACTGCCGCTCACTGGATGTTTTTTCTTTTTCGGACCATTCTCTGTAAACCCTAGAGATAGTTGTGCGTGAAAATCCCAGTAGATCAGCAGTTTCTGAAATACTCAGACCAGCCCTTCTGGCGCCAACAATCATGCCACGTTCAAAGTCACTCAAATCACCTTTCTTCCCCATACTGATGCTCGGTTTGAACTGTAGGAGATTGTCTTGACCTTGTCTACATGCCTAAATGCACCGAGTTGCCGCCATGTGATTGGCTGCTTAGAAATTAAGTGTTAACGAGCAGTTGGACAGGTGTACCTAATAAAGTGGCCGGTGAGTGTATACTTCTACTTCTTCCTAAACTTTTCATGTCATGTTTGACAAATGCTTCATAAACAAGCTTAAAAAAGCAACCAACAGCCACCCAGAGAGCAGTTTTTAAAAAACATTTTTTTTATTATATCAGTTTTGAGATGCTATTCCATAAACCAAGCTTTAATTACTACTAAAATGGATTCCATGCATCTTTCTTTAAATATGAGTCGATAAGGTGAATTTAGCTGGATTTTGTTGGAAACAGGAGGCAACGTATGAGTCTGACTTATTGTGAGAGAAAAAAATGAAAGGCGACCTTTGCTCATAGGTTTTAGTTCTAAAAGATTAGTTCAGTTTATTTCTATAGCATCAGTTCACAAGACATGACATTGCTAGAAACCTTAGAGAGACGATTCAATCAGATCATCAAGTCTGTGACTTTGCAGGATTCTCTCATACTGGGTGAGCAGGTAGAAACTTCCAGCAGAAACAGAACCAGGCTCAGTGTGAGCGGCCATCTGCTGAAGGTTCAGAGGAGAAATGGGCAGAAATAGAAAAGGAAGATAGAAGCACTGATCTACAAATATTTTCTATGTTAGAAAAGGTAATGGTAATCTAGCTCCACAGGTGACTCTGTCTGAGAAAGAAATGGTTAAACAGACGAGCTCTGAGTCGGTTTTCACATCAAAAGCCTTGAAATAAGAACATCCATTTGGTCCAAGTAAAATAATAAAATAAAATAAAACATCACTTTCCAACACAAAGACATTTTATCCAAAACCGTGTTTTGTTTTTTTCTCAGTCATTCAGGTCATAGTCATTCCAGAAAAGTCAAAATAAAAAACAATCCACTGGACTTGGTTTCCAAGTATGAAGACGTTTCTCTTCCGTCCAGGAAGCTTTTTCAATTCAAAATGTCAGAAAAAGTGTTGAGTTCCAGGTTTTATACAGTAGGCCAACAAAGCCTTGCTTTTGTTTAGAAAACATGCAAACAGAAACGGACAAAAAGGGTGGTTATAGTTAGAGTGGCTCAGGTTATCCTGAACTATCTCTATAGTTCTGCTGCTATAGGCTTAGACTGCTGGAGGACATAGGGACCCCTTTTTCATCATTCTGCTTCATTCTATCTCTATTCTCCCACTCTGCAGAATCTGTTTGTTCAATCTCTAACGTTCTGCTCTCTCTGCATGATCAAACAGGACCAGTTCAGTGGTTCTGCTATTTCAGGAAGTTCTGAGGCTATAATTATTGACTGGTTGGGCCTGCAGCAACATCAGAAAAACCGACACTCAGAGATAAAAAAAAAAGAAATGTACATCAGTCGGTTACAAACCAACTGATGGGAACAACAAAACCAACACTGAAAATATGCCTTAAATTATTCAACCAAAACATCTTAATATATTCACAGACCCAAAGATCATTTGTTTCTGCTGATTAGTCCTTAAAGTACAACATTTTAGATCTGCTTGTCTGGCCAAATGGCAGAAAAAGATGGTATGGTACCAGATGATGGTCAGAAATCATTGCAAAGCAGCAGCAGTCCACTGACCGACCTAACAGCTTTAAACACAAACTGGCTACTAATATACCCCTTTCCAACTGGGGACGAAACTTGTTTAAACCCGGTAACAATCAGCTTTTGGTGTCAGTGGGAACAGCCCACTGACACATGTCTAACGACTCAGGCTGTGACTCACATTAAAATCCCCTCGGCTCTGATCGGCATGCTGTGGGAACACCAGTGGACCCGATGAATTACGTGATACCATTGAACGCAACGTGCGGAAGTCAACGCACCGCGCCAGTCGCTTCTGATCTAAGAAGCAGAATCAACTCTGTTTACATCGGATAAACATGGAGCAGCTCTGGTGAGAGGGATTCAGACAGATAATGGAGAGAAACAATACAGATGACTGATTATGCCTTGGCTTCCTTCCATGTTGCTCTCCATTGTTTACTTTCCTGATTTCTGTCACTCTGGTGACATCATCAATAATAACTCAGCTTGATGATGTCACCTGACACGCAGCAGTGTGGGAACAGAGGCCACGCAGCCGCCCGCCAGAGAGGGGTAAGACCAGCTTTTTAAGGTGACTGAATACACAAATATCTACATTAAAATAATTTTATACTTTCTTTTTTAAAAATCTGGAAAACGGTTTGATTATTTTCCTTCTTTCATAATTTTTACCTACTTTCTGTTGTTCCTATGAAATCCCTCAGAAATACACAAAAAATTGGAGGAAGGACAAAAAGTTATTTTTAATGGTGAGGGAGGCACTTTACATTTTATAGCTAATTTCAAATACTGTTATACGGTTAACAAAGCACATAGTTTAAATGGATAAAGATTTACTCCTTTTACTCATTTGGAGAAAAAAAAAATCACTCAGGTACTGAAAACATTTGGTCCCAAAAATCTTTTTTTGTTTTTTTTCTATATAGTATAAATTAAAGGTCACTAAATGAAGTATTCTGTAGTAGTGGCCACATTCTGTAAATAAGGAAACAAAAGAGCAAAGTTCAAGCCTTCAATAATAACTGGTAAATAAATAGAATCATATAAATTTTATTACATAACTAGCTTGATTAAAGACATGACATAAAGTGGTTGGATTCTATCAGCCAAGAAATTACACTACAAAAAAATATAAAAATATGAAAAAAGGATTACTCCATCATCTGCAGGTTTCTTTTTTTTGTGTGTCTTTGAGGTTGCAGTAAAGTCACGGGTTTTCTAACATGACTTTAACTGATTAGCGCGGCCTGTAGGACATCCTTTTCTCGGCAGATGAAACTTAATTGGGAGACAGAGACATGATTATGTGAAGCGCTGATTAAATGAGACGACCAAAACCATGTAGCCCCTCTCTATTTTATTCCCAAACATCTGATCATAATCATGGACTCCCATGATAAAGGTAATTACATTATTTAAACAAGCAGAGGACAGCAATTTAAGCAACACAAGAATGAAATAATCAGATGTGATTGTCTTCAGCCATCAGGAGAGAGTTGGCGCCTCAAGGAGAAGCGAAAAGCAGCCCATGGTCTGAGACCTCGCCTGTCTGAGTGGTTAGCCACTCTGTGTGTCTCTGGCTTTTTTTGGGTTTCCAGTAAGGATTCTTTGACAAAGGTTAATATCCAGTGACCCCCCCTCCTTCTCCAGCTAAGCACCCTCATCTTTATCATCTTCCACTTCTATAGAAGCAGAAGGAGTTTAATGCAAACTATGCGCTCAGACACAGAGACTGATGACTGTCCTGAGGATACAGCAGCCCCCTGAAAAATAGACACCAAAACTATATAAATATAAATATTAAACTGAATGTATTTGATGTTTTATAGTTGAAGATTTAAATGAACATTTGTTGGTAGTGATTCTCTCTTCTTGGCCAACCCAAGACTCATAACAGTCTCTTAGTGACATCTGCTGGTCGAACGATCATGAACAAAAAGGTAAAACGACATTCCTTCAAAAAACATCTTAACTTTAATAAGAATATTCTTAAATTTTTTTTTTCCCCAGGACCACTTAAGTGAAAGGACATCATGTCTGGATATGTGATAGAAACATCTGAAGATTCATTTAAAACTTGTTTTTTAGGAGCACCTGTACTTTAGAAAACTTTTCTGGTTAGTACAAGTAATTTCTCCTTTTTTATAAATCCTAAATAATTTATCTTTTTTCTTTTCTTCAGATATATGCCCTTCTTGTAGGATTGTTTTTCAAAATTTAAGTTAAAATAAGATTATTTATCTTTTTATAATCTTGTAATTTTGTTACTGCTATAAATGCTATAAATCTCTTAGGACAAAAATCAAGACACTGGAGGCGATTCAGTTCATCTGCCCGACCGGAACTCAGGAAGTCAAATTCTACATGCGCTCACACTCGTCTCAAAGTTATTCCCCCCGAACGCATCTCAGTTGTATTTATACTTTTTTGTAATATGGTGTGTGTGCTGTGTTGCCTTCTGGACTGTGTGGAAACCAACTATAATGTGTGTTTGTCTGTTTTGGCCCTGGCTTTTCCTAATGTCGTGTTTGCAGGATAGCCTTATGCACATGTTGGAATCTGTGTAGAAAGTTTTGTTCTGAGCTCGTTTCAGATACCTTAAAAGGAAAAATATGTTATTGCCAAGATTGTCTGATGCAAAAACAGTTCTTTCACCTCTGCTCTCCATTGTTATGAAGCTCTAGCGGAAGTTCAATTGAAGAAACTCTGACTTACCTCCATCAATCAGAAGCTGATCCGTCTCTGAAGCGAGCCAATCAGCTTCGAACTACTCCACCACGAAGCCCAATCAGAGTCCTGCTTCCACTTTATAAACTCCCTCAAATTTCACCCCAGCCGCTATCCTGCAATCGCGATGTCGGATTTCGATTCAGACGACAATTCAATTTTCCCTGCTCGGAGAAGCTCCCGTCTAGCCGCTCTCATCTCCTTCTTCCGCGTTCACTCAAGGGTATATTGCCAGGCTCCGACCTAGACTCTGCTCAGATGTCTCAACTAGCCTCCCTCCTACCTCCTCGTGATTCATCTCCCACGCCTTCCGCTCTTCAATCTGCTCCAAACCCTGGCCGCAAAAGACATGCAAGTTCTTCGCTCCCCTCGCCAGGCGCAGGGGGCCTCCCAGTTTTGTCCCAGCAGCAGTCACCGCTACGCCCGCTCCTTCTCATCGTTTCGATGCAGCCTTGGACCTTCTTCAGCTTCCTGATTCATAGCAGCTCCCCGTCTAGCCTCCCTCCGCTCCACCGGACTCTCTCACTCAATCCTTCGACGCTGTCCGCACGCTCCAAACTTGGAAATCCCTGCACTGCCACGTCATCCCTGCCGCTGTCTGCTCAGACGGACCTCCCCCTCCCCTCATTCACATTAGGGAACGCCCGCCCTGGGCCAGCCTTAGGTAGCCTTAAGACGTATTCAACCATGTTTTCATTCATAATTTTCTATCTATTTGAGTTCGCTCTTTATGCTTTGTCTGCCTCTTATTCAGGCACACCTCATATCAACATGCATGCTGATATTTCCACTAGCCTCGTTCTAAATTATTCAAGGGAAATATGTTAATTTAGTCTTTCTTATTCTTCCCTCCCCTGAAGTCGATCAGCAGGTCGCATCAGCAGGTGACGTCACAGTTTTCCTTAAATCATCCGATCTCCGTCTACCAGAGATCTTTCTATTGGCCAATTTTTGGCCGCATTCAGCATCTATCGCGATTACTCAGAGCTTCTGCGGAGGCCATCCGAATCAGTCTGTCCCCGCCGTGCACGCTTCATATATATCGTACCTCAGTCTTAGCAGCCCGTCATCTTACCACCCCTTATTATTACTTCTGATTATCGTTCTGTCTTCTTCATCATCTAACAATTAAAAAAAAATAAATAAATAAATAAATTTCTTTCATTTCCCAGTTGCTTGATCCGGCAATTTCCGTCCCTCTCCTTGGTCAGATTACTGAACGTAGGCTGCCGTTCGGATCTTTGGTCCAGACTGCTTCTAAATTGGAACGGAAATCTTTTCTTTTCTACCTCGACATTATCTATCTCCCGACATGCTCCAAAATTTTACGGATGCTGCATCCGTAGGTTTTGGGGGGTCTTCAGGACAGGTGGTTCGCGGGTTCATGGCCTCTTTTATTCACACCCAATTATCTGCTTGTGTGAGGTCTACCCTTAGCTAGCTTGCCATCGTGGGGCTTTTGGGAAGGAATCGCGTCCGCCCACTGCGATAACATCGTAGTAGTTGAAGCCACTAATAGGTCACTCCTCCTCCCAGTCTCTCATGCCCTTCATCAGAAGCATCACCTGGCAGCAGTCACTAACGTTTCATCATCTCAGCGCGTCATTTTTCAGGCATTCTAAGAACTTTCATTTCGCCCAAGGGTTACCCTACGTCCACTCATGGTTCCTTCACCACCTCAGGATACTCTTAGAATCATGTGGCCTTCCCTCTAGTAGGTAATGTGGGCATTCGTTCTGGACCAAGCAGCTGCATCGCAGCTACTCGCAGGGTTCTGAGGCTTCCCTCAGCTCTGGGCCGATGGTTCATCAGCCTTTACCTCATTCATCCGCCCAGAACTCTCACCAATTCTCGCAGCTCAGCGCTCTCTCTGCCTCTAGGTAACTCTATTACAAATACTGGTGGTGGTTCAACTCATTCTCATAATTTTCTGACCTAATCACGACCATCCTCTAACCTATTTTCTACTCCCACTCCTTATCAGTTTTCTTCATTATTCCCTGCTTCATGCAGTCTTCCATGCTGTCTCCTTGCTATATTCATGCTGTCTTCATTCTGGCTCGCATTCATGCAATCTCACCTTTTATGTCAGGCATTTACATGCATTCTCCTGTGGGTCACGTCACGTCTGGTCTGTGTCTCGTCATGCATCCTTTACGCCATTTAGCATGCATTCCCTAATGCATCAATATGCACCATGTCTGTGTCTCGTCATGTCATTGTTCATATATGTTATCATCCGCAAGAATCATCCGCAAGATCATTATCAGACTTATCCGCAAGATCATTATCAGACTCATCCGCAAGATTCATTATCAGACTCCTCCGCAAGATTCATTCCCTGATGCATCAACATGCTCCCTATCTGTGTCTCGTCGTGTCTCGTCATGCATCCTTAACGCCATTTTGCATGCATTTCCAATGCATTAATATGCACAATGTCTGCGTCTCGTCATGTGTCTGTATCCCGTCATGTTATATGTTCTATATGGACTCATCCGCAAGATTCATTATCAGACTCATCCGCAAGATTCATCATCATCATAATGGGATTCATCATCGTCATCATCATCGTCATCATCCGCAGGATTCATCATCATCATCATCATCCGCAGGATTCATCATCATCATCATCATCCGCAGGATTCATCGTCATCCGCAGGATTCACCGCCGTCGTCATCCGCAAGATTCATTGTTATCATCGTCGTCATCATCATCATCATCATCATCATGGGATTCATCATCATCATCGTCATCTGCAGGATTCATCATCATCGTCATCCGCAAGATTCATCGTTATCATCGTCGTCATCATCATCATCATGGGTAAGTTATCATCATCGTCATCGTCATGGGTAAGTCATCATCATCATCATCATCATCGGTAAGTTTTCGGCGTCAACCGTGGTCGCCATCCTCATCAACAACCTGGCTCGGTAAGTTGTTTGCAAACCTTCTCAGCATTTCATTACGCATTCTTTATTCTGTCCCTAGTGTATGCCCTACGAGCATACGGACTCTCCGGCCTCGACCTCGGCTTTTTGGGGGAACATCCCTATTCACATTCATCTACTCATGCATGTTAAAGCATAATTCAGCATGAATGTTCCTGCCGAGGTCTGAGCGCCAAAAACTATACTTTCTTATCAATAAATTCTTCTAATTATCTTTTCTCTCTGTATGAGTTTTTCAGATTGAAATAAAGCTCTAGCGGAAGTTCAATTGAAGCAACTCTGACTTACCTCCATCAATCAGAAGCAGATCCGTCTCTGAAGCGAGCCAATCAGCTTCGAACTACTCCACCATGAAGCCCAATCAGCGTCCTGCTTCCACTTTATAAACTCCCTCAAATCTCACCACAGCCGCTATCCTGCAATCGCAATGTCGGATTTCGATTCAGACGACAATTCACCCACCTCCATCCCCTTCTCCGCCATCGCAGCTGAATCGTCCTCCATGACACGACTTCACCTCAACCTCATCAGAGAGTATTAATCCCAGTTGTCACTATCCCTCGTCTCATCGCATTGGTCCGGCAGAAGACCACCATGTTGAGCCCTTTTTTTTTTTGTTGTCATTTTGTAGACACAAGTAAACAAAAAGAAACTTTGTTAAGAACATCTCTTTAGACCATTTCATTTTTTAAAGTGCAGCTTTGATAAGGTAAGCAGCAGTGATAAAAAACATTGTGATGAAAAACAGTAATGTAAACATATGACTGTATAGTTACAGTTCTAACATTAATTTTTTTTCTTCTGTAGAAGGTGGTGAGGATGGGTGGGGGCAGGTGGGCTCTCCTCATCCTCCGCAAGAAGTACATGCGCTTTTGTGCCCTTTTGATCAATGAGGTGGTGTTTCCATTCCAGGTGAGGGTGTCTATAATGTGCACCACCAGGAATTTGGTGCTATTGACCGCCTCTACAGCTGAGCTGTTGATAACCAGTGGAGCGTGGTTAGACTGGTTCTTCCTGAAGTCCAAGATGATCTCCTTCGTCTTCTCCACGTTTAGGATCAGGCTGTTATCTTTGCACCAGTCCACCAGCTGCTCCACCTCCTCTCTGGAGTTCTGCTCGTTGTCGTCCCTGATAAGGCCCACCACTGTGGTGTCGTCTGCAAACTGCACGATATGATTGATGGTAAATTAAGCTTCTAATTTCTTTAATTCCCCAAAATGTGTATTTTTTAGTTGTCCCACCTTTTGTTTTTAAATTCAGTCAATAAAAACAGAACTTTTAGACAGACTTAGATTTTATTTTGTCATTTTGTATGATGTTCCAGTTAAAGCATTTGTTTACATAGTGTTTTTTGGGGGGGGGGGGTTCATAGGCCAACCAATCACAGGCGGGCGTCTAAATTTTGCAGGCTGCGACTTGGGGAGGACCCTTGGAGCACTTCCTGGTTACGAACGACGTCATCCGTTTACCCCAAAAACAGGGGGCAAACAAAACCCGACAGCTCAGAAATAGGGAAAGAAAAAACAAAAACAAAAAAAAGATATGGAATTTTTTTTTTTATTTTTTTTTTTTATTGTTATTGGAGGAGGAAGTCGTTTTGACGGCTTGCGGCAGCAAAACCTCGCGGTTTTTTCTCAGGCTGGCAGTGGCGGGGAAAAGGAAGTTTACCTGTATTTTTCTAACCCAAGGGGCCTGCTAATGATCAGTTAAACCAGCATTAAATAACGCTTGTCAGCAGATTGATGAATATTTTAAATTAATTTAATTTTTTTAATTTTTTTTTTATTTGTTTTAAAAATTTATAATTAATTAAATTTTTTTAAAAATTTAAAAAAATTTAAAAATTTTTTAAAAGTTTTTTGAAAAAATTTAAAAAAATATTTTTTTTAAATTTTTATCCCCCCCATGGATTTTTTTTAATTATTTTTTAATATAAAATATTTTAAAATAAAATTAAATATTATTTTTAAATATAAATTAATTAATTTTATAAATAAAAAAAAAAAAAAAAAAAAAATAATTATACTAAATTATAAAAATAAAATTATATAAAAAAAGGAAAAAATAAAAAAAAAAAAAAAAAAACGAAAAAAAAAAAATAACAATTAAAAAAAACAAAAACAAAAGAAAGACTAAAAAAAAAAATAAAAGCACTACAGCCCCCAAAACCAGGCCCCCTCAAACATCCCTACTTTAAAAATCCGGCCCAAAATACATGCCCCCAAATAAAGAACTGTTACAGTCTTTCTCCATAACCCCCCGTCGCCCAATTTTTTGCCCCGGAGGGGCTACCCGACACCATTTCATTTAGAAGGGCACATTTTACACATTTTAATCCAAAATTTTAGCTGTTATTTCAGGTAATGAAAAAATTTTAGTAAAGTCATTATTTTTTTTTTTCATTTTTAAACTTTTAAAATCATGCACCGTCAATTGGGGCGCGATTGGGCGCCCCCCAAACCCTGATGGATGATGGGTGAACGTGGAGAGAGGCACCCCCACCCCCCAATGACAGGTCATCTGTGTGGCATCGCGCCAGTCCACAGCACCACCAGGGGCTCCGCTCTTTACATTTATGTATATTTAAAATATATATTAAAATATAGTTTTAAAAAAAATTTTTAAATATATATAAAATATATACTATATAATTATTTATATAAATATATTTAAAATAATTTTATAAAATATGTTCTCTATAAAAATTTTCTGATATCTTTGTAAATAGTTGTAGAAGTTAATTTTAAAATCTAATGTCAATACTTAAAAATGTTTTTAATAGTTTATTGTAAATACTTGCTTCTCTAAAAATAAACTGATGTCACTGAGTTGTTCTAAGTTTACTTAAATTATAAAGAAGTGATGAAACAGATAAAAGACTTTAAGAACACACCGACAACAATAACTTTTATAAACAATTTAATAATTTAATTTAATAACAGCAACACATAACCTGAACTTGTTAAAAAAAAAACACCAAAAATAATAATGTCTGTCCACCATCCTCTCCAATAAATGAAATTATCTGTCCATCCTATCCCGCTTCCCTCTGCCATCTGATATCCTCCCTGATTAAATCCACCAACTCGTCTCTCCTTCTTCTCTTACTCCTTTCCCTCCTCTCTCCTGGCCTCTCATCCTCATTCTCTTCCTCATCGTCAACCTGGTGCTGCTCAGCCTCTGCAGCACCTGGCCCTGCTGTGTCCTCAGGGATGGAGGCAATTAGGACAGGTGGGGCATTAGGGGGCCTCTGTCCTAATACCTCATCCATGAGGACAAACCAGGGCCAGGTGAAAAGACTTTGGAATGGTAACCTGGAGATTACTTTTTTAAGCTTACTCAAAATTAACATGAATATAATAAATGTAAGATGTAATTTCCCTACACACACCACACACACACACACATATATATATATATATATATATATATATATATATATATATATATATATATATATATATATATATATATATATATATATATATATATATATATATATATAGTGTGTGTGTGTGTGTGTGTGTGTGTGTGTGTGTGTGTGTGTGTGTCCCATTACATTATCCAAACCTGAACATACTTTGTATTTTTTTTAAGTTGTCCCACACAAGGATCACTTCTATCACAAATATGAGATTTACAAAAAGTGGCATCTGAGCATCATTTGATGTGATCAAATTATTATATATTTGTACGTTGGTGTTTGAACAGGACTTCTTTTAACTTGTGTGACTTTTACATAGAAATGCAACATGTAGATGGAACTCTGCCTCAACTCTTCGCTCCATCCGACTGCAGCAGTATTTTTGGCCCCGATGATGAAGTGGTCATTTTATCCACTCCTCTGTCTGCTCCCTGGAACAAAATGACATGTAAAGCATATTTCTGTTATGTCAACAGGCAAAATGACTGTTCTGTATAATTACACTGGTATTGTTCTTCAAGTGAATTATACTTTAAACCGTATTATACTGTACTGTAAATTAACTATACATTATTCAGTATTAAAACAAAACGTTTACAGTATTAACAGCCCAGTACAGCTGGACTAATGTTATTTCTTCAGCTGCATTAAGCTTTAAAAGTTCTAATACTTTGTAATAAACTGTTTGAGAATAAAATGATTAGAGAGGGATAGGTTAGCTTTAAGCTTTAGCTTTAGCTGGTCCTACACATCCCGGTGGCTCCGTTACCGTCATGTATTTTAATAGATGTTCATTTAAAAAAAGCAAAAACAAACTACTTACATTTAAAGGTGTTCTCCGCTCTACTGCCGGCGCTGCTGCTGCTTTCGGTTGTCCGTAACTTCAAGAAAATCCGACTTTCTTCTTCTTTTTCTTCAACTACAAAAAAAAAAAAAAAGAAGCCAGGAAGTGCTCCAAAGGCGTCCTCCCAAGTACGCAGCCTGCGAATTGAGACGCAGCCTGTGATTGGTTGGCCTATAGAACCCCCACATTTGCTCTCACATTTCCAAACACAAGTTCGTTTTGGCACAAATATCTCGCAAGGAATGTGACAAAAGTCAAAGCGTGGTGTCAACGTGCTGTGTCTCGCGAGAGCGCGTTTGTGTTCTTGAAGCAGCAGATTCAAGAAGCTGTAATGGCTAAATTGAGGTTGTAATGCAAGATTAACATATGCAAAAAAATAATAATTACAAATAAACTATCAATAATCATTTGTCAGTTGTAATTTTATTTGTGTAAAACTATATGAACACACCAGTAAATAGCTTTTTTGTGCATTCACATTTAAATCAGATTTGAGTGAAAATCCTCTTCAGGTGAAGATTGGACTGACAAGTGTAATTTTTTTTTACATGGTCTTGCCTGATATTTCTTTTAGTGCAACTTCAAATTCAGTTTGTGTGTGTGCGGTTTTTCTTTACAGCAGAACATTTTGGCATACAAGTTCAGATTTTTGTGGTACAAATTCTCACTTTGCATTCTCAAGTTTTCACATTAAATTCACAAGTTCGTTCATTTTGGCACATATTTACCTTCATACGTTCAACCTGGTTTGCAGTTAGAGTCGCAATCTCGCCATCTTTTTCTGTTGGCATGCATTCCATGGTATGTTGCTGCGACTCTTCGTTTGCATCAATATCTGTCTCCCAATCTATTGTGTCCTCTGATTGTCTTTCTTGGCGATGCTGTTAATCTTGAATCTTAAAAGGCCACATAGCAAGTTGAGCTACAATACTGTTCATGCTTGTAAGCTTGTCGGCCTGCTTCCGCAGTTCTTGCTGATGTATCTCCACGAAATTTGCGATTTCCTCATCCTTTTTGGCGGACGTCTTAAAAGAGCTGCTACGCCATCTGAAATTAAGCATCCGGTCATCCTGTGTAAAAACATGCATGCAGCAACATTAATTCTACGTTACATTCACCGTCTGCTTGGTCATACAGGAAGAAACCACATGTTGGCCAGGCTCCATTAGAGATACTGGATAATCAATGCAAACTCTGCTTCCAGAAAGATCCTGTCTGACTGTGTCACCTGCAGAAGAAATAGAGGAAAGCTTCTGGAACAAAAAATGGCCGACCTGCCCCAGGAAATGGTAGCACCAGATAAACCTCCATTTTAGCCCCATTGATGTTAAAACAGGCAGAAGTCTTCTCAAATGTTATGGAGTATTATTTACTTGCCCATCTAGTCGTGGCGTGCATTTGGAGATGGCTCATACCCTTGACACGGATTTTTGCATTAATGCACTCAGGAGATTCATCTGCAGGCGGGGTCCAGTCTTTTCCATCGGGTCAGATAATGGCACAGATTTTGTGGGAGCCAAAAGAGAGCTAAGAGAAAGTCTGGCTGCCTTAAACCAGAGTAAAATCCAAAAGGCTCTGGTGCAGGATGGCATAAACTGGCATTTCAATATACCTGCTGCTTCACATCAAGGTGGCACCTGGGAGCGCTTGATCCGTTCAGCCAGGAGTGTACTCAACTCAGTTCTAAAACAGGTTGTAGATGATTAAACACTGCAAACTGTTTTCTGTGAGGCTGAAGCCATTTTGAATGACTGACCAATCACTTTGCGTTAGGAATCCAGTTTGTGTGGGTTGTGTTTTTGTTTGTTTTTCCCTCCACCACCAGGTGGCGCCTGGTTCTCACACACCTGCGGATGGTTGCCTCATTACCTGTGGAGGACTCTTAAGCTGCTGACTGCCACTACCTCGACGCCAGAGTGTTTGCCAGTTTTGGTTACTCTAGCCAATCTGAGTTTTGCTGAGTCAAACTGAGTTTTTGTCACCTGAGTCTTAACCTTGCTGTTTTTTGTCTTTGCC
The DNA here is from genome assembly GCF_016077235.1 of Cyprinodon tularosa. Classification (NCBI taxonomy): domain Eukaryota; kingdom Metazoa; phylum Chordata; class Actinopteri; order Cyprinodontiformes; family Cyprinodontidae; genus Cyprinodon; species Cyprinodon tularosa. Next base: position 486,446 of record NW_024038809.1, read on the forward strand.
TCTCGTCAGGAAGTCTTCCTGCAAACGGAATGTTTTGGATCTTCTCCCCCCTGGAAGGATTGTCTGAGCATCAAACTGAGCTGAGGATTCAAACAGGTGGTTTGGATCAACTTTTCCACAAGGATTGTTTGAGCTTCACACTGAGCAGGGGACTCATCTCCACAAGAAACCGTTCTAGTACCATAGGAAATCTAAGTAGCAATCTGCTCCTCCGTTCCTCAAGCAAACACCTCAACCTGGGTAAACCCTGTCCGCCCTCCAACGAGCAAGTCAATTACTGGAACAATCCACACCGATTGGATTCAAAGAAAGACACCTTTTCTGGAAGCCTGAGTCCTGTAGCCTTTATTCTCTTTTACAAATCGAAACACAAACTTCCCTCTGAGTTTAAGTAACCACAGGATGTTCCCCTTCACTTTTCAGTCTCGGTTCGCCAGTTCAGAGCAGCACTGGACCCTTCTCTACCAGTTCATAATAAACCTGTTAAACCTTCCCCTGGTCTCTCTGTTTGGTTTTCTGCATGTGGGTCAGATCTTTGGATAAAATCATGACACTTTGGTCTCTGAGAATCCAAATGATTTAGAAGCCCTCTCACCAAATCACATTCTGACATTAAAGAGGAAACCGGATCTGCCATCTGCACTGTTTCAGAAACGAGACCTGTACCTCAGGCGCAGGTGTAAGCAAGTACAGTATATGGTTGAACTATTTTGGAAAAGATGGATCTCTGAGTATCTGCCATTACTGCAGGAAAGACAAAAGTGGATGAAAGGGAAAAGAAAATCTCTCCTGGAGAGATTGTCCTGATTGCAGATGCTACTGCAGCCAGAGGATGTTGGCAGATGGGGAGATTCCTGGTAGTCAAAGCTGATGCATGAAGCCTGGTTCGTTCAGTGCAACTTCAGACCAAAACCAGTGTGTTGGAAAGGCCAGTGACAAAGCTCTGTCTGCTCCTGGAGGCATCTACAGACTAAAGACATCCCTATTCCTTCTATTATCTCTCTCTGTCTCTCTCTCTATATATATATATATATATATACATATATATATAGCAAATACACACCAGGAAGTTCCCCAAATTGTCCCAAATGTAAAATAATTACCGGGACTAGAATTCACTGTTTATGGGAGTGTAAAATTATAGAGGCATTCTGGCAAGCAGTATGTCAAGAAATTAGCTCCGCTATAGGACAGGCACTTCTCCCTAGCCCAGTCATGTGTCTCCTTGGGTTTATACCCAGTCATCTGGATACTCATAAAGAAACTGTGCAATTTCTATTGATGTTGGCCATAAAATCAATAATACTTAAATGGGTTGGCTCTGATGCCCCTTCAATCTAGCCTCGTGAGACCATCCTGATCTCGCGAGCTTTCAAGGTTTTACTAGCTAATCACTCTTCACTCTCTGTTGAAGAAAATTTGGAGCCGTTCACCAAACGAACGTCCAATCAGCGTTGGCTTTGAGGCGGGTTGAGGTGTGACGCAACGAGAAGCGCGACAGTTCAGTCTAAAGAACATGGCGGCTTCAGCCGATGAAACTAGCGTTAGCGTGGCTATCGAGCAAGTTTTATTGGAATTACAGAGTATTTCTTCACTGAAAGAAGAGCAAAACACTGCTCTGGAGGCTTTTCTCAGAGGAAAAGATGTTTTTGCTCTTCTCCCAACTGGTTTCGACAAGAGTTTGATCTATCAATTGGCTCCTCTTCGTCGTCGCTCTGTTAGTACGTCATATGCTTCGTTGATCTGATTGGTTTATTTGGCCCGTCTATCACCAACATAGGCCAATCAGCTAACCAGTATTTTCGTCCCTTCCCAAAATTACTTCAACAGAAGGTTTCCAGATGGATATGCGGAGCAAATCCATCCGGCGGAGTCAGGTTACCTTCAATCCAGTTATGGAAAAATGTGCTTTTATTGTACTAGAAAGATTGAGATACTGTATGAATGGGAAATTTCATGCTTTAAAAAAAATATAAGAACGTATTCTTGATTACTTCAAAATCTCAAAAATGAAAAACCAGTAATGTGAATCTGAATGACGTGTATGTATAAATTGGTTATGTTTTTCATATGATGCTGTAATTTATGTATATGCCTCCGATTTTTGATTTTGTCTTGTTTTTTGTATCAGTGCTGTATAAGTTTTGCAATGTTATTGTTCTTTCTTTTTCAGTTTTTGTATAAATGTTCAAAAATACCTAATAAACATAATTCATAAGAAAAAAAGAATAGTTCCTTTAGTTAGAGATATAATTATGATTTAATGCACAATTAGGGGCTGGCGTGTAGGAGCTATTTCTACATTTTGTTTGTTAAATCTTGGAATTTGGATTATTTATTTTGATTTGTTATTTAGAATAGTATTTGTTTTGTCATTCACTTAATTAGTTAATTAATTTTAGCTTGGGATGTGGGTGTTTCACAGTATAAATAGGTAGGTCTTAGGTAGCTCGTTATACACGTGGGCGGTCATATGTTTTTTTTTACCAGTTCTCAGTCTCAGTTTTCAGCCAGCACATAGATGCCGATTCTTAGACACTGAACAATCTAGAATGGGATCAAACAAACTGCTTAAATGTGGAGGTGATTCCTTACCTGACTGTTTTCTACAAACAGCTTTTTTTCATCAAAAACTGTCAAAATAATCACGAAATCACCATGTTCTACCAAATGATTATCAAACCAAAACAACCAGATTAATGCCCTTAATACCAAACACAGTTAATGCACCTACAAACACCATGAGGCCACATTATTTGGTGTTCCTGGTGAAGATTTTTACAAACCCTTTAGATCAACGTCTTTTATAGGAGCAAACAAAACATGGAAGAACCTTTGGAACAACCTACCCTTTAATTCAAGCACATTCACCATCACCATTCACCTTTATTTATTTTACTTACGGAGTATATTTTTTTGCTTAGTTTTTTTTTTTATCTTTTATTTGTAAACAGCTCCATTTTGTGTGTTTGTTTTTTTTAGAAATGAAAGATTGCAAATGCGCTCCAGCTCTACATGTTTACGTCTGTAAACATAGAACACGCTCCCTTGTGACACTTAAGTTGAATGAATTCAGTTCACACAGAAGATGACATATTTGGAAATTAGATCAACCACGCAAAAGAATCAGATTTCCTAAAAAGAAATCAGAACTGTGCATTAATGCCTGCAGTGTGAATGTAGCCTTAAACGTGTTCATCAAGACATGACAATGGCCGAGGTTCAGAAGTTCATTTAAAGCTGCTTAATTTATTCCAAAACCAGTTTAAATGTGAGTTTAGGATCATCAATCCATTTAAATCCATTTTCCCCTTTTCTTTTGATAGAATATAGAGCCGGAAACATTAACTAGTTGGTTTCTGCTAAAAGGAGAGAGCAATGCAACCCTAAGGGACTAAGTATGGTAGAGATATAAAGGTATAGTTTAAAGAAGAGAAAATCACCCTAAAGGTACACTATGCAACCGGTGTTGATTTTCCAGCGAGGCTCCCCCCAGAGGGCGAAAGTAAAAGTGCACTGTGGTAAATATGCACAGCTGTTCTCCTGGTTTCACCGTCAAGCCCGGCGTGGTTGTTTTGAGCTTAGCAGACAGGCGAATGCAACGAATGAGTAAGCATCTGACGCACGTGATGCGCTGCAAGCGCGCTGCTGCTCAAGATGGAAAAATTGAATTTTTGCTGCTCGACGCACTGCGTCAACCAATCAGAGAAGCTGATCTGGGAGCTGGCAGGGAGAGCGCTATGATCACTCCTCTTAAACAGTTTGTTGACGCCTAAATTAACTTAAAATGCAGAATATGTTGGCTTTTATTATCCTGCTGCCTGCAGTTTGGATTATTTAGATGAAAAACACCTACCAGCTGCCGCGGTGAACAGCGAGGAGGCGACCCGGCCAGAGGCTGCTGATGAAGGGATTCCTACTGTCGGCGCACCGCTGGTATGTGGGGGTCTGAGCAGCTCCGACAGAAAAAATATTGTAAGGCAGGATGATAATCTGAATGAACTGACTGCACTGATTACGTTTTCAGGTGTATTTTCTCACTTAAAAACATATTAAAACTACTTTATTCCCACTGATCACAGCAAATATAGCTGCAAGGCAGAGAAAGGATAGTGAAGCTCCGCCCAACGCGCGTCAGACACACTTTTGCACCGCGCAGCCAGAGCAGCAAAGCTGCTTCAGCCGCGCGTCAGAACTAAACTGGTACAAGCAGCAAAAATGAAGCAGCAGACGCGATTTTGCTGCTTTTGCTGCGTCCGGTGTGAAAGCAGCACTGCACAAAGATCGCCACTGTGCTAGCAACAAGAATGCTTTTAACTGGGGGGTGTAGCAGTTCTCGCCGTAAAGCAAGACCGACTCTCGCGAGACTTCTGAGCCTGTGGGTGCGGGTCGGTGCTCCTGCAATTGCAAGTACGGTATTTCACCCACAGACCACCAGGGCGGCCGAGAATACCTTTGTTCAACCTGAAATGACTCATTTAATCATCCAAAACGTTATGGAACACATTAATTAACTGAAAAATGTTGCATAGTGTGCCTTTAAATCGTTTTAGTTTTATTCAAATTAACCAAAGCTGTTTGCCTTTGGGTTCACTAAACATTTAGTTCCTGCTATCTTCATAGTTGATTGAAATTTTTACTGTTTTATTTTAACTTTAATCTTTAATTATCGTCCCATATTTGTTTGTTGTTCTTTGTGTGGCTCAGTGTTGATGTGTCCCTTCTGCTCTGCTGCTAAACTCCCAGATTGTCTATAAGGTCAATAAAATGAGAAGAACTGCAGGAGGAACGTCTCACTGTCCTTTTTTAAAGCTAATTTGTTTTGACACTGCAAGGTGACAAGAACAATTGTTCTGTTATCATGAGCTGTCAGGTCAGACCCCCAACGGGGAAACAATAATAACCACCAATCTGCCAAAGCTCTGTACTATAGTAATATTAGGACTCTTGCTCCATTTGACTTCAGTTTGGTTTATTTATAAAGAATCAATTTACAACCACTTATTTCAAGACACTTTACCAGAAAATACAAACAGATCCTGTTCACATTACTGCAATGAAACCTTTATTATAGTGAGAAATAACAGATGAAGATAGAACGACAGGAAGCATACTTCAACAGAACCAGACCCAGTAGGGGACTTGTTTCTAAAATAGAAACAAGTCCCAACAAATGTCATCTAAAGGCAATTAACATGACAATTTTAATACAGAAACATGTAACAGAAGTAAAAAAAAAACACAGAATCAAATCTCAACACAAACATCCGGTTAGATCCTATTTACAATATGGTAAAGATAAATTTAGTGAATTCACAGAATTCAATCCAAGGAAGCTCAGCCAATCACATCCAGTCGTCAATGTTGCTGCAGTGCCTCCTCCTGACCGTGGAGAGGAAAACCAGCTTCAAGCAGGAAGGAACCTCCAGTAGCTCCATGTCAGCGCCCATCTACTGCTGCTGAGCGAGTCTTTAACAGGACAGCAGACGTTCGACAGACACAGAGGCGCCGGTCCAAGGAGCAGATGACCTTATCCAGTGGCACGGGAAGGGGGGTGCTGCGGGGGCTGCAGCCTCCCTCGTCATAGCATCAGCCCCCCATGGTGGGGGGCTGTGGGTAACATAATATTGTACTTAAAAACATGAAATTATTTATGTATTTATTTTTTAAAAGACTGTGTTTGATATGGGATTAAAATGATGGGCTGTGTATAAGATATAAACTAATGATTCATTATTTTAATATTTCATAAAAAACTAGGCTACTCCCCCGGAAGCTTCCGCCACCTCACATTCACTGCATGGCTAGCAATAGGCAGCAGAAACGTATTTCTGACTATTTCGAGGTAATTAATGGTTTTAATTCCCCTATACTGCCGCCGAGCATTTATTTAGCGTTATTAATTTTGTTATTTATTTCTATATGCTGTGCCTATTCGTCGTAGTCCTGTGGCTGAAGAAGTCTACGCTAGAATAAGGCTGCATATCACTAAATATTATGTCTGTATTAAGCTATTTAGTGATAAAATATGAAATTAGTTTTTTTTTTTTTGTGTGTGTGTTTTGTTTCAGATATGAAATCATTCCCCATAACCATAGTCGAATGGACTTTCAAGATGTTCAATGCTCAGTTTAGGCTATATTTAGGCCATGTTTTATTCAAGTATTCCTGATCCTGTTGATTGGGAGCTGTTGTTTGTTTTGAATGATTAAAAGAGAAGAAATCAAGTTTAAAATGTTCATGCTTTGTTCCGATGCATTTTAAATGGCAGTTTTTGGCGACAAATGTAGGCCTACAATATTATGTTAAAAATGTCAGCCACAGCCCTCAACATAATGACGTCACGTGTGTTTTCCAATCCAGCCATCAGCCCCCCTCGCTTGAAACAGCTTCCAGCGCGCCTGACCTATCTGGAAAAAAAGAACAAGAGTTAGTGAACGAACACGATAGTCTGTGACATTTAAACACATAAACACTGGGAGAGGTGTAACTTTAACCAATAGAAGAGGGAAACACACAGGGAGAACCTAAAGTTAACATAAGTGATAACTGTAAACAATGCTTGGAGAAAATGCCTGAAAATGTTGCATTTGTTGGAGTCTTCAGTCTATGGAAGTAAATCTGTGGGATTTGAATTAAAAATGCTACTGAAATTTAAATGTTGTATTTTTCTACTTACTATTTCAGTGTTAGAATATATTCACAACACATTTTTGACCTAAAAAAAAAACATTGTTTTATTTCTACACAGTTGAAATTTAATTTGTTATTTTCGCTTCAAGCTAAAAATTCCCATTACTATTTCAAAGTGATTACATTTTCAATACTTATTTTTCAGTTTAATTTTTGAGTGTTAAAAAAATCTGCATATAGAAAATAAATTTAAATTCAGAGTAAAAAGGGAAGGGTTACTTCAGGTCACAGACATTAGCAATGGATTGTGGCGTCCAACACCCAGCCAATCCCGTTACGTTTTCTTGGTCACGGGACGTGACGCATGTGGCGCTCATGCGGTAAGGAAAACCAGCTAACGCTACCTCAACTACAGAAAAAGGAAAGTAATAAACTCACCGTTGAGTTAGCGTTAGCTTGCATGACCGGCTCCGTGATGCTGGTTTACCTACAGTATGAGCGCCACAAGCGTCACGTCACATGACCAAGAACACGTAACGGGATTGGCTTCCTTTTTACACTGAATTTAAACGCAGAATTTAAGACGGTGAAATAGAGCCAGTTGAATCTCAGGAAGCTGAAAATATTGAGTTTGAATTTTGAAAGGTTGAATTTTTTTATATGCAGATTTTTTTAACACTCAAAAATTTTACTGAAAAATAAGTATTGAAAATGTAATCACTTTGAAACAGTAATGTGAATATTTAGCTTGAAGAGAAAATAACAAATGAAATTTCCACTGTGTAGAAATAATGACAGAATTTTTTTAGGTCAAAAATATCTTAGCACTTAAATTTAGGTGGCATTTTTAATTCAAATCACAGCTTTACTTTACACAGATTTACTTCCATACAGTCGGTCATTTCTCTGCTTTAATAGGTTTTGAAAAACTTCAAAGATCAACCAGGCCAAAATTCTCCCATATTGGATCAGATGCTGCTTCTTAACTGTTTCTCTGTGGTTTAATGGAAAAGTCAGAATATGTGCCATCAGAATTTGAATAAAAAATACCTCTGAAATTTGAATGTTGTATATTAGTGCTTACTTTTTCAGTATTAAAATAAATTCAGAATATATTTTTAACTTTAAAAAAATTCAATGTCATTATTTGTACATTAAAAAAAAATTCAGTGTAATTTTTTTTACATGGTTGCAATTTTCAGTTATTAAAAAAATTCACATTCCTATTTCAAAGTGATAAAATTATCAATATACATATTTTTCACAGTCTAAATTTTCAGTGTTAAAAAATTCAGCATATAAAAAATTCAACTTTTCAAAATTCAAATGCAATATTTTCGTTGTCCTCCAATTCAACTTGCTCGAATTCAGTGTCTCAAATTCAGCATCTAAAAATTCACTGTAAAAATGGCCAAGGTTACTTCAGGTCACAGACATTAGCAATGGATGTCCGATTCCAACATCCACCTAATCACGTGACACAACTGTCATATTGAAGAAGTACCAGTATCACCCAGGCTGGCGACCATGGAGGCGAACTCAAACCCAACGGTGAGTTTACTGCTTTCATATTTCTGTAGTATGTTTTATTTTGCGCATGAAGTTTGATACATTATCAATATCAAGCACAAATAAATCTACAATTTGGTAGGTAACTGGTATTTTGAATGATGTTGTAATGACAATAAATTTCTTAATTAATTCATAAATGAAGTCACCTAACAATACAGTAGCTGATCAGAGTGGGGTCGGAACTGTTCACAGCCCCTCTTTGAAGCACACAAGGCAGCCATATTAGCTTACTACATTAGCGGTAGCATCTCCTGAAAAATTACAACTTTACTAAGACTGCCTGGAAAAGTACACCAATAAAAAGAAATGGGGGGGGTGCTCGGAGGTAGCGAGAAGTAATATGCCGGCACTACACAGTGTAAGATTAACAACGGCCCAAACCAGTGTTTTAAATCGGGCTTTAAGATAATGTATCAAACTTCATGCGCAAAATAAAACATACTACAGAAATATGAAAGCAGTAAACTCACCGTTGGGTTTGAGTTCGCCTCCATGGTCGCCAGCCTGGGTGATACTGGTACTTCTTCAATATAACGGTTGTATCACGTGATTAGGTGATGTTGGAATCGGACATCCATTGCTAATGTCTGTGACCTGAAGTAACCTTGGCCATTTTTACAGCGAATTTTTAGATGCTGAATTTGAGACACTGAATTTGAGCAAGTTGAATTGGAGGACAACAAAAATATTGCATTTGAATTTTGAAAAGTTGAATTTTTTATATGCTGAATTTTTTAACACTGAAAATTTAGACTGTGAAAAATATGTATATTGATAATTTTATCACTTTGAAATAGGAATGTGAATTTTTTTAATAACTGAAAATTGCAACCATGTAAAAAAAATTACACTGAATTTTTTTTAAATGTACAAATAATGACATTGAATTTTTTTTAGGTTAAAAATATATTCTGAATTTATTTTAATACTGAAAAAGTAAGCACTAATATACAACATTCAAATTTCAGAGGTATTTTTTATTCAAATTCTGATGGCACATATTTACTTCCATATCAGAACTTCTGGTTCTGATAAAGGTTTGGTTACAGAGATACAAATAGAGGTGAACATCAATTCATGATGGAAAGATGAAGATTAAAGGTTAGACCACCTTGATGGGATGGTTGTAGCTTTTGTATCTGTTTGTTCTGGATCTGTTTTTAGTATCGTCACCAATACTGATGAACATCTGAAAGCATTAAAGGTTCATTACCTTCTTCTACTGGGTGGAGCAGACTGATGGTTTAGCTGCGGGGTCGTCAACGTTTTTAAGACTCCAGAATGTTGGACAGACAAATAGAGGAGCCATGTTTCTCCTCTTTAGTGGACTGTGTGCTCCGTCCTCTTCTTCAGCTCCTTCATCAATGAAAGCAAAGCATCCTCAGAGTCTTAACCTATCTGCTTGGGATGTTTCTCTAGTCAAACCAACATACCTCCAAACATGTGTGGATGGATTCTGTTCCAATGTGATCCGACTGCTAGAACACTGCTAGCTGTTCAACCTGCTTTCCCTGTAAAAAATAAGACAAATTAATCTACAGAATTTCCTCGACACCAAGTTGAAATCTGGGGCAGGATGTTGTTTTCATCATAATCTTAGTCTTTCTGTGTTTCAGTGACTGTTAGCTTTTAATCAGGCCTGGGAAGCTTGAGTTGTCGGGTTGTCGTGTTAACAAAGTCTTACTCCGTGTGTTTTCTGTTCCAGTCTTTCTCTGTGCTGTCCTCAGGTGGGGACTGGGAAGCTCCTCACCATCCTGGACGTCCCGGTTCCTCACAGAAGTTTTGCTTTTGGACGTCCACAGCGTCTGAACATACATGAAAAACTAAGTGAGGCCACCTGAAATGTTAACTATATATTTAAAAGATGGATTATTGTTGCTCCCTACTGAACATGCTCTCACTCTTTGTGAAGGTCAGCAGCCCAGACGATCCTCCTCTGGTTTGGTGGCTGCAGATCTCATCAGCATCTTCTGATGGCCCAAAGCTTGTAGCGGCTCGGTCCAACATGGGATTCAAAAAACACAGAAGAGATCCACTGCGGTCAGGACAGGCCTAGATCATATAGAATATTTCTGCAGAGGGTTCTTTTCCCTCCAACTAGGCCTGAAAACTAACTAACCAGAGGAACATCTAGAACTAGACCAAGTCACATCGGAAAGCCGTTTCTAACAGTCGGTGCTTCTCATAACTCAAATCCTCACATCAGTCCTGTCCTCTGCCTCTAACTGGTCTAAATCAATTAGTCCCACCAAGCGTCATCTCTCTACCTTCAACATCCCAGAGACCAGTTCAACTGATGATCACCACAAGGTGTGTCTCTGTTCCATTCTTTCCAGTTTTTCTCCTTTAGGGTTTAAGTTTGACCTCCTCCGTTGTCCTCAGCAGCGATGTCCAGCTGTTTCGTTGAATTGGCTTGCCTCCTTGTGGTTGATCTTTTAACCAGGATTTAATTTCTGTCTTTTTGTGTTTTTTTATTTATTTGTTTTTGTTGATTTGCCTCCATTCTGTGTTTCGTCTTGTCAAAACTGTTTGGGTTTCCTTCTGTTATCTAGCAGAATGTCCACATTAGATGTAGAGCATGTTAGACTATCTCTGCCTTAACAAGCTCTCATGTTTCACACCTTTTATTAGTTGTTATCATCTCCTCAGATGTCAGTGCTAACGGAAATTCTTAACATCTAAAACTTACATCAAAATCTAGCAGCGGGGTAAAGAAAAGCCAGGGTACAAGACGCTACCTAAGGCATCCCTAGACCTGCCAGATATAAAAACGATCTATAAATGATATCTAGGTGTGACTGTTTTTCAGTCCTTCAGCCTTCCCACCTCCAAAAGTCACCAAATCAGCCATAAAATAGATAGTTGAAGGCGTTTGAAATCCCTCTTCTCAAACATGCCTCTCGTCACAAGGCCTCTTCCCAGGGGGCTCTTCTTCATCATCTTCCTCTCTTCTCCTTCTCCTGGAGGCACGGTCTTCTTGGCAGTCCGGGGAATCCTGCATGAAAAGTTAGATTTTCGTCCCCGTGAACCCCCGTAAACTCCCGCAGATCTGCCTGATTTTCGTCAGTTTCCGACAATTTGCAACCCGCGCTTGTCAGCGTTTGTCGTGCCACAAATTGTCGGAAACGGACTCTGACGTATGTGGAGAGCGATCAGCTGTACTAATGGCCCTAATTAGCATATGAATGCAGCAAACCCGCGCGGCTGGCCAGGTCTGGCTTGAATAACCTTCTCAGTATTGGCTGAAACCACTATTCTCAAACAAGTGAAATCGCTCGTGATTGGCAGCAAAACCACACGTGGCCACGCCAGGCTTTAATTTTCTTACTCAGTATTGGGCGGAACCACTTCTTTTTAAACAAGTAAAGTCGCTCGTGATTGGTTGGCATATATATATATTTACATATAAATTTACATATATATATATTTCTGAATATATATTTATTTATTCATATATTTATTCATTCATATGCTGTGTATTTATGTTATCCTACACTACTACACAATTATTAGGCTACCATCAAGCAATGAATGAATTTATACAGGAAATTAACATTTGCCAGGAAGCTGTTTATGCAAAGAAAGAGCTTTATTAAAACACAAACAACTATATACAACGCGTATCCAAACACATGCGTATCTAAAAATTACAAGTCCGTGAACGGTCCGTTTGCTTCCTCGGGGTTGGAGGTAACGGGCAGCATTCCCTCCGAGGCAGGTCCGATGTGCAGACGCCTACTGTGCGTGGCCCTGTACTTCGCCATCGCTTCTAACCGGGACTGCAGCTTAACACAGAGTTCAGAGGGATCCGGCCTACGAAATGGTGGCGACCGTACAATCCATCAAGAGACACCGCCGACGACGGCGGACTTCCAGAGTTCCACTTCCTCATCTGCTAGCACACTCTGCCTCGCTTTCAGCAGCTGAAAAAAAACAAAGAATGAATGAGCGCACTGCGTATGGACACAACACATCTATCAATGCACCTGAAAAATAGTCACCAAATAAAGTCTTACCCTTTTTCTTCTGGCCCGACTCCGAGCAGATTGCTTGGCAGCCTCCGCACGCAACGTGTTGGTTGGCTGCGTATATCTGAAGCTCCTGCGTACCGTCTCACAATACGTCTTACAGGCAGCTGGAAAACAATTAAATGAGAGTGATATGAATAAAAAATCAAACGCAAGTCACAGTAACAAGGAAGGAGAAAACATTAAAACAAGTCACTTACACACAATGTCGTCTTTATCAACATCGTGCAAATCTGGACTTGCTGATATGGCTCCGAGCAAATAGGAGGTCACCGCCTCATTGTGAGGCGACAGTAGTCTGTGAAAACAAAATGTACAGCTATGATCGGTATCTATCCGTATCCATTTCCTTTTACCGCAGAATGAAAGCATATTCTTTAAATCTTACCCTTGCTCCGGTTCATAGCGCCTGCAATTAGTCTCCGAGTTGTGAAGACGGCGTACTGCTTCCTGTGAATCACAAAAAATGCACTTTAATAAAGCTTGTTCTTGCAAGGCTACTATTAGCCGTAGCTTTAGGCTAGGCTGTTACTAGCCGTAGCTTTAGGCTAGGCTGCTATTAGCCGTAGCTTAGGCTAGGCTGCTTTTAGCTTAGCAGGCAGTAATCGAACATATATTTACCGCTAGCTTTTCTTCTTTGAGTTCGTCTTGTTCAATGCAGAGTCGCCATCGCGTCCAAGAGGAGTTTTACCCCGAAATCCCACATACTCCGCTCCAGACCGCCTGCACAAAGCAAAGCATCCATCCTTCTTCTTCTTCTTCTTCTTCTTCTTCTTCTTCTTCTTCTTCTTCTTCTTCTTCTTCTTCTTCTTCTTCTTCTTCTTCTTCTGTTGTTTTATGGCGGATTGGCAGGCCAATGTAAAAGGTGCATTTCCGCCACCTACTGATCTGGAGTGTGGAGTGCACAATTTTGGAAGACTGCGCTATACCCAAAAAAAAAAAAAGAATCCTATAACTAAATCCTATTAATTGTTCCTGTATCTTTTAGATATTTGAATAATATTTCATTAACTCTTGTTTGTCTTATCTCGTTTCCTAACAATGCTTTTATTGAATTCCCATTAATCCCTATTATTCTCAACTCTTGTATGAACTTCATTCTCTCCCTTACATACGCAGTACACTCAAAAATAATATGTTGTACTGTTTCTGGATCTCCGCATTTGTCACAATTTCCTGTTTCATGTTTCCCTATTTTAAAAAGACTGTAGTTTAATGCTGTGTGACCAATTCTTAGCCTTGAAATAATTATATCTTTTTTCCTATTTCCATATCTTTTCCTCTCCTTTCCAATAAACTTTTGAATCTGATACAAATGTCTTCCTTTTGACTCAATATATTATATCATTTTCCATTTCTTTCGAGTTTCAATTGTAAGCAATGTTTTCATTTCTGATTTACTTAAAAATACATTCATTTCTATTTGCTGATGATTTAATGCTTTATTTGCTAGCTTGTCCGCTTTCTCATTTCCATCTACACCCACATGTGCTGGCACCCAGAGAAAGTATACTAGTATTTTTAACTGCCTTATTCTAAATAGACTTTGCAATACTTCAAATATTAAATCTTGCCTAGTTTCAGATTTTCCACTTAGAAGACTATTTAGCGTAGCCATTGAGTCGGTACATATTACGGTTCTTAGTGGTTGAACTTCTTCGATCCACTGTAGTGCTAATATGATAGCTAATACTTCAGTTGTAAATACTGACACATGATTAGATATTCTTTTTGCAATTTTTATTTTGAATGTCGGAATGTATACTGCTACTGCTGTTCTTCCAGACTCTGGCTCCTTAGACCCATCTGTATATACCTGTAGAACTGAATAATATTCTTTACTTAAATGTTGTTGTACTATGATATCAGTTGGTGTATTTTTCCCCCGTTTATTCATTATTTTTTGTATTTGTAAATCGATCACTGGTGTAGAAAACATCCAAGGGGGAATTGCCAGTATTGGAACAGTTGGGGTTATTACATAATCTTTCAAATTGAAACTGCTTGCCTCTTTCTTTACTACCCATCCAAAGCTTTTTATTTCGTTATATTCATATTCCCAACAATCTTTCAGAAGAAGTCTGACCGGATGATTTTCTTTATGTCCTTTTACACTAGCCCAATATCTCATTCTCAGTTGAGTCCTTCGTTGTTCAAGTGGCATTTCTCCCAATTCAACTAGTAATGATACTACTGGAGATGATCTAAATGCTCCACAACAAATACGTAAAGCCTGATTTTGTATAACTTCTATCTTATTAAGTAAGGTTTTATTCGCAGAGCTATAAACTATACTGCCATAATCTATGTTTGACCTAATCACTGCATAATAAATTCTCTTCAAAGACTGACAGCTTGCTCCCCAATCAGCTCCTGACAAGCATCTTAACACATTTATTCCTTTTTTGCATTTTTCTATTAATTTCTGAATATGAACTCCAAAACTTAATTTATAGTCCATCCACACACCTAAATATCTCACTACTTTCACTTGTTCCAGCAGGTAACCGTACATTTTGATATTTAAAGTAGGATTTTGTTTTTTATTTGAAAAGCATATTGTATACATCCTCCGCTGTAGAGAGCATGCGTGAGATGAACCAGGGTTTCCGCGGATCAATAAAAATAATTATAAATTCATTCTTTTTTTTTTTAAATCAAGGCCTTAATTGGCACTAAAATTATTTAAATATGTTTATCGAAGTATTTATAATTCTTTAATAAAAAATGCTTATAAAAACAATTTCGTCAGATATATTATATCGCTCCAGGAGGAGAAAAAGCTAGAGGATATATATATACGTATATATGTGTGTGTGTGTTTACATACATACAGGAGTCATGGATCTGTGCTTACAGCTCCTTCATATTTCATGTACACTAATAACTTGTGTACATGGTTCTTGTTGATGGCAAAATCATTTCTAATAGCATTAAAATAGCATTAAATTAGAGTCACTCATTCCTGTATGAACCCTGTGAGCGCTTAATTTAATATGACAGATTAAAAAAATCCCACCATCATCCAGCATATGTTCAGTTTCTGCCCAAATATATATATATATTTTTGTAGATTTTTGTAACGGGGATAAGGATAATTCAAAACTGCTTTTTTTGAATGAACTTGTTCACTACTTCCAAACTCAGCATCTCTTTTCATTCCTGTAATAAGAAGTTTCTTTTGAATGGATTTGATTAAAGTTTAAGTCCCTCGGTATAAAATAAATATTTTGATGGAGATGAGAAATCTGCTTCCTCGTTGGTGAATAACCAATAGTTTGGATCCAATCATTTAAATAAATGGTGTTAGTTTTTTTTTTTTATATATAAGAATTGTGCTATAATTTCTAGTCACCGATCTGTTGCTGCTATATTTTAATTTGACGAACCGGAATTTGTCGATGTTCTTTTTCCTGTTTGGTGCAATTGCAATTGCGGATCTTGACCTGGCCAGACCTTATGACCACAGTGTACCAATCTTCTGATGGCTACTTCCAACAGGATAATGCGCCATGTTATAAAGTGAATCATCTCAGACTCATTTCTTGAAACTTTTCCACTTAAGTAATTGTGAGTTGAGCATATTGACAGACAACATTTTATTTTTTATCTTAAATGCAAATTTTTTTTAAAATAATTTCTGCTCTAAATGTATTGCTCTGTCAGCTAAAGATCTGTTTTGGTCTCTATACTTTAATTAAATAAATCAATTCAAGCTAAAATGTAAGAGGCTATACTGAGCCTGATCTCTTTGTATCAGAGATTTTCTTACCTTTTAGAAAAATGTCACTTGGAGTAAAACCCCCCCTGCAACCCTGGTTTGCATTTGTATAGCTCACAGCATGTTCATTTATATGTTAAAGCCTCCCCTAGAATTCCATGGGGGGGAGGCATGGGGGGAACACTGCCTAAGAGAGTCCACGTCAATTTCTGACAATTTACGGGAGTTTTCGGCGAAGCCTGCAAATTGCCGTAAACTGCCGCTAACCTGAAGTTCCACGACAATCTACAGTGCCGCATATTGACGAAAATCCCCCTTTTCATGCAGTGCAAGGGAGTCTGAAGGGGGGGGGGGGGGGGATCCTCAGGGTGAACCGAAGAAGAGGTGGAAGGTGGTCATTGTCTTCCTCATCTCCGTCTCTTCTCTTTTTCCTAGAGGCACGGTCTTCTTGGCAGTCCGGGGAATCTTCATCATCTTCTTCCTCAGAGCTTGTGGTGTCATATCCGGAGAACGCACTAGATACCTCAAGAAACTCACTAGAAAAATACCTGTAATCCTCATCCTCAGCCTTCTCGTCATCCTCAGCCTCCTCGTCATCCTCATCCTCGTCCTCAGCCTCATCAAGAGACTCACTAGAAAAAGACCTATCATCCTCATCCTCAACCTTTTCCTCAGCCTCCTCCTCATCCTCAACCTGGTCCTCAGCCTCATCCTCATCTCAACCTCTTCCTCATCCTCAACCTCTTCCTCAGACTCCTCCTCATCCTCGTCCTCAGACCTATCATCCTCAGCCTCATCCTCGTCCTCATCCTCTTCTTCAGCCTCCTCCTCGTCCTCATCCTCAACCTCTTCCTCATCCTCTTCCTCAGACTCCTCCTCATCCTCTTCCTCATCCTCTTCCTCAACCTCTTCCTCAGCCTCCTCCTCAACCTCTTCCTCATCCTCGTTCTCATCCTCCTCTTCGTCCTCATCCTCAACCTCTTTCTCATCCTCAACCTCTTCCTCAGCCTCCTCCTCATCCTCTTCCTCATCCTCAACCTCCTCCTCATCCTCGTCCTCATCCTCTTCCTCAACCTCATCCTCAACCTCTTCCTCAGACTCCTCCTCATCCTCAGACCTATCATCCTCAGCCTCATCCTCGTCCTCATCCTCTTCCTCAGCCTCCTCCTCATCCTCAGCCTCATCCTCAACCTCTTCCTCATACTCAGCCTCATCCTCATCCTCTTCCTCAGACTCCTCCTCAACCTCTTCCTCATCCTCATCGTCATCCTCCTCCTCGTCCTCACCCTCAACCTCTTCCTCAACCTCTTCCTCAGCCTCGTCATCATCCTCAACCTCTTTCTCATCCACAATCTCTTCCTCAGCCTCCTCATCCTCAGCTTCGTCCTCAGCCTCAACCTCTTCCTCATCCTCAACCTCTTCCTCAGCCCCCTTCTCAACCTCGTCCTCAACCTCTACCTCCACAAAATCCTGTATCTCCACCTCCTCATTCTCCTCCACCACTACTCCTTCGGCCTCTACCTCCTCCTCCTCATCATCAGAAGAACCTTCCTCCACCTCCTCAATGTGTAACTGTTCTCTCAACCTCCTCATCCTTCTCCTCAGTCCTCCCATGAGGTTATTAAAATTGAAATTAAAATTACCCAGTTCCTGAATCCAGAACGGGAGCTCCGGTTCAGGAAGGGCAGCGACTGGAATTGTGAGGGAAAGAAATCATTAGACCAGAACGTTAATAAAGGAACATTAAATAAAAAATGAAATGCTTTATTTTAGGTTGCTGGATGTGCCTGTGTGAGTTTGTCAGGTTAAAGTAGATTTAATCAATAAGAACATTGATATGTGAGCTAAAATAACCCAATAAAAAACATATTAAGAATGTTAGTGGTTTGGTTAGTTTTAAAATAAAAATGGACATCATTGTAAAAGACTCAGAAAGGAAGCAGTAGACGCGATTTTGCTGCTCTTGCTGCGTCCGGTGTGAAAGCAGCATGACCCCCAGATTCCACAAACTCCGCCCCGCTGACGTACGTCGTGCGGAGCGCTTGTCTTTCATGGAAATCAATGAGAGCTGTTCCACACCCACCGCTACTCCTCCGCACGTCTCCGTCCACGTACGTCTTCTCCGTCCGTCACCGACAAAATACGGAGCCGAGCTATTTTTTGCTCCGGTCCGGGCAGGTCAAGATCCGCAATTGCAATCGCATCAAACAGGAAAAAGAACATCGACAAATTCCGGTTCGTCAAAATAAAATGTAGCAGCAACAGATCGGTGACTAGAAATTATAGCATAATTCTTATATATATATATATAAAAAAAAACTGACACTGTTTATTTAAATGATTGGATCCAAACTATTGGTTATTCACCAACCAGGAAGCAGATTTCTCATCTCCATCAATATATTTATTTTATACCGAGGGACTTAAACTTTAATCAAATCCATTCAAAAGAAACTTCTTATTACAGGAATGAAAAGAGATGCTGAGTTTGGGAGTAGAGAACAAGTTCATTCAAAAAAAGCAGTTTGAATGATCCTAGTTATCCCCGTTACAAAAATCTACAAAAATATATATATATATTTGGGCAGAAACTAAACACATGCTGAAAGCTGATGGGGATTTTTTTAATATTTCATATTAAATTAAGCGTTCACAAGGTTCATACAGGAATGAGTGACTCTAATTTAATGCTATTTTAATGCTATTAGAAATGATTTTAATGCCATCAACAAGAACCATGTACACAAGTTATTAGTGTACATGAAATATGAAGGAGCTGTAAGCACAGTTCCATGACTCCTGTATGTATGTAAACACACACACACACACATATATATACGTATATATATATCCTCTAGCTTTTTCTCCGCCTCGAGCTTCCTTTCCGAACATACGGCTTTATGATCAGTTCCACGCAAATTAATAGCGATATAATATATCTGACGAAATTGTTTTTATAAACATTTCTTATTAAAGAATTATAAATACTTCGATAAACATATTTAATTAATTTTAGTGCCAATTAAGGCCTTGATTTAAAGAAAAAATGAACGAATTGTAATTATTTTTAATGATCCACGGAAACCCTGGTTCATCTCGCGCATGCCCTTTACAATCTCCAAGGAACTCAGAGCGGAGCGGACTGGAGCCACAGCGGCGGCTGTAGGCTTTGCTTTGTGCAGGCGGTCTGGAGCGCAGCGGGGCGGAGCGGAGCGCTGACGGAGTATGTGGGATTTCGGGGTGATTCACTCCGCTCTGGCTTTGCTCTGCCCACAGGCTGCTGAGAGGAGGATGGTCGCGCCGGCTGCGGTCCGCTCTTCTTGCAGTCAAACACAGAGCAACTTTCTGCTCTTAAATTGTTTCCGTGCACGATGTATTGCATTGCGCACTATTAGCATCAGTCTTAATAAAGTGAAGCCACACTTTTGACCTGGGGGGCATTTTAAAGGGGTTCCACGACGCTCGCAACCAGTTCACAACAGATACACATGAACCCTGGCTGTAGGCGTGACCACGTATATATTTTTCCTGGATGAAGCAATCACGTTAAGTGTTACAGCCAATCACCGAAACTTGGTACCGAAAGACGAGGCATGTTTCGATACTCTGCAGAACCGAAGCATTTCGGTCGGTACCATAAAAGAACTGATGTTCGGTACCCAGCCCTACCCCTAAGAAGCATGCACCCCCCTTTGGTAACTACTGACCTAGACTATGCATCTAGATTAGTTCAGATTGAAGGACACTTTAAACTGTCAGTAAACATTTTTTGCATTAAACTCATACTACCAAATTAGAAATTGTTTTGATCCATTAAATATATTTCTTTATCAGAAAAAAAAATAATAGGGTGATTTAGTAATATAATCATAAATCTTTGAAGTTTATTTACTATAAGTAGAAAATTATCCTAATTAAAAGAAATAAAGATGTAAAATGATCAGAATCAGAACCTCAGCTTATCAGACCCCTTCCTCAGTGCATCCTTAATTAACACACATGGAAGCCCAGAGCAGAAATGGACATTAGCAAACTTTATGCCAAACTATTCAGATTCAATTTTTTTCTACAAATCTAAGAAAGGGGATCCTATACAGAACTTTTAATTGTTTAGAAGAAACCATCCAGCGTTAAATGTTTTGAAGATCTAGAAAATGATGAAGTCATCTGTAAACAAGCTGTATTATTTCTGGTGACAGATAAGATTCAATCCTATTCACCTGAAGATCAAAACAAGGGCTGCAGAGACACGTTTAAATAATATATTGAATCAAACATTTATTCTTTACACTTTCCTCACAATGACAGCACTTATAATAAACTCAGCCAAGTTCTAAACATTTTACTGCCCAAAAATGTAAAGGATCTGATTTTTAGTCAAGTGCAAAGTGTTTTAGGAAACAAAACTAAAAAAAAAAAAGATAATGTTTAGGGTTTTATTAATATAACAAGAAATACGTTGCCTTTCAAAATAATTTTAAAAGCTAAAGTTGTTTATTGTTGTATTAAGGAGACCATACTTGTTCTTCGAGTCCTTCTCTGACAGAAGGGGCAAGGCGCCAACTTGTTTTGCAAGAATTTGATACCAAACTCACCAAAAACGATCCTCTGAATCCAGAAACTTTTAAAATCACAACTTTTTAACACCTTTGACCTTCCATTAAAGTCAAAAATATATGCCACCTTAAAACCCTGTTTAATGCATTCTACTAAGGTATCCATGGAGACCAATATGTTTACCACTGCATGTTTTAAAAAAGAACTTCCTTTTCAAGTTCAAATATATAAAAAAAAAAAAAACTTTTATTCTAAAACTGTTTTTCTATTTTTTCAACCATTTCCACAATAAATTCATCAAAGATTATTCTCACAAACCAAAAGGTGTTTTTGTTTTATATCATTACATTTCTGTTATCATTCCTCCCATTTCCAACCAATAAAAATCCATTTAAATAAAAAAAAAAACTAACATTTCCTAAACACATTAACTAAATCAAACAACTTGAGAATCTTTATCTTTTATTTCCCAGTTGTTTATCAGGAGAAATTCAGTCAACTTCCAAAACACTCAAAATGATATATATTTTTATCAAATACAAAAAAAATAAACAGTATAGCGTGATAATATATTATGCTAAATTTCCTTCAACTGTCTTTTTATATTTATTTATCGTAATTTCACCAACATTTTCATATAGAGCAAACTTATTTTCAGGGCATTTTTAAAAAATCATAGACCTAGCACATCTAGTTTACAAACATTTCACCTCAAATTCAACAAAGATGGTTTTCTTAAACACAAATATATTTTTTTAAATCACTAAATCACTGTTAACATTCCTGACAAAAACACAAAACACTTTTAATCCGTCAAAGATGCTAAATGCTAAGCTAGCTGTCACAACGTCCATGAAAAAACTTAAAACTAATAATTTTTCACATAACATTTTTGTTTTTAATTAACATAGTAAAAGAGTGACATAAACCTTCCAGATGATCCAGGAACCAGTTGTCCAGCGGTGCGAAGCCCATCTTTAGCAGGTTAGCAAACCACAGAAAGCAGCAACTTCAATCTCCAAGGTTCAGGTTAGAAATGAGCCTTAAAGATGGCTGGTGCTCCGTTTCCATGGCAGCGGGTGAGCGTGCGCACGCACGCGTGCGTGAGATCAATTAGAAAAGCTTGCTAACTGCACCAGCTAATTAGTACGGAGCCCCTCTGATGACATGGACAAAAAAATGTTCAATTGTTGCCACAAAGTAGTATTTCGCGGCCACGCAATAAGTATAACGTGCGCACGAAATACTACTTCGTGGCCACGCAATAAGTTTAACGTGCACACGAAATACTTATTAATAATATCAATAAATCCGCCCCTGTTTTCAGGCTTATGTTAACTGTAATGACTTATCTTGGACAGGCTGCTATGTAAACGGGCCTTTAGTCCTTCGTTTAGCTATGCTGCGGTTGTTTACACTACGCCGTTTCCAAATGTCACGTGACTGGCGGAGACCGACTGGGTAAGCATTTGCTTACTCGGTTGTCCAGGAATGATATTAATATTATTAATAAGTATTTCGTGCGCACGTTATACTTATACTTATATACTTTTTTTGACCATGTCATCAGAGGGGCTCCGTAAATTAGCATCAAACAAAGCAAGTTTTTCTGCAGTAATATATTTTTATCCTCACCCAAAGGTGAGTTCAGTCAAAGCTTGCATTTAATGAGGCAAAGGTATGGAAGTAAATATGTGCCATCAGAATTTGAATAAAAAATACCTCTGAAATTTGAATGTTGTATATTAGTGCTTACTTTTTCAGTATTAAAATAAATTCAGAATATATTTTAACTTTAAAAAAATTCAATGTCATTATTTGTACATTAAAAAAAAATTCAGTGTAATTTTTTTTACATGGTTGCAATTTTCAGTTATTAAAAAAATTCACATTCCTATTTCAAAGTGATAAAATTATCAATATACATATTTTTCACAGTCTAAATTTTCAGTGTTAAAAAATTCAGCATATAAAAAATTCAACTTTTCAAAATTCAAATGCAATATTTTCGTTGTCCTCCAATTCAACTTGCTCAAATTCAGTGTCTCAAATTCAGCATCTAAAAATTCACTGTAAAAATGGCCAAGGTTACTTCAGGTCACAGACATTAGCAATGGATGTCCGATTCCAACATCCACCTAATCACGTGACACAACTGTCATATTGAAGAAGTACCAGTATCACCCAGGCTGGCGACCATGGAGGCGAACTCAAACCCAACGGTGAGTTTACTGCTTTCATATTTCTGTAGTATGTTTTATTTTGCGCATGAAGTTTGATACATTATCAATATCAAGCACAAATAAATCTACAATTTGGTAGGTAACTGGTATTTTGAATGATGTTGTAATGACAATAAATTTCTTAATTAATTCATAAATGAAGTCACCTAACAATACAGTAGCTGATCAGAGTGGGGTCGGAACTGTTCACAGCCCCTCTTTGAAGCACACAAGGCAGCCATATTAGCTTACTACATTAGCGGTAGCATCTCCTGAAAAATTACAACTTTACTAAGACTGCCTGGAAAAGTACACCAATAAAAAGAAATGGGGGGGGGGGGGGGGGGGGGGGTGCTCGGAGGTAGCGAGAAGTAATATGCCGGCACTACACGGTGTAAGATTAACAACGGCCCAAACCAGTGTTTTAAATCGGGCTTTAAGATAATGTATCAAACTTCATGCGCAAAATAAAACATATTACAGAAATATGAAAGCAGTAAACTCACCGTTGGGTTTGAGTTCGCCTCCATGGTCGCCAGCCTGGGTGATACTGGTACTTCTTCAATATAACGGTTGTATCACGTGATTAGGTGGATGTTGGAATCGGACATCCATTGCTAATGTCTGTGACCTGAAGTAACCTTGGCCATTTTTACAGCGAATTTTTAGATGCTGAATTTGAGACACTGAATTTGAGCAAGTTGAATTGGAGGACAACAAAAATATTGCATTTGAATTTTGAAAAGTTGAATTTTTTATATGCTGAATTTTTTAACACTGTAAATTTAGACTGTGAAAAATATGTATATTGATAATTTTATCACTTTGAAATAGGAATGTGAATTTTTTTAATAACTGAAAATTGCAACCATGTAAAAAAAATTACACTGAATTTTTTTTAAATGTACAAATAATGACATTGAATTTTTTTTAGGTTAAAAATATATTCTGAATTTATTTTAATACTGAAAAAGTAAGCACTAATATACAACATTCAAATTTCAGAGGTATTTTTTATTCAAATTCTGATGGCACATATTTACTTCCATACAAAGGAGCGAGTTCTAAAGCTCATTGGCCGCTTCTAAGGTTTTCTACCATAGTTTGAAATATTGTGCAATAAATCTGAATCTGGAAAGAAATTTCAATCCAAAGCTGCTTTTTTCTGATCTCCATTCTGATTTGCATCCATGTACACAACCATTCAGATTTTTGGAGTAAAATAATCTCCACTGTGGTGGACGAAGGACTCAATAGTAGTACTTGATACTATTAAAAACTTAATCAACTACAATTAAAAGTTACTCATTTAAACATCTACTCAAGTTGAAGTATTGAGGTATTCAATTTAGAAAATATTCCAACACATTCTCCATCCCAGCTCGTCACATTTGGACGCTTGGTCAGGCTCCCTCTGCGTCACATAATGACACACCGGGTATCCCTTTCAATATTTGACACGCAGGGTTCTCCACTTGACTGTTATAGCCTATATGGCACCAGGAGGATGGTCCATTATCATTTTTTGAAAGGTATAAAAGAATGTATCCCCAAATTAAATCAAATTAAATATCAAAATGCTGTTTTCCTGTTTTCCGAATGAATCTATTGTAACCCTGTTAATTTAACCCCTTAATTACCTCAATGTAATGCATTTCCTGCTGACATTAGGAAATCAAGTGCAACTCCGATTTTCACCACTGGGTGGCAGCATATAGAAACGAGGTAAATCTTCCTTAAAAGGCGATTTAAGCATAAAAAGGATTCAGAATATATTTCATTGCTTATTTGCAGATACACCAGGCTGGTGAATGTTGTTGAACTCCGTTGGAAATTGATATGAATCTCAATCGAGTTGTCTCGGTAAGTGGTAGCTACCATTTTGTGTATGTATCACATGATGTAGTTATTGAAACACGATATAAAAGGGTGTTAAATGATATCTAAGCCTTAATTTTTTACAAACCAGTCAGGATGACTTTTAAAATTAGCTGTGATAGCTGTTCACGGTGTGTAAAATGTTTTACTCACTGAATTGTGTTCTCTAAAACAGCGGTCCCCAACCTTTTTTGCACCACAGACTGCTATATGTCAGACAATATTTTCGCAGACTTTGTTTTGGTCGCTGTAACCAATATTCTAATACAAATTTAAACTTAACTTGTTTGGTGTTTTATTGGGATGGAAGCTATATTCGCCATGGGATTTGGTTTTGACCAACCTCTTCTGCGAATCTAGATTTAAATAACCCTATCTCTTGATTCTTAGTGTTTGTTAAAGAAAAATGAGTATCTCCTGGGGGGTGAATAACAGTTGAGCCTCAGGGGAGAGGTCTCCTTGGGTTACAGAAGATCAAAGGTCTTCCAGAATAAACATCTGAGATGCTGTAATACTGAATAAAATGTAGAATGTTAAAACATTAACATTTAGTTTTTAAGACATTTTTCTAAGTATTAATATCATGTTTTTTAATTGAAAGTTGTACTATCTGTGTGAATATCAGAATCAAATTGAAATTGTTTGAATGAAAATGTTTTGTTTACTATTAGAAAATTGCTCAGGATATAGGTTTAATGGGGTAATTGAATATGTTAGATTGAATATTATGTTTTATATGTGAGAAAAAGGAATTGTATTTTATGTTCTGTTGATTCTATGTGGTTTAAGGCAGGATTCAATCTTTTGGGGTGGAATGGTGCAAAAGAGCAAGATTGAGCTGTGAAGATAACCTTTCCCTGAACCAAAATACTGAATTTAAGTTTGTTCTTGAGATTTATGGCAGGAAAGGGGCCCTCAACATTCCACATCGATTCTGTTAAACTTTATCTCATGACAGCCAGATGACCTTAGAATCTAGTGGGGGGCCCGGCCGTAAATTAGTTTTTCTGAGTGTCCAAAGTAGCTTCCAATTGGTCAAGCTGGACGACCTTATACTAAAGGGAAGGACTTATCTACATTATAAAATTTTGGGCACAGGGGCAAAAATTCAGATAGCTGCCACTTTTTTGCTTTTGCACCAGCTCTCTCCAGAGACGCGTCTTTGCCTCTCTTTTTCTATTTTTCTTTACCTCAGGTAACTGAATGTATGTTTCTGTTGTTCTGCAGTTTTGTTGTTAACTCATAAGCTGTTTTTTGTTGGATTAAATTCTGTGATTCTGTGACGTTCGCATATCTTGCTGGTTTTCCTTGGGGGCCACACGCAGCTCGCTGAGCGCACCTGGGAGAGGAAGAGAAACACCCAACCTTTTTCCAAAGTTAACTATTTAGAATATTTTCTTCCTTAACAAATTGGGGGCTCGTGCCGGTTCTGGAGTCTCGGCGGACGGCTGTTTGGTCCTGATTGATCCGTTTCGGCCCGACGCTTCGGTGTGGTAAGACAGTATTTGATTATTTTTTAGTTGTCTGAAGCGCCGTGTGGTCGGACCGGGGCTGATTTGCTGTGTGCGGCCTCACAGAATTCAGAAGCTGCAGAAATAGATAGAATCTCTCTTAAAAGAGTCGGTTGTTTAAGGATTTGGATAAATACACATTACAGGGAACTGTGGCTAGTTCAAACAGAGCCTTTACGTTAACTCTGACTTAAGCTGGGTTTTTTAAAAGAAGGTTTTATTGATTGATTAATTAATTAATTGATTAATTAATAAAGATTAATTTATTCTTTACCCTGAGGAGCAATCCCTGTGCCTCTAAAAAAGAATTTCGGGTGTCTGTGTATTAATTAGCAGGGGCTTGTATCAGCCCGGAGATTTCGACTCATCTCCAGTGGACTTATAATTATTTGGGTTAATTGGACCGAGTTGTATCACTCGTGGAAAATAAAGGACTAATAGCAGGTTGGATCACCTTTGTTTGGCACCCTTAATCGGGTTGCTTATAGTATAAAGGACTAAGATAAATTATTTGATTTAATAAGGGTTAAATCGCTCTCCCCAGCTGGAAAAGAAAAAACCTTTTGTCACTGGGTGGATTGATTGATCGAATAAACTAAATTGAGGCTTATTTTCGCCTCGAGCTTGACCCAGCTCTGAAGTGAGGGACTGAGATTGATGCATCATATATATTTTGTAGCCGGCGCCTAATTTTTATTTTTTCTTCTCTGTCTTTTCCGCTTGTCTGACACTGTGTTTTGTGTTGTCTGTATTTCTATGTTTGTGGCAATTTTTGAGACTGCTGCTGTGGTGTGTGGTGTCTGAATCTGCAGAGCTCTGTGTGTGTGTGTCTGTGTGCGGATTGCTGAGTGGAACGCTGAAAACCGCTGTTTGTGCTGATTTGAGTTGATTTTTGCCGCATTTTTATTGTAACGATAGGATGGACTCCGAGTTGCAAAAAGATGTTATTGGCCATTCCTATGGTTTAGGTCCGTGGGAAACTCTGCGGGAACAGATTGATGACTTAATTGGTATTTATGATCAGCAGCTTGGTTTGGCTTCGCTTCATCTGAAGGCGGTTGATCTGAAAATCATGTTGGAAAATGCGGTTCGCAAACAGAATGAACTTCTTACTGCGACAAAGCCTTTGGGTTTGATTTTGAATGATTGTTTAAAACAAGCCTTAGCTGTCAGGGATGCAGTGCGATTACAGAAGGATGAAGCTAGTCTGTTTGGCAAGAAAAGACTAATTAAAAAGTTAGAGAACGCGGAACAGGATAGACAGTTGTGGGCTAACCTTCTGGTGGGTTGGCAGGGAACGGATCACCTTTATAAAAAGGGGTCAGTTACACAGACTTCGGACTCATTTCACGCTCGGGTAGATCGTCCGGAGGTGTGTTCTGAACAACCTAAACAGCTACATAGTCCATCTGATGCTCCACTCCCGCCTCCATATAATAATACCAATCCCTTTTACACGGGATTGTATCCAGTTTTGGATGTTCGTATGGGTACGGCAGAATGGGATATTGTGGGAGCTCCTCCTCCGATTGTTTCTGGTGCTCCACCGGTAAAGGAGGCACCCGAGTCAACGACTCTATCCCCGACATCCCTTATACATTTTTGCCCTGTTTCTGATAGTCTTCCTATGGCAGATCGCGTCCAGCGTGAAAAACTCTGTTTTTCCCTGCCTCCTTCTGCGACTTTACCAAGTATGACTCGTATTACACATCAACCATGCAGCACCGCCCCCACCTTAGCCCCTTCCTCTAAGGAGGAGGAACAGGGGGAGGTGCAACTGAGCATGGATATGAAACTGGTGGGACGTCTTGGAGAAGAAGTTCCGCCTTCTCTAGGACACTCCTCATCTTTTCACCCACACGTGAGGGGCGCTGTGAGGTTTACCTCCACCCCTAGGTTGCATGGGGATGGGACCAATCTAATTGATCTGCAGAGTAGGGAGGCTAGTCCCTCCCCTTGTGACATTGACACACCTCAGTTTGTGGTTGCCCCCTCTGGCGTAGATTCTTTTCCTGAGCGCTTTTTGCAAATGGAGGAGAGTCTGCGGCGTGATATTGATGATTTGACCACATGCATTTCTACTTTATCGAGTCATTCAGAGGCTACATCAGTGACATTCTGAGAGCTCATCTAATCACGTTATGCCCTTATTAGTAACACAACAGGGTCAGAGATATAAGCCTTTCTCCTTTGGGGATCTGCAGACCCTTATTGATAAGTTACCCTCTCTGGTGGATGGTGCTATTCCTTGGTTACAGGCGTTGGATTCCCTAACAGGAGGGTTAACCTTAGCTTTGGGAGATTTCAGAGCTATTTTAAGTCGTTCAACAACAACAACAAATTGTCGTGATGTTGAACTGTCTGCTGGAACTACAAATCAGCCTGACCATACGCCTCTTTCAGCTGTTCTGACTCCTGTGGGTGCGGCCCTGAGGGACATGTTTCCCCCTGTGTCTCTTTCACTTATTCCTAAATTTTTATGGGACTCCAAAGAGCACCCAAAAATATTTTTAGATAAAGCCTTAGACATCTGGAGACGGCAAACTGGGGTTCATCCAACTGGTGCTACATTAATGAGGGAACATTTCCGTCAAGCTGTTTTGGATGGTGTCCCTCCCTCTGTCGCTGCCTTGATGAGAAAAAACCCGGAGTTGAAAGGTTGTGAACATGCGAAATGGGAGTTGCATTTGTTGCATAATTTGCAGATTTCTCAGGATGAGGAGAGAGAGGCAGAGAAGGAGCAGGAGGATTTTAAGAAACAATTACTGAGGCTTCAGTTAAGTGAAGCCAGACAAAAGCTTCATCTTATAAAACAGGACCGCAAGGAGGTCAAGGCTATGTTAACAGCTGCTACTCCATTAGTTCCTGTTCCTACTCAGGCTCCTGTGGCAGTAGCACAACCTGGTCCTCACATGTATGCAGCTCCACGTTGGCAGTCTGGTTTTCCGGGGTGGCGTGGGAGAAGAGGGAGAGCGGCCGCATGGTCGGGTGTGCGAGGAAGGGGTGGACGAGGCTTGAGACGCAGAGACAAGTGTTTTTATTGTGGCGAAGAGGGTCACTGGGTTCAGCAGTGCCCTCACTATACATCTGCACAAGAGGGTGCATTGCCGGACCTGACGCCACAAGAACCTCCGAATGCTGCATTGCTTCCGCAACATCCTGGCCAGTACTACCAGACTGGAGAATATTGACACACCCCTGAGAAGAACCTGCATCAGGGAGCGTTGGCAGATCCCCTGATTGATGTGACGGTTGATGGACAAACATTGCCATTTTTGGTGGATACAGGGGCAACATATTCCACCATGAATGTTGTCCTTCCTTTGCAAAAACTTTCTGATCAGACAATATCAGTGGTTGGTTTTTCTGGGGTGAAACAAACTCTGCCTATCTCCACACCTTTACACACAGTTGTGGGCAGACAAAAAGTGACACATCCTTTTGTGTGTTCCCCCTCATCTCCTGTGAACTTATTAGGGAGAGATTTGTTGATTGCTCTGGGGGCAACTATTTTGTGCGGACCTGATGGACTACTTGTCACTTTTCCTGATGGATCTTCCCATGCCTGTTCTCAAGTATATACACATGGACAATTTTTGCTCCAGCAATCTGAGGAGCTTCTGGCTGACATATACTGGGGTCTTTTACAGCCAGAGACGACTGACCATGCTGGGATCCTGTCCTGTTTTCTGCTTTGGGAACCCTGGATCCAAGCACTTGCACCGTATGGGCCGACTCCTGATCTTCCTCACGTAACTTTGTTTTATGACCAAGACCAGACTGAATGGTTCCAGGAGCAGTTTGAGCTGCATTTAGCTGGTAAAGGTTGGACTGTGTTTTCACAGGACATTTATGTGGCACCGGAGGGTGTTGCTGCTGCGGTTAATCTGACTCAGGATCAGTTGGCTTGGTATAAGATGCATGATGAGGCAGTTCCACATATTTCTTTGGCTCTGCATCCTGGCCATCAGGCCATGGAATTGGGGGGCGTGGTAAAACGCTCTCTTGCAGTTTCAGACTGGCAGAATACTGTTGCTCCTGACCTCTCCTTCTCTCCTTCTACAAACACGTACAAAATAAAATGTTCGGCTGTGGACTCTGTACTTTTGGGACATGTTCAACTTCCTAGGCACCATGGCAGGGAGTTGACTGATCATCCAACTGCTGCGGCAATGTTGTCTTCTTTGCTGGAGTGTTTGTGGGCTACAGGTCCCACTGATGTGGGGCTTGTTGATGTCACACCTGTCACCTTTGATTTACAACCGGGTCCTCCTATTTGGAGGTCACAGTATTCTCACAAGCGGGCGGCAGAGGAGGGGATAGCAGAAACTATTAGGGGTCTTTTGGAGGCAGGTGTGCTAGAATCTTCCACCTCCTCCTGGAACACTCCTATTTTACCTGTGGAAAAGAAGGGGACAGGTAAATACCGCATGGCACATGATCTTAGGGCGATTAATTCTGTTTTATTGACCCCTACGGTGCCTGTGCCTAATCCCCATGTTGCACTAACTAACCTTGATCCCTCTCCAACTTGGTTCTCATGTGTGGACCTTGCTAACGCTTTCTTTTGTCTCCCGTTGGCTGAGGAATGTAGAGATGTGTTTTCTTTCACCTACAGAGGTCAGCAGCTGAGATATACGCGTCTGCCACAGGGTTTTGCTCTCTCCCCGGGGCTTTTTAATCAGATTTTGAAACAGCAGTTATCGGACTGTGTGTTACCAGAGGGTGTGACCTTGATTCAGTATGTTGATGACCTCATGCTGGCAGCACAAACGTTGGAGTCTTGTGTTGAAGCCACACGACGACTGTTGTCACATCTCGCTGACAGGGGTTTTAAAGTCAGCAAATCTAAATTGCAAATTGCAAGGAAACAAGTTTCCTTTTTGGGACGGATTATCACTGGGACAGGCACTCAGATGTCTCCCAGTCATAAATCTGCAATTTTGAATCACCCCAAACCATGTACTGTGAAGGAGATGTTGTCTTTTCTTGGACTGACTGGATATAGTAGGAATTACATTCCTAACTATACTGGACTGACGGACCACTTACGGGCGTTAGTCAGAGAGCATGGGATTCGTAATCTCAGCCATGCTCTGAATTGGACTATGGAGGCAGAAGATGCATTCATTTCTCTGAAACAACAATTGGCTGCTGCAGTGCAGTTGGCCATTCCTGACTATACTTCACAGTTCTATTTGGATGTTTCTGTAACAGAGCTGACAGTTAATGCAGTTCTGTTTCAGAAAAAAGGGGGTGAGAGGAGAATTCTCCAATATGTCAGTGCAATGTTAGATCCTATGGAGAAAAGGCATCCTGCATGTACAAGACATGCAGCAGGTGTAGGAAAAATGATTCAAAAAACAGCACACATTGTGATGGGTCATCCATTGCAGATTATGACATCACACAGTGTGGTAGCATATGTGAATTCACAACACTTCACATTGACAACATTGAGACAACAAAAATTGAGCAAAATTCTGGAATCACCTAATATAACTTTTGTACATAACGGAGTGAATATGGCTGACAGGATGCAAGAAGGACAGCCACATAACTGTGAGGAGTTAGTACAAAAGGAAGAAAAAATAAGACCTGACCTACAAGCTTCTCCTTTAGGAGGTAAAGATGTGAGAAATTTTTACACAGATGGTTGCTGTTTTAAACATGACACAGACGGATTGAGAGCAGCATATGCTGTAGTGGAAGATGTGGGCAGTGAGTTTCAGGTTTTAAAGGCAGAAAGGTTACCGGGTGCCCAATCAGCACAGAGAGCAGAAGTGAAAGCGATGGTTGAGGCCCTGAAATTAGCTGAAGGATTGAGGGTGAATCTATACAGGGATTCAGCCTATGTGGCTAGTGCCGTACACGTGGAACTTCCTCAGTGGCTTAGAGCAGGATTTATAACAGCAGCACAAAAGCCCATAAAACATGAAACTGAAATGAAAGAATTGGCGGAGGAATTACTGCTGCCTCAATCTGTTGCGGTGATTAAATGCAAGGGACATGATCAAAGCAAGACCAGAGTTGCAGCAGGAAATGCGGCCGCGGATGAGGCCGCTAAAAGGGCAGCTGGATACCTGCCATCTCTTTTAATGGTAAGTACTGAAATTGAGCAGATGGAACAAAATTACCTGGAGAAAATTATTTCTCATCAGAAAAGCGTGTCACCTGAAGAACGATCAGTCTGGAAAGCAAGAGGTGCCGTCTGCATGGAGGGACTCTGGCGGGGACCGAATGGTAAAGTAATTCTTCCTCCTAATATGAGAATCCAGGTTCTTCAGGAAGCTCATGGACTTGGACATGTGGGCGTTACACAGATGTTAAAAAACCTAGAGCACTGGTGGCATCCATTTTTGAGGGACATGGTCAAGGATCATGTGAAAAAATGTGAAATTTGTGGACAACACAATGCAAAACCAACTATCAGACCACCAAGGGGACATTTCCCTTGCACTACACAACCAGGTAAGGAAATTATTATTGATTTTACAGACATGATAACGCCCGTTAGAGGATACAGGTATGTATTAATGTGTGTTGATGCATACTCTGGCTGGCCAGAGGCGTGGCCAGCAAAAAAGGAGGACAGTAAAACTGTTATAAAGTGTCTGATCAATCATTACATTCCGACCCATGGATTCCCAGAGAAGGTAAGATCAGACAACGGCACTCATTTTAGGAACCAAGATCTGCAGAAAGTGGAGCAGATGCTCGGATTGAAGCATTCATTCGGTACAGTATATCATCCCCAATCACAGGGTAAGGTTGAGAGATTAAACCAAACTATTAAACAAAAATTGGCTAAAGTATGTGCACATACCAAATTAAATTGGGTAGATGCTTTGCCTATTGCTTTGATGTCTGTCCGAATGTCTATTAACCAATCAACAGGGTTCTCTCCATATGAGCTCCAGACAGGACGGATGTTTCCAGGACCTGCTACCCGCATCCCAGGATGGAAAGGTGAACTTGCACATTTATCTCATAAAGATTTCTTCAATGAGTTACAGGTCCTGGCAGCAGAATTCACAAAATACCAGACAACAGAGGAACGTCCAGGCTCGGGAGCAGTTCCAGGAATCGACTGGGTGCGCCTGAAGGTCATCAAAAGAAAGTGGTCTGAACCTCGCTTCACCGGACCATACCGAGTCGTGGAGAGGACATCTCATGCTGTCCGTCTACAAGGGAAAGGAGACACGTGGTTCCATTGGAGTCAGTGCACAGCAGCTGAGGAGCCACAACGCACGCTACAAAGCATACAGGAGAATCTGCAGTCTCAACCTGCGGTCGAACTGTTAAAGAAAAATGAGTATCTCCTGGGGGGTGAATAACAGTTGAGCCTCAGGGGAGAGGTCTCCTTGGGTTACAGAAGATCAAAGGTCTTCCAGAATAAACATCTGAGATGCTGTAATACTGAATAAAATGTAGAATGTTAAAACATTAACATTTAGTTTTTAAGACATTTTTCTAAGTATTAATATCATGTTTTTTAATTGAAAGTTGTACTATCTGTGTGAATATCAGAATCAAATTGAAATTGTTTGAATGATTATTTTTTAGACTTTATTACAGTTAATTTTATGGCATGTGTAAACACTCTCACTTGAACATATTTCTTAATTTTGAACAAGGCTGTGTTAATGATTTAAAACTACTAATGGGTAAGTATTCAAAGCACAGGAGGCCCCCCGCATTCCACAAGCTGTCTGTGAGAGCTTATCTTGTGTTTTATGACTTTAGGAATGCTAGATGCCAGGACAAGCTTTCCGCCTTTTCTTGTTAAAACAAAGAAGCAAATGACCCCAGATGTTTGCAGTAAATAAGGGGAAGCCCTAGCAGTGTCAGAGATGGCGTTTGGTTGGAGGACCGAGGGCCAGCCCCTTTTTGAATGGATTAGATACAAGAGGATAAAGCTTTCTAAATAGAAGAAAAAGATCAGATTTGCCCTTGCAACTCTCCAAAGATGTCTCTGTACGTCTTTGCTTTCTTTCCTCCTATGTCAGGTAATGGAATGTATGTCTCTGTTGTTCTGCAGTTTCTAGTGTAGGTTTGTGCATTGTCTTATTTCTAAAGTGTATGCATTGTCTTATATTGGATTAAACTCTGTAATTCTGTGACGTCAACACGCAATGTTGGTTTTATTACCAAACGCAGCTCGCCGAGTGGACCTGGGGAAGGGAAGAATCAGAAGCCAATCTTTTTCCAAAGTTAACTATGTTAGAATATTTTCTTCCTTTACATGTTTCATAAGCAGTGCAACTACTGTAGAGGGTTGCACTATGAAAGAAAATATATTATTAATGTATAAACATAGTTTTGTATACATTCTGTGTATACCTAATGTTGATAAAGTTTGTCTAAGTCTTAGTCTAGTCTAATTCCGTGATTTTACCTTCCACTTTGTATAAATCTTATTTTTTCTTTTTGTTGTTAAAAACCTAGTTTTATATGGAAGAAATGAATGTTCAAGTAGGTATTCAAAAAGTATTAGTTTTCAAAAATTCAAATAAAATGTCTTAATATCAGTACTTTTCTGTATAATTTTCGGTGTAATTTTAAAGAACCTTATAACTTTCAGAATCCAGCTGATGTATTGATGCGTAGAACCACCTGCTACAGATTCAACCCCACCTGGAAAGAACTTCAGCATAAAAATGACACAAAAAATAAAGACAGCTCTTTTGGTTTCTTATTTAAAAACAAACCAAAAAGAAAACAGGATTTTCTTGATTCTCCTCAAACTTTCACTATTGAAAAAAGGTTAAATGTTGAATCTATTACCAGAAACAAACTACAGCTCTCATTTGAGAACTCATCTGAACAACTTGGCCACATTGGCAACAACTAACGCCTTAAAGGCACACTATGCAACATTTTTCAGTTGATTAATGTGTTCCATAACGTTATGGATGATTAAATGATTCATTTCAGGTTGAACAAAGGTTTTCTCGGCCGCCCTGGTGGTCTGTGGGGGAAATACCGCACTTGCAATTGCAGGAGCCCTCGGCCCGCACCCATATGGAGAGATATTTGTGCCATCGGTTTGAGCGCGCAGGAACCAATCCGAGCGCGCAGTGAGACAACACGCGCGCGCGCAAAACCGGTCTGGCGCGCGCTCAACTCTGAAAAACCCTCTCAACACACTGTTCTCGCGCTCAGTTTCATCTCTGCGCGTGCTCGAATCCGTCTCTGCTCGCGCTTGCTCTCCTGCTCTCTCTCCGCGCTCAACACCAGCTGTGCGCTCGGCTGTTTCTGCGCTCGCTCGACTCTCTGCGCTCGCAACTTCAGCAATGTATGTAAATGAACCATACCATCAGCCAATCACACTCAGCTTCTTTTCATCCAATGAAAGCATTCCTTCCTTCTTCTTCTTTTCTATCATGGCGGTTCGCAAGCAACTTCAAGGTGCATACCGCCACCTACTGTTCATGAGTGTGTAGCAACATTGTTTTACATCTATTAAATTCTATTTTTTAATTTTGCATTCTGAAGATAACTAAATAATGCTTTCCTTAATCTATAAACATCCTTTATATTTCCTTTATTTCCCAATAATCCTTTAAGACTCCATTCTTGGCCTGTCATTTCAACTACTCTTCTCAATTTTTCCCTTTCAGGTTCATATGTTTTACAGTTCATTAATATGTAAGCATTCGTTCCAAATACTACATCCGGTTAGATGAAAAAAAAAAAAATAAATAAATAAAAACAGAATCAGGAAAATCAAACTACTCTTACAGTTATTTTGTCAACATTCCTAAGATAGTACTATAAAATATCTTGAATTATCTCAAATAAACTTCAGTAAAACAGTTATTAGATCATTGCCTCATCCATCTCTTTTACCTGCTATTGACATGGATTTAAATTTGATGTTTTAAAAGAAAAATAAGGAGGATATTTCAGGTTCCAGTATGGTTCAACAGTATATAGATAATGTTTTGGATCATATTGGCCTTACTCTTAGCTTTTGTGGCGGGTGTTTCTTCTTTTTGTTGTTTTTTATGGAGGTTGGCAAACAACAATTACCGCCACCAACTGAAAAATCCTGTTTATCAAATTATTCTTTTTAATATATATAATAAAGAATAACCCTCTTATTTAGAGTCCATCTGTAAAAGGTCTTCTAAATAATAATTGTTAAATTTCAGATCAGGTCTGCTGTCTGAATAATTGCGTTTAAATTAATATAACGGTCGCTGATCTAAAATCAGAGCAAACTAAACTTCTTAATGGAACGATTTCTTCAATCCATTGTAAGGCCAATATGATCCAAAACATTTCTCCTTTGTAGGCTGAATTCCATCACTGATTCTTTTACCCGATTTAAAAATAAATTATGAAACTAAAACAAAACACCATTCCTAATATTGGAATATTTTGAAGCATCCATAAAAAATTTAACATATCCATAATATTTTTTATCTATATATTGTTGAACCATACTTGAACCTGAAATATCCTCCTTATTTTTCTTTTAAAACATCAAATTTAAATCCATGTCAATAGCAGGTAAAAGAGATGGATGAGGCAATGATCTAATAACTGTTTTACTGAAGTTTATTTGAGATAATTCAAGATATTTTATAGTACTATCTTAGGAATGTTGACAAAATAACTGTAAGAGTTGTTTGATTTTCCTGATTGTGTTTTTATTTATTTATGTATTTTTTTTCATCTAACCGGATGTAGTATTTGGAACGAATGCTTACATATTAATGAACTGTAAAACATATGAACCTGAAAGGGAAAAATTGAGAAGAGTAGTTGAAATGACAGGCCAAGAATGGAGTCTTAAAGGATTATTGGGAAATAAAGGAAATATAAAGGATGTTTATAGATTAAGGAAAGCATTATTTAGTTATCTTCAGAATGCAAAATTAAAAAATAGAATTTAATAGCTGTAAAACAATGTTGCTACACACTCATGAACAGTAGGTGGCGGTATGCACCTTAAAGTTGCTTGCGATCCGCCATGATAGAAAAGAAGAAGAAGGAAGGAATGCTTTCATTGGATGAAAAGAAGCTGGGTGTGATTGGCTGATGGTATGGTTCATTTACATACATTGCTGAAGTTGCGAGCGCAGAGAGTCGAGCGAGCGGAGAAACAGCTGAGCGCACAGCTGGTGTTGAGCGCGGAGAGAGAGCAGGTCGAGCGAGCGCGAGCAGAGACGGATTCGAGCACGCGCAGAGATGAAACTGAGCGCGAGAACAGTGTGTTGAGAGGGTTTTTCAGAGTTGAGCGCGCGCCAGACCGGTTTTGCGCGCGCGCGTGTTGTCTCACTGCGCGCTCGGATTGGTTCCTGCGCGCTCAAACCGATGGCACAAATATCTCTCCATACACCCACAGGCTCAGAAGTATCGCGAGAGTCGGTCTTGCTTTACGGCGAGAACTGCTACACGCCCCAGTTAAAAGCATGCTTGTTGCTAGCACAGTGGCGATATTTGTGCAGTTATCATGGTGGAACCAGCGTGAAAACAGCGAAAGCCCATGTCGGAGCAGGCAAGAAAGAGGAAAAGGGCTCCGGACAGAGAGAGGAGTCGTACACGGGTGAACATCGGGCAAGCTTTTTCCGAATGGCGAGAGCTAAAAGAAAAAGAAGGTTGATGCGGACCTCGTGTTTCTGCTGATGCGATTGTAAGTAACATTGGAATGGTTTCTCTCTCTCTGTGTGCATGTTCATACTTTCACTGTGTTAGTCATTCGTTGCGTTCGCCTGTCTGCTAAGCTCAAAACAACCGCGCCTGGCTTGACGGAGAAACCAGGAGAACAGCTGAGCATATTTACGACAGTGCACGTATACTTTCGCCCTCTGGGGGGAGCCTCGCTGGAAAATCAACACCGGTTGCATAGTATACCTTTAATAAAATGAATAAACTACAAATATCATCTGCCCAGAGTTTCTCACATTGTTATAATGTCATGCTAATCTTTAAAAAAGTGGTGTCCAAATTCATTCCTAAGGGCTGCTATCTGCCATGTTAAAATTGCATTTCAAGAAAGAAAAACAGCAACAGTGGATTACAAAGCTAAGCTGAGCCAAAGGGAACAAGTAACTTGCAGCTTCCTCGAAATGGAGCGGAGTAGACTTTGAAATTTAGTGGAGTGAGTTATATGTCCCCCCCTAAAAAAATACTCAAGTAAATATATTCAAAGACCAACCCTTAACAATCATAGACAGGTTTCAGGTATTACAGGAGACAATCCCCCCCTTAATGGCAATCCCCCCTTTAACGACCCCTAGAATCATAGACAGGTTCAGATATTACAGGCTAACGATGGAACTAAACGACCCATTCATCGGTTACCATTTGCATGTTTCCAAGCGATACAAAGCCTTGTCTATATAAGACTCAAACTCACTGCGGATCCAGACATTTGAATTGAGAAAGCTTCCTGGAGAGGTGGAGAAATGTCTTCAAATCTTGAAAACCAAGTCCAGTGGATATTTTTAGAATTTTTACGGAATGACTATGACCTGGATGACTGAGAACCTTCATCAGCATATATTCAAAAACGTACTTAAAGGAATAGTACACCCAAAACATGATTAGCCTTCATTTTCTACTCACCCCCATGCTGAACAACACTCTGGAGTACTTTTTTGATATCTCAAATGCATCTGGAGATCTGGGAGGCTTCTTGCTGTCTGCTGACATTCAAATAATGGAGGTCTATGGCGCCCGAGGCAGAAAGGTCCATAAAAGTCCACAAAAACGTGTCAATATTCCTCCATACTGCTCGTCCAATGTATTCCAAGTGTCCTGAGTGGGTAGCGTCCAGAATTTACTCGAAACGAAGTCATTTAGAATGTTTTTAGAGCATAAACATTAGTGTATAGGATTCCCTAAAAGCGAGTTCACGACGCTACGGAAACCGCGGCAGACCAAACCAGATGAAAGTGCGCATTCAGCTCGGCAAAGAACTCATGCTCTTCCTCAACACTGAAGTTCTCAGACATTTTTCTTTCGTTGTTTCTTTCTTTGCACAGGTAAACAGCACATTTCTTCTTCTACGCTTGCATTATCGGCAGAGCAGACGCTGCAGGCGCTGTTATATGTTGATGGTCTTTTCTCTGACTCAGTCACATGTGGACTTGCTCGTGAAAACTGATTGTCTGGATTTTATTTGAAGTCTAAAGCTTTAGAAATATATTCGTTTTTTTATGTAAAATGTGATCATTTAAATATGCTAGAACTGCTAATGCTGTCACTCGCTGTTCATTCCAAATGTTGTTCCAATGTGACTTTAGATGCTTAAATGAGTGAAGTGAAGTGAAAGTGAAAGCCCTTTGGGAAACTCCTCCAACTCCCATTGTCATTGTGACACAGCACACACAAGTGAACACTGCACACCATGAAATTGCATTTATGCCTCACCCGTGCAAGGGGGCAGCCCTCAATGGCGCCCCAAGGGAGCAGTGTGGCGGGACGGTACCATGCTCAGGGTACCTCAGTCATGGAGGAGGATGGGGGAGAGCGCTGGTTAATTACTCCCCCCACCAACCTGGCGGGTCAGGAGTCGAACCGGTAACCTTTGGGATCCAAGTCTGACACCCTAACCGCTCACCCACGACTCCCCAATCAATCAATTTGATGAAACAATATCCTAAACTGTAAAGTGCCTTGAGATGACATGTGTTGTGAATTTGGCGCTATATAAATAAACTGAATTGAATTGAATTAAATTAACATTTAAATATATTAAATTGTTTTATTACATATTCATACTTTATAAAAATGTGGAGAAAAAATTTTTTTTTGTCATGAAACAGGGCATATGGTAGGGTGACCATATTTTCATTTGGGAAAATCAGGACAACTTGGAGCAATTCTGTAAAGTGTTTTAACAATATAACACTGGAGAATTAATAACCAATATGCAGCTATGGACATTTTTACAGTAATGGATATTTGAAAATAGCAGCAACATCAGAGATGTGCAGAATGACAGCAGCAGGTTATTTAACTGACTAAGGTTTCTATCATTACATTTGATTTGATTTGTTCCTGCTCCCGGTGGTTGGAACCTTTATTCCACTCTGGATTCTTGTGAGTGTAGTCTTTGTTCACTTTAACTTTTTAAAAAATAAATAAATAAACAGTTTTGAAAACCTCGGTATTCATTCTTTTCCTGCTTTGTGTGTCTACTTTCACGGTTGCTAAGCAACAGAGCATAACAGGGTGGACCTGTTCGAATTTACAGCCAAAACTCTTCCGGTCTCCTTATTTTCAAGGACTTTGAAGGATCCAGTCTAGGTAGACCGCATATCCATCTGGAAACCTTCCGTTAAAGTAATTTTGGGAAGGGGCGAAAATACTGGTTAGCTGATTGGTCTATGTTGGTGATAGACGGGCCAAATAAACCAATCAGATCAACGTAGCATATGACGTACTAACAGAGCGACGACGAAAACACAACCACAAGCCAGGCTACTCTTGCCAAAACCAGTCGGGAGAAGAGCAAAAACATCTTTTCCTCTGAGAAAAGCCTCCAGAGCAGTGTTTTGCTCTTCTTTCAGTGAAGAAATACTCTGTAATTCCAATAAAACTTGCTCGATAGCCACGCTAACGCTAGTTTCATCGGCTGAAGCCGCCATGTTCTTTAGACTGAACTGTCGCGCTTCTCGTTGCGTCACACCTCAACCCGCCTCAAAGCCAACGCTGATTGGACGTTCGTTTGGTGAACGGCTCCAAATTTTCTTTAACGGAGAGTCTCCAGACTGATCTGCGAGTGAAACCTTGAAAGCTCGCGAGATCAGGATGGTCTCACCAGGCTAGAACAAAACTAGAATGACACAAAATGGAAATGAAACCAATTAGCTGGAAAACAGAACGACATGAATCAAAGTGTAACTAAAAACTGTTTTTTTTTTTTTTTTCCATGGCACTGGAGAGAAAACAGCAGACACAAAACACACTTTCAAATGTCTATTTATTTCAGTTTATTGGAAGTGTTTTCATTGTGGATACAGCAGATTTCACAGCATGACGCTGCATTTAACTTTTGGTGAAGTTCCAGCAGGAGTCAGATTGAAACATACGTCTGTAAGAGACAGATAATGTTGGAATAAGAAGAAGAAAATCACCAAAACATGATAAAACACAGCTGTCTTTGGCTTTAAGTGAGGAAAAGGCAGATAGAGATTTAAATGAGACTCAGGAAGCTGCTAGTTTAGCTCCTTCTGACTCAGTTTAGCTTGTAATCTGCTGTAATCTGCTGTTTGTCTTTCTTGAAATGTAATGTCCATGTGGCAGATAGCAGCCCTTAGGACTGAATCTGGACGCCACTGTTTTAGAGATTTACTGACGGTCCGCAAATGTGAGAAACTCAGAGCAGATATTATTAGTACTTTATAATTTTATTTGTTGCCATGTGACCAAGTTGTTCAGTAAGATGAGTTCTAAGAGTTATAGTTTCTTTGTGGTAATAAATTCAACCATAAACCTCCATTCCATAGTAAAAGTGTGAGGAGAATCTCCTGTTTTCTTTTTGGTTTGTTTTTAGATAAGAAATAATTTCCCAAATAATTGTCCTTCTTTTTCGCTGAAGTTCTATGCTGAAGTTCTTTCCAGGTGGTGTAGAATCTATAGCAGGTGGTTCTATGCAACATTACATCAGGTGGTTTCTAAAACTCACAGGTTCTTTAAAATTACTATGAAAATTAAACAGAAATTTAATATTAGAAAATGTCATTTGTATTTCTGAATGTTTAAGTACTTTTAAATGCATGTACTTTTGAATACTTAAGTATTTTCAAAAGTGAATACTTCAATACTTTGTATTGTGTAGATGTTTCAATGATTAACTTATACTTGTAGTTGAGTTTGTGCTTTGTTTCTAGATGCTGGAGCTCGGCCTGTTTTCCAGTGTAGTCCCGTTTCTCTGACTGTGACTAACTGGATGTGCTCTCTTCATCCTCTGACATGGGAGCTGGCTCGGAGCTCGTCTGCCTGGCTGTGTGTTTCCTGGACGGGGCCGCCTGTGGAGCTGGTTGACAGTTGCCTTTTGTATCTATGCTTCTTTTTCTATGTCTGCTTCTGTCTCCTTGAACCCCAGTGGGCCTCAGCAGATGGCCGCTCACACTGAGCCTGGTTCTGCTGGAGGTTTCTTCCTGTTCAAAGGGAGTTTTTCCTCTCCACTGTCGCTACAAGCATGCTTAGTGTGAGGGATTGCTGAAGAGTCAATGAGTCGATGCAATCAGCTGGTTTTCCTTAGATAGAAAACCTTGAATCAATCTGACTGGATGATCTGGTGAACTGGAAAGTGTTGAGATGACGTGTTGTGAATTGGCGCTATAGAAATTAATTGAATTGAGTAAGATTTGACTATGAGTATCAATACTTTTACTCCAGTACTACTTTGGAGTACTTCGTCCATGGCTGCTTAAGTTTATACGTTTGAACTCCCATACGGCCAGGATATATTTCTATTTTTTTTTAGTTCTGGGGTAGATAAAAATATTCATTCATTTACAATGTTTGCAGTAAAAGTTTTAAACTAATAATCTTCAATCCAAGGAAGCAGTAGATGAAAATGCTGTTTTTTTTCTTATAAGGGATTTTTCAATTATTTTTTTGTTTTGCTGAAATGACTTTTTTTCTGATTGTAATTGTCTTTTGTATGTATTCTAATCAGCTGGAGTCAGCCGATCTGTGCTTCCTGACCTGCCGCCTGATTGTTTGCTTTCCTGACTGATCAGTAAATGAATCTGAAGAAGAAGCGAACTGTCAGGCTACGCTAGCCTTAGGCGTCCCCTCTGTTTAAAACCAGCGATAAAATGAATAACTTATGTTTGACTGAATCCAGCTCAGAGATAAGAGAAGAATTATCGTTGTTTATTATCAGCAGTTAATCAAATACATATAAAGAAACAGTAGGAAACAGAGAAGCAACTTTTTACAAGGTAGCTTGTTCACTTTTACACCACATTCACTCCTCCTGTGTTTTCTTTCATTTGTCTTTTTTGTGAACATGTCGTGCAGTAAAAAAAAAAAAAAAAAAAAAAGAACTGTTATGGTACATTAACAATAAATAGGATTAAATATATAAAAAAAACATTATTTACAAATCATATGCTGAGAAAATAAGTTAAACATTCAATCAACAAATTCCACAGATCATTGAAATGCCTCCAAATGACTCATTAAAT
This sequence comes from Cyprinodon tularosa, assembly GCF_016077235.1. Lineage (NCBI taxonomy): Eukaryota > Metazoa > Chordata > Actinopteri > Cyprinodontiformes > Cyprinodontidae > Cyprinodon > Cyprinodon tularosa. Next base: position 529,727 of record NW_024038809.1, read on the forward strand.
CCAATAAATACCAAACCTTTCATCTTGGGGGGGGTGAGCAGCAGGGGACGACCTTCAGAAACTACATTTAAGACTAATTTAAGGGTACGGTCCTTTTGAAAGGAGAGTAAATATAAAATAAAATCTGAAGGATGTGATGAAATAAATGAGTTAATTATTTCTGATTTTCTAAACAATAAATATGATAATAACCCATCATACACCCATAATAGCAAACATTATTTTTAGAGTAAAACACCTTTAAAAAGTAGCTGCATTAAGAAAGACTGGAACTCCTTCAGGAATATCAACCTTTTCAGACCCTGCTAACCGAGCCTCAGTCGTCTATCCACTGTGTTCATGGGTACTGTAAACTTCTACGTCTTTAAAATGCAGTCAGTCAATAAAAAGACGGATATTTTAAAGGATGTGAGATTTTAAATATGCAGATGGGTATGGATAAAAGCATTGGGTCAGAGTCCTGTAAAGCCAGTTGCACGTTTAAAGGAACATTTCCTCTTTAGTGACGTGAAATCAAACCTATATGACAAAGAAAAAACTGGAGTTTGGATTTTTTTCAACCGTTTTTTTCTTTTGAAAGAATCCATTTAGTAAATAGAAATTAAAATAAAAATGCAATCCAGGAATGAAACTTTGAAAAACGTTTTAAACAATAGTCGTTTTTCAGAGTAAGTTTCTGCTTTCTCAGATTTTGCCAATTTTTTTATTTCTTAAATAAAAATGTATATTAAAAATGTTAAACTTTTTTTTACAGATTTGACATGACATTTTGTTTATTTGTATTCTTTATATTGAGCTTTATTTACATTTATTTAGGTAAAATAAATGTAAAAAACCCGTAAAATAAAAACAAAAAATCTAAAAATATAAAATCTGTAAGAAAAAGTTTAAAAATAAAACCTAAATAAAAAAAATTTAATCAGAGAGTTACTGTCAAAGTATATATATATATATATATATATATATATATATATATATATATATATATATATATATATATATATATATATATTATTTTTCAAAGTTTCATTTCTGGATTGTAGTTTTTTCAATTTTACATTTACAACACATGTAGTTTGTTTGCAACAATAATGGAACAAAATTCACTTCATAAAAAATCAAACTAAAATGCAAACCTGATTAAAACCATAAATTCAGGGAAGAATTTAGAAGTATTTGCATTTCATACGGTCAGACCAGTAGAACCAGAGTCAATATCTGTTTACCCCTTTAGTTTTGTACGAAAAATAAACTTTAAACTACCTCAACGGGAATGCATCCCCTTAGTAATGTACAAAAAACGGTTTAATTTATTACTTTTTTATTGTTTTTTGAAGTGTAAGGTGATCTGACCTAAATCGTTTGGTTTTTGTGTACATGACTAAAGGTATATTCGCCCATCGAGGTAGTTTAAAGTCTATTTTCCGTACAAAACTAAAGGGATAAATGCAAATCTGACGTCTTGTTCATGCATATTGACTAAAGGTATGCTGATCTGACGACAGAAAACCAATCAGAGAGAAGAAACATTAGAAAACCTCCATTCAAGCTCAAACAGACTCATCAGCTCGACTCCTGCCTTAGAAAGTCAACGCTGGGTCCTTTATCTCATTTTATTTATTTAAAAAGGTAAATAAAACAATTTGCCAACAGAATAATTTGCAATTAAAATGAGAAAAAACTATTATATAATATTTCAAGTGTGATATTTATATGCTTAAATTAAAGCAAACAGACATATTCTGAGAAATTTCTAGTTTTTTGCAGATCAGTTTTTGCCGTCTTGTCGAATGCAATCAGAATATTTTGGATTAATGGTTGAAAATCTGTAGATCTGGATGGGAAGTTTACAGAACCGCATAGTTCCCAGATTTTTAACTTACTGGGATTTCAATCAATTTCCGCCTTTGCTTTGTTTTTTTCTCCCATTCCTTCTGTTTGCATCTGAAGCCAATCTGGTTACAAAACAGCATGAAATGGAAATCCTTCTATTTTTTCTTCCCTGTCTGATGAAGTTTATGTCACAGATTATTTCTCTAAGACTCAAGTCAAAGTGTGATGTTTTTTACTCTATATGTGGGAGTTTTTGGCTGTCAGTGGGTCAGAGGTCACAGTTAACAGATCAAACGGTTCCAGCAGAGATTTGGATAAAGATGCGTATTAAAAAGCCAAAGCTGAAATCACAGAGAAAATCTATATACAAAATTTGATTACATACAAGAAGTAATACAAAAACAAATAGTTATCAAACATTGTTCAGTTCTGTTAGCAAAAAGGTCTGTTTTTATTTTACATTTCTGGTACAAGGGTTGTACAGCGTCTTGTATCGAGAGGCAGTTTTCGTATGGCAAAGCGAGACATAAGTACATATCATGCTGCACTAATATAGTGCAAAATTATGCCCAGAAACAAGAAGGGAGGGGCAGGCAGAAGTGATGGCAGCTCCAGGGTCCTTTAGACTCACTTTCATTTCCTTTATTTGGTCTTTTTTTTATATTTTTTTTATTCCGTTTCCTCCTTACAGCGATGAGAAAAAGACTTATTGATCATTGAGGGACGAGTGGAGCAAAGACCATGCGACTAAGCTGCAAGAAAATCATCAACTAATGAGGAGTTTTTGTGCTTTTACATTAAAATCTCTTCTTAATTCTCCCTCTCCAATGAATGTGGTTGAAATGCAGTCATTGGTAGACGTTGAAGAAGCAAAGGCAGACTTCCAGAGGAAGATAGAGAGGTCATGAAGGCTCGTAAAAAAAACAATGTACAGATTTCAAAATGGAAACGAAGGAACATCAAGGCTGCTAATAAATAAGACCTTAAGTGTCTTAAGCTCAGAGGTTATGTTTTCAGTCCGCGTATTGGCCGACCCATTGCCCTGCAGGGACCCTGACGTTAGATGGGGACCAACAGCCACCCTGCTCTCCGAGTTTTGATCGTACGTCTGGGAGGAGGAAGACATCTACATGTCGGCGTCTCCATCGTAGGCCAGAGTCAGAGGCTTCAGTCTGTTGTTCATCTGCCGTCGCTGTGGCTTCTTTGGCTTTTTACTGCAGGTTTGAAAAACAACAACAAACATTGTTTAGACGTTCCGATGGTTGCTAAAATACATGTAAATTATATGTACATCATCAATTTAGAACTTTTGCCGCATCTATATTATTTTGCTCCATTAACACATTCATTTTATTGTGATGGATTTGTATAATATGTTATATTACAGAATTCATTAAGCATTCATCAGCATTGTGATTGGCCTACTTTTTTTAGTTAAAGTAATCTGCTTACACTATGAAACAGCCAGTCTGTGTCAAAGTGATGAAATTATCTTTGTTTTAAAAGTCTTAAGTCCCCCTGAAAATGAGAACATCATCGTTGTTCGATGCTGTAGTGCAAGTCTTACTAGGGAGTACCAATATGGCGGCCGGCTGCTTCCCTTCAATCCCGTGCAATCAGCAATCCAGTGAATGAATAGAGATCAGTGCTCCTCCTCCATAAGTTTTTAGCTCAAAAAAAGATTTATGGTTTTAATCATTTTGAACTCTGTTAATTTCTTGACCAAACGTTGTTGTTGTTGGCACTTGTTGACATGTTTGATGCTTCTTTGTTTTCCTTTCTTTTGACTAAGGAGACTGGATGAAAAAACATCATCATCCAATGCTGGGGAGAAAAAAAACAAGCAATAGATCCATCTCTGCCTCGACACTCTATGATCCATGGAAAAACAAAATACAACTTTATAAAATAAAAACATTTCCGAAAATATCTAAGATATTTTCAATTTAAACATAGATATGAAATAATACAATATAACCTACAATTTAAATGATACCATTGTACTAGGTAATCGAATCAATTCAGTTCAGTCTGTCCAATCAGCTCCCTGTAATGTCTTTAAATGTCCAGCAGGTGTCAGTATTCTGTGAGACAGTATCAACAGAGTTTGGCTTCAAGGTGCCTCATTAAGCATCACTAATTGTCACACTGCAAGAACGATCCAGAAATAAGTAAAAATCTCTTAAATTATAAAGTTTATTTACCCTGAATTTGAACAGGTAAATAAGATGATTTGCCGATGAAATTAGTTTTTTTTTTACTCTTAAAAACAAGATAATTAGAAAATATGCACCTGAAATTAGGCTTGTCCCGATCCGATCCACGTATCGGATCGGACGCCGATATTGGCCAAAAAATGCGTATCGGCAAAGCATGTAAAAATGCCGATCCAGTAAAAAAAAAAAAAACCGGTCCGTATTTTACAGTTTCGCCGATTGAAACGATCCATTCCACTATTTTGAGCCAGTGTTCCCCGAATCCGGTCCGTATTTTCCAGAACACCTTCAAAACACCCACAGGTCTTTTTGGGTCTGTCTCCCGGCCTACAGCCATTAAAACAGGTGAATTGGAAGATAGCGGGGAAAATGTCAGCTGTGTGGGATTATTTTATCCTGCACGATGTGTAGATGGAGACTAGGTGTGAGGGCATTGGGGAGTATAAGGCATTTTTGTGTAATAGTTCACTGTTATTTGCACTGATTTTTTTTTAAGCAGTGTCTTTTTTCAAGAGTAGAGTCCTGATTCTAAGTTAATAGACTATTTTCCACTCTTGTCTGTTTTGCATTTTTATTAAAACTTACAGTAATACTTGCACCTTCAACTGTTTACGGTTTTACTGTTCACTGTGCAATATTAGATTGCTTTTCATAATTTTGTCCAGTTTGTGTTTATCTCTTAATAAACAGGTAAGTTTGTTGTTACCAATCATTGTGTTTTATTCAATCTCACCTAATTCAGCTGGCTAGATGTTATCAAGAGTACTAAAACCCTTTTCAACATGAGTCTTACAACTAAGTCTAAATACTTTAAATTAAACTTAAACACATGCTCGGATAGGCTGGTATCGGCCAGTATCGGTATCAGAAGTCCAAAAACAATATCGGTATCGGATCGGAAGTGCAAAAACCTGGATCGGGACATCTCTACCTGAAATAAGACAATGCAATTGCATTTCTCTTCTTTTAAATATAAATTGTCATGTTTCATTGGCAAAGTGTCTCAATTTCCTCCTCAATTAGAGAAAACATGCACTAATTTTAAGAAAAAAATGACTTATTGAGATTTCAATCTCTTTCCAGTATATAGCTTGGAGTTGGTGGTTATTTCTACTAACTTTCATGCTTTTGTTCTGAAGTGAGGAGAAACCAGCTTTGGGAGTTGGGTTTTGAGTCAGTCTCAGTGTTCTTCTAATTTCCAAGTTCTAACAGTAAGAATTGCTGCTAAAGAGGTTCTGTCAAGAAAAGTGAGATTGTAACTAGGGATGCACGATATTGGGTTTTTGGCCGATATCCGATATTTTAAAACTCATGTAGCCGATAACCGATATCGATACCGATGTTAAAGCTGGACAAAAATAAGTAGTCATTGAAAATAGCAGTTTTGTTATCCATTTCTGACACTTTGAAAAATAATATACTCAAATATATTTTCATATGCTGATATCAAATAGATTTTTAAAAACACGGTATCGATCTATTTTACTTTCAAAATCTGGTGAAATTTCATCGTTCTGTTACAAACTCTCGTGATATTTTGCAAATTCTTGTGAGATTTTGTTAGTAAAATAGATCGATGCCGCGTCAATATATCAATATATAAAAATATGGCAACATTTGGTGAATTTTCGGGGGATTTCGTAGCATAACGATGACATATAGCAATATTTCATTAGTAAAAGAGATTGATATGGTGTTTTTAAATGGCAATATATCAGCATAGGAAGATATTGGGATATTTTAATGGATCAATATTTTTTCCCTCGTCTTTAGAAGTTTTTAAGTCTGTAAAAAAGAAGTTTTTGAGGAAGAAGAAGAAGTAGTATTTTTTTTTTTTTTAGACTTTAGAAACTCAGAAGCTGATCAAATATCGGGTTAAATATTGGTGGGGTGGCCGATGTCCGATATTCAGTTTTAAGGCTGATACCGATAGGGGGCCGATTATATCGTGCATCCCTAGTTGTTACAGTAGTGAAGAAGTGACAGAGTCTCAGGGCAGCGCAGTGGTTAGAGAGCAGAACATTTGCAGAGTAAGGTTTTACGCGAGTACCTGTGCTCTGAGGAGCCTGTTTGGGACTGAACTAAGGGCTCCATGTCTTCATGAGCCTGGTTCTGCTGGAGGTTTCTTCCTATTTAAAGGGAGTTTTTCCTCTCCACTGTCACTACAACCATGCTTAGTTTGAGGGATTGTATTTGATTGAATGAGTCGATGCAATCAGCTGGTTTTCCTCAGATAGAACCCTTTGATTGACTGGATGATCTGGTTGAATTGTCTCTGGAAAGTGCCTTGAGATTTCCAACTTGGAAAACAAAGTCCAGTGTTTTTTGTTTTTTTTTACTTTTTTTTAACCTTTTTTGGAATGACTAGGACCTGGATGACAGAGAATTTTCACCAGCTACTCCAGATTACATGTGTTGTGAATTGGAACTATATAAATTAACTGAATTTAAATTATTTCCTCTTAACTTACTATTAAACCTAAATAAATTGGCATTTATGAATTATTGTAAAAGTTTCTCTGCAATAAATCTCGTACCACTAAAGAGTCTGTGTTTTTGATATGATGAGGAAACCCTACAGTCAGTTACAGCATGTGAACAGTGCTGTTCTGCTCACCTCATCACAGGATGTGATCCGCTTGGAGGCAAAAGGTGTTCTGTGTTAAGGCACATACTGTTCAATCAGGGATTGAACAGGAGCTGGCTGAGGCACACACTAAGTGATAAGAGTTTCAACGTGAGGCGGTGGCAGCGCCTGCTGCGGTGAGGATGGAGGCTGCTGGAGCGAAGCAGCACACTGATGCTGCTGCTGCTGCTGCTGCCGGTTAAACTCAGCCTGTTCTAGTTTCTGGCAGGCAGGGCAGGTGTATGGCACTGTATAGGTGCTGGGATCCGTCCAGTAAGCCCCATCTGAGGGGGAATCGGACCTCGGCTTGTGGCAAAGGCAACGACCACAATGACTGAACACAGCGGGATGGAGAGATGAGGGACAGAAAGGAAAATAAACAAAATGGGACAAATGATGAGAAGTTTCAAAGAAAAAGAAATGAATGGATGGAAATGAGCAGTGATGTGATGGAGTTGAAGTCCTTGAGTTGTCTAGATTTAGTTTATTAGATTGAGTCAGACATTAAACGCCATAGCTGCATTTTAAATCTACAATCCTCCGTCTTTAAATTATCGTTTTTGATGAATAAACAATGAGATAGATTCCTGTCCTTATTTTTGTTTTTTCTGGTGAGGCTACAAACAAGACTGTGTGTAAACATGTTCATGTGGATTTGGCGTTAGCAGCATTAGCAGTTAGCCATGGTTCGTTCCCATGGTTTCCTGGTCTCTAACCCAATTAGGGCTGAATATTGGCATAGGCAGGGCTGGATTTAGGAAATGTGGGGCCCTAGGCAAAGACAGACAACACATAGAACAGACCCATTCTCCAGACGTAGAAATGTGAATAGAATAGACATCCATTATCTGTTCTAGGTTGTGTCCCTCTCTTCTTGTCCCTTTTCTTCTTGTTTTCCTCTCTATGTTTTGTACTCAGCTGACTTTTCATGCTGTCTCTAAAGGAATGAAAGATTTTTTCCAAGCACTAAGCTCACTTAGCTGATTGCTCCTTCCTGTGTTTCCAAAAAGGCCAAAGTAAATAACCCAGTCCTTCTTTTCACTGTAGACAAGCCATGATCTGCTTATCTGTTCTCCATTTTTCATTTCATTTCTTTCAAGGAAAAATAAACACAGAAAAAACAAGCAACTTTCAAACTCCTGATTTTCCAGCAGGTTTGAGAAAAAGGCCGAACACTAAAAAACAGACTTTTTAACCTGCTAAAGTCGGATTCCTGAGTGTTGACCGCTTTACGATTATTTTAAAAACTGAAACTGTTTAACAGGGTTTCCTACAAGACTTCAAATGCAACGTTTCTCATAAAAAAAGTTTATTTTTACAATCCTAAAGGTTAAATTTAAACATGTATTGCAGTCATAGCTCTGTAATATAAGATCTGAAGCTACAACATACAACACAAAACACATTCATGGGAATTTACTCAAACAATCCACTCTGAAAGACTCTTTACTAACTTATGCTGAAATATTTGATGAAACATAAGAGCTCCAAACCTTCATGAACCATTTTAAAAATAGATCGGTTCTTATTGCGGTTTACATATAAACTTCTTCAGTCATTTCTTTCTCTCTTTAACTTTTCTTATAATCAGTGCGTCTTTATCAATGTTTCACAGGCCGTTGTGTCTTTCTGAGGGCGTTTGGTGCGTCTATTATTTTCAAACTTTAGAACGTTTTGAGAGGAATTTTTTTTCTCTGTTAAACCTGCTGAACTCTGACGTATTAATCATTCAGTAACAGAAGGGCTGAAAGATTAATGGGCTCGTCTTCATCATGGATTCCCCCTTTTTTTCTTTAACTTAATCTATTAAAAACAGAAAATGTAACAAAGTTCGATGCAGAGTCTGAGTTATTAGAAGAAATGCTAAACAGCCTGTGCTCATTTATCACTCTCTCAGTCAGCCATACACTGATGGTGGTCAGCTAGGAGAAAATGACAAACAAAAAGTCCCTTAAAGATCTTTGGACAGTCAGAAGACTGTTTAAAATAACAACTTTTTGTTTATAGGGCTGAAAAACTAAAACCTTTAATGTTAAATATATGGAAACTAATTTTAAATTAGTATTAACCAACCAAGGTGGTTTACATTTTTAACATTACTGAGGAAGTTTTCAGTTCTCATAGCTTTAAGCTGTAGGTTATTTCTGCTAACTTTCATGCTAATGTTGCTGTGAGGGAAAATCATCTTATTCTGAAATTCAGATTTTCAAGAGGGAAAAGTTTGGGTAAATACAAACACTTTTCCACAATGAAGTTCCAAGTTTTCGTTATTTTTTTCATGATTATTAAAGCCACACAGGAGCTTCGATTAAAGATGCTTTTGTTTTTATTTTGAAAGGATTAAAATAGTAAATTTTTTGGAACCCTAAAGACTGATTTTCAAAAATCATACATCAACAGAACATCTAGAGCGCTGAAGAATAAAAGTCTTGATTTTTTGTGCTGAATCCATACAGCCTTCTGCCCTCTGGACATCATTACTGAGAACATTTAAATAAACCGAACCATTCGTTTCTTTTCAGAAAAAAAACCTCCGCCAAAAACGTGAAAATTAGTCCGATATTCAGTGAGTTAATGTCCATTAAAATGGATTCTGTTCCTGCACATTACATGGAGCGGAGCTGTCGACCGCTCCGAGTTGGGGCCACCAAATTAAGTCAGCGTCCATAGGCCTAATATATCGAATATATCGTAATACAGACAAAATATAAGAGTAGACTCCGCATTGATTGCTTTCACCTATGAGCACTGACACAGAGATACACATATATCTATATACACTCACCGGCCACTTTATTAGGTACACCTGTCCAACTGCTCATTAACACTTAATTTCTAAGCAGCCAATCACATGGCGGCAACTCAGTGCATTTAGGCATGTAGACATGGTCAAGACAATCTCCTGCAGTTCAAAGCGAGCATCAGTATGGGGAAGAAAGGTGATTTGAGTGACTTTGAAGGTGGCATGATTGTTGGTGCCAGAAGGGCTGGTCTGAGTATTTCAGAAACTGCTGATCTACTGGGATTTTCACGCACAACCATCTCTAGGGTTTACAGAGAATGGTCCGAAAAAGAAAAAACATCCAGTGAGCGGCAGTTCTGTGGGCGGAAATGCCTTGTTGATGCCAGAGGTCAGAGGAGAATGGCCAGACTGGTTGGAGCTGATAGAAGGGCAACAGTGACTCAAATAACCACCCGTTACAACCAAGGTGGGCAGAAGAGCATCTCTGAACGCACAGTACGTGGAACTTTGAGGCAGATGGGCTACAGCAGCAGAAGACCACACCGGGTGCCACTCCTTTCAGCTAAGAACAGGAAACTGAGGCTACAATTTGCACAAGCTCATGGAAATTGGACAATAGAAGATTGGAAAAACGTTGCCTGGTCTGATGAGTCTCGATTTCTGCTGCGACATTCGGATGGTAGGGTCAGAATTTGGTGTCTACAACATGAAAGCATGGATCCATCCTGCCTTGTATCAACGGTTCAGGCTGGTGGTGGTGGTGTCATGGTGTGGGGAATATTTTCTTGGCACTCTTTGGGCCCCTTGGTACCAATTGAGCATCGTTGCAACGCCACAGCCTACCTGAGTATTGTTGCTGACCATGTCCATCCCTTTATGACCGCAATGTACCCAACTTCTGATGGCTACTTTCAGCAGGATAATGCGCCATGTCATAAAGCTGGAATCATCTCAGACTGGTTTCTTGAACATGACAATGAGTTCACTGTACTCAAATGGCCTCCACAGTCACCAGATCTCAATCCAATAGAGCATCTTTAGGATGTGGTGGAACGGGAGATTCGCATCATGGATGTGCAGCCGACAAATCTGCGGCAACTGTGTGATGCCATCATGTCAATATGGACCAAACTCCCTGAGGAATGCTTCCAGCACCTTGTTGAATCTATGCCACCAAGAATTGAGGCAGTTCTGAAGGCAAAAGGGGGTCCAACCCGTTACTAGCATGGGGTACCTAATAAAGTGGCCGGTTAGTGTATATCTATATATAGATATATGTGTGTTTGTGTGTCTCTATATAACTATATTGTAAAAATGTTCACAGCTGTATATTGATTTTCTATTTTGCAGATGCACTGTGTTTATATTTGTAAAAACTCTACAGTACGGTATTTTATTTGTTTATGTTTTTAGATATATTTATATTTTATGTGAATGCTATTTTTTTAGCCGTTTTGTTTGTTATTTATTTGTTATTTTTTTGTCCTTACAGCCTTTTGTTCAGCTCTGGTTGTTTTTAAGGGCTTAAATAAAATTAGATCAGATTTTTTTTAAACTAGGATTAGGGTTATTCTATTATTTCTATGCACATTTTTGTGACCTGTTTCACTGTAATCTTTTGCTGACGTAACAGCACAATTTACCCACTGTGGGACAATAAAGGGACTTTCTATTCTATGTAGTGCATATCTGCTGTGTTCTGATGCCTTCATGAATTTATCCTTGGAGCCCTGGTGTCAACAGTCTGTTGATTTAAACAAAAATATGCTGCAGTGCTGAAGCTTCTTTCTTCTGTTTTGCTTGAAGCAGCAGGTTAGAGGAGCAGGTCTACCTCCCCAAGATGGCGACCGTAATTCCTGCGCCGCGACAGTCAATGCAGGGTCTACTCTTATGTCTGCGTCGTTTAATATACATTTATCATGGCTGACTACTGACCCACTTCCATGGTGGCTTTAGTGTTGATTCAGATTGAGCTGTTTCTTCAGATTTAAACTGAAAAACAAAAACAAAAACTCAAAATGAGGTGGAACACCGGTTGAGCTTTTGAGTGTTGGTGTTGAAGAATCAGAGGGGCTCAGGAGCCCCATGGAGGTTACTGCTGAAAGCTTAGTTCAACATTTGCTAATGGCAGACATTAGCAGTCAGAGGGCAAACAGTATAGAACTAGAGCTGGTGGATGCAAGCACCACCTACTGACTGAGAGGAGTTAAACTTTTCACTATCACCTTTAAACAACATTTATTTCTGAACTGTTGCATAAATAACATAAAAAAACTGAAAACTGAACAGTTGTTGTTCGGATTACTTGTGTTTGTTTTTAATGGGCTATTGAACCAGGAACCATTGCTTTAGTCCAAAATAGAGCTACAGGCTGTAGAACTTCCACTGATTTTGAAGGATTGCATTGTCCCAGTTTAGAATATAAAGCAAAATGATAAACTGAGAGCTTTGGTTGCTTCGTGAGGGACTGGAAATGATTGACTGTGAAATCAACGCTGGTGGCAGCATTTTCACTCATTATTGCCTCAAACCCCAATTGTTGCTGTCACCCTGTTTGAGTGTAAAAACTGTGAATAAATAAATCTTTCATTAGTGTGATGTGACTGAATAACAATAGCTGAGTTTTGACTGAACCTGAATTTTTTGTCAATTGTTACCACTTTTGGAAATAGAGAATTTAAATTCAAGGATACATATAAATAACTGATAACGATCCGTATTTACACGACCAAATCCCAGACATCTCTTTGCTTTTTCATGAACTCTGACCTTTTTCTTTCACCTCCATCACATCACTCAACGTTGATAAAAGGCAACACAGGTAATGAAACGAAGACGACACAGGAACACTAACTGTAAAGAATTGGGTTCCTTACCAGGCTAGATATGTCATCGAGATTATAAAGACGAGTAAAACAAACACCCCGGCTGCCACTCCGTACACCCAGGTCTTCAGGGTCCCATCTGCACAGAGAGACAAACACTCATGTTATTAAAGGCCTGCAGGGTGTTCTAAATACGCTGAAAAATAGAGATTTTATGCAAGAAAGTCACATGTGTTTACGATAAAAATGCAAATGTTTTATTAGAATTAACTGATTACAGTTATTTCCTGCTACTGCAGTTCACTGTTTGAGCTGGAGGGGGCAGTAGAGCTCTTACTGTTAGTTAGATATGCACTCCTTTACTGAAACTAATGAAAAGGAGTTTGTGCTTGAATTATTTTTCACCATTTAACATGTTGGGGAGTTAAAGAAGGTTATTAGAGTAAAACTGTATTTAAAAAAAGGGAAAATAAAGGTGAAACATCTGTCAGTTTAATATATAAAGCCTTTTAGCAGGTTTTAAAATCAATAAAAGCAACCATCCTGTTCATAGTCCCACCCATCACATTATACACGGCTGTTCCTTATTAATAACAGTATAACAATAAGAAAAAGCTACGATGGAGACATTTAGAGAAGCAACCTTTGGACAGAGGTGGGATCTCTGAAAGTACTGAGCTAATTTCCCATCACAGAATCATTTCAGTCATAACCCTAAAACAAACCTTCCTGCTGATAAATATGGACAGTTTCATGGCGTTCTTCTGCAGATCTTATAAATGTTCTGAAAAGGAGTAAAGATTTCTTAAATTAAGTGTATTTACGCTTAATTTGAGCAGGTGATATTATGATCCGCCAATGGAATTAGCACTTTTACCATTAAAAATAAAACAATTAGAAATGATACACTCGAAATAAGAGACTGCAAAGTTTTTTTCTTTTTTTTTAATGCAAATTGTCTTGTTCCATTGGCAAAGTGTTCAAATCAAGAAAAATACTTATGAAAAAATGACTTATATTTACATTTTTTTAGAATGTTAAATACAATTCAAACAATACACTGCAAAAACAATCTAGAAATAAGTAAAAAAGTTCTTAAATTAAGTGTATTTACTATTAATTTTATGGGGCGCCGTTTGTAAAGTTAAGGAGTGAAAAATTAGGAGCAATATTTATGGTTATTTGGTGTGTTTTAAGAGAAAAATAGAGGGGTTATCTTTTCAAAGTCATATTTTTTCACTATGTTATTCATTATTTATAAATATGTATAAAAAACTGAATATTTAATTAGCAAACTAAATATTTAGCTCTAAGCGAAATATTTATTTACCAAAGTAAGATTTTTATAAATGAATGAGAAAAAAATAACACTCTTCTTTTTCTTTTAAAACTCACTAAATAACCATAATTGTTGCTTTACTTTTTGACTGCTTTAGTTTACAAACAAGGGCCCATATAATTTGAGCAGGAAAATAAGATGATTTGCTAATGGAATTAGTATTTTTTTCTCTTAAAATAAAATAATTAGATACTTGGCACTTCAAAATAAGACAATGCAATTGTGTTTTCTTATTCTAAAAATAAATTTTTAACAAAAAAATCTTGTTTTATTGGCAAAGTGACTGCTTAATTCAAGAAAAATACACTTATTTTAGATAAAATAACTTAGATTTACATTTCATTTACAATTCAAACAATATCACTAGCAAATATTTATCGATAAGCTGTTTTCCCTGCAGGGTGGACCCCACCCTTCACCTATAGACTGCTCGAAACAGGCACCAGCCCCACCCTGACCCTGACGGTTGAACGGGAGAAGATGGATGATGGAAGCAGCCATGTTTGAATCAGGCAAACTTCACTGGAAAAACAATCTAGAAATGAGTAAAAATGTCTTAAACTAAGTGTATTTAGCCTTAATTTGAGTAGGTAAATGAGATGATTTGCTAATGGAATGAGTGTTTTTACTCTTAAAATAAGATAATTAGATAATATGCACTTGAAATAAGACAAACCAATTGTGTTTTCTTATTTTAAGTCTAAGTTGTCTTGTTCCATTGGCAAAATGTTTCTTTTACTTCCTCAATCCAAGAACAAATGCACTTATTTCAAGAAGATTTACATTTTTCCAGTGCTATACATATTATTTCAATTTGAGCAGTTTGACGGTCAATGGAAACACAGCTAGATGTGGCTCTGTGTAAGGTATTCTAGAAATAAGATCTAGAAGATGTTAAAAGGATGCAATAGGCCTTGGGTGCAGAAATGAATACGCATCAACAAAGAAATATCTGCATTAAAATCAGAGTTAATCCTTCTAGCGCTCATCAGTCTGCACTCAGTAGTTCCAACCATTGTGATGGAGGTACAAAACGTGTCATCAGGGAAAAAAACACCTAATTAACCAGCAAAAACACAGTTCATAAAACCAGCAAAGATTTTATAAACATCTATTCTTACGCTGGAAACAATTAAATCTAAAAAAGTATTTTTTTCTTAAAATAAGTGAATTGTTTGTTGAATTGAGGAGGTAAGTGAGACACTTTGTCGATGGAACAAGACAATTTATATTTAAAAGAAGATTAAACGCGTGTCTTGATGCAAGTAGATATTATCTAATTATCTTATTGTAAGAATAAAAAAATACTCATTCCAAATTTAGGGTAAATACGCTTAATTTAAGACATTCTTATTTATTTATAGATCAGCGTACTTTTTGACTTTATAACAGGACTTCACTGCAAAAACGATCTGAAAATGAGTAAAAATGTCTTAAATTAAGTGTATTAACCCTTAATTTGAGCAGGTAAATAAGATGATTTGCCAATGGAGTGAGTATTTTTACTCTTAAAATAAGGTAATTAGATATTATGCACTTGATATAAGACAATGCAATTGTTTTTTCTTATTTTAAATGTAAATTGTGTTGTTCCTTTGGCAAAGTGTTAATTTAATTTAAGAAACTTAATTTAAATTTAGTAAAAATGACTTATTTAGATTTTGTTTTTGTTTTTTTCCATTGCATGCAGAGAGGTAGACTTTTTATTTCTCATTGGAAGGTAATTCCACATTTTCGGAGCTGTCACATAGAAAGCACGATCCCCCCTAAGCTTCCGTTTAGTTTTAGTCTCACTTACATCCATAATTCAATTAAAAAAATGCACTTATTTTAAGAAAAAATGACTTATTTAGATGTAATTTTATGCATTGTTCATATCATCATTGGTGTTTTTCTTCCATCCATCCATTTTCAAACACGCTTATCCCAAGTGGGGTCACGAGGGGTGCTGGTGTCTCTCTCCAGCAGTGAATGGGTGAGAGGTGGGGTCCACCCTGGACGGGTCACCAGTCCATCGCAGGGCAACACAGAGACAAACCATTCACACACACACGCGCTCACACCTAACGGGACTTTTAGAGAACCCGATTAACCTAATAGTCATGTTTTTGGACTGTGGGAGGAGGTCGGAGCACCCTGAGAGAACCCAGGCATGCTCAGGGAGAACATGGAAACTCCATGCAGAAATACCCCAGAATGGAACCCAGAACCATCTTGCTGCACGGCACTGGGCAGCCCTTTATTCTTCCTTCTGCTCCAAATGAAAATTTTCTCTCTTTTTTGTTTTCTCTGGATGTACTTTTTTGTTTTTTACTTTTTTGCCTTAAATGCAGAATAACAGGCAATTAGAATAACAAAGAGGAACATAATAAAACAGACAGATAGAAAAATTAAATAAATTAATTAATTAATCATTCGTATTAGTGCTAATCTGTCCGACAATCTAGAAATGAGTAAAAATTTCTTAAATTAAGTGTATTTAGCCTTAATTTGAGCAGGTAAATGAGATGATTTGCTAATGGAATGAGTGTTTTTACTCTTAAATTAAGATAATTAGATAATATGCACTTGAAATAAGACAAACCAATTGTGTTTTCTTATTTTAAGTGTAAATCGTCTTGTTCCATTGGCAAGATGTCTCTTTTATATCCTCAATTCAAGAACAAATGCACTTATTTTAAGAAAAAAATACTTATCTAGATTTCCATTTTTTCCAGTGAGAGCAATAGTGTAAAGGGTATAGCACATATCTTATCTAGTTCTGTACTCCAAACCAGGTCTTAAGCCAGATATTCAGTAACTTGGGTCGATCTTCTCATGAATCCAGGTACTTTTAGCTGTAACTGGGCAGCCACATATATTCCATCATGTTTTTTACTTTCTGTATCCACTGAGAGATCGTAGGAGGGTCAGCCTTCATCCAATTAATAGTAATGGTCGTTAAAATTTGACGGCTTTGATCTGAAATCTGCCCAGCAGGTAGAGAGCGATGGAGTTACCTGGACCGAACGGCTGCAGGAACCAGGTTCTGCCCGCTCTGCCCGGGGCACTGGCTGCAGGCTGGATGGGGCTGAACGCTCGGATCGTCTTCACGTCCGCTTTGGTGTCGCTTGCAGTGGGGATCTCCAGGACCGGGATGACGGTGCACTGATCCAACACACCGTCGGACGTCATCACCTCGGTGTAGCCCTCTTCACAGCCGCACACACCTGCCTAAAGCAGTACAGGTTTAACAGAAACATGTTACTTTATCAAGCATGAAACTGTGTGTAAACAACAAAAAATCCTAAGATGCTCATGTGCTGATCAGGATTTATTAAAAGTGGTTTTCCGTGGCATTCCACTGGTGGGAGTTCATGCACTGTTTTCTTTGGATTGATGAGGTTTTAATTAAAGTCAATTTTAAACTATAACTAAATGGGTTCAAATGAATAAATTGAAAAATACCAATCCTTCAAAGTTTGAAGTTTACTTTGATCTTAAAAGAGACACATTTTTTCTCTTTTTTTGCACATTTCTGTAGGACAGAATAACAAAGAAGTAAAAAAAAACAATCCACTAGACTCTGTTTCCAAGTTTGAAGACGTTTCTCTTCCATCCAGGAAGATTTTTCAATTTAAAATGTCAGAAATAGCGTTTAGTTCCAGGTTTTATCCAGCAGCCCAACAAAACCTGGTTATAGTTTAGAAAACATGCAAATAGAAACGGATGAACGGGTCCACCCCTTTGGAATGGGGGTCGTTTGGCTTCTTTTGTTTGCCTGTAATGCCCCATACCTGTCTATGTCTCTGAAAGGGGGTCGTTAAAGGGCTACTCTATAAAGCAACTCAACACTATTTCTGACATTTTGAATTGAAAAACGTTTCCTGGAAACACTGGAAACAAAGTCCAGTGGATTGTTTTTAACCTTTTTGGAATGATTATGACCTGGATGACTGAGAATCTCCACTGGCAGACAGAATAACATTACAATTCTAAACCCTGGGTTATAGGAAACAGACATTTAGTAAGTGGAAATTACAATTAGCTTTAAACTGTTTCCATGAGGCTCTTTTGAAAGTTTCAGTCAAAGTCACTTTAGCCTCAGAGTGAAAACCGACTTTTAGTAGAGATGACACACATAAAGCATTGGTTTAAAATCCTGAACACACTGGTTGAAACGGCTCTTTAATCTCAGATTGGATTTTCTTCCATGTCACACAGACTGTATAGAGAAGCTCAGACTAGGCAGGATTAGCAGATCTTTGCAGATTATTTTCACTTCTGTCTATTTGCTATAAACACATTAAAACAATTTCCCACATTTGACGGAATAGATTATGAAAAGTTATTTAAAAAAATAAAACCACCTGTACATTCTATAAAGCAAAGCTGCACTTAACGACACTGTGCAGCATCTAGAACCAGAACAGATAGAGAATGTTCATCTGTTAAAAACATAATGAGATCTAAAGAAAAGAAAAACGCAGCAATAATTGACGTGGGACGGTTTCTATGGTGACTGAGAGGTGATTCTCAGAGAGATCTGGGAAGTTTCTCCAAGTTTTTCTTTCTTTTTTCCATAAAGAGGCGAGAGAGATGCGCTGTAACTAGCTGCTAAGAGGATCACTACTTTATCTGTTTTCTGTCCTCCTGAACTCCTATCATGGGGAAAGTTTTCTATTTTAATGTTTCATTCATTGTTTTTGCTCCAGTCTGTCCTGCTTACTAAAAAAGGCGATGTGTGACTCCAAAATGACTCTTTCCACGTGAGATTAACAGATTTTATTTTGTATGTTCCTCCAAAGCGGATGTGTTTTACTTTGTAACCGCGTCTTTCTTGCTGTCAGACCCATGAAATTGCTGCTGAATTGCTGCGTAGTCCTACTAAAATAGACCTGGGCTCTATCTCAGTCGGAGCTACGCTGCCCCCTACAGGAAATCGTCCCCATTGACTTTTAATGAGCGCTAAACGCCACAACCTTTACGAGAGGATTTTCTTTTGGATCGAAGCAGAGCAGATAATGGTTTCCACTTGAAATGATAGTTTACTATATGTAAACCTGTTTTTTTGATTGATTGGAGAGATGTGGCGCTGCAGTCTAAGTCCGCTTCTACCCTCCTCTCTTTACTGTATGTGTGTGAGCTGACAGAGACACCCTGACATTTCTGGTTTATTGAATTCAATCATTATCCAGGGTTGGAAACTATCCTCTAAATAAAAGGTATTCAGATTCTGCATGTTAGGAATCCAGTTTGTGTGGCCTGTTTGTGTGTTTTTTACCACCAGGAGGTGCCCTGTCTTCGCTGCCCCTCCCTGCACACCTGCGGCTCGTTGGATTATTATCTGGAGGAGTATTTGAGCAGTGGGCTGTCACTACCTCGACGCCAGAGTGTTTGCCAGTTTTGGGTAATCTAGCCAAGGTGAGTTTAGCTGAGTCTAATCTAGATTTGTTTGAGTCTAACTCGGGAGGAAGCTTTCCTATGTTACTGGATACCTGGACCTTCTCTCCCCTGGAAGGATAAACCCAGTTACACTGAGCAGGGGAAAACCTCCACATGTTCCGTTCAAGTTCCCATCAGAAATCCGAGTGACAGTCCACTCCATTACTCCTCCGGGTCCTACGCTAATCAAACCTGTCTGCCCTCCAACGTGTGCACCTAACTCTGGATTCACCACACAGTCTGGATTCAAGGACTAACAAGCCCCCCCCTCAAACGTGAGTTCCAAACCACGCTAAATATCTGAGCTTCGAAGATTCCCACAGAACCTGAACTGACCATTGGACTTCCCTTCTCACTTCCAGTTCCGGGTCACCAGCTCTCTGAGTTCCAGATCCACCCCTGTAACTCCTTCAATAAACCTGTTAAACTTTTTCCGGGCTCTATGAGTGGTTTCTCTGCATGTGGCTCAGATTTGTAAAACCGAAAATGACACTGCACTGATCTTAAGCTCTTTGTTGTTTAGATATTTGCAAACAACTTAAACTGTCGTTCGTCAAGCCTTAGCAGAGTGACAGTAAAACAGCAGGATTGCGCCAGAACCTGACACAATCCGGTCTAAGTGACTTAAGTAGCATAAGGTGTTATGTGGTCATGTCAGCTATTATAAGCAGTGCCAAGCAGCAAGAGGGGATAACAGGGAAGTGCTGGCATGAGGATTAACCACAGAGTTGCTGGTCTACCGCCTGCAGGGAAACACTGCATGGGCCTCAGAACTACGGCTCTATAGAAAGAATATTTCTTAGCAGACAAGTGGAAAACATGAAGACGGCAGCTTAATAACCGGCAGGTTAGGGGAAATAAGGGACAAAAGGGAAGAGCCGATGTTTGTTGGTCCAATGAAGCAGGCGAAGGACAGAAATGATGGAAAAATGATAGAAAATCATCTATCCATCTATATTAGGGCAGAGTGATTTTTTTTCTCCCATATGCGACCTGTATCAGATCTTTTCATGACAGTGTAGTATTAAAAAAATATTCAACTATTTGCTCCAGTTAAATAAATTGGGATCACTCAGTCAGCACTTTCTTTTTATCTTGCAAAGACAGAACAGTTTATCATACAGCCCTCGGTAATCAGCCCTGTTCTGCCTGGGCAGCGTTCGGAAAGTTGTCAGAGTAGAAAACAATCTACAGACACTTTGGTTAAACAGTAACATGTTATGAATAAACCTTGAGAAAGAATCTGGCTTGTTATGGGAAGAAGTAAGCCTTGTCTACTAACACTCCTTACTCAGGCATTGTGTGGCCTTGCAGGTGAACATTTTATAGTAAATAACATAAATCAATATATGAAATAAGAGAAATCTAAATTTTGCGACCACAACAGTCTGAACAACACAGATCCAATTCTTTCCAATGCGACCGAGGCCACTTAGCTCTGTGGTCCTGAATCCGATTCGAATCCGATCTTTTCAAATGCGACCTGCACCTGTACGGCCAGGTCGCATCCATCCGACCTGAACGCCATTAATACCCGACACAGGTCACTATTCTGCATCTTGCTACAAAGAAGCAGGAAGAAAAACAAAAACCATTGCGGATGATAATGGGGAGAGTAGTCTTTATTTTCAACCCTCTTATAAAGATGGTGGTGTTAATGCACTGGCTGAGGTTGGGAAAGAAATTAAATGAAATATCACTAGATGCGCTCCAGCACTACCATCCATGTTTACATCCGTAAATACAGAGCATGTTCGCT
This sequence comes from Cyprinodon tularosa, assembly GCF_016077235.1. NCBI lineage: Eukaryota > Metazoa > Chordata > Actinopteri > Cyprinodontiformes > Cyprinodontidae > Cyprinodon > Cyprinodon tularosa. The sequence goes on from NW_024038809.1 coordinate 550,492, forward strand.
ACCTGTGACGTCATTGTTTCCTCTACCGCACATGCGGGACACTCAGAGTAGTAGCCATCCAAAATTTCCCTACTATGCTTGATGGGCCCTTGGCTGGTCCCCTACAATTCCTTTTTAAACATGAATCTTTGTACTAAAATATTCTTTCTGTCATGATTTGTGGACATTAAGATCTAAAGAGAAGTGTCATCTCCTGGTCAGACCCTGTACTTCAGTGAAAGGGAGGAGTCAGAGTAAAACAAAAAGGCACGCCCAGGAGAAGACCAGTTGCTGGAAGTTGGAGGGGATTTTGCTGGGAGTTGCAGGGAAGGAGGCTGCAATTCGGCTGGCATTTAACTAGGAAGGGCCAATTAGAATGGCTGCTACTGTAAGTTGTTTAAATGCAAGTCACATATATTTGGAAATGTGAATGACCTCACAAAAGATCGGATTTCACAAAAAAATTGGAATTGAGCATTAATGCCTGCAGTGTGAATGTAGCCTAGAGCTTTTTAAACATCCAATCATGGGGGTGTGTTGGTGTTGGGCTGCAGCTAAAAGGGAAAGATTTTGTTGAGCCCACATAAGCAGAGTTTCCCTGAAGCGCAGTTTTTTTCTCCTCTATGACTGACTTCATTTGTTAAATAGTGCTAACATTAGCATGACGGACTATCTACACTCCTGTCTCTATTCCACCAATCTCACCTGCAGTAAATTCCACATGCAGTGTCAAACATTGACTCTTTCAGAGTTATCGCAACAACTGGAGTAAGATATACACTATGTAGAGATTTAATTGAACAGTAGCTCAGAGTGGGACCAATAGGGGGTTTTCAGTGACGTCACTGGCCAGCTTCCGGTCCGCCATCTTGGGTGGCATATTATCGTATATCATATATATCATGTCGCGAATGGATAAGTACGCCAGCACGCTAGAGCCACCAGATCATGGAACATATCTGAGGAAATGTTCCGTGATCGACCATATGGACCCCTATGCCCTCCACGGTGCCTTGTTTAGCACTAATCCAGATGATTGGCCAAATGTAGAGCATGGCGACATAGTATATTACCTGGTGTTCAGTGAAAACCCTCTGCACACTCTGGAGGAAATGAGAGCGTACAAGGGTCTAGAGGCGCACAACCAGTTCACATCTGGTTGGGTACGAGATGTCCAAATAATGTACATGAAGGAAATCGCCATCATACGTGGACGGGTGAGTTTTAATAAGATGGTAAAAATGTAAACAATCCGACGCAGGGCTCGCTATGCTAGGTGGCTAACGGCCGGCGGTGCGCGAACAGTTCCAAAGCTACAAGTCCTTGGAGTCTCATGTGCAGTTTACGAATGGATGAGTTCAGGAGCTGCAGCTCATAAAGCCAGCAAACAGTGCTAACCGTTAGTGCTAACAACCACTCAGGCATGTAATGTACTTTTAACTAGCTGCTATGTGTTTCAAAGGTTTGGTTAGTAATGTTAACTGCCAAACCTCCCTAAACCCTCCGGGTTTCTCACATATTTGAGCCTTTTCCTGCTGGTTGAAATCAAGTTAAGGTGATATTAATCAAATTAAAACACGGCTGAGAGAGGGAGTCCAGTATGCGGTAGTCATAGGCAGTAGTCTGAGTAGCGGCGGCGGAGGCAGTCAACATTGAGGCCACGGAAAGTAATACGTCATGACGCCCAAGCCCTATTATTAATGTATTCTTACATGTTTTAAATGCTTGACAGTTAATTACCTGTGACAAAGTGAGCACTGCAGACTCTGGCGTATTCCAGCTTAACACCGTCCAAATCGGACCTGGATATCCGTGTCAGCCATAGGTGACGGCGTTGTTCAGATAGCTGTTTTGTTTTTTCACATTGATTCACGATTACGGCTGGTATGCGATAGAAAGAGCGTTGATCTCCACCTCCACGGGCCGTGCAACCAACAATTACACACGATTTCACCATTTTTCACTGTCAATACTGCCTAAGGCTGCCACCCAATATGGCGGACGCGCTGAGTAGTCACGTGAGCGTAACGTCACCTGAAAACCCCCTATTGCACCAGGTGGCTTTTTAGCAACTCAGCCTTTTACCTGCTGTGTCAGAGACCAGGAAGCGATGGCTAACCAGCCACGGCTAACTGCTAATGTTGCTAACGCTACATTCAGATAAATGTGCATCCATGGGAGACGGAAGGGGTGTGAAAAAGGATGGATATTAGCTCTATTTGGGTGAAAATGATGAATCTTGAATTGAAAAACAATCTAAAAAAGATAAGTAAAATAGGAGTCCTTTAGATATAAATACTGATCAGGGCTTGAAAACATTAGATTATGGGAGAGTAAGTAATCTCTTTTAGAAAAATCCTATTTTTTAATCTGAACATGTGTATTTGAGTTTGGGCAGGTGAAGGGTATAATCTCAATCCAGGGGATTGAGATTATTTTAAGACAGCCACGAATACAGAGGAGGAGGAAACCTTATGCTGAAGATGGTGTTTTATCCCAAAGGTTTGGGGGAAAATATGAAACAAGTTGAGTCGACCTTTTCCTTCAGTACTTTTATTGTTCTCTGCTTTGTTTAACACAGCAGGAGGTCGGCTGTTTGCGAACGTCTTCATGTCGTCGCACTGCTTCCAAACACCTAGCAGTCACTCAACAACTGTTTATTATTTTTCTTTATTAAATCTGGTGAAAACAAAATTAATTGAGATTAAAATTATTTTCTAGAGTGACCTCATCAATCTACTCTCGCTGTTGAGCTGAAGCCCCGCCCCTTCTTCTCTTTGCCCCATGCTTCCCCGTCTGTGTTTTGTTATTAAAGGTTCATCTTTGAAGCTGCTGGGTTTCAGCACTCAGCATTAATATGAAGGGACATTTGTTCCGTTTTTTTGGCAATCATAGACCATGTATTCTAAATGGAAATAACAAAAATGCGTATTGTAAATTGCAACAAATAAATGCAATCCAGAAATTAAGCTTTGAAAAATGTTTATCAAATTATTTTTTTTTTTCATATTATACTTTTTTCCAATGATTTTACAGATTTTACATTTTCGTTTTTCTCAAATTTCAGTTTTTCAGATTTACTTTTACAAATGTAACTTCTCAAACTGAATTTTCCAGCTCACTAAGCCTGTCTGAACGTCCGCCCTAACCCCCTAAATCCCTCCATCACTTTATAGAGCGGGGAACCGATGGTGGACTTAATAGTGAACTCAGTTAACTGTTTGGACAGATGATCACTACTTTTCACTATCCTTCGGTCACATAACTGTGCCATCTCTGTTATTTGTCACTGCCACAACAAATCCCATAATGCTTTGCAAGGAGAGCTCTCGCAAAGTATTCTGGGAGATATCTTCTCCTTTAGTGACCATAGATGATCACCACTTCTCAAGGTGCAGTGTGGGAAATATTGAGTCCACTACTTTTTCATCCACTAGACGTTCGGACACTCATTTAAAATGGCGTAACCACTATATAGTGACCTATATAGGAATTAGAGCGGGCCTTCGGAGGCAGCCATTCCCTCAAATTCTGGGGATGGGGCATTCCTCTGGAGTGAGGTGCCAGGACATGTTGCTATTGGTCTGCTGGAAGCAAATGTTTGGATGGGGCATGAAGCGAAGAGAATGTGATATTTGAAAACAACACCATGACAAAAAAGCAAGGTTACTCCAAAAAAAGTGTCATTTCTAGATTATTTTTTATTATTAATGTACGAAAAAACCTTCTGAGACATCCCAGGCCTTCTGCCTTCATGGATCTAATAATCCACGTTCTTTCTGGTCAGTATTATTTTCTGAATGTTTTGCATATGATGATTACTAAATTTTGAGGGCCACCATTCAATATACCTTCAGCTTATTTTAATTCAATAAACTGAATGTAATGACATCTTTTAATTGTTTGCATTCACCTCGGTGCACAAAGACCATGGCTTGGTACAGGGCGGGTCACAGGATCGATCTGCCATTGGCTTGACTGCTGCCAGACACCCTCCTGCAAAGCAAAAACACAAAATATAAAAATGTCATCATTCGACTTGAGCCCCCTCATCAGGAGCGCGGCTAACCACCTGCCATCAGGAGCGCGGCTAACCACCTGCCATCAGCGGCGCGGCTAACCACCTGCCATCAGGAGCGCGGCTAACCACCTGCCATCAGGGGCGGGCTAACCACCTGCAATCAGGGGCGCGGCTAACCACCTGCCATCAGCGGCGCGGCTAACCACCTGCCATCAGGGGCGCGGCTAACCACCTGCCATCAGGGGCGCGGCTAACCACCTGCCATCAGCGGCGCGGCTAACCACCTGCCATCAGGGGCGCGGCTGACCACCTGCCATCAGCGGCGCGGCTAACCACCTGCCATCAGGAGCGCGGCTAACCACCTGCCATCAGGGGCGCGGCTAACCACCTGCCATCAGGGGCGGGGCTAACCACCTGCCATCAGGGGTGGGGCTAACCACCTGCCATCAGGAGCGCGGCTAACCACCTGCCATCAGGGGCAAGGCTAACCACCTGCCATCAGGGGCGGGGCTAACCACCTGCCATCAGGGGCGGGGCTAACCACCTGCCATCAGGAGCGTGGCTAACCGCCTGCCGTCAGGGGCGGGGCTAACCACCTGCCATCAGGAGAGCGGCTAACCACCTGCCATCAGGGGCGCGGCTAACCACCTGCCTTTTAACCAGAGGGTGGCAGCAGTAATGCTCTCAGGTGGAATGTCCTAAATAATCTGACATTTTATTTTTTAGCATATTAACCATAAATTGAGGACAAAAGAGGGAACATTAACCATTCAAATGAATAAACTAACATTAAATTTATTCTATTATAAGAAGCCTCTAACAACCACCTCCCCATCAGGAATCATAAGGTCAGGAGAAAATCAAACATGTTAGAAATCCAGTCGAGTCGAGTGAAATGGAGTTCTTTCTGTAAAACTGACAGACCGTAGTAGCCATGTAAGCTCAGCCAAGTCTTTGTCCAAATACGTCGACGCCTTTTAGGGCTTTCAGCACAAAATTGCACAAATTGCCAAGGCAGCACGTTTCACTATAGTGTGCTTCATATAGTGAGCTTCATATTCCTCTTCTACTATTTGGCTTCCGGATAGACAAGTCCGAGTAGCGCCATCTCACTGCATTTCATATAGTGCATAATCTCAAGAAAAAAACTACTAAAATGCATATTTTCTTATTTTCCCGGACTACTTTGAACATGTCCTATGATGACGTCAGAGAAGCAGTATAATGAAGAAAATAAAAAAGAGATGTAGTTTAGCATTCTTTAGTGATTTAAGGATAGAAATAAGTACTTTAGTACCATAATTACATTATCAATGGCTACTTGGATGAATATCTGGTATCACATGCGCAGATGAGCTGATGGTACGGATCAGGTAGTGACACCCCCCAGTAGAAGCTAGTTCTTACCTGTGACATTCAACCCATCAGAGCGTTGGCACCATACGTGACGAGACGAGCCTCTCCATGGTCCAGTCCTCCACTTGTATTCAAAACAAGTTCCACCTGGCGACACATAACCTGATTAGCTAATTTCACCTGCATCGGTTCGCTGCTAATTCATTTAGCATTTGTTAAGTCATTTGATCTTTATGCCTGATTAACGACCCAAACTCCACGCAGGATCATTAAATCTTTAGTCAATCTTAAAGACTTTATGTTACGTGTTACAGAATCAGAGTAAAATGTATCAAACTTCTACTTTTATTCACTTCAGTTTATTTCTATAGCTCCAATTCACATCATGTCATCTCAGGTCACTTTCCAGTTCACCAGATCATCCAGTCAGATTGATTCAAAGTTTTCTTTCTAAGGAAAAACAGCTGATTGCATCGACTCATTGACTCTTCAGCAATCCCTCACACTAAGCATGCTTGTAGCGACAGTGGAGAGGAAAAACTCCCTTTGAACAGGAAGAAACCTCCAGCAGAACCAGGCTCAGTGTGAGCCTATGTGAGTGACAAAGCAAACTAATGGAAACTCTCTACAATGGATTTCTGAGCCTCTAACTGGTTTCTCCTTGTGCTCTTCTCTTTTCTGGGGTTTCCTGCTGGCTGGAGGGCGGAGCTAAGCTTAGCTGATCCCTGAGTGTCGTCCTCAGTGATCCTTCTAGCCTCCATCAGAGAATGTTTGTTGATTTCTGGATCCTCTGGTTGATCCGCTTTACAGAAGTAGCCATTCAATATTTCCCCACTTTCCTTGGCTGGTCCCCTACAATTCCTTTTTAAACATCAATCTTTGTACGAAAATAACCTTTCTGTCATGATTTGTGGACATGTTATGTTGAATGTGAAGTGTTCATGTACATTGTATATGTAAACAACTGTGAAAAAAATACTAATAAACAATTAAATGTAAAAAAAAAATGCTTTGTAGTTTTAACGTAGATCAGTCCATCGATTGGACGCTAACTTATCCCAAGTTTTCATTTCAAAAAGCTAAGTTTGATGTTTTTATTCCTGCTCTGCTGTAACAAGCGTATCCACTGACCTGTGCACGGCCGTGCCTCCAGTTCTTGTTCAGGACACTCAAGCAGGTTTTCAGGATCCTGAGCGACTACAGTTCTGGATCGGACTTGGACTGAGCCAAAACCCAGGTCATCCCCGCTCACACAGCTTAACTGGCATGGACCCCAGGCAGTCCATTCTGTCAGGTAGCATTCTCCTACGACAAGGCAAACAAACAAGGGGCAGTTTTTACAGGAAAGAAATAAAACAGCATGTTGTCATTGATGCACATTGTAAAACAGTAAGAGACCAAAATGTTGGTTTATGTCTTTCTAAGTCACCATAAACATACTTCAGTTTCTTTCTAGTAGATTTTTATAATTTGCCTGAGATTTATGAATCTAAATGAGGACAGGGGCCAAATAAAACACAACTCAGGGATCAAATTATTGTGATTGTCATCATGCTAAGATTTTTATTAATACCCAGAAAAATATTCAATACCTGAAACCATTTTTGAGATGTTTTTTTAAATGTTCTTTATATGATTAAAAACGAATTAGTTATGTTTGTTACGTTTCTCATTTTGTAATGATCCAACATTTTTCTCATGGTGGCTTTGCCTGGTCTGTTCCTGTTTGTTTGTGGCACCGTCCTAGAGAGATGCTGGCTGTGCCCTTGGCACCTTTGTTTCTAGATGTTGAAGCTTGGCCTCTTTTTCAGTGTACTCCTGTTTCTCTGACTGTGACTAACTGGATGTGCTCTCTTCATCCTCTGACATGGGAGCTGGCTCGGAGCTCGTCTGCCTGGCTGTTAGTTTCCTGGACGGGGCCGCCTGTGAAGCTGGTTGACAGTTGCCTTTTGTATCTATGCTTCTTTTTCTATGTCTGCTTCTGTCTCCTTGAACCCCAGTGGGCCTCAGCAGATGGCCGCTCACACTGAGCCTGGTTCTGCTGGAGGTTTCTTCCTGTTAAAAGAGTTTTTCCTCTCCACTGTCACACAAGCATGCTTAGTGTGAGGGATTGCTGAAGAGTCAATGAGTCGATGCAATCAGCTGGTTTTCCTTAGATAGAAAACTTTGAATCAATCTGACTGGATGATCTGGTGAACTGGAAAGTTCCTTGAGATGACATGATGTGAATTGGAGCTATAGAAAAAAACTGAATTGAATTGCTCTCAACTCATCTCTATCTATTATCTGTCTTCTCAGCTTAAGTCTAAAAACAATTCTACTGTTGAGTTGTATTTTTAATTTAATTTTGAATTAATAATTTCATTAATTTCATGTTAAATTTATCAAATATCTAAAAAGTGTGAAAGAATCTTCTGTTTGGATAAGGGCACTGAATGCACGTATTTGTCTTTATTTCAATTATGCCAGAGTAGAAATACTCACTTTGATACTTTATGTTTATTTATAGAAAAATTGTTTGATTTCAATATAAAAACAAATAAGTCAGAATGAGTTTGTTTAATGTGTGGTTAATCTACCTGGACAGGGCACGGTGCAAGGCTCCTGGAGAATAATCTGTTTATCTCCGTCCACTGAGAGCTCCACATCTCCACACAGCTCATCATCAACCAGGCTGCTGTCCTGCTGACCTGAACCGTCCGACACAAAGCAGGACACATTCCTGAAGCGCATGCCTTCCCCACACCTCGCCCCCTGATGGAAGACAGAACACAGGAACTGCTGAAAACGTTTTACACCTTGGATGGCTCATGTTATCAGAAACAGTTAGGAAAGCAGTAATGTGCAATAACTTTATTTTTTATAATCAAAAAAAGAAAGAAGATTTGGTAAAAAAAAAGCAGAGAGTACCTGATCCTGATTTATTATTAAAAGAAAGGAAGGTATTAAAAAATAAATCATCTAGGTCACATTTTATGAAAATGACTCAGAAGTTTCTGTGATGTTCTTCATTTCTTCAACACTATTATTCCCTTTCTTGAGATGATATCTTTTCTCTAAAGCAGGGAAAATAATGCCTCTTCATGTTGGTAGATACATTAATACAGAATTATTTTAAAATATTTTTCAATAGGGCTGCACTTTCACAATCATTTTTTTTTGGCCTGCCTCTAAAGTGTTGGGAACTGTTCCTCCTTGTGAGTTTCTTCCTCTTTGCCTGCTGTTTACACCTTCATCCACTAGATGGCGACTTGAGGCTGCACCTGGAGGGGCTCTCTCTGCTCACCTGTTCTTCATCACATACACTACGGTTCAAAAGTTTGGGGTCACATTGAAATGTCCTTATTTATGAAGGAAAAGCGCTGTACTTTTCAATGAAGATAACTTTAAACTAGTCTTAACTTTAAAGAAATACCCTCTATACATCACTAATGTGGTAAATGACTATTCTAGCTGCAAATGTCTGGTTTATGGTGCAATATCTACATAGGTGTATAGAGGCCCATTTCCAGCAACTATCACTCCAGTGTTCTAATGGTACAATGTGTTTGCTCATTGGCTCAGAAGGCTAATTGATGATTAGAAAACCCTTGTGCAATCATGTTCACACATCTGAAAACAGTTTAGCTCGTTACAGAAGCTACAAAACTGACCTTCCTTTGAGCAGATTGAGTTTCTGGAGCATCACATTTGTGGGGTGAATTAAAGGCTCAAAATGGCCAGAAAAAGAGAACTTTCATCTGAAACTCGACAGTCTGTTCTTGTTCTTAGAAATGAAGGCTATTCCATGCGAGAAATTGCTAAGAAATTGAAGATTTCCTACAACGGTGTGTACTACTCCCTTCAGAGGACAGCACAAACAGGCTCTAACCAGAGTAGAAAAAGAAGTGGGAGGCCGCGTTGCACAACTGAGCAAGAAGATAACTACATTAGAGTCTCTAGTTTGAGAAACAGGCGCCTCACAGGTCCCCAACTGGCATCTTCATTAAATAGTACCTGCAAAACACCAGTGTCAACATCTACAGTGAAGAGGCGGCTGCAGGATTCTGGGCTTCAGGGCAGAGTGGCAAAGAAAAAGCCAAATCTGAGACTGGCCAATAAGAGAAAAAGATTAAGATGGGCAAAAGAACACAGACATTGGACAGAGGAAGACTGGAAAAAAGTGTTGTGGACGGATGAATCCAAGTTTGAGGTTTTTGGATCACAAAGAAGAATGTTTGTGAGACGCAGAACAAATGAAAAGATGCTGAAAGAATGCCTGACGCCATCTGTTAAGCATGGTGGAGGTAATGTGATGGTCTGGGGTTGCTTTGGTGCTGGTAAGGTGGGAGATTTGTACAGGGTAAAAGGGATTCTGAATAGGGAAGGCTATCACTCCATTTTGCAACACCATGCCATCCCCAGTGGACTGCGCTTGATTGGAGCCAATTTCATCCAACAACAGGGCAATGACCCTAAACACACCTCCAAATTGTGCAAGAACTATTTAGAGCAGAAGCAGGCAGCTGGTATTCTATCGGTAATGGAGTGGCCAGCGCAGTCACCAGATCTGAACCCCATTGAGCTGTCGTGGGAGCAGCTTGACCGTATGGTACGCAAGAAGTGCCCATCCAACCAATCCAACTGGTGGCAGCTGCTTCTGGAAGCGTGGGGGGCAATTTCTCCAGATTACCTCAACAAATTAACAGCTAGAATGCCAAAGGTCTGCAATGCTGGGATTGCTGCAAATGGAGGATTCTTTGACCAAAGCAAAGTTTGATGTAAAAAAAAATCTTATTTCAAATACAAATTATTATTTCTAACCTTGTCAATGTCTTGACTCTATTTTCTATTCATTTCACAACGTATGGTGGTGAATAAGTGTGACTTTTCAGGAAAACACAAAATAGTTTGGGTGACCCCAAACTTTTGAACGGTAGTTTAATCATCCAGAGTTAAGAGGAAGCAGACTGCCAGCACCTTGTTGCCTGAGTGTTTGCCAGTTATGGTACTCTAGCCTCCCAGGGAGACACTCTCTGTGACTTTCCCTGTAGACTGCCATAAGTGATAGTATCTCATTGTCTGCCTTTTCCTCAGGGGTTTCCTCGTGACTCTGTGGATCCTCCTTTTGAAGACCTAGCTCTGAATCCTCTCTCCTCGTGATGCCGTGGGTTAATACCCACTGGTTGCCCGAGTTCCAACCTCACCTCCTCAGTTTAATCTCAAGAAGTTCCTGGATTCTCCAGCTGGCAGTCGGATTGCTTCTCTCTCCTCAATATAGAATATATAAGTCAGCCGAACAAACTAATCAGTCTGAGTGTCTGTGTTTCCCGCCACGGCGTAAAATTATCCACATCTGTTGGGCTGCTTCTCGATCTGACCTTTAACCTTTCACATTCTCTTATTTAAACTCCTAATTTCTAACTGGGTGATGTGTTATAGATTAGCATTCTGAGTAAGGGAAATGGTCCTGTATGAAAGACCAGTGATTCTTTTTTCAGTTTACTCCCCTTTTCTCTGATACTCCTTAATAAAGTCCAGACCAACACATTGCAATGAGAAAAGATGAAGAGTTTGTTACCTCTGACTTGCAGTCAGACCAGGGGCTGTATCGCCAGCTGTAGCAGGGTTTGACCAGACAAGGCTTCCATTGTTTCATCTGAGACGGACATGGCCTCCCATCACCTTGAGGGGCCTGAATTACTGTTCGTGTTCTCAACAGTTTGCCTGAAGGAGAGAATTTCAAAAGAGGAAAGCAAATTTGTGAGTCCAGTAGTGAGTTGGTGTCTATCTAAGGTCAGAAGACCACCTGGAAATCCATCCATCCATCCATCCATCCATCCATCCATCCATACATCATCCAAGATCCATCTATCCATCCCTCATCCATCCATCCATCATCCATCCATCCCTCATCCATCCATCCATCATCCATCCATCCATCCATCCCTCATCCATCCATCACTCATCCATCCATCCATCCATCCATCCATCCAACCATCAAATATCCATCCATCCATCCATCCATCCATCCATCCATCCATCCATCCAACCATCAAATATTCATCCATCCATCAAATATTCATCCATCCATCCATCCAACCATCAAATATTCATCCATCCATCCATCCAACCATCAAATATTCATCCATCCATCCATCCATCCATCCATCCATCCAACCATCAAATATCCATCCACCCATCCATCCATCCATCCAACCATCAAATATTCATCCATCCATCCATCCATCCATCCAACCATCAAATATCCATCCATCCATCCAACCATCAAATATCCATCCATCCATCCATCCATCCATCCAACCATCAAATATCCATCCATCCATCCATCCATCCAACCATCAAATATCCATCCATCCATCCATCCATCCAACCATCCATCCAACCATCAAATATCCATCCATCCATCCAAGATCCATCCATCCATCCCTCATCCATCGATCCCTCATCCATCCATCCATCCATCCATCATCCATCATCCATCCATCCAACCATCAAATATTCATCCATCCATCCATCCATCATCCATCATCCATCCATACAACCATCAAATATTCATCCATCCATCCATCCATCCAACCATCCATCCAACCATCAAATATCCATCCATCCATCCAAGATCCATCCATCCATCCCTCATCCATCGATCCCTCATCCATCCATCCATCCATCCATCCATCCATCCATCCATCCATCCATCCATCCATCCATCCATCATCCATCATCCATCCATCCAACCATCAAATATTCATCCATCCATCCATCCATCCCACCATCCATCCATAAAATATCCATCCATCCATCCAACCATCCATCCATCAAATATCCATCCATCCAAGATCCATCCATCCATCCCTCATCCATCCATCCATCCATCCATCCATCCACCCATCCAAGATCCATCCATCCATCCCTCATCCATCCATCCATCCATCCATCCATCCATCCATCCATCCATCATCCATCCAGCGGCGTAGGAAGCGGGGGGGACGGGGGGGACATGTCCCCCCCAATATAAAAGCCAGGTGGATATGTCCCCCCCAAAAATTGTACCGCAAAATATTAGATTTTGACAATTTTTTAACTATCGTGCTTTTATTTTGAAGGCGCAGCATAGCGTTACGTCACTGTACTCCCCCTCCCCTCTGTGAACTGTTGAGTGTTTGAGCACTCAGAAAGGAGGGAAACAGCGATACAGAAAGTCAGAAACTTGTTAATGAGGTAAAATGGTCTGTCGGGAATGCTGCTATGAATATTGCCTATTTATAACGTCTTGTTGTCAGTTCACTTTAGTCATCTTAGTCTTGTGGTTGAACTGTAAAGTGCCTTGAGATGACATGTGTTGTGAATTTGGCGCTATATAAATAAACTGAATTGAATTGAATTGTAGGAAGAGGATTAGGGCCACTGAAAAAAGTTAACTGATTTTTAATTTTTTGTTTAGTTTAACATGGGGGGAAAAGTCAGAAAAGTCAGAATTCTGACTTTTCTCAGAATTCTGACTTTTTTCTTCTGACTTTTTTCTCAGATTTCTGACTTTAATCTCAGAATTCTGACTTTTTTCTCAGAAATCTGACAGATGATTAATATTTCTAATCAATTTACAGTTTTTTTTTTGGTGGGGGGGGGGTGCTATACAGATATATAAAAACAAGAAGGTCTAACTAAAAAATAATCAGAATATATGTTTAGAGTAAAGATTGACTACTTGTGTTTACACAAGCACACAATTTCAAATCTGCTGAGCTTGCTGTGCAAGAAAATGTAAAATATACGTATAAAGAAATATAACAGGAAGTACTGCTAAAACATAAACTAAATGTTAAATAATGTAGATATTGGTTTAAAAAATTCTTCAGATTTGGAAATTTGGAAGGAATACATAATTTTGGAATTAATCAACAAATCTGTTAAAAAATAAAAATAAAAAAGTTGCACTTTTTAACTTGAGGAATTTGTTGAATAACTTCATAATTATGAGTTTAACTAGTTGGAGGTAATGCTACACTTCTCTGCTTCCTGTCCTGCTCATAAAAGGTAAACATTATAAACCCACCATTAATTTTCTACACTATTTGGAAAACACAACACAAATGTAATATAACAAAAGTATGTTTAACAACAAACATGTTAGCATCAAGCCATAGCCATGTCTCTTTTAGAGACTAGCTCTCTTGTTTAATGACCCTCTGCTCCTCCATTAATGAGGGGACCCCTCGGGAACGTAAAAAGTTGCCTAATTCTGTCATTTTCCACCAATGTGTCACTGGCTCTCTCAAACAACTCACATCTTTGTCAGTGAAGCTGAGTGCTCCACATCTCTGCCTTCATGGTGCCCATCTACATTAAGATCCAAAATTCTGAGAAAAAAAGTCAGAATTCTGAGATTAAAGTCAGAATTCTGAGAAAAAAAGTCTTAATTCTGAAAATAAAAGTCAGAATTCTGACTTTTTTCCCATATTAAACTGAAATAAAATGTAAAAATCACTTAATTTTTTTTTCTCCAGTGGCCCTAATCCTCTTCCGTAGTCTTGGGCTGATCACTCATCCAATATTTAACTGCTAACTTTCTCTAGACGTTTGCCACGCTAGCCAAAATGTTTTTTTTTTTTTATATATCTCATTTCAGTACAATGCCACCACCAACTTAAAGGCTGAAACAGCAGTAGGACTTACTCAGATTTTTTTAAAGAGAAACGTCAGTGTGAGTAACAGTCACCTAACACAACTTGTGTTGAAATTAGCCCGGTCTGGGCGTGCATTTTACGAGGATTTTTTATTTTTTGCATGGTTTTGATTCGCCTAAATGGACAGATGTTATACCTGCCGCGCTCCTGATCGTAAGTTAACCACAGGGAGAATTAATTCTAATTCTTAGCAGCGGCGGCCGCATTGGTCGTGCAGCGGACTGCTGCACAACCACTAATTAACCAACTAATTAACTTCTGCATCTTTATTTCCTCAAATAAACTGCTGGCTCCTCTTTTTACACTATAAACAGATTAACACAACATTGACAACTCTGTAGTTTTCTCTGTTCTGTACTGCAAATTGGAATTAAAGGCGCCATTTCTACCAAAGGTCTGGACATACTGGCCACCTGTCTAGGGTGGACCCCGCACCAGCACCTCCCGACCCCACTAAGGGACAGGGTGTACAGAAAATGGAAGGATAGATGGATTTCTACCAAAGGTTCAGAATGCGTTTTTGAACCAGATGCTTCAAAGCGCCCTGTCCATAATTCTTTAACACACTGTCAGCTCCCTCTGTCAGTCAACCTATATAAATTCATTTTTGACCATTATTGCAAGTTTGACAAAATAAAACACATCAAACTTTGCACTTGTGTGGCCTACTGAATTGTTTTGATTTTCTAGTGCGTATGCGGACACTAAATATGCCAAGGGCTGAAGCCCTTGAAAGACATCTCCCTTTGCTTAATAAAAGACTCCAGTCATTTTGTTTGGTGATATGCTCACATCTTATGAACAAATGCATTATGTTAATTTTAAATGCATTATTTTTGCAAACACATTTATAAAGGAATAAAGAAAAAGATTAAATAGCCTTTTTTAAGTAGCGTACTTAAGATATGTTTCTGTTGAATATTTACGAATCTCAGATTTCCGACATGTGTCCCCCCCAATTGTAAACATATTCCTACGCCCTTGCATCCATCCATCCATCCATCCAACCATCAAATATTCATCCATCCATCCATCCATCCATCCAACCATCCATCCATCCATCCATCCATCCATCCAACCATCCATCCAACCATCAAATATCCATCCATCCAGCCATCCAACCATCAAATATCCATCCCTCCATCCATCCAACCATCAAATATCCATCCATCCATCCATCCATCCAACCATCAAATATCCATCCATCCATCCAGCCATCCAACCATCAAATATCCATCCCTCCATCCATCCAACCATCAAATATCCATCCATCCATCCATCCATCCAGCCATCCAACCATCAAATATCCATCCCTCCATCCATCCAGCCATCCAACCATCAAATATCCATCCCTCCATCCATCCAACCATCAAATATCCATCCATCCATCCATCCATCCAACCATCCATCCAACCATCAAATATCCATCCATCCAGCCATCCAACCATCAAATATCCATCCCTCCATCCATCCAACCATCAAATATCCATCCATCCATCCATCCATCATCCAACCATCCATCCAACCATCAAATATCCATCCATCCATCCAGCCATCCAACCATCAAATATCCATCCCTCCATCCATCCAACCATCAAATATCCATCCATCCATCCATCCAACCATCCATCCAACCATCAAATATCCATCCATCCAGCCATCCAACCATCAAATATCCATCCCTCCATCCATCCAACCATCAAATATCCATCCATCCATCCATCCATCCATCCATCCAACCATCAAATATCCATCCCTCCATCCATCCAACCATCAAATATCCATCCATCCATCCATCCATCCATCCAACCATCCATCCAACCATCAAATATCCATCCATCCAGCCATCCAACCATCAAATATCCATCCCTCCATCCATCCAACCATCAAATATCCATCCATCCATCCATCCATCCATCCAACCATCCATCCAACCATCAAATATCCATCCATCCATCCAGCCATCCAACCATCAAATATCCATCCCTCCATCCATCCAACCATCAAATATCCATCCATCCATCCATCCATCCAACCATCCATCCAACCATCAAATATCCATCCATCCAGCCATCCAACCATCAAATATCCATCCCTCCATCCATCCAACCATCAAATATCCATCCATCCATCCATCCATCCATCCATCCATCCATCCAACCATCCATCCAACCATCAAATATCCATCCATCCATCCAGCCATCCAACCATCAAATATCCATCCCTCCATCCATCCAACCATCAAATATCCATCCATCCATCCATCCATCCATCCAGCCATCCAACCATCAAATATCCATCCCTCCATCCATCCAACCATCAAATATCCATCCATCCATCCATCCAACCATCCATCCATCCATCCATCCATCCATCCATCCATCCATCCATCCATCCATCCATCCATCCATCCATCCATCCATCCATCCATGTCAAGAAGTGGGATAGGCTTAAAAGTCCTTTCAGTGTTTATGAATTATAAAAAAGATCAAACTGTATAGAAACAGTACAGAAAACTAAAGGATTTAGTTTTGTTTAGTTTGAGAAAATGAAATGAATCCATATAATCTGATGGTTTAGAGTGAATTTTTATTACTGCCTCTGCTATAAATATTGAAGCTCCTTGACTCAGTTTGATCTTTACTGCAGTACTGGGGGGCAACAACATTACACTGCAAGAAACTAGATACAAAAACACTTTTTAGCTAAAATCAAAGCAGCTCAAACAAAAAGATGAAAAGAGCATGAAATGTTGACTAAGGGATCGTAACCTGGACAGTATCCAATACAGCGGACCATTGAACGCCAAACTGTGGCAATTAGCTTCACGTTCTTTGTCACTGATTGCTCACCAGTAAATCACTGTTTAAAACACATATGCATAAACTTAATGACAGGCCAGTTAATGATTCCTGCAACTCTTACAGTTACGGTGAGAATAATTTCCTCCACTTTCATATTATAAAGTTATATTGGATAAAAAATAAATACATGTGATGAAAAATTGAAGAAAATGTGGTATTATATTGATTATCATGACTGTAGATGTTTATACTGTAGATCAGTATTTAGCACTGGGCAGATGTGCGAATGTTTGAAACAGGTGCAAAAGCCCATAGACTCTATAAATGTACAGATATATGGTTTTACATCTAAGGAAGAGCTGGTCAGGTTTTCAGAAAACGGCAATATGTTGCTTAACTATAAATAAATCCACAAACATCAGTAATGGCTGTGGTACAGACAAGTCTGTCTCCTCTAGGGAGGACTGTCCTCACAGCCAGCCTAAAGAGATAAAAATAAATAGCAGCAGCAGGAAGGTGGGGGAGTACTATCTCACAGTCCAGAAACAAAACAAAAAACATTCTTGCCTCAGGATAGATTAGGATTGTCAATTACAGCTTCTATTGGTTTATTATTTCCTGGTATAGCTCCTGGTGCTGTCAAGGAGCTGCTCAGAACAGAGTGCTCTCTAAGCTGCCATGCATGTTCCCGTAATGGAACGCCGATCAATGAGCTGGTCTGATGGAATTACATTCAAGGACATTATCATCCCACGGTAACACTATCATTTCTCACATCATAAAGCATTTCTCCTATCCACACGTCCTTAAAGTGGGGTTTAGACACCAAGAGTTATCTACCCTATTAGGTACCTAATGTGCCCAAAGGATCACATTGTGCGGTGCATTACAACAACCAAGAGAGTGCAGAGTGGAAAAACAAGCAGGTTCTAAAAGAGGGCATTTTCTGCCAAACACCAAACCATGCAGCTGTTGCATTATTTAATAAAAGAGGCAATTAATGGGTGGTGAGACTATGCATATATCTGTATATGTACATATTTCCGCATATGGTGTAGTCTTCTCATACTCAGCATATAAATAGCTAAATCAGCTAAATCCCGTCATTGTCTTTGTATGTTACTGAAAATATACAAATGATGCCTAAAAGCTGTGTCTTTGCTAAAGAACCAGGGAATTAAAAATGATCTCCACCATTTAAAAAAGAAGTGTCTAAATATGAAGACAAGATGATGCCAGAAATGTACTGGAGGGGAATTAAATGTTAATTTTCTGGGACCTTGATTTAAATTTTCAAGCGAAATGAAATGCTGTGCCCCTTATTTAAATGGTTTATGGGTGGTTTATAATCTAGTTGCTACAGTAGCAGCCATTCAAAATGGCCCTTCCCTGTCAAACGCCAGCTGACTGTCAGCCCACTTCCCTGCAACTCCCAGTGAAATCCCCTCCAACTTCCAGCCACTGGCCTTCTCCAGGGCCTGCATATTTTTTACTCTGACTCCGCCCTTTCACTGAATTAGAGGGTCTGACCAGGAGATGACTATTCTCTTTGGATCTTAATGTCCAAATTCATGACAGAGAGAATATATTAGTACAAAGATTCATGTTTAAAAAGGAATTGTAGGACCAACCAAGTACCAACCAAGGGCCAACCAAGGATCAACCAATGCCAGCCAAGGAACAGCCAAGGGCCAGTGAAGGGCCAGCCAAGGACCAGCCAAGGGCTAGCCAAGGATCAACCAAGGACCAACCAAGGACCAGCTAAGGGCCAGCCAAGGGCCAGCCATGGACCAGCCAAGGGCTAGCCAAGGATCAACCAAGGACCAACCAAGGGCCAGCCAAGGACCAACCAAGGGCCAGCCAAGGAATAGCCAAGGGCCAGTGAAGGGCCAGCCAAGGACCAGCCATGGGCTTGCCAAGGATCAGCCAAGGACCAACCAAGGGCCAGCCAAGGACCAACCAAGGGCAAGCCAAGGAACAGCCAAGGGCTAGCCAAGGATCAACCAAGGACCAACCGAGGGCCAGCCAAGGATCAACCAAGGGCCAGCCATTGAACAGCCAAGGGTCAGTGAAGGGCCAGCCAAGGGCTAGCCAAGGATCAACCAAGGACCAACCAAGGACCAGCTAAAGATCAGCCAAGGGCCAACCAAGGACCAGCCAAGGGCTAGCCAAGGATCAACCAAGGACCAACCAAGGGCCAGCCAAGGACCAACCGAGGACCAACCAAGGACCGACCAAGGACCAACCAAGGACCAACCAAGGGCCAGCCAAGGGCCAACCAAGGACCAACCAAGGACCAGCCAAGGGCCAGCCAAGGGCCAGCCAAGGACCAGCCAAGGGCCAGCCAAGGACCAGCCAAGGGCCAGCCAAGGACCAACCAAGGGCCAGCCAAGGACCAACCAATGGCCAGCCAAGGGCCAGCCAAGGACCAGGCAAGGAACAGCCAAGACCCAGCCAAGGGCCAGCCAAGGACCAACCAAGGGCCAGCCAAGGACCAACCAAGGACCAACCAAGGACCAACCAAGGGCCAGTCAAGGACCAGCCAAGGGCCAGCCAAGGACCAGCCAAGGGCCAGCCAAGGACCAACCAAGGGCCAGCCAAGGACCAACCAATGGCCAGCCAAGGGCCAGCCAAGGACCAGGCAAGGAACAGCCAAGACCCAGCCAAGGGCCAGCCAAGGACCAACCAAGGGCCAGCCAAGGACCAACCAAGGGCCAGTCAAGGACCAGCCAAGGGCCAGCCAAGGGCCAACCAAGGGTCAGCCAAAGGCCAGTCAAGGGCCAGCCAAGGGCCAACCAACGGTCAGCCAAAGGCCAGCCAAGGGCCAGCCAAGGACCAACCAAGGGCCAGCCAAGGACCAGCCAAGGGCCAACCAAGGGTCAGCCAAAGGCCAGCCAAGGGCCAGCCAAGGACCAACCAAGGACCAACCAAGGGCCAGCCAAGGACCAGCCAAGGGCCAGCCAAGGACCAGCCAAGGGCCAGCCAAGGGCCAACCAAGGGTCAGCCAAAGGCCAGCCAAGGGCCAGCCAAGGACCAACCAAGGGTCAGCCAAAGGCCAGCCATCGGCCAGCCAAGGACCAGCCAAGGACCAACCAAGGGCCAGCCAAGGACCAGCCAAGGACCAACCAAGGGCCAGCCAAGGACCAGCCAAGGGCCAGCCAAGGACCAACCAAGGACCAACCAAGGGCCAGCCAAGGACCAGCCAAGGACCAACCAAGGGCCCATCACGCAAAGCAGGGAAATTTTGAATGACTGCTACTGTACAAGCAACACCTAAAATGCCAGAATTGAATAATGTTTAAAAACAATTTTTAGATTTTTTTTTATTAGTATTATGCTGAAAGTGCAAAAAGGGCAAAGGTATATTATCCAGGAACGTATACTGTCACACGAAAAGTTTTGCTGGTTGCACAAGTTTCAGGTTCATGTTTTATCTCGGTGGACCAAATATCAAAGATTAAGTTCATAATTCGAGGTGGGTAATAAAACTGAATAAACTTGTGTGAAGAGGAACCTACCTGCCAAGCCACAGGTGTGTCTACATTCTGACCACGCTGACCAGTCAGACAGCTGGCAGTTGACAGGGCATTCCACCACGCAGGAAGCATTCATCTGCCACTTCCTCTCTAGGCCCAGCTGCAAGGAAAACTCATTGGGTTTCATTAATTTATTCAAAATATTTACAACAAATGCCATGAGACAGACTTTGATATGTCTCACCTCTTTACAGAAGCTGAGGTCAACAGATTTCCCGTCGCTGCGCACGCAGTCGAGCATCCGGGTTTTGATGCCGTACCCACAAACCGCTCTCTCACTGAGCTGACAGGTGCTCCAGTCTGAAAGGACACATGGGATTAACGGCATGTCACTTTAATCCCTGTGAGAGCTGACCGCGCTGTTTGTCCACCTCACCTGTGATGTTGTATGAGTAGTGAAAGCAGTTGCTGTTGATTTTACATGGTTCTGTCTCTTTTGTAGAAGGACATTTTTTTTCTTTTCCAGGTCTCCGGAGAGGGTAGGCAACCCTGACACGTGTAGTGTTCTCACTGCAGGGCTGCAGGCAGAGGAAGCATCTTAAATACATAATATCTGGTACATAATATCTGCAAAAAACTGTTCTCCTTTTGAGATGTAGGATCAAAAACAAACAATACATTTATTTTAGCTGTTTGACTGGCTCCTAAACATTATCTAGTGAAGATAAGACCTAATCTTAACAGAAATAGTAAACCTTTATTTCTTTAGAGAAGGAGAAATAAAGCTCTCCTCAACATGATACTATAGGCTTAGACTGCTGGAGGACACAGGGACCTCTTTTTCATAATTTTGCTTCATTCTATCGTTCTGAAGAATCTGTTAGTTCAATCTCTAACATTCTGCTCTCTGCTTTTTCTCATAGTAGCTTCATCTGGTCTGTTCCTGTTTGGCTGTGACTCCATCCGGGAGAGAAATATCAGCTGTGCTGCTGCCATTAAGACCTTTGTTTATAGATGTTGGAGCTTGGCCTTTTTTCCAGTGTAGTCCTGTTTCTCTGACTGTGACTAACTGGATGTGCTCTCTTCATCCTCTGACATGGGAGCTGGCTCGGAGCTCGTCTGCCTGGCTGTGTGTTTCCTGGACGGGGCCGCCTGTGGAGCTGGTTGATAGTTGCTTTTTGTATCTATGCTTCTTTTTCTATGTCTGCTTCTGTCTCCTTGAACCCCAGTCGGCCTCAGCAGATGGCCGCTCACACTGAGCCTGGTTCTGCTGGAGGTTTCTTCCTGTTCAAAGGTAGTTTTTCCTCTCCACTGTCGCTACAAGCATGCTTAGTGTGAGAGATTGCTGAAGAGTCAATGAGTCGATGCAATCCGCTGGTTTTCCTTAGATAGAAAACTTTGAATCAATCTGACTGGATGATCTGGTTGAATTGTCTCTATAAAGTGAGCTGAGATTACGTGTTTTGAATTGGTGCTATAGAAATAAACTGAACTGTAACTGAACAGATCTTCTATATCTACTGTATTCCCATGGCAGCCATGTTTGTTTTCCTTTGGTGACGATATAATGCAAACAGCAGGAACCTGATGAAAACCCCCTGTTCTCTTAGCTGTGAGGTTAAATGTGTGAAGAGAGAAAAAACTAAACTGATGACCACTATCAACTTAACATTATTTTTAATTTATGTTGATCAAGTATTTGCTAATCAATTAAAGGTTGAATGTCAGCGGATCACGGGAACAACCTCACCTTTAGCTGACAGGTTAGAAAATGGAGTAATGTTCATAAAACACCTTTTGGTTTTATCAGATTATGTTCTGTTTAAGCAGTAAAGGAAGAGTTTGGCAGAAAGGAACAGAGAGAGAATTAATTCAGAGTCCTCCAATGCATAGAGTGATAAACTGAACACAGTTGGAAAGGAAGAAGCATTTAAGCATCCTCTTCTTCTAAAAGAACCTGCTGCTCTGACTATAAATACATTGAACATTGGATCGTAGCTGTCTGTGAATGACAGTGGATGCAACCAAACAACCAAGTGCTGTGAGAGTTGTTTTTAGGTTGCTCCATGGTTTTGCTCCATCTTATCTTTCTGAGATGCTGCACCTTCAGACACCCTCCCGTTCACACAGGTCAGCCAATCAGCTGCTTCCTGAGGTGCCTAAAACTAAACGGAAGCTTAAGGGGGATCGTGCTTTCTATGTGGCAGCTCCGAAAATGTGGAACGACCTTCCAATGAGGATTAAAAAATCTACCTCTCTGCATGCAATGGAAAAAAACAACAACAAAATCTAAATAAGTCATTTTTTCTAAATTTAATTTAAGTTTCTTAAATTAAATTAACACTTTGCCAAAGGAACAAGACGATTCACATTTTAAATAAGAAAAAAACATTTGCATCGCCTTCTTTTAAGTGCATATTATACAATTATCGTATTTTAAGAGTAGAAATACTCATTCCATTTGCAGATCTTTTTATTTACTCGCTCAAATTAAAGGCAAATACACTTAATTTAAGAAATGTTGACTAGAAAGAATATTTTGGTACAAAGATTTATGTTTAAAAGGGAATTGAAATCTAAATAAGTAATTTTTGCTCAAATTAAGTGCGTTTTTTCTTGAATTGAGGAGGTAAGTGAGACACTTTGCCAATGGAACAAGACAATTTACATTTATGATAAGAAAAAAACAATTGCTTTGTCTTATTTCAAGTGAATATTATCTAATTATCTTATTTTAGGAGTAAAAATACTCATTCCATTGGCAGATCATCTTATTTACCTGCTATACACTTAATTTAAGACATTTTTACTTATTTCTAGATGTTTTTTGCAGTGTAGGGGACCAGCCAAGGAAAGTAGAGAAATTTGGAAGGCAGCTACTGTATTTTAAATTGTTAATCTCTCTGAGATTTTATAGATCTGATTTAAATTTTATGTCTTTTATTCTTTTATCTTTGTTTTTTATTTATATCCTCTGACTCTGTGTAATGGTTTTATGCTGTTTCATTGCACAGCATTCTGGTCTTTTGAGAATTTTAACTGCTTTATAAATAAAGTTGGATTGAATAAATCAGACGTCCTTCCTACCAGAGGGCACGCGCTCCAGGTTCCCCAGTCTGACAGTACGCAGTCCTCGGGGCAGGGCAGGCGGCTGTTCCGGGCCCCTAAAGGCATTTCCTCTGGGTCGCAGAGGTAGTCCTCCACCTGCTCAGATGGTCCATCTATTGTGTTGAGCATACACCTGCTCACAGAGAGATTAAAGCAGAACAGGCTAGAAGGTTCTGCTACATATCTGCCAGTTCTGTTTAACAGTGCTCATAAAACTCCATGTGCAAGAAGCAGTCAGCATAATTAATCAGGAATGGAATGATTCTTTGCTCTGCTAACACAATAACAATTAATCTATCATTCATTAGAGTGCTGTAGGAACAAACGTATCTAATCAGCGCAGCTTAACTAAGAACATCCATATCGTCAACATGTGGATCTCTCACCTGATTTTTCGGGTCTGCACGCCTTCGCCACAGTTGCTCTTCAGGTCCACGCTGCTGACCTTCCACACGCTCCACGGTTCTGCCACCCAGACATACTGTCCACAGTCGCTGACGCAGGGCACCACCTCATACACCTGAAACCCAGGCAGACTCCACCGTTAGCAGGCTGAACTTCTCATTTAAAAGCCTCTTATGAGACGCCCAGGAACATCTGAGATCTGCTGTCAAAAATGACGTCAGCATCATCCATCACCAACAACAGCAACGATGAGTTTCTGCAGTATTTCATATGCCTTTGAATTACAAAACTCTATTTGAATTTAAATTAATTGAATCTGTTTGGCAATGTGCTGATGGACACATGGAAAATTACTCTAATTAAGAAATAATAGGGGTGCTGGCTGCGCAGTGGTAGCCTCCTGAGACCATCCTGATCTCGCGAGCTTTCAAGGTTTCACTCGCAGATCAGTCTGGAGACTCTCCGTTAAAGAAAATTTGGAGCCGTTCACCAAACGAACGTCCAATCAGCGTTGGCTTTGAGGCGGGTTGAGGTGTGACGCAACGAGAAGCGCGACAGTTCAGTCTAAAGAACATGGCGGCTTCAGCCGATGAAACTAGCGTTAGCGTGGCTATCGAGCAAGTTTTATCGGAATTACAGAGTATTTCTTCACTGAAAGAAGAGCAAAACACTGCTCTGGATGCTTTTCTCAGAGGAAAAGATGTTTTTGCTCTTCTCCCGACTGGTTTCGGCAAGAGTTTGATCTATCAATTGGCTCCTCTTCGTCGTCGCTCTGTTAGTACGTCATATGCTTCGTTGATCTGATTGGTTTATTTGGCCCGTCTATCACCAACATAGGCCAATCAGCTAACCAGTATTTTCGCCCCTTCCCAAAATTACTTTAACGGAAAGTTTCCAGATGGATATGCGGAGCAAATCCATCTGGCGGAGTCAGGTTAGCGCAGTGGGGCAGTGGGTAGCACTACTGCCTTGCAGCAAGAAGATTCCGGTTTCGATTCCCTGCCCGGTGTCTTTCTGCATGGAGTTTGCATGTTCTCCCTGAGCATGTGTGGGTTCTCTCTGGGTACTCCGGCTTCCTCCCACAGTCCAAAAACATGATTGTTAGTTTTAATTGGCTTCTCTAAGTTCTCCTTAGGTGTGAGTGGGTGTTTCCCTGAGATGGACTGGTGACTCGTCCAGGGTGGACCCTGCCTCACGCCCGTAGACACCAGGAGATAGGCACCAGCACCCCTCGCCACCCCACTTGAGATTAGCATGACGGAAAATGGATGGAAGAAATAATAGAGCAAATATCATCAAAATGTTTTACTCACTTGAGCCTGGAGATGAAATCCATTGAGCACCGGAAAAGAGATAAAAATGAATGAGATTATTGTTTTAGAGAAACTATCGGATCTGATCCTGGAATAGCCCCACCCCCACTGCTCACCTGGTTGACATGGTCCAGTTTGGGACAAGGTCTTCCACCATTGTACGGCTTTTCTCTGAGCCACTTTGAACGAACTTTGACCCCGCTGCCGCACGACTTGCTGCAGCGAGACCAGTTGGACCATTCACTTAATTTGCAATCGGATGGACAGGGGATGATGCAAGCCTCCTCGATATACCCTGTAATCGGTCACAGGTGTCAGCGAGCAGCCTCAGCTTTTTTCAGACAGACTCAACAGAACTTTTAGAATCAAGATATTAACATGGAAATGAATATTTCACAGCCCCAAACAACAGATATTTATAGATGAGGCTTTGTTGTTGTTGTTGTTTTAAGTACCCTCAACATTCGGCCGGTTGAGTGAAACTAAATCAGAGTTAAGATGAGGAAAAATCTTGGTGATCTATGTAAATCTATCTAGAACAGTTTAAAAAACAGACTTAAGTCAGAGGCAACAGGATTTTTGCTCAGTTTCTGAAGACGTCTCTGACATTTATCCAGTTTTGTCAGCTTATGACAGTTGATGTTTGGCCAGGAAGTAATTTTCATCAGGGGGTGTAGTGAAAATTGTGTTGTTTTTTTAGATAAAAACCTATGAGCCTAAACGCCTACTTAAAATACAATAAAATAAATAAGTAAATAGATTGAGATATACTACTTATTGCCATATACACTTCAGTGGAACCAGGGTCGGTAGCACACGGACATCATCAGTTCTCAGGTAAATATCTGCGCTTTTAATAACACTATGACAGCATAGATGTGGTCAGCTGGCAGGAACCTGAGTCACTTTGTTTATGTCACATTGGCTCCAAAATCCTTTATCGCAAACCACAAGAAAATAATATTATTATATTATTTAAACATTATTGAACAGTTCTTCACATCCATTACAAGAAGAACACAGGATCAAAGTAACACTCTAAAATACTATGGTTACATTAAACTGCATGGATAGATATGAAAGTGTGCGGCGGCTCCATGCTATAACTTTGAGCTACAGGCAGGGGGCCCTTCCTGCTTACAGGTGTGCAAATGTTCAGGTTCGCTCTGAGGTCAGAGAGATAAAGTCTCTAATAAGTGGAGGAATCCAAAATGAGTCTCTGTGCCATATTTCCTCCACGTTTCTGTCATTAGATTATTTAAATTTACGAGTCTGCTGCCGCAAGCAGGATACCTCTTTACTCACCAACCACTAGCTGGCTTGACGTTGCCATGACAACGTAAACTAGAACTATATTATTCAGTCACACTGGGTAAATAAATAAAAGGTATCAGGAATAAACTGGTTGGTAAAAGCAGTGGCGCCTCCATAAATGTTTTATGGGGGGGGCAAGATGGGGCTAATAGAAATCTTGTTGTGGCCACTGAAACTAAAAGCCATAATTTCAGGGTTTAAATCTACTACTGTAGTAAACCTGCCTGTAGAAATAATAAAGACTTTAGGAAACATCTACTCATATCTTGGTTTATTGTGTGATTTATAATGTTACGTCGCTGGCTCTGCATAATGGGATGAAATGGTGAACTGATGCTACTATAATTTACACTGGCCAGTAGGGATGGGAATCGAAAACCGGTTCCTGTTCAGAACCGGTTCCGTATTTTCCGATTCCATGGCATCGTTTGGCAGCTCGCTGAATGATTCTTTTTTCGATTCCCGCAGCACCAGAGCCTAGAGCGCCGGCTCTGGGGAGCACGACTTACGTCACGTTTTTTACGTAAGTTACGCAAGTTACGCAAGTTGGAAGAACTATTCGAGGAGGAAGACAACGAGCTGCGGTCACTTTGTGAATCAAAGTCCCGACTTTCCTTAGCCCAGACGGTAGATCAGGAAATCCAGCTCTATAAAAGCTTGCCCTCCATCCCCTGCAGGGATAGCGCCACACTGTGGTGGTGGAACAAGCAAGATACGCTGCCCTTGCTATCTGGACTGGCTGAAAACTACCTCTGTGTGCAGGCTTCCTGCACCCCATCTGAGAGGGTGTTCTCCATGGCTGGAGACACCATAAGCCCTGAAAGATCCCGTATCCTTCCAGAAAAGCAGATATGCTCATCTTTCTGCAAAGAACTGTTAATTTTCCCTACTACTGTTTTATAATTAGTATTTTTTGTTATTTAAAATAGGTTATTATCCCATCATTTGTTATTAGACATTGTTGGTTATTAAGTTTGTTCTTGTATTCATTTTTCATTTAAACACAGATGTTACTCCAGTTTCACATTTCCTGTGGACATCTTGATCTTGTTGAGTTTGTAAGATTGTGCAATAGTTAAGTAAACAAAGTTGATTCTGATAATCAAACTGTTTGTTCTCCTTTTCCCCCCAAATTGGAATCGAAAAAAGAATCGATAAAGAATCGAATCGTTTCATAGAATCGAAAAGGGAATCGGAATCGTGAAAATCTTTTCAATTCCCAACCCTACTGGCCAGGGGTGTGGCTAGTTGGGTAGCCAGTGGGGTAGCCAGGGCATTGCACAGGGTGGCAAGGCCACCCCCTGGTGGCGCCACTGGGTAATAGCTGTAATGTTGAGCTGTATCAATAAAGATAACATATCGTTTTATCATTAACTCCCTTTTATCTCCTCTTTCTTTCATCTTTTCTCCTTTTATTTCTGTTTTTCCTTTCCTGTTCTATTTACATCGCAGTGTCCATATAATCTGTAATACTCCCAGCATAATTATAATAAAGCTATTTAGTAGCATAAATCAAGCGGAAAATCTGTTGGGCTCTTTTTGGCATCAAGACAATTAGTCTTATTGCCACATTGCCAGACAGGACACATAAAAAGTCATAATGATGTCAATAGAATTAATAAAATGTATTTGTATTTATTTTTTGTTACAGGAATATAAAATAAATTAACCTGCTGCAGTTTTTTTTCCAAACAGTTGAAATCAGTGGTGAGAAAAATCAAATTTTACATCAGTAATGGCGTCGGAAGAAGAGTATGTAATAAAAGCTACTTTCATCTTTCTTTTATGAAATGGGTTTGATTCCACCACCACAGATACTGATAAATGGACCGAACTTGGTATTTCTTATTGTTGTTAAGACCCATAAATGTATATGCAATGTTAGAAGCACTTGTGGCTCAATGGCATGGTGGTTAGCACCATTGCCTCACAGCAAAAAGGTTGTGGGTTCAAGTACACGCGAAACCCCTACTCCGGGCCCCCGAACCCTGCATGGATTTACTCTGGGTTCTCTGGATTTCTCTCACAGTCCAAACACCTGCATGTTAGGTTGATTGGACATTCCAAATTGCCCTTAGGTGTGAGCTGCTGTTACTCTTTGCGTGTCTCTGTGATGGACTGACTATATATTGAATAACCATACTATCGTTCTTATGGTGTAATTTGACCTTAATTAACTGGCTCTCATTCTAAGTTTTTTATTTTATTTTTCTGTTTTAATATTCTTTACCTTCCAATGTATCTGCATGCTCCCATTTTTCTTTCCCTTTGATGCTGGTACACCTGAATTTCCCCACTGTGGGACGATAAAGGTTATTTCTATTCTATTCTACCCATAAATTAGAATAAAGTGGTTAATCTTTACACTCCTATTTTTACACAATACACACATCAGACATGTTTAAATCATGGTATAGACCGGGTCACTCTGGCTGTGTCTGAACGTCCGCCCCAATCACTATATAGGGCCAACGTCTGTTCGGACACTATGTAGGGCCACTATGTAGTGTCAGAACATCTAGTGGATGAAAAAGAAGTGGACTCGAAATTTCCCACAATGTACCTGGAAAAGTGGTGACCATCCATGGTCACAGGATGAGCAGATATATCCCAGATTTTTTCTCCTTGAAAAGCATAATGGGATTTGTTGTAGCCGTGACTAATAAAAATAGTGCAGGGAGGAGGAGTTACGTGACCAACTGTTTGTGAGAAGTAGTGATCATCTGTCTGAAGTGTCATACAACTGAGTTTACTATAAAGCCCACTATATAGTCCCCGCTTTATATAGTAATGCAGGGATTTAGGGGTTAGGGCGGACGTTCAGACGCAGCCTTAGTTTTGTCTTGGAAGCTTATCCACAGAAAAACCCACCATGACTGTTGCAGCGAGACGTTTCCACTATGCGGTTGTCCTGGTCGTAGCACACCATGGCTTGGTAGCGGTATCCTTGGCCACACTCCTTGATGTCTCCTTGGACCCTCATGCCAAGCTGGCTCTCCATGCGACTGCCCTCAGGCAGGACGCAGTCGGACCAGTTGCCCACCGGCTGAGCGTTGTACTTGTTGCATGGGCAGTACTGGGTCTCGCTCAGAGGAAACAGCTGGTTGTTTTTGCATTGGTCACGCTTTTTACTTTTTCCTGAACAATAACATGAGAGTAATGAATAACAGGAACAATACGTACAAAAAGTGAAACCAGATGTTACCAGATATAAAGAAACACAGCAAATGTTTCTGCGATTTGATTTTAGATAACTTACAGTAGCAGCTTTTCAAAATGGCCTTTCCCAGTCAAACACCAGCCGAATGGCAGCCTACCCCCCTCCAACTCCAAGAGAAATCCCTTCCAACTTCCAGCTACTGGAGTGACACCCTCTTGCATATTTTTTTACTCTGACTTCACCCTTTCACTGAATTAGAGGGTCTGACCGGGAGATTACGCTTCTCTTTAGATCTTAATGAATCACGAATCATCGGTACAAAGATGCTGTTTGAAAAGGGATTTCAGGGGACCAGCCAAGGGCCCATCAAGGAAAGTGGGGACATTTGGAATGGCTACTACTGTAGAAGGAAAACGTCAAAAGGAAGAATGATCAGGGCTAATCTTGTATAGGTCTAGTGTCAGATAATGGGAAGCAGAATCGAGATCTCTTATGGCTGGGCCTAGAAACCCAGGCCATAAAGCTTAGTCCAGTATGTTCTGGGCAGAGGTCTGCCTCAATGTCATGGTGTGAAACATCCTCCTGATCCTCTTCAACAGGGAACCATGAGGGACTAGTCTACACCCTGTAGCAGGTGTAGACCTGGTCCACCTGAAGACAAGGTTCAACCATCAGCTGGACTCTCCTCTACAACACAATGGCAATGTCATTCCTGGAAGGCTGAGAACGGTGATCCCCTATAGGTGGAACAAAGCCTCTACCCCATCATGCCAGTCCAAAGGTACTGTCTCTTATGGCTCAGTCAGCCTACCAAACTTTATCATTATCATGATGATGCCCCTTGCAAACTGGACAATGAGGGAAACCTCAAAGACACATCAACACGATTCTCTTTCCTACTATTCTGTCTTTTTCCAATTAGAAAAGTCATGAATAAACCTAGATGACCTCAATCAGGAAACATTTACTCTGATTTAAGTTCAGTGGTTTGGAAGTAAAGATTATATCTCTTTTATTTCAGTAAAGGCCATAAATAGGTGGTTTCAGCTGTATCCAATCTAGAACATTGTACTAACCTACTAGTATCCTCTTGCGGGTCCTGACGCCTACGCAGTCTGCTGTGCAGGTAGAAAACTTGGACCAGTTACTGAGCTGACAGTCATCCTGACAGGGAAGGTGGCACAGCTGGGTGAGGGGCGGCATGGGGGTGCCAAGCTGAAGGCAAGCCTCGATGTCCGCTTGACCGCCATCTAGCTTTCGGCAAGAAACGGCTGTGGAGAGAAAATTGAGAGTTTCAAAGGACGATTCTTAGGTTAAGTAAAAAGTATAGATTGATCCAATTGGTTTTACATAAAACTGGACCAAACTCAGAAGCTTTATCAGATGTAACTAGCTGTCATTAGTGAGGTCTTCTCTTATAACTGGTTTTTACTCTTTCTTAAAAACAAAACTATTGTCTGTAATGTTTGGAACAATGTGAGTTGAGTTTTTGTCGTTTCTCTTTTATTCTATTCCTTTTATTTTTAAATAAGAATAAATGCTTGTTTACTGTACTTTTGGATTTTTGAGGCGTCTGTACTTTACTTCAGTATTTGGATTTCTGAGCATGTTTTACTTTTACTCTCTACTTTTGAACACAGATATCTATATTCTCTACCCCTTACTTTCTACTTCTATCTACTTCTGTCTTACTTCTACTTCTGTTCATATAGATGATGACTTTAAACAGCAGCTGCAACCAAATAGGGAAAATCAAGAGTGCAGAGAGAATGTGTTCAGTGGGTCAACAGAAAAACACTGATTATGTTTATCCCCCCTTTGTTACGTACTAGATTTAGTACGTGGCTGCTTTGCATGACTTCTGTTCAGTAAAATCTACATTATCCAGGCTAACATTTTCATTTTAAACAAAACTAAACCATGTCAGTTATTTATATGCTCTCTCTCTACTGACATAATGAGCAAAATGGAAAATGAAGCTATTTTCTGTGCATAGAAATATTTTCAAAGAATAGAGTTATTATTGCAGTTTTTAGTGATTTATTGTAAAAATCATTTTACTTTTCTCCTTGAGTACTGTCAGAACCAGTACTTTTTAAACTTTTAACGTAGTAAAGTACTTCAACTGGTGCTTTTACTTTTACCATAGTGTTTCAGTACACTTTTGGCACCTTTGATGGTTTGACCTGCTCCACTTCTGGCTGCAGTTTGGTTAATGACCTTTTTTTTCTTTTTAAATGTGCTTTTTGAACATAATAGATTTAGATGGATTTAGAAAGCTCGTACTCGTACTCATCATCTCCCGCTTTATCCGTAAC
The DNA here is from genome assembly GCF_016077235.1 of Cyprinodon tularosa. NCBI lineage: Eukaryota > Metazoa > Chordata > Actinopteri > Cyprinodontiformes > Cyprinodontidae > Cyprinodon > Cyprinodon tularosa. Next base: position 582,433 of record NW_024038809.1, read on the forward strand.
CGGGTCGCAGGGGCAGCAGACTAAGCAGAGACTCCCAGACTTCCCTCTCCGCAGACACCTCCTCCAGCTCTGCTGGGGGAAGCCCTAGGTGCTCCCAGGCCAGCCAAGAGACATAGTCTCTCCAGCGTGTCCTGGGTCGTCCCCTGGGCCTCCTCCCAGTGGGACGTGCCTGGAACACCTCCCGAGGGAGGCGTCCAGGGGGCATCCGAAGAAGATGTCTGAGCCACCTCAACTGACTCCTCTCGATGTGGAGGAGAACCGGCTCTACACTGAGCCTCTCCTGAATGACCGAGCTCCTCACCCTATCTCTAAGGGAGAGCCCAGCCACCCTGCGGAGGAAGCTCATTTCAGCCGCTTGTATCCAGGATCTCCTTCTTTCGGTCATGATCCCGATTTCATGACCATAGGTGAGGGTAGGAACGTAGACCGACCGGTAAATTGAGAGCTTTGCCTTTTCGCTCAGCTCTCTCTTCACCACGACAGACCGGTGCAGCGTCCGCATTATTGCAGCAGCCGCACCGATCCGTCTATCGATCTCCCGCTCCATTCTTCCCTCACTCGTGAACAGGACCCCAAGATACTTGAACTCCTCCACTTGAGGCAGGGACTCTCCTCCAACCTGAAGGGGACAAGCCACCTTTTTCCGGTGGAGAACCATGGCCTCGGACTTGGAGGAGCTGATTCTCATCCCGGGCGCTTCACACTCGGCTGCCAACCGCCCCAGCGCACGCTGTAGGTCTTGGCAGGAGGGAGCCAGCAGAACTACGTCATCCGCAAAAAGCAGGTACGAGATCCACTGGTCCCCAAACCAGACCCCCTCCGGTCCTTGGCTGCGCCTAGAAGTCCTGTCCATAAAAGTTATGAACAGGACCGGTGACAGAGGGCAGCCCTGTCGGAGTCCAACATGCACTGGGAACAGGTCCGACTTAATGCCGCCAATGCGAACCAGACTCCTGCTCCGCTTGTACAGAGAACGGATGGCCCTTAATAAAGGGCCCCCGACTCCATACTCCTGGAGCACCCCCCACAGGGCAGCACGAGGGACACGGTCGAATGCTTTCTCCAAGTCCACAAAACACATGTGGACTGGTTGGGCAAACTCCCAAGAACCCTCAAGCACCCTGCAGAGGGTGTAGAGCTGATCCACTGTTCCACGGCCAGGACGAAAACCACACTGCTCCTCCTGCAGCCGAGGTTCGACAATCAGCTGGACTCTCCTCTCCAGCACCCTGGCATAGGATTTAGAAAGCAGCGCCCTAAAAATGTTTTCATTTTTATCAAAATGTAAAGGCTATTCACCAAATGTCGTTAAGTTTAAATCCACACATACAAAGAAATCAAAACATAGATGTCAAGAAATTAATACATGTGTAATAAAGTGTAATGGCACAGGGAAAAAGTATTGAACACGTGAAGAAAGGGAGCTGCAGACAGGCATGGAAAGCTGAAATCTCTCTGTAATTAGAAAGTAATCCTGCCCCATAGAAAGGTCTTTGCTATCATCAGTGACTGACTTTTAGACTTCCCCATAAACTAAAGAATAAAACGCATGATACCTTTTTCTGCAGCTGTATAGTTTAGTCATGTCTCTCTGTAAAGGAAAGGAACTGATTTTATCTCCTGTAGGTCATCTCCTCATACACAGTTCAAAGGTATTGCTTCTTGCGCCACTCTGTAATAATGAGATGATGAGGTAAATGTGGTCGTTTAAGGCTGAGTTTACAGCCTGTAAAACATTCAGATACTGTAGGTCTTCTCTTTATCATCTGTGATGGAAAAAGGTGCCACAGTATTGTTTTATGGTGAGAGTGGATGAAAAGCAAAGAGCTCTTACTGAGCTCATTCAGACTCAGAGGATTTTGTTACCAGTAATGGTGCATAACCCTAAGAGCCTCTGAAGATGGAGGAGCAGGATGCTCATCATTGGCACCGTATAATGGTCATTGTCTGCATGAAACTTAAGTAGATGTTTTAGTCCTTAATCCATTTATGCCATGGAGCAGCTGCCTTTCCGTCCATCTATTTTTGCATCACGTGTTCGTTTCCTGACAAAAATTAGACCTCAGTGAAAAAACACCCATATTAGGCAAATAGGAAGACGTTTCACTGTCTTTGCATCGCGCTGTTGTTTTTTACGAACTATTTAATTGAAAAAGGATCTCCTGCAACTAGAACATCTGTATAAAAAGTCTTCAAGCGTAAACTAAAGTATTGGGGAACTTTGTGGGGGGAAAAAAATCATGTGTAACACCTACAGAGGTGAATATAAATCTGCTTCAGATAACATTTATTCCTGCTCCAAATAAGTGTAATATTTACTCTATAGCTAGTGTCAGATTTTGAGAGTTAATTTTACTCATATTAGTGGTAAAATCAAGAAGACCTCTCAGAGACTGGAGGGTGATCGACACCATATAGAGTAAAGTTACTCTGCATTGTTGTCCAATTTGACACTCACTATTAACTCCAACACTTGAGTTGATTTACACTCAGTATATTTGTAAATACTCCATTTAGAGTTAAATAGGTGATCTCAGAATTCTCAACACCTCTGTTTCAGATAACATGTATTCCTGCTCCAAATAAGTGTAATATTTACTCTACAGCTATTGTCAGATTTTGAGAGTTAATTTTACTCATATTAGTGTTAAAATCAAGACGACCTCTCAGAGACTGGAGGGTGATCGACAACATATAGAGTAAAGTTACTCTGCACTGTTGTCCAATTTGACACTCATTATTAACTCCAACATTTGAGTTGATTTACACTCAGTATATTTGTAAATACTCCATTTAGAGTTAAATAGGTGATCTCAGAATTCTCAACACCCAATTTTTTTTACTTTCAGGACTTCATAAAGTTTCTCAACATACAGGTGCTGGTCATAAAATTAGAATATCATGAAAAAGTAGATTGATTTCAGTAATTCCATTTAAAAAGTGAAACTTGTATATTATATTCATACATTACATACAAACTCATATATTTCAGATGTTTATTTTGTTTAATTTTGATGATTACAAATGACAACAAATGAAAATCTCAAATTCATCATATCAGAAAATTAGAATATTGTGAAAAGGTTCAAAATTGATGGCCCCTGGTGCCACACTCTAATCAGCTAATTAACTCAAACCACCTGCAAAAGCCTTTAAATGGTCTTTCAGTCTAGTTCTATAGGCTACACAATCATGGGGAAGACTGCTGACTTGACAGTTGTCCAAAAGACGACCATCGACACCTTGCACAAGGAGGGCAAGACACAAAAGGTCATCGCTAAAGAGGCTGGCTGTTCACAGAGCTCAGTGTCCAAGCACATTAATAGAGAGGCGAAGGGAAGGAAAAGATGTGGTCGAAAAAAGTGTACAAGCAAGAGAGATAACCGCACCCTGGAGAGGATTGTGAAACAAAACCCATTCAAAAATGTGGGGGAGATTCACAAAGAGTGGACTGCAGCTGGAGTGAGTGCTTCAAGAACCACCACACACAGACGTATGAAAGACATGGGTTTCTGCTGTCGCATTCCTTGTGTCAAGCCACTCTTGAACCACAGACAGCGTCAGAAGCGTCTTGCCTGGGCTAAAGAGAAACAGGACTGGACTGCTGGTGAGTGGTCCAAAGTCATGTTCTCTGATGAAAGTAAATTTAGCATTTCCTTTGGAAATCAAGGTCCCAGAGTCTGGAGGAAAAGAAGAGAGGCACTTCATCCACGTTGCTTGAAGTCCAGTGTAAAGTTTCCACAGTCAGTGATGGTTTGGGGTGCCATGTCATCTGCTGGTGTTGGTCCATTGTGTTTTCTGAGGTCCAGGGTCAACGCAGCCACATACCAGGAAGTTTTAGAGCACTTCATGCTTCCTGCAGCTGACCAACTTTTTGGAGATGCAGATTTCATTTTCCAACAGGACTTGGCACCTGCACACAGTGCCAAAGCTACCAGTACCTGGTTGAAGGACCATGGTATCCCTGTTCTTAATTGGCCAGCAAACTCTCCTGACCTTAACCCCATAGAAAATCTATGGGGTATTGTGAAGAAGAAGATGCAATACACCAGACCCAACAATTCAGAAGAGCTAAAAGCCACTATTAGAGCAACCTGGGCTATCATAACACCTGAGCAGTGCCACAGACTGATCGACTCCATGCCACGCCGCATTGCTGCAGTAATACAGGCCAAAGGAGGCCCAACTAAATACTGAGTGCTGTACATGCTCATACTTTTCATGTTCATACTTTTCAGTTGGCCAACATTTCTATAAATCCTTTGTTTTTATTGGTCTTCAGTAATATTCTAATTTTCTGATATGATGAATTTGAGATTTTCATTTGTTGTCATTTGTAATCATCAAAATTAAACAAAATAAACATCTGAAATATATGAGTTTGTATGTAATGTATGAATATAATATACAAGTTTCACTTTTTAAATGGAATTACTGAAATCAATCTACTTTTTCATGATATTCTAATTTTATGACCAGCACCTGTATAATAGAGTGGCCCTTTGTTCTCCCACAGTGGGATAAATCAGCTGTGTGAGTGGAAAAGCAAGCAGGCAATAAAAGCATACAAGACTACAATATACATCTATTATTATTATTATTATAAAATAATAATAGATGTAATAATAGATATAATATCTATTATTATATTTAAAAAAATACAAAAACTTTCAAAAATTGATTATAAAGTAAAAGAAAAAAAGTAGTGTTTATTCCATCATATAAAAACTAAAAACTCAGTCATAGATTCAAAGATTTTTTTTTTGTATTATTCACAGACGTTGGTCATTCAGAGGCTCTCTTCTCATGAGGGTCAGATTTCCAGCATGCCACCTGGCTGGAGTAACTGGAAGCAATGCATCAAAGTAGTGATATCACAATTTTTTAGGTTTTTTGACATCTGGATATCAAAAGCAGTTTGTTTTTTCCAATAATAAAGTCAGTTTAAAATGGATTCCTGTTGACTTCAGCATAATTTACATAAATACAAATAGCTATGGATATATTTTTACTATTAGTGCTCCAGTTGCATCATTAAGTGGCATATTGTACTCTACAGGCTTGTGCTGTTTATATCATCAAATATAAACTAAAGAATATTTAGATTTTATTTTATCAGGTTTTTTCTTTACTTGCTTTTATGCTGCTTTTATTTTTCACATATTATATTATTTAATTCATGTAAAACATTCTTAATCTATCAACCATTCGATCAACATACATTTCTGTGCTTTTTAACATCACATTTGAGTTTTTATTGAATTAAAGAAAACCTCATTAATACCACTAAACCTGAACAGGAATCATCTGGGTCTATATTCTACATGAAATGTTTATCTGTTCTCAAATGTAACGTTAAATAATTAAAGTTTGCAAGACTTAAAGTCGTAAAAAGCAGGATTTATATTATAGAAAGTAATCAAACAGAATGGTTACAGAAATATAAATGCAAAAATAAAACTGAACAATGGATTAAAGGACTGATATAGATCCTGAAAACTATTCGTAAGAATGATCCCCTGTTTCTGTCAGCTGGTTGGCTGCTGGTTAGCTGCTGGTGAGCTGCTGGTTAGCTGCTGGTTAACTGCTGATGAGCTGCTGGTTAACTGCTGGTTAGCTGCTGGTTAACTGCTGGTTAACTGCTGATGAGCTGCTGGTGAGCTGCTGGTTAACTGCTGGTTAACTGCTGGTTAGCTGCTGGTTAGCTGCTGGTTAGCTGCAGAGGATGTAAATATTTTGTTGTGTGCAGCTGTGCTCACCGCGGAACTGTAAGCCTGGTCCACAGGTCTCCTGAGCTCCAGGCGCGTTCTGTCGTACGGACCACGGGACCAGCTGACATCTTCGCCACTTATGGGTTTTCCATCTGCCGAGGAGGAAAGTTAAAGAATAGAAGGAAGCAGATAAATGTTTTATTGGTTACACTTTACAATAACCATCAAAACATTATAAATGATTTACAGATTACAGTTGATTAATGTTTGATTCAGTTAGAAACAACATCTTAAACTTTATAGGCGGTATTATTAACGAATTAAATAAAAAATAAAGGTCAGTTTCAGATCTTAGGTCTACTGATGTTAGCGTTATGGGGAATTTGATCTGCTTACTCTTTATAAATGGTTCAGATGCTGTTTATAAATGATTGTCAAACATTGGTAAAATCTCTGTTCATCATTAATCTTTTTTTGTTTTTGTTTTCTTTTTATTTTTTTTTATTGTCATTCCACTGTCACAAGTATAGAGCAACTAGCTCCCATTGTGCAGCACCCAGGGAGCAGTGTGGGGTTATGGGTCTTGCTCAGGGACCCAGAGTGGCAGTCTGTGGGAGTGGGGCTTAAACTCAGAAGTTCTATATTCCAGGCTCTATGCCCTAGCCACTAGGCCACCACTCCCTTATAAATGGGCTATTAACCATTTGTAAATGCTGGTTTTGTAAAATGTTACCATCGTATTCTCTGAGTTAATGTGAGCAATAAGAGTGGCTTCGTCCGGCTGTTGATGTTTCCAGTATTGGCTCCTCTGGCTGCTGTCTGCCTCTGTGACGTAACATGATCTGATATCATGAAACCATCGGAGGAAAGCTACGCAGATCAGTTACTACACATCAATACTCTTCATTATGTTCTACAACATACAAGCTGGGTCACTGATGACTCATCTAACAAAGAAGAGGAAAGTACAAAAGTATTCACCCACCTTGAACTTTTCCACCTTTTGCCACATTTCAGGTTTCAGAAATAAAGATAGGAAATTCTGATTCTTTGTGAATAATCAATAGCAAGTAGGACACAATCATGAAATGATTTTGTAAGTAAATTTTTTTTTAACAAATAAAAGAACTGCCCTTTGAGTTGATACTTTGTAGCACCACCTTTTGCTGCGATCAGAGCTGCAGATTTCTTTGGGGTTTGTCTCTATCAGTTCTGCTCATCGAGGGACATTTTGACCCATTCTTCCTTCAAACAGCAGGAGCTAAATTATGTTTTCAGGTCTGGACTTTAACTAGGCCATTCTAACCCCTGGATATGATTATTTGTGATTTGGTTTTCTTCCAGAATGCTCCTGTATTTGGCTCCATCCATCTTCTCATCAATTTCAACCATCTTTCCTGTCCCTGCTGAAGAAAAGCAGGCCAACACCATGACGCTGCCACCACCATGTTTGACAGTGGGGATGGTGTGTTCAGGGTGATGACGACCAGAGCTCCTTCTTCCACGTTTGCTGTGTCTCCAAGGTGACTTGTGCAAAACCTGAAACCAGACTTTTAATGGATATTTTTCAGAATCGTCTTCCTTCCATAAAGGCCAAATGTGTGCAGCATACGACTGATTCTCCATCCTCAGCTGTGGATCTCTTTAGTTCATCCAGAGGGATCATGGGCCTCTGGGCTGCATCTCTGATCAGTTTACTCCTTGTTGATGTTTATAGATGTTGAGTATCTGCCTGTTTTCCAGTGTAGTCCTGTTTCTCTGACTGTGACTAACTGGATGTGCTCTCTTCATCCTCTGACATGGGAGCTGGCTCGGAGCTCGTCTGCCTGGCTGTGTGTTTCCTGGACGGGGCCGCCTGTGGAGCTGGTTGACAGTTGCCTTTTGTATCTATGCTTCTTTTTCTATGTCTGCTTCTGTCTCCTTGAACCCCAGTCGGCCTCGGCAGATGGCCGCTCACACTGAGCCTGGTTCTGCTGGAGGTTTCTTCCTGTTCAAAGGGAGTTTTTCCTCTCCACTGTCGCTACAATCATGCTTAGTGTGAGGGATTGCATTCGAGTCAATGAGTCGATGCAATCAGCTGGTTTTCATTAGAAAACATTGAATCAGTCTGACTGGAGAACTGTAAATTACCTTGAGATGACGTGTTGTGGATTGGCGCTATAGAAATAAACTGAATTGAATTGTTTGAGCTGAAAGTTTAGATGGACGGCCGGGTCTCTGTAGATTCCCAGTGGTCTGATACTCCTTCTGTTTTAATATTATCGCTGCTCAGTTTTCCTTTGAATGTTTAAAGCTGGGAAATCTTTCTCTATCCGAATCTGGCTTTAAACTTCTCCTCTACAGCATTTGGGACCTGCCTGGTGTGTTCCTTGTTCTTCACGATGCTCTCTGCGCCTTAAACAGACCTCTGAGACGATCACAGAGCAGCAGCATTTATACAGATGGTGGATTCTACTGATCATCATCAGTCGTTTAGGTCAACAGTGATCATTCAGAGATCCTCACTGAACTTCTGGAGAGAGTTTGATGCACTGAAACTAAAGGAGCCCATTACTTTTGCACACCCAACTCTTCAGTTTTTAATCTGTTAAAAAGTTTAAAATATCCAATAAATTTGTTTCCACTTGATGATGTGTCCCACTGGTTGTTGATTCTTCACAAAAAAAAATACAACTTTCTATCTTTATGTTTGAAATGGGAAATGAGGCAAAAGGCAAAAAGCTCAAGGGGTTGAATACTTTATGTCTGTCAGAGAATATACCTGTATCCTTGACAAAGAGACATTGATTCACATTCTCTTTCTTGGGTCATGATTTCAGGACAGTCTTGTCCTCCATTAGCAGGTAACTGGATGATCAGTCGCTTCCTGTGTTGTTTACTTTTAGCTTTACTACCTAGAAAAAAAACACAGAGCAACACTTTAATATGAAAAGCATATATAATGAACCTTAGGCTGTGTATATTTATAAATTTATATATATATATATATATATATATATATATATATATATATATATATATATATATATATAATGTAATGTAATGACGGTGCAGCACTACAGGCCCTTTGGGACATGTGTGTTCATGGATGAGTAAGGCTACGTTCACACTGCAGGCCTAAATGCTCAATTTCGATTCTTTTTTTTGTGAAATCCGATTTTTATTTGCATTGCCGTTCACATTGTGAACTGCATGCTTACAGCACAAGTGTCCCTCATGTGCAGTAGCGGATGCAATGACGTCACAAGCCAGAGGAAGAAGGGAAAAGAATTGGATTTGGGTCTGTTTGAGTTATTATGATATCTTTTGTTTTATGATTTCTGTTGTTTTTTATAATTTTGTTCATTTATATCTTTTATATTGTTTTTAATCATTTGTTTTGCTATGTTACTCTCATCAGTGGAAATACTGTATGCAGGTCATAAGACGGTCAAATGTTTTGCGAGAATGCTTTCCTGTTTTTCATTTGAGAAACACAGAAGTTCTTGTTTTTCATTTAAGAACCACAGAAGTTAAAGGTTCATGAACCCTGACACCTTTTTTAAAAGCGTATACTGAAACCAGACAAGTTCCCTATCTTAAAAGTTCATGCTATGTCTAAGAGACTGCGTAATCGAAACTAACGCCTGCTGTTGTAATGTGTTGACTGTTCAATAAATAAGCCTGCAAGCGTAGAGCAAGACGAAGATGCACAGAGTAATCCTAAAGCTCTGTATATCTTCTGCTTTGCAGAGCACGGTCAGGAAAAATCTTACACTGTCTTTGTTTCATTCTTTATAGGTTAAAGTTGGGGAAACTTAACAACCCTAACAGGTCACTTGCTACGTTTACACAGCAGCCTGAAGTGATTCTTTTGCTCATATGTGATCTGGATCTGATATTTTCCTGAATCCGATATAAATCTGATCTTTTCAAATGCAACCTGTGTCTGAACGGCCAGGTCGCATTCATCAGACCTGAACGTCATTAAAGGTAGTGCAGAGGATATTTTTAAAAGACAGTCAGTTAACTGACCATACACACAGATAATCATTACTTTTTGCTCCGTTGGTCACGTAACTCCTCCTCCACTGCACGGTGCCTGTGCCATCTTTTTGATTAGGCCACTGTGACAGCAAATCCCAGAGCTCTCCTTGCAAAGCATTCTGGGATATTTCTGCCTCTGAGGCCTTTTTTTTCTTCTCATAAACTTCGTAGACAACTTTTCTCTTCCAACCCTCGGCCATTTTCAAAGAATCGCGGTGAAAAAGGTGAGCTTCAAGGACTGTCTGAAACCTTAGCTCACCACAGATACATGCCTGAAAGTGCGCAGAAAAAGATAGCTAACGGGACGAGCACGTAGGACGGCCTTACGTAACACATCACCAGAATGATTGACAGTTACCACTTATTTAGATGATCCACCCAGAAATAAAAGATCGTCCTCTATACCTTTAATACTCAACAAAGGTCATTGTTTTGCATCTTGGTGCACAGAAGCAGGGAGAAAACCAACAACCATGGCGGATGATGATGCAGAGGGCAGTCTTTATTTTCAACCTTATTGAATAGATGGAGTTATTAATGCTCTGGCTGAGGTTGGGGAAGAAATGAGAGATCGCTAGATGCACTCCAGCACTACCATCCATGTTTACTTCCGTAAGCACAAGGCACGCTTGCTCCTTGTGATGTCATTGCGTTCTCTACTGCACATGCAGCACAGACAAACTGTATGAATGCAGTTGGTCAATACCCGATCCGTACCATCAGCTCATTTGCACATCTGCACAGCAGATATTCATCCAGGTTGCTATGAATAATGTAATTAAAAGTACTTATTTCTATCCCTAGATCAATAAAGAATGCTAATACACATCTTTAAAAAATTTTTTGACTTTTCTGAGACAATTTGATACTTTTTACCTTTTCTCCATTAAACCGCTTCTCTGAGAAATGATCCGAGAAGTCTGGCTAAATATTATTAAACCATGTTTATCTGCATTCTTGTTGTTTCTTTCTTTAGATTATGCAATATATCATAATTTAAACACGAAAGGAAAAAAATAAAACTCAAAAAGACTACATGTATGTTTAAATCCAAAGCCGTAAAATTTAGCTCCTGGAAGTAGCATAGGATGTAATTTCCTGTACAGATCGGACACAAACAAGTGATAAAACAGATTTTAAGGCATTTTTTTCTCAGGAAATACAATATTAACCTTTAACAAATTATAATTTAGTATGCATTTTATTTTTAGGGAGGGAAAAAAAGTAATGTAGGTATTTTTACAAAGTAAAATCAAGGGCGACCTGGATGTATATCTGGTTGTGTAGATGAGCGGATGGTACGGATCGTGCTTCCGGTACAGATTGGATAGTGACACAGTTCACAAAGGAGATCACATATATTTGGATATGTGAAACAACCAGATCAGATTTCACAAAAAATGAAAATTGAGCATTAATGCCTGCAGTGTGAACGTAGCCTGAGTGACTACACACTGCCAGGGTGCTTTAGGCACATATTGTATATAATACCTCCCTCATCTTTTGTCGTGCTGTTAATAGTGAGGGGAGCCAGAACATCTAATGGCAGTTAACATAAAAACAGAGTCCTGGCTCTTCATAATATCCACAGAGGCTGATGGATTAAAATACTCTATAACTCTATAGTATTGACTGGGAGTTACTGTAAATGCAGGGGAGAAATGTAATGCTGTTCTACAGCACATGTAAAGTTATAATAACAAATGAAGATTTAATGGGCAAAACAGGAGATTCAGTGTGACGAGGAACCTCATAATAAAGACTAGGTGTAGTTAACGTGGTGCATTGTAGTTGCTATCCAATGATTCTGTAGGTTTTAGACTTTAAAGGAAAAGTCGCTCATATTCAGAATTAGGGATGGGAATCGAAAACCGGTTCCTGTTCAGAACCGGTTCCGTATTTTCCGATTCCATGGCATCGTTTGGCAGCTCGCTGAACGATTCTTTTTTCGATTCCCGCAGCACCAGAGCCTAGAGCGCCGGCTCTGGGGAGCACGACTTACGTCACGTTTTTTTACGTACGTTACGTAAGTTACGTAAGTTACGCAAGTTACGCAAGTTGGAAGAACTATTCGAGGAGGAAGACAACGAGCTGCGGTCACTTTGTAAATCAAAGCCCCGTCTTTCCTTAGCCCAGAGGGTAGATCAGGAAATCCAGCTCTATAAAAGCTTGCCCTCCATCCCCTGCAGGGATAGCGCCACACTGTGGTGGTGGAACAAGCAAGATACGCTGCCCTTGCTATCTGGACTGGCTGAAAACTACCTCTGTGTGCAGGCTTCCTCCACCCCATCTGAGAGGGTGTCCTCCATGGCTGGAGACACCATAAGCCCTGAAAGATCCCGTATCCTTCCAGAAAAAGCAGATATGCTCATCTTTCTGCAAAATAACTGTTAATTTTCCCTACTACTGTTTTATAATTAGTATTTTTTGTTATTTAAAATAGGTTATTATCCCATAATTTGTTATTAGACATTGTTGGTTATTAAGTTTGTTCTTGTATTAATTTTTCATTTAAACACAGATGTTACTCCAGTTTCACATTTCCTGTGGACATCTTGATCTTGTTGATTTTGTAAGATTGTGCAATAGTTAAGTAAACACAGTTGATGCTGATAATCAAACTGTTTGTTCTCCTTTTTTCCCCAAATTGGAATCGAAAAAAGAATCGATAAAGAATCGAATCGTTTCATAGAATCGAAAAGGGAATCGGAATCGTGAAAATCTTTTCAATTCCCAACCCTATTCAGAATTCAAACTTCTGAAAGTTCTTTAAATTTGAAATGATTCCATCCTGTTCAATAAATGATCAGTGTTTTTAATTCAGAGTAATTTTCATGTGAATGTGCTTTACTGGAGGCATCCATGTTTGTCAAAGAACACTACTGCCACCTACTGGTTAGTGACGTCACGGTGCGGTATCGGCTGTTGATCAAGTCCCAGTGCTGTATCTGGTGTTTGTCACAACGCGCTATTATCCAAGTCATCTTGAAAACATTCTTCTTCCAAATGTTGGCTACATATTACGGTTTTTTTCCCTGGCCAGAAGTTCGATGGCAAATCCTCCCTCTTCAAGTTGGCGATCCAACGACCAACCCGTCCGTGGAGGATCAGGAATCAGAAAGGTGGAATAACTCTTTTTTTTTCACTTTTACCCGATGTATTCCAGCATCCAGCTGCCATGCACGTGGGCATTGTCAGTTTCACTATAGCTCTGGTGAATTTCAATGGTGAAGTCCTCTGGAAATCTTCAATAATTGTTGTTGATTGCAGATGTGTCTAGTAGTTCCCATTGATTTAGCATGTAAAGCGGGGAGAATGGCGCTAGGCTTACCGCACCGTGACGTCACTGCTGGAAGATGGCAGGAGGGAGGGGCTACTATATTTGGGCAAAAATGGCCGCTTCTTTTTTTTCACCTGATTAACGCTAAAATCTTTAAATCCCAGCGAATGTTTTAGTTTTAGGTATAAATAATGATCCATTGATTATTCCTGGCTGAGCGGACTTTTCCTTGTTGTGTTGAACCCGATGAGTCTGGCTCTAGTAGCAGCGTGTGAAGCACTTTTTGGTCTGACTACCTTTCTGACAAGTCGGTGGGCAGGAGCTCCAGTCACTGTACGGTGTAACCATGCAGTCTCTTTTGCAGGGAAGCAAACACGGTCTTACAGTGTCTGGACGGAGACTCTCTGGACACCTGAAAGGAGAGAGATGATCTGATCAGTTTCATGAAGACAGCTTTAACATTTAACAGATCTACTCAGATATATCCTCCGACTGAATGTGATTCCCAAGAAGTGAATCAATAAATATCCATGGTAACAGAGGGTAACCTGATGGACTTCTCTTAAAGGAATAGTACAAAAAAGTACTCCAGGGTGTTGTTCAGCATGGGGGTGAGTAGAAAATGAAGGCTAATCATTTTTTGGGTGTACTATTCCTTTAACTGTGAACTATTTTGCAAGTTAGAGAGGATCAATGCTCCAAAAGAGACACTTTCTCTTCCAAGACCAGGATGGGTCCTGACAAGTTTCTCACACATAGATCCACGCACATAGATTCACACACACATGTTTTCAGACACGTAGAACATGCAAGGGTCCTCATGTGAATGACGTTCCTTTCATACACTGACATTCAAAGCTACTAAGTCTGACGAGGGGATTTTAAAGGGGGAATCAGCGCTAAGCTGGTTATTCTTAGAGATTGAAGAACTTTTATCACTTTCAGTGGAGAGAGGATACAAGTAAACTACAAATACAGTTTACTTTTAGGAAAAAAAAAAAACTAAACTTATTTTAAAATAGTTTCAAAGTATTCTTTAGATTATCCATGAATTGAATGTTAAATGTTTTCTAAACATCTATAGGTTTCTTTACAGCTTCACTGTAGATCCTTACATGATATTAATCCATATTAGTGACGGTGATTTGTGCTTATATGCACAAAATAATGAGCTGATCCATCATTAGGACGTTCAGGCTGAATACATTCTGTTACAGATACCTTTCAACTGCCAAGCATTGAAAGGTTGAACCTGAAACAATCTGCTGAATAAACATTGGAATGACAGATCATTTAAATGAAAGGATTTTAATGATGACTTTAGAGATAAAGTGAGAGTGTGGATAGGGATATCTGATTGTGACTGGACTTAAGTTTAGAGTAAATGATGAATTAGTCAGTAAAGACAGTGCTGATCCTGATAAGAACAGTGATTGCACTCTCTTGTGTGTTCCTGGAGGAACGGACTGTAGTTTATAGAAAAAATAAATGATTCCCCCCAAACAAAAACCTGTAGGTTATCATTCCATGTGTAATGTTTGCTGGTGGCACAGTTCAAGCTTTAACTGAAAGCAGCTCTTTATCTCTCTATTAATGTGTAAGCATGTCCCAAGGCGGCCGACTCGGTCGACAGTTTGCCCCAGAAGGTTTACGAGTCAGCACAGCCATAAAAAGCAAGACGGGTTTTGGTAAACAGCAGGAGGGCTGCCTGCATAATGCGGCTCTGCTGCCAGAATAACGCTACTGTTGAATAAATAAACAGATAATTCATGCCTCCAGGAAGGGGAAGAGAAGCAGATGCTTAAAACAGTTGGCGAGCAGCTCGGCAGCTCGTCAGACTATCTGCAAACACGCCAACGAGACGCAAGCAGCAACACTCTTACCTTAATGCCACAAAGCAAAATGAGCAATATGCAAACAGTGGCAGCAAATCCTCACATTTACAGATAATCTAGTTCTCTAAGAAACTAAACATGAAGAAATGCAGACATTACAACCATCAATCAACACCAGTTTAGCTACATGGTCAAGAAATGCGTGTCCCATGAGAGATGCTTTTATAAAGCTCTTTAATAAATGTCAAGTATTAATATCAATTCACCAATTCTTCACCAGATTAAAACCTTCCTGCTGTGAAAAACCTTGAAATTCTTATTTCCAGGCTTGTGTCTCAGTAGTTCTCCTCCGCTTTGCCTTTAGTCACATTTAAAATCAGCCAGGAAATCTAACAGACAAGCAGCAGAACATAACGGTGAGAAGATTAAATGCATAAACATCTCCACCCCATATGTTGCTGGAGACTCTGAAAAAATCAAGAGGATTTTCTCCAAATTTCAAACAATTTCAAACCAAACAGACCCTGAAACAGAGACTAGTTCATCCTAAAGACGTGGTGTCTTTAGGATTAAGTGAGGAATGCTCTGATCTTTATATTGGAGAAACCAAACAACCTCTACACAGACGAAAGGCCTAACGCAGAAGCGCGCCCTCCTCTGGACAAGACTCTGCAGTACATCTACACCTGATGGACAAAGGACATTCTTTGGAGGACCAGAATGTTCACGTTTGGACAAAGAAGGCAGGTGGTTTGAGAGGGGCGTGAAGGAAGCCATCTATGTTAAAGAAAAAACAACCTTAAACAGAGTGTGTGTGTGGGGGGGGGGGGCTCAGATTTCAGCTTATAAAAACCTGCAATTCAGCGATGGAGTTGATTCCTTCCCGCTATCATCTCAACCCCCATATAGGGGGACAGAACATCTCGCCTATTCATCCAGGCAGGGCCGGCGATTGCTATAGGCGAGATAGGCAATTGCCTAGGGTGACAAATGTGTTGGGGGCGCCCTCTAGCGTCGCCCTTAGGCTTACTTCCCATTAATCATAGAATAGGCTCTATGCACAGCTCCACTACTTCCTGAATTTAAGGCAGCTCCTTTGTTTCCTGTCTTTCATGATTGGATGTACTGATTAATCCAGGTGTGTATGACCTAAGTAACTGGCCAGACAAACCTGGATTAATCAGTTCGTCCAGTAATGAAAGACAGGAAACAAAGGAGCTGCCTTAAATTCAGGAAGTAGTGGAGCTGTGCATAGAGCCCATTAGAAAAAAAAGCGAATTAAACCGGTTATGAAGCGTCCGTCAGTTTGACTTAACCTTACGTATATATAAATAGCAACAAATAAATATACCACCGTTTTTTTATTTATTTTTTCACATTTAAGAGAAAATCGGAAAAGATTCTGATCACTTTTCAAGCGCCCTCCAACCCGGAAGTCGTGACTTCAGAACGGGAGCGTTCATGGCGATCTACTGCACTAAATGCGATAGCCAAAACGAGAAATCTGAAAGCAAAATTTCGACTTCAACCGAGCGATTCCTACCAGGAGACCATTCTGATGTATCGGAGGAAGAATATTTGTGTCTGGAGCCTCACATGTTCGACCCAGATGTTTCAGATGAAGAGAAGGCAGCGGACGAACAACAGCGAGTCGGACAATGAGTGGAGATTGGAAGTCAACAGGTGTTATGACCAAAAGTGCATGCCTGCCGAAATATGCATCCCCAGTCGCGGGAGCGCGCCTCGCTCTGTTGAACTGCATATCGACGAGGAAAACGGATTAAAATATGTTCAATGGAGCTTAGGTTCTTATATTAATGATATAAAAACGTTTAAAAATACCTCTCGTCGGAAAAAAGTTGTGGTTATTTGGCAGATTAATTTACAAAAGTACGGATTTTTTGAACAACATTAAATCCAAAGATTTTGACCATGGTACGGCTGATTTATTTGTTGTGGTCTCTTGTTATTTACACACAACACTAAACCGTGATAGCCGACGTGAGTTTTGAGTTTGCAAAGCTTTCTCTTAAGTGGAAAATCAAACGCGCATCTACACAGCACAGCGTTCACAGACCAGTGAGATGCGTTCGCTGCGCGTCAGAAAGCTATGGTGCATTCAGGAGCATTGGAACATTTTAAACTTACAAGAATGAGGCATAAAACAGAACTGTATTTTACTGAACTGTATTGTATTTTTATTTTTTTGTTTGTTTATGCATCTCACTGGTCTGGGAACGCTGTGCTGTGTAGATGCGCGTTTGATTTTCCACTTAAGAGAAAGCTTTGCAAACTCCAAACTCACGTCGGCTATCACGGTTTAGTGTTGTGTGTAAATAGCAAGAGACCACAACAAATAAATCAGCCGTACCATGGTCAAAATCTTTGGATTTAATGTTGTTCAAAAAATCCGTACTTTTGTAAATTAATCTGCCAAATAACCACAACTTTTTTCCCACGAGAGGTATTTTTAAACGTTTTTATATCATTATGATAAGAACCTAAGCTCGTTTGAACATATTTTAATCCGTTTTCCTCGTCAATATGCAGTTCAACAGAGCGAGGCGCGCTCCCGCGACTGGGGATGCATATTTCGGCAGGCAAGCACTTTTGGGCATAACACCTGGAGATTAGATGAATGGTAGGACAAATTTTTTCTTTTAACAGTTCAAACATTTTTTTTGTATGTTGACAGCATTTTTTTCTCAGTATATATGCAGCAGAATTATGTGCTATATTATTAGCTTGAGAATGGGTAGAAGATACTAATATAAATAAAATATTTTGTAGTGATTACTGCATTGAGTATTCAAAAGGGATGTACAAATAATCATCAAAATGGGCTTGCACTGATGAGCATCAACCAAGAGGTCTCAAATAAAATCTCATTTGATGATACCATCAACGAATTTGCCATTAGGAAGTCCAGACGAGTCAAATTTTAATGCTGCACCAATTTTGAAGGTGAATAGAAATACCTGAAACAACTGATAGATAGAACTACAAGAACTTCAAACTTTTAATTTTGTAATGGTATTCATAAAAGCACTTTTGTTTGTAGAGGGTTAATCCTTTCTTTAATCACTAATCAATGTCAGAAATCAGGCTAAATGTACCTGATATATTTTATTTAGAGGAAAATTTTGTTTATCTCATTTCTATTTATGTTCAAATGATTTAATTGAACTGGAACAGAAAATTTAATTTAATGTTTATCAATTACTTTTTTATGTAGTCCTTGGTTGAAGAATTTCTTAAATTTATTATTTTTTATTGTTATTTGGTAATTTCTGAAATTGATTTATTTAATATTTGTTTAATGTGTGTTAAATTTGTTAATTGTCTGAAATAAATTCATTCATTGATTCAATCCAGTTTTTTAGTTATACTTTACCTAAGTGTCCTTACAGATGGTTAAAAGTGTTTTTACACAGTCCTAACTTTGAGTGTGTAATAAATTATTTAAAATAATAAAAAAGAAAAGGTACTGAAACCTATTCTGGTATTTGTCTATGCATCACTCCATGCTAAGTTACAGTTTTTTCTGAATGCTTAAACACAACCTTGATTCTTATAGCACAATTTCTAAAACTATTAATACTTATAGCAAATCCACTCACTGAGTTCACAAAACTAAAAGAACAAACACTGCTTTGCACTCAATTTGCAATTTTGTAACACACACTTTGCACAACTGTAGGCACAATTCACCGCACAGCACTCTTTGTGGAACTGTAAACACAACTCAATGAAGCACTAAACAGTTGCTGAAAACAGTACTGGTATTTCGCACGGCAAAAGTGAGGGGGGGGGGCAAAACTCAATCTCGCCTAGGGCAACCAAAGGGCTAGAACCGGCCCTGCATCCAGGCCAACAATTCCCTTTACGACCCCCTTTCAGAGACATAGGCCGTTTCTCAATATGCGTTCTTGAGCGTTCTCGTGTGCTCGTGACACGTCATCAGCCTCAGCCCGAGTACCGTTCCAATTCTCGAGAACGCCAGATCGAGAACGCATCAAATCCCCGGATGTTGTTCTCGCCCCGCCCTCTTTATCGAGCATGCATCAGAGCAGACTTGTGCGTTCTTCAGACTGACCGCTTCCCCAGAATGCCCCGCGTCCGCAGCTTGATTCCAGACAGCGCTCACAGTGTTAAGTTAAACATTCCCTTTTCTGCTGCTGTTGTTCTTCAAAAGTACGTTTTGAAATCGTTTGAGGCGATAACATTATACATTGAAGCCTCCCTGTGTGGCCTGTTTACAGAGTTAGTGCGAAAAAAAAAAAAAAAGTCCGACGTTGAGCGGACCAGAGTGACCAGCAGACCTCCGAGGGTAACCGCAGCCAGGGCTAAATTTACCCCGTCTGTAGTGCACTTCTCTCCGTCTAGTTATGTGTGAACTACCGCTCGTTCTGATGGCGGCAGGGGCGGATTAAGAAATTTTGGCCCCCTGGGCCTGACATGGTCTTGGCCCCTCAACCCCCCGCGCGTGCGGGCGCACACACACGCACCCACTATGCAAGAAATACTGTATACTGTGAACAGACATGCACACTCTCCTGTACAGAAGAGTGCACATACTGCACACACACTATTAGGTACACCACACAGACACTGACAAGCACAGGTTTCACACAGACACAGGGGGAGGGGATAAATGGCCTAAAAATAAACATTTTGGAAAATGATTATGCCCACTTCAGTGATGCTGCATTGGGTCATTTGAGAGATATTATGTATTGGAAGTTGGTAGCTATCATGAAATAAACCCCCCACCCCACCCAAAAAACTAAATCGGACATGATTTTTGCCCCCTTTTCCTCCCTTCTATCATTAAAAATAAAATAATATCTTAGGAAAACACTTTGGCATAACGGCAGCTGTGCAGCAAATTGAGGCTCAAAGTCTGTATCTATTTGTGGTTAAGCTTGAGGAGAAGGAGAAAGGTAAAATGATAACATGCATCGGAGAGCACCACAAAGAAAGGTGTAGGCCAGTTCATGGTACAAGGGCTGCATGCAGGTCAAGATAGCCCATTTCCAAGAATACTATAGTGGCTGGACAGGCACTGGACATGTCCTGAACTCAGTGTCAGACGTGGCTGCCGAATACTTGGATGAAGTGAAGCAGCTGACAGATCTCATGCTGCCCCGTCTGAAGACTGTCCTGGCCAGGCAGAGGATGGATGAGGAGACCTTCCCAATGGACCCTGTCAGTGAACAGGCTAGTAACATTGATGGCACCCCTGTGCACAACATTGGGATGGAGAGACAATGTGGCAAGGTGGACTACAAACTGAAGAAGTTGGGCACACTGAACGCAGTCAATAGGTCAATAATTTTACAGAAGTGCCAGGAGCTTCAGAGGTTTCAAGGCAGCAGCACAAGCAAAAAGGGAGGTTGAACTCAACTGGAGTAAATTCATGAAGGCAAAATTCGAGAGTAGGGCAGATGAGAAACAAGAGATGGCTCAAAGAAAGGAGAGTAAGAGACTAGACATGCTGGACACACTGAAATCTTTTGATGGCCCCTTCACGATAGTGGGGAAGTTGAAAAGTTCCTTGTGGATGAAAGTCTGCACAAGAATGCAAAGCTGCAGAGAATGAAGCTTGAGATTCAGTTTGCCAGAGAAAGCACCAAGCTTCTGCCTAAAGTCAATCCTATCTTCACAATCCAGGTGACACTTCCCAGAAATGGCGAAAGTGCAATTCTCCAAGTTAGAATTTTATGGTGGTGGTAAGTATTCATGAAAAGAGGTAGCCTAACATTAGTGAATGGGTGAATTCTGGAAATAACCTAAAAATCTTACACAGTGCACCTTTAAGCAAGGGGTTTCTTTCGTGCTTTCAATTTTGCAAAATCATCCACCACATCATTGAAGTCCAACTCTCTTGTCAGCTCACTCTCAATTGCCATTAGAGATAACGCATTTAATCTTTTCTGAGTCATTCTTGTGTGCAGCTCATTTTTTACTCTTGACAAAAGAAAGAATGAGCGTCCTCCCTCACAGTTACTGACCGGTAGAGTGAGAAAAATCTGTAGCGCAATGTATGTATTAGGAAACGTAGGCTGTAGTCCAAAATGTATTATTGTTTTGAGCAGTCCTGAAGGGGTCCTCTCCTCATCAGTGTTGTTGAGCTGTATAAAAGATTTGAACTGTATAAGCTCCTGTCCAAGACTTTCATTGAGGTCAGATGGGTATGATTCAGTGAGAATCTTGGCCTTGTGAAGGACTGAAGCATTGGACTCTGTATCCAAAGAGAAAAGGACACTGAACAAATTGTTCAGATGTTTGTAGGCCTCCAGACGGTGATTAAGGCTTGAACTCAGTTGATCAATAGAGGCAATAAATGTCTCTATTTGAAACAGTTGCCTTCCCTCAAGCACAACATCTGGGGATGCTGATTCATCAGCAAACTTTTTACGTTTCCTCGTCCGTTCAGCCCTGTAAGATGGGGTGCCACCCAACATGTTCAAGGCTTTCCGTTCAAAATGATCAAATAGATCTCTTTGGGAGAGAACAAAGGTGCGCAGAGATTCCAGCAATCTAACTGCTGTACCAAGGTCCATGTCTGCTTTTTGAAGTTGCAGACTTGTGGCCTGAAATCTGGACAGAACAGTGTCCCAAAAGCCTGCCATGAAGGCCATCTCAAGTGAATCCAGCTTCCGCACTAGACTGTCAGCTTCAGTTCGTGTGTCTCGTTTCTCTGTGTCATCAGTGGAAATAACCTGTAGTGCTGCTTTTATTTTACTGTAGTTCTGCCACAGTGCTTTGGTAGATTCTGCACGGCAACTCCAACGCGTGTTGGATAAAGCTTTAAGTGTGAGATCTATGTTGGAATTGCCAAATACCCTGTCCCATCGGTGTGTGGATGCAGTTGTGAAGTTGTAAATAGACTGAATCAAGTCAAAATACTTAGAGACTTCATTTCCACATCTGTCAATGCTGTTGACTCCCACCAAATTCAAAGAGTGAGCTGCACATGGAATATAGTGTATTAATGGGTTGCTTTTCTTTAAGTGAGCCTGCAACCCATTATACCTCCCTGACATGTTGCTGGCATTATCATAAGCCTGCCCCCTGCAATTTGACAGCTCTAACCCTAGATTTTCCAACACAGACATGACACAGTTAGCCAAACTTTCACCTGTATGGCTAGTAATGGGCTCAAAACCCACAAAGCGTTCAACAACACTGCCCTCTTTGCTAACAAAACGGAATATGAATGTCAATTGGTCCACATGAGATAAATCTGGGGTTGAATCCACAATGATAGAGTAGTATTTGCTTGCTTGCAGTTCATCTGCTATAGCCTGTTTGGTTTTTGCACCCATCAATTCAATGAATTCCTCACAAATGGTGGAGGACAGATATGAGGTATTACCTCGACCCATCTGCCCAAACTTTCTGATGTGATCCTTTAGAAAGGGATCAAATTCAGCCAGGACCTCCAGAATACCAAGGTAGTTCCCATTGAGAGGAGACCCTAACGATTCATTTTTACCCCTAAATGCAAGGCCCCTTTCTGCAAGGAATTTAATGACTGCAACAACTCTTTGTAACACCTGCCTCCAATAGCTGCTCTCTGCCTGAAACTGTTTGAACAGGTCTGCATCAATAGCCTGTCACAAAAGAATGCGTTTTTGGGGAAAACAGTTTGCATGCAAAGCAGTAAACATTACCAGTAGAGGGAGAGTACATCAGCCACTCTCTTTGTACTCGTTGTCCATTGGGCAAGTGTGAAGTAAAATGTTCATTGTTTAGGCATCGGGTTTTGCCTCCTAGCCCACTGTTCCTCACAGAAGCTGGATAATGGCTGTGACGGTTGTGAAATGATTTTGCACCTCTTTGAATAAGAACTTCCTTCATTGACTCAGTGAGGGTCTCAGCCCATTTAGGGGGATCACTAGGTAGAGTTGTCACTGAAGATGGTGTTGAAGAAAGATTCAGCTCATTTTCTATGCTGTCCAGAGGTGCAGTGACCTCACATTCATCCGAGCAACTGGCTACTGCTGAATTGGTTGAATCATAAGCATCAGAAGCATTTGGTTCAGTGTCTACACTTGTAGTGGTCTCAGGATCTTGGGAGCTACATGCTAGCTCAGGTGCATTGCTAACCTTAGCTGAATTTGCAGTAGCATTTATAGAATTGCTTTCAGCAGATGTCTTTGTACTGAAGAAGCTGGAGATATTTGGAACACTCTCAAGTAAAACTGATTCATTTTTTTTCTTTTCTTGCTGATTTTTTTTTCTAGCTCCTCCACTTAAACGTTTATGATCCATATTTCCCTTCTTTCTTTGCACATTGGCTCTTTGCCTATCACAACAGATAAACCAACTATGTGTGTGTGTGTGTGTGTGTGAGTTTGTTTGTGTGTTTATGATCGGTGCTGCTTCCTTCAAGTGTGTGAGGTGATTTAGAAAACTAGCAACCCAGCATCAACACTCCAAAGCAGAGAATAACAGCTTACTAGCATAGACAATTGAGAGCAGAGAATCAACTGATTCGTCTGATAGACAGCAGGAGAGCAGAGTGGTCAGTGATGATCGAATCAAGAAAATGTCTAAATGGCAAGGGAACAGACTGATTTGTACTGAGGAGAAAGAGAGAGAGAGCCAATTACAGTGAAATATATTCCAAAAGAGCCAAGTGACTAGCTGAAGGCAGGGACAAATGCCTTGGAGTGAACAACAAGAGTGCAAAGTACCAAATGGCAAAATGTGGGAAGACCAACAGGCAGATCTGCTTTTACCACTTATCTTCACAACCAAAAAGTCGCTAAATGATGTTTTTAGTCGCTAGCCAGGTATGGCCATAAAACACGAAATCTAGCGGCAAACTCGGTCAATCACACTGACAGTGAAACAAATATTTTGAAAAGATAATAATTGTACAACTTTGTGCACTTTTGTCTTCTATCTAAATATTTTCACAAAGGACACCAAAATGTTGCTATCTGCAGGCAGCTTGCTAGCTATGATGGCAGCAACGATGTCTGCCAGACAGGAGAGAGTGGTCAGTGACGATCGAATCGAGAAAATGACAAAATGGGTCAAAGACCAAAAAGTTATTAACTGACAGCAGTGACAAATGTCAGACTGTAAACTTTTTCGAAAGAAAAGGACAAAATGGGAAGATGCTGATAGTAACAGCAAAATGGAAAATATAAGAATTTCCAAGTAATGCTCAACTCAAGTGTGTGTGTGTGTGTGCGCGCGTTAAACTTCTTGTTGAATGATTTCAAATTATCTCTGAGTCTGAACTGAGGGAAAGGAAACCAAATTTTGAGCAGTCTCTCACGAGTTCAAAATACCAAATGAGGAGATTCTAAAAGAACAGACCGGTTTATGAAAGACTCGATGGGGGAGGGGCACAGCTAAGAATACTTGAGTGAGATTCTTTGATCCAAATTCGAGATAGAGCTTTTTGATAATGATAATTTGTCAGAGTAAGGTTGTGTAATCAAAATTTGAGAATGAGCTTTGTCAATCAATCAAGAATATTTGCATTATGTTCTGTGATCAAAATTCAGAAACAACCTTTAATAATTGATAAAGAATATGTGAGTGAGGTTGTGTGATCCATCCAATTTGAGAATTAGCTTTGATAATAATGATTGAGAGCCTCTGGCCCTCTGTGGATCATGGCCGCGGGGCCAATTTTGCCTGGCCCCTTGGGGCCTCTGTGGGTCGTTGCCCCGGGGCCAAGTTGGCCTGGCCCCTTGGGGCCTCTGACCCTCTATGGATCGGGGCCAAGTTGGCCTGACCCCTCGGGGCCTCTGGCCCTCTATGGATCATGGCCGCGGGGCCAAGTTGACCTTGCCCCTTGGGGCCTCTGACCGTCTGTGGCTTGCGGCCGCGGGGCCAAGTTGGCCTGGCCCTTTGGGGCCTCTGGCCTTCTGTGGGTCGTGGCCGCGGGGCCAAGTTGGCCTGGCCCCTTGGGGCCTCTGGCCCCTTGGGGCCTCTGGCCTTCTGTGGCTTGCGGCCGCGGGGCCAAGTTGGCCTGGCCCTTTGGGGCCTCTGGCCTTCTGTGGGTTGTGGCCGCGGGGCCAAGTTGGCCTGGCCCCTTGGGGCCTCTGACCGTCTATGGATCGTGGCCGCGGGGCCAAGTTGACCTGGCCCCCTGGGGCCTCTGACCCTCTATGGATCGTGGCCGCGGGGCCAAGTTGGCCTGGCACCTTGGGGCCTCTGACCGTCTATGGATCATGGCCGCGGGGCCATGTTGGCCTGACCCCTTGGGGCCTCTTACCCTCTATGGATCATGGCCGCGGGGCCAAGTTGGCCTGACCCCTTAGGACCT
Organism: Cyprinodon tularosa; assembly: GCF_016077235.1. Lineage (NCBI taxonomy): Eukaryota > Metazoa > Chordata > Actinopteri > Cyprinodontiformes > Cyprinodontidae > Cyprinodon > Cyprinodon tularosa. The sequence continues at coordinate 607,582 of NW_024038809.1, forward strand.
CAGGCCCTCTGTGGGTCGTGGCCGCGGGGCCAAGTTGACCTGGCCCCTTGGGGCCTCTGACCGTCTATGGATCGTGGCCGCGGGGCCAAGTTGACCTGGCCCCCTGGGGCCTCTGACCCTCTATGGATCGTGGCCGCAGGGCCAAGTTGGCCTGGCCCCTTGGGGCCTCTGACCGTCTATGGATCGTGGCCGCGGGGCCAAGTTGGCCTGGCCCCTTGGGGCCTCTGACCGTCTATGGATCGTGGCCGCGGGGCCAAGTTGGCCTGGCCCCTTGGGGCCTCTGACCGTCTATGGATCATGGCCGCGGGGCCATGTTGGCCTGACCCCTTGGGGCCTCTTACCCTCTATGGATCATGGCCGCGGGGCCAAGTTGGCCTGACCCCTTAGGACCTCAGGCCCTCTGTGGGTCGTGGCCGCGGGGCCAAGTTGACCTGGCCCCTTGGGGCCTCTTACCCTCCATGGATCATGGCCCCTTGGGGCCTCTTACCCTCTATGGATCGTGGCCGCGGGGCCAAGTTGGCCTGGCCCCTTGGGGCCTAAGATTATTATTTTTGCAAAAGTAGTTTTGCTTGGGTCGCGGCCGCGGGGCCAAGTTGGCCTGGCCCCTTGGGGCCTCTGGCCCCCTGGGCCTGGGCCCGGTAGGCCCGGTCATTAATCCACCTATGGATGGCGGTTTTTTGCTTTAATTCGGCCAAACGTCCATTTGTTTTGTGTTTATCTGACTGCCTTGTGCTGCCTGTAATCAGCTCAACCACTACGACCAGTACAACTCCCAACAAATAAATTCCCACCATTGCTGGTTTTATACCCACAGTTCGGTAATTAAAAAAAAATGTTTTTTAAGCTTTAGAAATTAAAAATATTGTTTTCAAAATGTTTTGTGTAGGGAATAAATAGTTTTGACTGTTAAAGAAATGCTAAAGAACGTTGCATGTGATGACGTCACGAGTACTCTTCTGTTCCAATACACATACGTGCTTGCGTTCTCGTCAAGTCCGATCTTTCTGCGTTCGCGCCAAAAACGGACTTGACGAGATTGCGAGTACGTACTCGCGTTCTCGTGAATTGAGAAAGTGCCATAGACAGGTATGGGGCATTGCAGGATAACAAAGAAGCCAAACGACCCCCATTCCAAAGGGGGGGGGACCCATTCATCCGTTTCTATTTGCATGTTTTCTAAACTAAAACATTTGTTTTTGTTGGGCTGCTGGATAAAACCTGGAACTCAACACTATTTCTGACATTTTGGATTGAAAAAGCTTCCTGGATGGAAGAGAAACATCTTCAAACTTGGAAACAAAGTCCAGTGGATTGATTTTTCAACTTTTGAGGAACAGACAGTCTTTACAACCAGAGTGACGTCCTTTGTCAGGGACAGAGAGTGTATCAACTATTACTGTTTTGTTTTCTTACTTTTTAGGAGGAACTTGTCCCACATTGACTCGGACACAAATGACTTTACGGGTTTGCATTCCCACGGAGCACAAGGCGTCGCTGCTGCGCGTTCTCCCCACAGAGGCGTTGGTGGAGGGGATGGAGGAGTCCTCGATGCACTGACCCCAAGGACCTGTTTGCCAGTGATACACGGTGCACGGATGGTCGTTGCAGCTCCTCACCTCTTGCAGTGCACTAACATTGGGACACTGGAGTCCTCCTGCAGTGCAACACAAACAATGAATAGTTTTAGTCCTGGCAAAGCTGCACAGAGGAATACCTTGCTGCATCTGTTTGGGAATACATGCATACATAGGGGGACTTTAATGGGATTTTTTTATAATGTGTCTAAGTTTTAAAACTGACTTCACTCAAATTAAGCATCAACAAGATCTAGAAAACTAGAAAACATGCCGCTAAGACAAAAAAAAGGACACAGGTGGATAATCTTGTTTTCTCTTCCACATGATCTTGGATTTCTCTTTTAAAATTAATTTAATTAACAGAGAAAAGCTGCGATTAGAAAAGTTTTCGAAATATTTATTCTCAAACAGGTAACACACATCATTCACATCTAAGGAAAACCAGCTGATTGCATCGACTCATTGACTCTTCAGCAATCCCTCACACTAAGCATGCTTGTAGCGACAGTGGAGAGGAAAAACTCCCTTTGAACAGGAAGAACCTCCAGCAGAACCAGGCTCAGTGTGAGCGGCCATCTGCTGAGGCCCACTGGGGTTCAAGAAGCAGATAAAGACATAAATTGAATAAGATATTTGGCGCTGGAGCCCCGGCAGACAACTTTGATGCTGTGAATTAACATTTTCTTGGGTGAGTAACCTAGAAAAGGTTTAGAGTAGTCTTCTCTGGAATAAGCCTTGGATAGGTCGGAATTGAAAATGAGGGAGGAGATGGAATGGAGGTGGGGGAAAGTTAGTCTGCATGCGTTTGTGCGAAGCTAGGCTAGAAGCTAAATGAAGGGGATCTTGATGGTTGGCTTTGGAGAAGATGTAACCTCAGAGTTGTTTGGCCGGCGCTGAACACGGTTCCAGATTCAATTTATGCTTAAGCTTCATTTCACAGACAGTAAAAGAAAATAATTTTTCGAACCAAATCATGGAGCTACATATATATATATATATATACAAATCATGTATATTTTATATATATATATATTTATATATACAATATGAGTTGATTGCCTGGGATGACAAAGTTGAGGCTCAGGATTTTTTTTTGCTATAATCCCTGACCATGTGAACAAGTGTGTGAAAGCTTTCAAAAGCCACCGTTTCAAATCCTTTGCTCCATGTCTAACTTTTTGTAGACCTTCAAAGCATTTAAATAAAAATGCAGGCATCTAAACAGAAACCCTTAAATAGCTTTGAAATAATCAGCATGCATGATTGTTTCCAGCACATGAAAGCAAGCAGAACCATATCACAGCTGCAGCAGTAACAGGGATTCCATATAAAGAGAGCTTCGCAGGTCATACATGAAAGGATGCACTAAACCATCTTATGTTCTTTGAAATATTTTGTTTTTGCTCTGTTTCATGTTATAATAAATAAGCACAAATGCTGGATTATTAATAGGTCAAAGTTTATTTTCTTTTCGTTCTTTTGAACAAAATCAATTAGAAACAAAATGTGATAGGACTAACAAGTGTTTAAAAATTAGGTAATAAAGAATCGTATTAAAGCTTCTAGTTAGAGTGGCTCAGGTTATCCTGAGCTATCTCTATAGTTACGCTGCTATAGGCTTAGACTGCTGGAGGACATAGGGACCCCTTTTTCATCATTCTGCTTCATTCTATCTCTATTCTCCCACTCTGCAGAATCTGTTAGTTCAATCTCTAACGTTCTGCTCTCTCTGCTTTTTCTCATAGTAGCTTCATCTGGTCTGTTCCTGTTTGGCTGTGACTCCATCCTGGAGAGAAATATCAGCTGTGCTGCTGCCATTAAGACCTTTGTTTGATTTCTTTTGTTGGAGATCTGCCTTTTGTCTGTGTAGTCCTCTTTCTCTGACCATGACTGGATGGATGTGCTCTCTTCATGGAGCTCATCTGCCCTGCTGTGTGTTTCCTGGACCAGGCAGCTTTTTTACAGTTGCTTTTTCTGTGTCTGCTTCTGTCTCCTTGAACCCCAGTGGGCCTCAGCAGATGGCCGCTCACACTGAGCCTGGTTCTGTTGGAGGTTTCTTCCTGTTCAAAGGAAGTTTTTCCTCTCCACTGTCGCTACAAGCATGCTTAGTGTGAGGGATTGCTGAAGAGTCAATTAGTCAATACAACAAACTGCTTTTCCTTAGACAGAAAACTTTGAATCAATCTGACTGGATGATCTGGTGAACTGGAAAGTGATTTAAGATGACATGATGTGAATTGGCGTTATAGAAATAAACTGAATAGAATTGAAATTAAATGGAATACAATTTAATAATTTAATTAATGATTTCTCTAATGAAATGATGTGATTTAAGTGTTTAATAATTTGAAATTCAGTGTTTCTGATGAACGAGCAGAGCTGGTTTAATCATAAAAAAAGAATGCAGAATATGTAAGGTTTTTTAGTTTTTTTTTAAAGAATTTTTCAGTGTTAGATAAGTAAAAGTTAAGACCTTTATGCAACACTACACTGGTGAATGAATTAACTGTCATGTTAAAAATAAGCTGCTACTAATTATTCTTTTTTTTTATCCATCATGATCATCAGTTGTTGGAGAACATTTTTTTTCTACTTATTCCTTGGTTGTTTATTGTTAGAAACCTCTTGCCATACTCACTTCATATTTATTCCATTCTGTGTATCGTGATTTATTCTCTTAGATGAGTGTTAGTCTTCCTTCTGTGTTAATAAGCCTCCTTCCTGTCAGCTGCCCTCTGCAGCTGTTCACCAGTCTTCCCTGATTAATCTTACCTGATCTTAATATTCTCCTCAACCTCATGCTAGTCTGTTTCACGTCCTGCTCTCTCTGTCATATTCCTGTGAATTCTCCTTGTTATTTTATTATCCAAACTCTGCTCATTCCTGCCAATTCTAGTCTCTGCGTTTTTGACTATTTAGGCATCACTGGCTCCTCTGATCAGATCTAAATCGTGGTTGATTGGAATTTCAAAATCTCTGTTTACATGGAAACGAAATAAAATGATCTGATCATGACGTGTGTATAAATGTACCAAGCTCTGTCATGATCGGCTGTGATAGCTGGCCTTAATTGCTCATGCTGTTCACCTGCTTGACTCTTTCCAGCTCCTAATTATCACTCATCTCATCCACCTGCCAGGTGCCCTTATATTGGGCTCAGTTCCAGCTATCATGGCCAGATCTTTAGGTTTTGTTTTATGTTCAGTTCTGTTGATTCCAAGGTTCATGTCCTGGATCCTGGCAGCCAGTGGAAAGAGGCTTTTGTGTCTGTCTCGTCTCCTGTTCCTCTCCTGCTGAGTCCTCTGGGTTTTTTGGCTCTATACGCGGGGAGGATCTGTTTTTCTTTGTCCCAGTAAGCCTGACTCCAAGGTGGAGACCAGTTTAAAGGTTCCTGCATTAGGTTCTGGTTCCACGTCCTGTCTTTGTTACCCTCTCCCACTGAGCCTGCCCGTCTGCACCTGATCCTGTCTGCTCCTGGTCACGCTTCCAGACTCAGTCGGACTCTGAACCTGCCTGGGAGCTCTAGGATGCCTGGATCCCGTCTCATCTGTCAGTTCCTGCCAGTTCTGTATCCCTGGCCTGGATGGGCTTCCTGTTAATTCTCCGGAGCTGCAGCACCGGGGACCCTCTGGGTGACGCTTGTCGTGTCAGCAGTCAGCCCATCAGCTGGATCGCACCCCCTCATGGGTGATGGACTGAACTGTTAAACCAGGTAAGTGACTCACTGAGATCTTCTTCTGTCAGGTGACTGTGGTCACTTACCTGTGTTTCTCCCACAGAGTGTCAGAGATAGGGCGGTGCCCCGCCCCCCTCCTGCAGCATCCGCGAGCCGCACATCCTAGCAGCTCCACTTTATTTTCACTTTGTTGATATTTTTATATTAATAAACGTTAGGAACTTTCCTACTGACTGTCTCACCTAGAGTACTGGGTCCTCTTTCCCGTTTTATGACAGCTTCATTCTGTTTTTTTTTTCTTGTCATAGTAGTTTAATTTTTTTTCTTGTCCTGTTAGGCAGTGACTGCTGCCATCAACAACTTTCATCACAGAAAATACAGTTTCCTCTATTTTTCAGTGTTTAGTGCTGTTTCTTTCCGAAACATTATGGACTAATTTTCACTAACAGGATGTTCTCTCTTTCATCCCTTTGACATAAAAACCGAGTTTTTCTCAGAGTTCATCTGCTGTACTGTTTCTCACCTAGTCAGAACTGTTGCTGCTCTAAAATAGAAAATATTTTTGGATAAGTGCTGTTTTTTTCCTGCCCAAACTTAATACATTTAAAAAAAATCTATAATTTATTTATGATGTATGATTACGAATGATGTTGGTTTAAAGAAAACAACATTTAAAAAAAACTCTTTCAAATAATTTTATAGTGGAAGATTTTTTTATCTAGTGGCACATTTTAGATTGAATTACTGTAACATTCTGAGTGTGATTTTTAAAGTTTTAATGTTTTTAAAACCTTGAAAGGTTGATAAAGAGAATCTGAATGCAGCCTTTTCAAGTTTTTAGCAACAAACATGTGATCATTAAATCAGATGGGAAGAGCAGCAAACATGTTAGAAATCTGAATGGTATTATTATGATCTATAAGCAAGAAATAAGCAACAATCTGATAAGCTTTATTATGTTTAAATTGTTTCAAAGGAATCTCCTAACTGTGATTGGCTGCATGGATTCTTTTATTGCTGCTGGAATTTACCTGTTAAACATGGATTTAAGGTGCTGAGAAATGACTAAGGAGCTCTAAAGGTTTTTGTTTAAAGGACAATATGTCTAGAAGCAAAAGGATACTACAGGAAAAAACACTAATGTTATTAAAGCATTGGAAGACCAGCGACTAAATCAACAAATATCACAGCTGTAAGCTAAGAGCGTCAAACACAGATATACCAAATATGGGCTGGACCAGCGACAGCAGGGAAAGACCTTGAACAAAAGAGAAAACATCCGTGTCTTCTAAAGCAGAGAGTCTCAGATAAACTAAAGGTTCTAGGAATCTTATGCCTTACCCTGCATAACAGAAACCCAAGCCACAACTTTAGCAGTCACTGTTTGAGACACACAAGATATCATTTAAATGTAAAATGACAAGTTTCTTCCATCTTAATGCAAAAACACCAAACAAAAAAAAACAGTTTTATGCATAAATTTGACCAGCAGCTCCTTAGATAATCTACCAATGTCATGATCTTGGCACTGATGGCTGGACTTAGCTCATCAGATCCACCTGTTCCTGCTTTCTTTTTAAGCTGCCTGTTCCCAGCCATCAGTGCTAGATCATTCGAGCCGAATGTGAGGGTTTTCTAGCCTAGCTGTGAGTTTCTGATTACCTGATCCTAACTAGTTTCAGTCCCTGGTCTTCTGGGTGTTGGTTTTCGCTGTTCTGCACTGTTGCCTGATCTGTTTCCGCACTGTTACCTGGATCCTGCCCGTTTACGACCTTGAATCTGTCTTCTGACCCCGGATTGGAAACTCCTTCGGTACCTCTTCGGATTTCTGATCTTCTGGCCTGGAAACCAGCTCCTGCTTCAACTCTGGCTTTTAAATTTATCCCAACGGATTCTTCTGCCCTTCTGCATGCTCTGGCTTCTGCTTGCCGTTGCTCTACAATCCCTCTGGACTCCACTCCTTCTTCTGAGCTCAGACTGAACTTTAACCAGGTTAGTGACTTACATACTCATCATCGTTTACCGTCCAAGGTCTGTAATCACTAACCTGAGTTCACCTCTCTACAGAGAATCCAATAGACCTGCCCCAGCTGACAAGCAGCCGCACACTGATCTTTTAATAAACGCTTGTTTTTGAAATCACCCTGACCTGCTTGCTTTAATTCTGGGTCTTAAATCGTTTTCATAGACGCATAAAGGCAGTTAGTTAATAAGTCAGCTTTTTATCAAGTAAAGAATATCTCCACAATTAAAGGACTAATGTCCAATCAGGATATAGAAAACTCATTCATGCATTTATCTTTATTAGAATTGATCGCTACAACATTGTGTTCATAGGTTTGTCTAAAAAGGCCATCAGACAGCTGCTGCCTGTGTCCTCACTAAGACTAAGAAAACAGAACACATCAGCCGGTTCTTAAGTCCTTCTACTGGCTCCCTGTATCTCAGAGAATAGACTTTAAAATCCTTCTATTAGTCTAGAAATTACAGCTCAATCCATAGCAGATCTGTTGTCAGTGGATCTACCTCCCAGACCACTCAGGTCTTCTAGTTCCAGCCTACTCTGTCCACCCAAAACATGGAGAAGCAGCATCTATGCTGCACTGATCTGGAGCAAACTGGAAAAGAGCTGAAAGCCTGAGTTCTTTGAAGCCAGAGTTAAAACCCATTTGTTTAGAGCTGCCTTTGACTGTTGGAGTTAGATTTAAGGCTGTTTTTATTTCTGTTACCAACTGCTCTTACCATGTTTTTAATCTTTATTTGCTTTTATTCTGCTTTTATTTTCCTTTTATTATATGTAAAGCACTTTGAATTGTCCCTGTACTGAACTGTGCCCCAAATAATCTTTCCTTCCCTTACCCGAAAAAAAAAAAAAAGATATTGGTGTCCACTTTTAAAAATGAGTACAAGTAGTTATATTTTTGTATTTGAGGGCTAACGTTGGACTATTTTCAATTCAATGCTCTTTAAAATAAAACACTAATAACTATAGATATTGGCTTTAGACTGTTGTACTGTCTGTTAATCTTGGGAAGGTGGCTTATTATTTATTATTATTAGCATATTTTAAGAGTCTGTAATACTTTATGAAACACTCTCCTTTTTAAACTGCAGTAAGACAAGTGTTGTTTTTTAACAATCAGCTGTGATTCCATTAAAATATGAGGAAATGTCAGAGCGGAGCGGACGGGAGCCACAGTGGAGGCTGTAGGCTTTGCTTTGCGCAGCCGGTCTGGAGCGCAGCGGGGTGGAGCGCTGACGGAGTATGAGGGATTTCGGGGTTAGCATGACATGTTGGTCATGTTGCTGTTAGCATAAACAAAACGTATTGCACAATGCTTGCACACTGTTGCACTTTTATCCACAACTTTCTTTCCGCCGTCATCGTAGGTCACTCTAAATGCAAAGTGGTCCCATACAGCAGACCTATAAAGTGCTGCTGGCGCGTCTTCCAACTCCTGTTCTTTCCCACTCGCCATACCCACACAATTCTCCACAACTGATTTTTTTCTGTTACACCCGGCTACGCTGCTTCGCTTCTTCTTCTTCTTGTTTACTACTGGTGGTTTGTTTTGGTCGCAGTAGCGCCACCTTCTGCTCTGGAGGGTAATCGCTTTGCCTATGAGAAAAAGGAGCAGCGCATGAACCGAACGCAATAAACCATTCCATCCCTAATATATATATATATATATATATATATATATATATATATATATATATATATATATATATATATATATATATATATATATAGTATGTGTGTGTGTTAACTTTTGATTTCAAGTTAATCAACTCACAAATACTAGTCTAAACAGACTGGCTTAAAATGTTTGAGCTTTGGTGACTTATTGGTGTTTACGGTGTGTTGGCGTCGGTTCGTGCCATCAGGACGAAGAGTGATTGTAATGCAGGGTTAGGTTAGTATCTAACTCAGCAGCGGAAACAGCTAAATATTTACTGCAGCAGAACTAATTCCATAAATGTGCTCCAATCTATTCAGAATCTTTAAACCCTTTTTTTATTCAAAAAGAACCTCAGGAAAGTATAGAAACTGTTTTTTGAAGTTTACTAAGTTGATGTGATTTTTGCTGTTTCCTTCATGCTTATCTGGTGTGTACCTCTAAATGAGCATAAAGACGTTTCTGTAAAGACCTCTAGTGACAGAGTGAGCAGGTGACCCTGACAGCTCGCTGATATAACACTCTGGCGATGGAGGCGATGTGATGGAGGACCCACCTTCTCCTGCGTTGTGAGCGAGGATGGAACGGACTCGGGTCTGTTTCCCCTCTGTGTTTTTTCCAGAACAAGTATGGGAGCAAAATGACCACGGAGTCCAAGGGCTGAGGGCACAGTCCTTTGGGCAAGGCACCTCACAGATGGTGGGCATAGGGAGGATGGCATCCCGGCAAAGCTGTTTCTCCACCTTTTCACCTGGATGGGAAAAGAGGAAATAGCTTTAAGTTATTGATGAAGAAAAAATGACTTACAACAAATATTACTGTGGCTTCAGACATTTAAATGTTTAAGGTTAGAAAAATGATACTTATTATGGTCAAGTATATATTCTAGTTATTCATTTGAAATTTGCTTTTCAACATTTACCCTTTATCAGTTCACTCTGTATTCATTTGATTGGTCACACCTTTAAAGAGGAGCCTGGCTGCTGAGTTGCTGATCTGTTTTGTATTGATCTACATTGAAGAGCTGTCCTCATTCTCTCCGCTTCATTCATCAAATTGAATCGTAACTCATCCTTTCTCTGAAAAACCCTTATCTGTTAAAATCTCATTCTGAGTGGCTGAAAGATCGGCAACCAGCGAGTCTGACGACATGCCGAAGACCCCGGGGAGAACTGGGTCTATTTCCATCAGAAGGAGGCAACAAGGAATCAATAGCAGGCCATTTAGCAGCAGATCTGCCCAATGACATCTGTGGCTGAACGGAAGCGCTGATGGTAAAAGATGCGAACAACTGGGACAGGTTTAATCAAAGAGCTTGAATTTATTTATTGGAAAACATCACGGCGTCTGCGGTGGGTTTTGTTCTTGATAATTAAAAACTCCACATATTCCCCACAGAGTTAGCTTCCATTCACAGTTACAGTGCTTGTTTCCCATCTGAAAGATTAGCAAGATGGGAATACTTACCTCTTAACATATTGTAAGATCTTTTAGATTTTGTTATTATTAAATCTTTCAGTTTTAGACCTGCAATAATCAAAGCATTCTCTGTTATTTGGATAAAGAAGACCACCTGACATCGGCCCTATATAGGGTTGGGAATCTGTCCTCTCTCTGCTGGACTCCTTGCTGTGAAAAGGAGCTGTGATCTTAACAAGGTGCTGGTTTATCGTATAGTAAGATGAATATTAAACTTTCCTCAATGGGCCCTTGGCTTTTCTCCTAAAATTCATTTTTAAACATCAATCTTTGTACTAAAATCTTCTTTCTGTCATGATTTGTGGACATTAAGATAGGGTGACCATATTTTCATTCGGGAAAACCAGGACACCTTGGAGCGGAGGGGGGGTGGGGGGGTGGGGGGGGTGATTGAAAGAACAAATGTCTCATCATCCGTGATGAGAGGAAATGTTACTTGTTACAAGTTGTTTTAATGGTTATAGAGATACAGATATGTGGCGGTAGAGTTTGATTTATCTAAAGGTTTAATAGGAGTTAGGAGTTTAATTTTTTTATTGTTGTTTTGCACAATATGCTTAACTAAGTATTTTTTGTTGTTGAATATTAGAGATTTTGCAGATACATTTTGTAGATACATTGTTTAGATTTACTTATATATTTTTAACCCTTTTATAGAATAGAATAGAAAATCCCTTTATTGTCCCACAATGGGCAAATTTACAGCAGCAGAAAGATTATTGAAAATGGTCACACAGATGAGGACCTTAGGAAAATGTATAAGAATAACATAATAGGGAAGAGTTAAAATATAAAAAATAAAATTCTGTAAAGTGTTTTGACAATATAAAACTGGGGAATAAATAACCAATATGCAGCTATGGACATTTTTCCAGTAATGGATATTTGAAAATAGCAGCAACATCAGAGATGTGCAGAATGACAGCAGCAGGTTATTTAACTGACTAAGGTTTCTATCATTACATTTGATTTGATTAGTTCCTGCTCCCGGTGGTTGGAACATTTATTCCACTCTGGATTCTTGTGAGTGTAGTCTTTGTTCACTTCACAATAAAAAAGAAATAAATAAACAGTTTTGAAAACCTCGGTATTCATTCTTTTCCTGCTTTGTGTGTCAACTTTCACGGTTGCTAAGCAACAGAGCATACGGCGGTAAAACCCGCTAAAGGGAGGACCTATTCGAATTTACAGCCAAAACTCTTCCGGCCTCCTTATTTTCAAGGACTTCGAAGGATCCAGTCTAGGTAGACCGCGTCCTTGGAGGATGCAGCCCAGGTTTTCGAACAGAGCCTCTGATTAAGAACAGGGCTGCCCGCACTGACGCGGCTCAGGGATTACGTCACACGGAGCGCTGTGCGCAGTGAAATCAGGACATTTCCTCACTTTCTAAAAAAAAACCCGGGACGCCCGGGACAGGACGTGAAATACGGATATGTCCCGGGAAATACGGACATTTGGTCACCCTACATTAAGATCTAAAGAGAAGCGTCATCTCCTGGTCAGACCCTGTAATTCAGTGAAAGGGTGGAGTCAGAGTAAAAAAAATATGCAAGAGGAGGTCACTGCAGTGGCTGGAAGTTGGTAGCCTCGTGAGACCATCCTGATCTCGCGAGCTTTCAAGGTTTCACTCGCAGATCAGTCTGGAGACTCTCCGTTAAAGAAAATTTGGAGCCGTTCACCAAACGAACATCCAATCAGCGTTGGCTTTGAGGCGGGTTGAGGTGTGACGCAACGAGAAGCGCGACAGTTCAGTCTAAAGAACATGGCGGCTTCAGCTGATGAAACTAGCGTTAGCGTGGCTATCGAGCAAGTTTTATTGGAATTACAGAGTATTTCTTGACTGAAAGAAGAGCAAAACACTGCTCTGGAGGCTTTTCTCAGAGGAAAAGATGTTTTCACTCTTCTCCCGACTGGTTTCGGCAAGAGTTTGATCTATCAATTGGCTCCTCTTCGTCATCGCTCTGTTAGTACGTCATATGCTTCGTTGATCTGATTGGTTTATTTGGCCCGTCTATCACCAACATAGGCCAATCAGCTAACCAGTAATTTCGCTTCTTCCCAAAATTACTTCTACGGAAGGTTTGCAGATGGATATGTGGAGCAAATCCATCTGGCGGAGTCAGGTTAGCGCAGCGGAGCAGTGGGTAGCACTGCTGCCTCGCAGCAAGAAGATTCCGGTTTCGATTCCCTGCCTTCCCAAAATAATTTCTACGGAAGGTTTCCAGGTGGCGGAGTCAGGTTAGGAAGTTGGAGGGGATTTTGCCGGGAGTTGGAGGGAGTAGGCTGCCATTTGGCTGCAGTTTGACTGGGAAGGGCCACTTATTTTCTTAAAATAAGTGCATTTGTTTCTATTTAACTCTTTGAGGAGTTAAAGAGAAATCTTGCCAATGGAACCAGATAATTTATACTTAAAATAAAAAAAAACACAATTGCATTCTCTTATTTAAAGTGCATATTATCTAATTATCTTATTTCAAAAGTAAGAATACTCATTCCATTGGCAAACTCATTTATGTACTCAAATTAAGGGTAAATACACTTAATTAAGAAATGTTTACTTGTTGCTAGATCGTTTTTCCAGTGCTACTGTAAATATTAAAGTTCACTGCAAAAGTAATCTAGAAATAAGTCAAGTGCATTTCCTTTTAATCTGAGCAGGTAAATAAGATGATTTGGCAATGCAATGAGTATTTGTACTTTTAAAATAAGATAATTAGATAATATACACTTGAAATAAGACAATGCATTTTTTTATTTTAAATTTAAATTGTCTTGTTCTATAGGCAAAGTGAATCCCTTACCTCCTCAATTAAAGAAAAAGACAAAATTACTTTTGGATTTCATTTTTTTTGCAGTGTTATATTTCAGAACATATCTAGATATAAATCTAATAAGTATTAAAACACATCAGGTCCTGCTTAAAATAGCTGACATGTTCATATTTTGTTCATAATGTGTCACAGGCATCGGAAAGAAAACCTCCATCTGAATTTCTAGTGATGAAAGCACATCAGAAGCAGCCTAAGATCTAATTTAGGCAATGATGCCTCTATGAGGACAAATTGTCTGCCTTCCATTCAGAGATAATGGAGAAGAGAGGCAGGCTAAATCCAACATCGCTGCGCGCTGTAGCTCACACCTTGCTAATCTAATTCACCACGCTGTCGGATCCCTTCGAGTGCAGGAAAGGAGAGTCTGCACCTCTGGCAGAAAGCTAAGCACTTCAATCCAGATAGAACAACTCAAGCACGACGGTGGGAAATGTAATCTGTAGCAGTTTTTACTTCATCCAGAGGCAGAGATCCGTCAGAAAAGCTCCTTTAATAAGGGATCTTTGGAAGGATGGATGCTAGAATTGTGTTCCCCACAATTACATTTCTCAAATATACAAACTGCTGCTGGATGACTGCTATCAGGCTTACCGCCTGATCCGCACATCCACATTCAGTCTGAGTACAAGGTTCAGGGTGGGTTACATGAATAACTAGAAAGACCTTGTTTTCTTGGTACCTTTAGGGTCTGATATTTTATGCGTTCTCTAGTTCCAACTCGTACCCTTACACACATTCTCATTCTGAAACATGTACTGAGAACTACGTATTGACTCCATTGATTTTCAGTTATCTCCAATAACTGAAAATTTATCAGTTATTGGTAAACAGAAGTCTAACCATCACAGGTGCATAACAAACCCTTAGGGATGCATGATATTGGGATTTTGGCCGATATCCGATATGCCGATATTTTAAAACTCATGTAGCCGATAACCGATATCGATACCGATGTTAAAGCTGGACAAAAATAAGTAGTCATTGAAAATAGCAGTTTTGTTATCCATTTCTGACACTTTGAAAAATAATATACTCAAATATATTTTCATATGCTGATATCAAATAGATTTTTAAAAACGCGGTATCGATCTATTTTACTTTCAAAATCTCGTAAAATTTCATCGTTCTGTTACAAACTCTTGTGATATTTTGCAAATTCTTGTGAGATTTTGTTAGTAAAATAGATCGATACCGCGTCAATATATCAACATATAAAAATATGGCAACATTTGGTGAATTTTCGGGGGATTTCGTAGCATAACGATGACATATAGCCATATTTCATTAGTAAAAGAGATTGATATGGTGTTTTTAAATGGCAATATATCAGCATATGAAGATATTAGGATATTTTAATGTATCAATATTTTTCCCCTCGTCTTTAGAAGTTTTTAAGTCTGTAAAAAAGAAGTTTTTGAGGAAGAAGATGAAGTACTATTTTTTATTTTATTTTTTAGACTTTAGAAACTCAGAAGCTGATCAAATATCGGGTTAAATATCGGTGGGGTGGCCGATGTCCGATATTCAGTTTTAAGGCCGATACCGATAGGGGGCCGATTATATCGTGCATCTAGCCTGGGTGCCATTACAAACTTAGTCCCCGCCCACAAAGTTTGAGGTCGGGAAGTTCGGTCTGGCTCTGCTCCATAGTCGCGAGTATTATCGCCCACTGGCAGGCGATCCAATCAAATTGTTAGGGCGGGCTTTATACGATGATGGACAGATGACCAACAGTAACGTAATCAACCACGTGACCAATGCGCGCTTGGGTGACAACAATAATGGCTGCCGCTGGAGAGTTTAGGTGAGTAGATTCTGCTATTAGGTCTGTTCTAGAAGATTTTAAAAGAGGAACAGAGAAACGCGATCAAGTCTCATCTTCTTATTCTAGGCGTGCAACTGCACGTTTTGATTTGTGTTGACAACAACTATGCCTCGCTTAACATACGTCACGCACTCCGTTGCTCTTATTGGTTGTAGGTCTATCCAATTGAGTGCAGAGGCATTTTTTTTCCTGGTTCGTTCGAAACACGCCCCATAATCACAGCTCTATGGAGCAGCATCAGACTCATTCTGACTAGAATTGAGTCGGACTACGTCAGGCTATCGTGCATCCCTACTAACACTTTAAATAACTTACCATGATATTTTATGCCTAACCCTAAGATTTATTGACTTCTTGCAAAATTCACCATGACAGTTTTCTCTTAATTTTTAACCCTTACCTTATTCTCATAATTGAGGACGAATAGCAAAGCCTTAAACCTAAGCTTTTCGTCTTTATATACCCCAAATCAACAACTTAATCCAACCTAGGAGCTTACCTAAAATCGAAGCCATGATTTCAACAGAATCTATATACAAACCAGTGATCTATTGGACTTTAACCCTGTAATGCCAAATGTATCATATTTGATACATATGGTTTCTGAAATGTTTTGCGTCTGACACCTTTTGCATAATTTAATGGTAAAAAACTTTGCTCAAAATCCTATTGTACACAATCAGATATACCTGATAACAGAGGGCAGAAGACTAAACAAAAAATAATCTTGACTTATCGCATAGTAATAAATTATTAATATCAAAGATGTATTTCTGTTTTTTCTTTTTACATATTTTGTTAAAAGGCCAAATAAGGACTTCAAACCAAAAAAAAGTAATTTTCTGTTTTGTTTCATTCTTGGATCAGGCTTTAAAAGGTTATTAAACCTTTTTATTTTTATTTAAGAAGTGAAACCTCAGAACCTCAGTGCACATCCTAAACTAATCATTAGCCAAAAGTGACGTTAGGACCAGAAATATGTCCTCACTTTGGTACAAGTTCAAGGTTCTTAATCTAATAGCTGGAAGTTGGAACAATGGTCCTCACTCTGATGTAAGAACAGGAACAAAGAAACACGGAAATCTACACCCTGGTTGACAATCAAAACCTGACCACCGGCCCCCCAGCATAGACTGATTTAGCACAAGCTGTGCTTCACATTAATACAACAAGCTAAATTTACTTATAATTATATTCTAAGGATGTTTTAAAAATTCTACAAATGTATCTGTTTTTTTTATCTAAGAGATTTTTTTTTCCGTTTTTATCTAAGAGAGAATAAAAAAATGATATCCTATATGTTCTTTAATTTTATGTTTCTCTTCTAAGGGTGTTTTATTCTCTCTAATGGTGTTTTATTTTTTCTTAGGGTGTCTTCTAAGGATTTTATTATTTTCTTTTGTTGCCAGTTTCTGTTGTCTAATTCTGTTTGCAGTCTAAGCCTGAAGTCTTCAAAAACATGGCGTTGTGATTCATTAAAGACGATAAAAATGCTTGATAAAAGAAAATGTATGACTTTAAGGAGGACATCCTAGATCTAATCAATTGAATGGGCTTCTTTCATAGAATGATCAGGTTTACTCTAAGTGCTATGATGAGGAGTTATTTCCTCTTGTAAGAGCTAGAAGTAGATCCATTGCTCCTTAGCATCTCTTCTGGGATTACCTCTGGATACCAGAGACTGAGCCCAATGGTACACTGGGGAGTTTGGGCAGCTGTTAGGACATAACACTGATGTTAGTACCTATGAGATGAAAATGAAGCATTTTGACTTTCTTTCCCCTTATCTAAGGCTATGTCCACACTAGGGCTGGGCGAGTAATTGCATTTGTAATATAATTGCAATTTAGAAAAACACAGTTTTCAAATCACAGTGGCGCTCAATTTTTAGTCACAATACATTTAACAAAAGTAAGACACAAAATTTCTCACTCCAGCCCTTTAGGTGGCGGTAATATGATTAAAGTGGGGCTGCTATTGCATAGAAGGAAACAGAGTGTTGCAGCTAGCACCTAGATCTATGCATTATGGTAGAAGTAAGAACTTTTTCATGCAAATGTTACAGCAAAGTCCTGCAATGCTGCACAACTAGGATTTCAAGGTCATGAAAAAACTAGCCTCGTGAGACCATCCTGATCTCGCGAGCTTTCAAGGTTTCACTCGCAGATCAGTCTGGAGACTCTCCGTTAAAGAAAATTTGGAGCCGTTCACCAAACGAACGTCCAATCAGCGTTGGCTTTGAGGCGGGTTGAGGTGTGACGCAACGAGAAGCGCGACAGTTCAGTCTAAAGAACATGGCGGCTTCAGCCGATGAAACTAGCGTTAGCGTGGCTATCGAGCAAGTTTTATCGGAATTACAGAGTATTTCTTCACTGAAAGAAGAGCAAAACACTGCTCTGGAGGCTTTTCTCAGAGGAAAAGATGTTTTTGCTCTTCTCCAGACTGGTTTCGGCAAGAGTTTGATCTATCAATTGGCTCCTCTTCGTCATCGCTCTGTTAGTACGTCATATGCTTCGTTGATCTGATTGGTTTATTTGGCCCGTCTATCACCAACATAGGCCAATCAGCTAACCAGTATTTTCTCCCCTTCCCAAAATTACTTCAACAGAAGGTTTCCAGATGGATATGCGGAGCAAATCCATCTGGCGGAGTCAGGTTAGAAAAAACATGCTTGTGCTTTATTCAAAGTAAAATTGCGATATTGGTTGAAAATAATGGCAATTTAAATTTTTGGCAAAGTCGTTCAGCCCTAATCCTCACATAGTCAACTAAGGTATCTACAAACGAGCTTAAAGATGGAATCTCACATAGCCAGAGGAGCCATAATAGTTATTGTCTTACATAAAGATGGTTTATGTTTTACACATCCATGAGGGCCGCACAGCCCCTGAGGCTAATTTATGTCATTTTAAGAAGTTTCCTTGCTACATACCAAGATACATTTGTAATAACGTAGAAATACTAGTGGGGCGTTCCAAACATTACCTTCTATTGATAGTTTATGATTTAGCCCCTAAATATCAATAATCAAAAAGATTGAGAACAACTCTTAAGCAAGGCATACACTGTACAAGTTTTTGCCCTTTTTTGGGTCGATTCTCCGGTCGGACCCAGTTTCTAACCTAGCTGATTGGCCTATGTTGGTGATAGACGGGCCAAATAAACCAATCAGATCAACAAAGCATATGACGTACTAACAGAGGGACGACGAAAACACAACCATAAGCCAGGCACAATCCAATTAATAGATCAAACTCTTGCCGAAACCAGTCGGGAGAAGAGCAAAAACATCTTTTCCTCTGAGAAAAGCCTCCATAGCAGTGTTTTGCTCTTCTTTCAGTGAAGAAATGCTCTGTAATTCCGATAAAACTTGCTCGATAGCCACGCTAACGCTAGTTTCATCGGCTGAAGCCGCCATGTTCTTTAGACTGAACTGTCGCGCTTCTCGTTGCGTCACACCTCAACCCGCCTCAAAGCCAACGCTGATTGGACGTTCGTTTGGTGAACGGCTCCAAATTTTCTTTAACGGAGAGTCTCCAGACTGATCTGCGAGTGAAACCTTGAAAGCTCGCGAGATCAGGATGGTCTCACGAGGCTACCCAGTTTTAGCCTCGTGGTGCGTCCTCCGTGGAGCGTACAAGGGGTACGACCACCTCCCCATCAGGAATCATAAGGCCGGGAGAAAATCAAACATGTTTGAAATTCAGTTGAGGTGTTAGTGAGCAAATCCTGCTTTTGAAGCAGAGATAAGAACCAGTTTACCAGAACCTCATGCAATGCACATGGGCAAACAAGGGAGTTGTTCTTCTTCCAGACTGACGAGTCCGACCAGCGCCATCTCTCGGTGCTGAGTGTAGCGTGTGGTTTCTAGACATGCAGTGTGAGCAGATAGATTGCATCAGTGCGTCGGGCCGTACAGTGGAAGAACACATATCATGAGCATTGAACTTTCAAACCCTTCGGTTTTGTCGTACAGTTTGAGTTGTAGCTGCGAGCAACAATTGAAAAGATCATGCAGTGTATGGCCGGCTTTTGAAGGAAATGATTATCACTCTGGGATGACACGAACAGGCGATTAATTGATAGGGAAGAATTGATTTTTCGATTGATTGATTGACTTTATTGATCTCACAGTGGAGACATTTTTCTACTTCTAGATATTATGTGGTAAGCTTATGTTCTTTACCCTACACTGCCCCCTATGGTCTACTTTGAGCAAAATGTTTGCTAGCGAGATAAAATATTTCTCCTGTTCAATGAGACATTGTTAAATTTTTAAAATTTGAATGTGTACAAGACAAGATATGTAATGTGATTTACTCTATAATAGGGGTGTGCAAAATAATCGTGATGATGATGCATCGTGATTCTAATTTTCGTGATCTACTGCATCGATTCTTGATGCCAAGAATCGATTATTAATTTAAAAAAATGAATAAATAAAATTGCATGAATGGTTGGCGAACATCAGCCAAAAACAAGTGCAATACCACTTCCAGTCCAGTAGATGTCGCTGCAAATGTGTTGACGCACGCTGCCTTGTGTCACAAGCATTTCCGGCCGCGGGATACTGTGCCGAGTCATTCAAAAACCAAACATGGAGGAGAAAATATTGCAATGCATCGCAATAATTCAAGTGTCGTGATGCATCGTGATAGAATCGCATCGTGGCCTTTGAATCGTGATTCGAATTGAATCGTGACTTCTTTGGCAATACCCACCCCTACTCTATAAATAGATTATAAATAGATCAGTTGCATTTCCTGCACATGCCTTTATTTCTGATAGAGGAGCCGGAGCGTTTATGCTATCGAGGTTTATCCTGATATTAATATGAGGTCATATCGCCCAGCTCTTTGCTCTGGGTTTTGTATTTTTAATTTTTATCTCATCTTCCTCCCTGCATGTTAATGCTCCCCTTGGTTTCCATACTATCTATTTTCATATATGTGACTTGGATTGGTTGAATATGTCTCTAATTATTGGAAATGAACTTTCTCCATTATGGGACAAAAAAGGGATTTTGTATTCTACTCTATTAAAATAAATCTGATTAAAATGAAGCAGAGATGAGTTATCTGTCCATAAATGTTATGATTGTTGTGTACTTTCCTGTTATGTTCCTGCACCATGCAACATTATATTTGAAAGATTTACACCCAGCTTTTTTGTTTTCCTTGCTATTGAAAAATCCTACATTTTTGTGTTGTGGATACCTTTAATTTTTTTCCAAATTTCGACAAAAAACTAAAAACTAACCATCATGACATGTGATTATAGTTGACCTGATAATGTTGTTCTTTGTCTCATTGTTTTCTTTTCATAACAAACCATCATGTGTTAACAGGGTCACCTTTACTGCCGATGTTTCTCAGACAGAAGCGGTTCTCTATGAATGGGGGCTAAATCTAACCTATTTAACATCCCCCATCTCTGTGTGACTTCCTCCCCAGAGACCTCATTAACAGACACAACCCCCCCCCCCCCCCCCCCCCCCCCCCCATTAGAACCGCACACCCACCGACACACCCCAACCAATGGTCGTCTCTCTGCAGGCACAGAAAGGCTATAACTTTTAGATGAACCTGAAATCTTTTGGGTCAATATTTAAGCATAAATTAGAACAACATTCTTTGATGTCAGTGTAATTTATTGTTGCAACCTTTTCTTGGTTGTATTTAACAGATGCAGATTTGGTCAATTTAAATTTGAAATAATGTGTGACTCATGACTGATTCAGAGTAGCAGCATCTCAAATCGTTTATTTTAGAAAGTTTAAATAATGTAAATTCATTGCAAAGAGTGTTAATAGATTCCAAGCCTTATTCCTTGTTATTTTGATAACTTACATATAATAAAAACTCCCAATCAGTGCATGGGAAAATAATAATAATAATCTGAATAATTTAAAAATGGGAAACTAATGATGTTGCACATAAATCAGCCGATGAACTGAGAACAGTAGCTTAAAAACCTTCTGGGTCAGTAGGCTGCAAGGGGAACTTCATAGTTCACACAAACATGGTTGGTTTTTTTGTGCGTATTCAAATATATCTCCCCAAAACCAAAACACCTTACTAAGACCACTTTAAATAGAAATATATGCTGTTTTTGGATCATACCTTAAGTTCTGTGCTCTTTTTATAGGGCAGGTTCTAGTTTTTGCCATTTTTAAAGACTGGAAATGCAAAAAAAAGGTAGAACAGCCAAAAACCTGTGGTACACACAGATAAAAATAACATTAGCTTAAATTAACCAATGGCTAACTGAGAGAAAACGGATGGAACCTTTGAATGCTGTAACATGGATAAAATTTTTTAAAAAAAACACGTAAAGGAAAAAAAAAAAGGCAGAAAATGGAATCACAAGAACCCCAAAATCAGAGGCTTTTTGACATTTTGACATCCATCCAGGAGTCCTCATCATTTCTAGTGGCTCACCCTTTAGGGGAAGCACTGCTGTTTTCAACCTTCCTCCTAAACATATCCCAAGATGCAAATAAAAAAATAAAATCAGCCATGATTCTCTTGGGTCTTAGAAAGAGACTTAGTGACGGCTTCATCGCCTTTAAAATTTAAAATTCTTGAGCAACAAACGGAAACCAAGAAAAGGTCAAAGAAACCAGCTGAAATCTTCCCATCATGTGTCATGGAGCCCCATGATGCTGCATAGCTTCATGTGTCTGTTTTAAGTCCACTCACCATCACTGTTAACACACTGGACTTGGGGAATTTGTGTTCCAGGTCCACACTCCTTCTCGTTGTCAGGGACACACTCCTCCAGATTAACCACCAGCCATTCGAAGCAGCTGGGGTCCTCGCAGGGTATGGCCTCCACTAGATGGGGGCAGTTTCCCGTCCCATCTGTGGGATCATTGATGATCCTCCGCTTCCTCAGTTTAAAACCTGTCATAGAAAATTAGAAACCTTCATTAGGTACAGGGGCAGGTTAAAGAAAATTGGGGCCCTAGGCAAAGACAGGCAGGGGGCCCTCTGAATGGAGAAGACAACACATAAAACAGAGCCATTCTACAGATAGAGAAATGTTAATAGAATAGACATCCATTATCTGTTCTAGGTTGTGTCCCTCTCTTCTTGTCCCTTTTTCTTCTTGTTTTCCTCTCTATGTTTTGTACTCAGCTGACTTTTCATGCTGTCTCTAAAGGAATGAAAGATTTTTTCCAAGCACTAAGCTCACTTAGCTGATTGCTCCTTCCTGTGTTTCCAAAAAGGCCAAAGTAAATAACCCAGTCCTTCTTTTCACTGTAGACAAGCCATGATCTGCTTATCTGTTCTCCATTTTTCATTTGGATGAAATAATAGCTGCATGAATCATGACAGCAGACAAGATAGAGGAGAGCAGGAGGCGGGGTTACCAATAGGGATGTACAGATCTACTTTTTTCACCTCTGATACGATACCGATATTTGAAGTTTAATGTCGGCCGATACCGATCTGATACCAAAAAGAGCACTGACTTATTACCTAAAAAATTGTTTTATTCTGTGAAAAAAAAAAAAAAAAACTGGGATCATTCTTCTGTGCATATGATTTGACTTCCCTTTTCTTAAAAAAAAAAAAAATAGGAAACAACCCAAATATAAAAGTTAGGACCAATTTAACAACTGTGCACAAAATCTTAAACCAAAAGTTCTCTGACTTGATCAAGATTTTAGAGATTCAAGAAGTTAGCTGCTTCCTGCTGCTTCCTGCTGCTTCCTTTTTGTTTGCCAAGTTCGATAATCTCAGCACGTTTGTTGTTATGAAACTTCTGGAGGTGTTTCAATAAGATGGTGGTGTTATTGTTTGAAGATTTCTCCCACCAATATTGCACGTAGCCGTTGGGCTAGTAGGACGAGAGAGTGAGAAAAACCTCCAGACCGCAGATCGTTTCGCTCCCTTCATCATAAACAATATGGCCGTGTTGTGTTGTTGTGTTGCCGCATGACGGCACAGCTAGATATGCCCCTATATCGAGTCAATTGTCACCGATACCAATCTATTATTTTTCCTTATATCTGGACCGATAAAAATATCAGATCGGTGCATCCCTAGTAACCAATCTACTTGCTCTGGAGAGCAGAGTTCGCTGCTTTTAGATGTTGTCTCCAAAGTCTCCAGTAGCAGAAAAAAGTCTCTAGATTTGGCGCTAGGAGCTTTTTAGAAATCAAAGTTCTAGAGGGGTCTGAAAAGTGGCTAAATATAGCGACTAAAGCGCTAAGTTGGCAACACTGCTCTTTGCATGGTTTGTTTTCAAATGGTTTGCTGCTGTCTGTTTGGACCTTTCTGAACATGTGCAGCAAATGGACTGATCCAATATGGTGGACACTGAAGGGGGGGGCTTAGACACACTTAATATTATCAGCGTTCTGATGGCATTTTAGCCAAAGGATTTTTTAATCAAAAACATAATTAATGTGCACAAATAAGGACTAGTTGTATTAACCATGGATGTGAACAGAGTTTATCGGACCCCCAGGAACTTGGGGCCCTACGCATTTTCCTCCTCCCGGTTAGGTATCACTTCTGTAGTGTCGATGTTTAAGAAAAGCTTGTTAGCTGACCCGAAGCAGCTGAAAGATTTTAAACCCTAACATTTGATGATCTACACTCATTTGAATCACCAACCCATCAACTCACTGAATGACATAAAGCAGCAGATGTACACTGACATTCTTAACATAACCCAAGCTGAAATGAAAGGATGTTTGCTCTATGACTATTCCAACGTTTACTCTTTCAAGCCATTTATATCCAAAATGAAAAACTCTCTCTACATTCCTTTAATTCAGCTGATTTTGTCATGCTTCCTTTGTTTAAGCCGCGTCCTCAGGATGTTCTTTCCACCGCAGCCAAGGTCAACCACCCCACCCCCACCTTATTTTACACTTCTGCTCCTGTCAGATAAGGCCGCAAAGCCCTGGAGTACTTGTGGGACATGGATTCTATTTCATTTTGTCTTCCTTTGAAAATCCTTTATTTAATCAGTTGGGTCAGCTGGACATTAAACCATTCTGTATCTGACTCACTGACAGATGTGTTATCTGATGGAGAATGGGTGGCTGCGAGGGGAAGGGAAGATTTGGTATGAGGAAAAATGAGGCTCCCGGTCTTGGAAATTCAATTTAGAGCTCATTCTCTAGCTATCTGCAGGGGGTGTAATAATTTGCATGGCAGAAAGATAGCAACACAACACATGCTTCCACTGTCACACCTAGGGGCTTCATTTTCACTCGGCACACATGCATGAACACAATCAAAGATGATGTACACTGCCAGGCAACAACCTAGCAAAAAATAGCTGCTGAACTGTTCCACTGTCTCATATAGGGTGGAGTAGAACCCCTAGAAATCCTTATAACACATGGAATGGCCTCAACAAGTGACTTAAAATGTTGGATATGCTTAAAAAGACTAATCTATGAAAGGTGAGACTGTTATTCATAATATATGCTATCAACAAATCCATAAAGTTAAAGCTATATGCAAATAAACTCTTTTTGCAATTTTTTTAATTAACATTGTGTAACTTTTAGCCACTAGGGGCGCTAGATCTGTATTTTCCAGGTAAATCTAAAACACAAACTCGACGATGTGGGATCTGGGGATAGTCATCCCATGTGGAGTACTTTTGTAGTGATTGGCTTATACTAGGGGGCTTTGTGATTGGTGGCAAACTGTTTTAGAAAAAATGCATTTGTGTGCTGAGTCACGTCAGGGCATTGTCAAAAATCCACACACAAAAACAGTAAAGTTTAAAGACCACTAATACTTTGTAATTTCATTTATAATTGTTTATGTACCAGAAATACTTTGGTGGATCTTGTACTGTGTGTGTGTGTGGATTTTTTTTGTGCTTGTGTGAATCGTGCTGTGCATGTATGGATCTTGTCCTGTGCATGTATGAATGACATATGTGTATTTGTGAAACCTGAGACCGATCTGCTCCATAGTTACTACCTGATCCATTATGTAGGACGATCCGTACCATCAGCTCATCGGTGCAACCAGATATACATCCGGGTTGCCCTCGATTTTACTTTGTTACTTTGTACCTAAATTAAGTTTTTCCCTCCTTAAAAATAGTAAGCGTAGTAAACTGCAGTGTGTTAAAGCTTAATAATGCATTTCCTGAGTAAATAAATGCATTTCAATCCTTTGTGTTTTATCAATCTGAGGCCGCTCTGCACAGGAAATAAGATCCACGCTACTTCCAGGAGCTAACTTTTTCAGCTTTGGATTTAACCATAAATCGAGTCTTTTCGGGTTTTCTTTTTTCTTTTTGTGTTAACATTATGGTGTATAGTGAGGGGAGTTGTCCTGATTCCTGTCTGTGTGTTTGTGTTTCTGTGTTTGTCTCCCTTCCTCCACTAGGAGGCGCCTGGTTCTGGTCCGCCTCCTCACACACCTGCAGAAGATTACCTCATTAACGGAGCGCTCTCAAGCTGCTGACTGCCACTTCCTCGACGCCAGAGTGATTGCCAGTTTTGGGTACTCTAGCCAAACTGAGTTTTGCTGAGTCAAACTGAGTTCTTGTCAACCTGAGTCTTAATCTTGTTTTTTGTCTTTGCCTCTCGACAGGAAGTCATCCTGCAAACTGGATGTTTCGGACCTTCTCTCCCTGGAAGGATCATCTGAGCTTCAAACTGAGCTGAGGATTTAAACTGGAGGTTTGAATCTACTTTCCCCAAGAGATTGTTTGAGCTTCACACTGAGCAAGGGATTTATCTCCAGTACGACCTATTCAAGTACCGCAGGAAATCTGAGTGGCAGTCAGCTTCTCCGTTCACCTATAACAATCGCATTCTGGGTAAACCCTGTTGTGCTCTCCACCGAATCAGACAAACTAGAACAACAGCACACAGACTGGAGTCAAAGAGTCAGCAACTTCTCTGGAAACTTGCGGTTGAGCAGTGTTCAGAGCAACACTGGATTCTTCACAA
This sequence comes from Cyprinodon tularosa, assembly GCF_016077235.1. Taxonomy (NCBI): domain Eukaryota; kingdom Metazoa; phylum Chordata; class Actinopteri; order Cyprinodontiformes; family Cyprinodontidae; genus Cyprinodon; species Cyprinodon tularosa. Next base: position 633,592 of record NW_024038809.1, read on the forward strand.
TCTCCTAATAAACCTGTTAGACCTTTTTCCTGGTCTCCCTGTTTGGTCTTCTGCTTTTGGGTCTGATCTTTAGTAAAATCATGACAGGAGTAGCGGTCTAGTGGTTAGGGCATAGAGCTTGGAATCCTGAGGTTCTTACTTTACTCCCACAGACTGACACTCTTGGTCTCTGACCAAGACCCTTAATCCCCCCAACACTGCTTCACAGGTGCTGCACGATGGCAGCCCACTGCTCCCCAAGAGAATGGGTTAAATGCAGAGGTAAATCTCTCCAATGTGACATCAATAAAGTTAATTTACTATAATTAGTGTGTAATCAAGAGAAGGACACGTCTAAAATGCAGATTTTGCCAGACAAGCAGTTTAACAGAGAAAATATAAAAAGCATCAAATTGTCGGAGAAAAGTTATTAAATAATTTAAAGATGTAGTGTAATGTAGATTTAGTGATTGAAGGATAAACATACTTTTAGTACCATAATTACATTATTTATGGCATCATAAGCTGATGGTTTGGATCATGCTTCCAGTATGGATCAGGTAGTGACCCACTGCCCTGCAGGCTTTAGGTATATCCCTGCCCCCACACACCTGAAATAAATAAATGGCTGATTAGCAGGCCTTTGCATGGCTGCTGAGGAGGGAGCGAATTCTGTGTGCCCTAAATTCTGCTCTTTGGTATGTTTTAGTTTGAATCTGGGGCGTAATTGTATACTACATGTGATGTTATGAATTGATCTTAATCTGACAAATCTTGATCAAAATGAAGACTTGGCAAACTCTAATTGTCATTTTTTCTTGTAAAGTTAATTAACAGAGCATTACATGTACCGTATTTTCACGACTATAAGGCGCACTTAAACGTCTTTTTTTTTCCTCAAAATGTGCGGTGCGCCCTTTGGTGCGGTGCGCCTTATGTGTGTTGTAACTGCGACTTTTGAGACCACCTCATTGAGGAGATGATGAAAGAGTGGCTGAATGTAAGGAGACCAGGTGTTTTTTTTCCACCCCTCACCATCGCTGTTAATATGTAACTCCATGCGTGCCCATCTCACAGCTGATGTGAAAAACATGGGGAAACAAATTAACGCTGCTCGACATCGGTGTGAACCGGACCCAGCAGGTGCAGCAGAAGCAGCGAGTTTACATGCAAAGTCAATGGTTGACGCGCATATAGGTGCAGCAAAAGGTCCCGCAGCGCATTTTGGTGCAGCACGTCGGGAGCGTTTAAGCATCTGAAGCGCCGCGCTTCTGCTGCTCGAGATGGAAGAATTGAAGTTTTGCTGCTGGACGCGCCGCATCAACCAATCAGAGAAGCTGATCTGGGAGCTGCCAGCGAGACAGACAGCGCTCTGACGACAGATGATATTAACGCAAATGGAAAAGGCTGGATGGATGCGTGGCTGAGGCAGGTGTATGTGAGAAGACTAGGTGGTTTTTTCCACGCATCACCATCGCTGCGTGCCCATCTCACAGCCGATGTGAAAAAAAGGTGAATCAAATGAACGCTGTGCTCGCCGTTATCCCGGGGGTCTGACAAAGGAACTTCAACCGCTCCACATCGGTGTGAAGCAGCCGTTCGAAGTAAGGCTGCGAGCGGCGTGGGAGCGATGGATGACAGACGGAGACCACAGTTTCAGGATAAGAAGGCAGCGCCGGGCAGATTACGCCACAGTTTGCGGATGGATTGTAGATGCTTGTACTAAAGTGTCTGCTGGCTCTGTTGTTCAAGCTTTCGCAAAAGCCGGCATTATTTCTGAGGAGCCGCGCTGCACGGAAAGTGACTCTGACAGCGAAGAAGGGGAAACTGGCATGTCTGATTTAGCGCAGCTGTTTTATTCAGAAACAGAGGATGATGACTTTGATGGGTTTGATTAATACTTTGTAATAAATACATGAATAAAGCACAATCATACTCAGTTTTGCTCCCGCTCTATTTTTCTACCTGAAAACTTAATTCAACAGCAGCCTCTGGGCCGGGTCTCCTCCTCTTCACCGCGGTGGCTGGCAGGTGTTTTTTCATCTAAATAATCTAAATCTTGCAGCTATATTTGCTGTGATCAGTGGGAATAAAGTAGTTTTAATATGTTTTTAAGTGAGAAAGGCCACCTGAAAACGTAATAATTGCAGTCAGTTCATCCAGATTATCTATTTCTGTCGGAGGCGCTCAGACCCCCACATACCAGCGGTGCGCTGACAGCAGAAATCTCTTCATCAGCAGCCTGTAGGCTGGGCAGCCTGGGGTTCACCGCGGCTGCTGGTAGGTGTTTTTCTTCTAAATAATTTTAGCTGCAGGCACCAGGATACCGGCAATAAAAGCGAACATATTCCGTCAGCAGGTTTCAGGATTTTAAGTTAATTTAGGAGTGACCACAGCGCTGTGTCATCTGCGATGTGTCTGTCTCACGGCCAGCTGCCAGGTTTGATTAATACTTTGTAATAAATACATGAATAAAGCACAGTCATACTCAGTTTTGCCCCCGCTGTATTTTTAAATACGCAGTAGAGGTATTTAAAGGTAGTAGAGGACATGTACCTGTATATAAAAAACGCGCCCTATAGTCCGGTGCGCCTTATGTGTGTGTTAAATACAGAAATGGCACACGTAACTGAGAGTGCGCCTTTTAGTCCGGTGCGCCTTATGGTCGTGAAAATACGGTACCCTCACCTAATTTCAATCGGAAAAAAAGTGATGTTCATTTCTTTAAAGATGAATATCAGCTTTTTCTGGAGATTGAGGAGAAAATCACTTAAAGGTATAGTGGAGGATGTTCTTTTTCCAGGTGGATCATCTAAATAAGTGGTCCTCCTAATTGTAAATCATTCTGGTGGTACGTTTACGTAAGGCCGTCCTATGTGCTCGTCCCCATTTTCACTTAGCGGTGGTGAGTCTGACATAGAGAAAAAATGGCAAATCTTCTTTTGGAAAGTAAGCTGTTGGAGTTATTATGATTTCTGTTGTTTTTATCATTTTATTCAATTATATATTTTATATTGCTTTTAATCATTTGTTTTTCTTTGTTATTGTCATCAGTGGAAACAGCGTATGCAGGTCATAAGACGGTCAAATGTTTTGCAAGAATGCTTTCCTGTTTTTCATTTGAGAACCACAGAAGTTAAAGGTTCATGACCCCCGACACCTTTTTTAAAAGCGTATACTGAAACCAGACAAGTTCCCTATCTTAAAAGTTCATGCTGTGTCTAAGAGACTGCGTAATCGAAACTAACGCCTGCTGTTGTAATGTGTTGACTGTTCAATAAATAAGCCTGCAAGCGTAGAGCAAGACGAAGATGCACAGAGTAATCCTAAAGCTCTGTATATCTTCCGCTTTGCAAAGCATTTTTTATAGGTTAAAGTTGGGGAAACTTAATAACCCTAACATAAACTTGTATGAGCACTGAGAACAGCAACTTTTAAACAGAGTATGCACGAGGAGAAATGGGCTTGTGCACTCTCGCACAATAGGCGTTCCCTCTCTGGAGCAGGTACAGGGTTGTGCACGTGGGTCGACCAGCTAACAATCAGCATTTTGCTCCCTTCTTACTGGCAATAAAAGCTGGTCTAATCCTACCTCGCTGGCAGCTGCATGGTCTCTCCCCCCCAGCCATTGCGTTTCTGGTGACATCATCACACTTGGTTAGCGTTGATGATGTCACCAGTGCAACAGAAATCAGGGAAGTAAACAATGGAGAGCAACATGTAAGGAAGCCAGGGCGTAGTCAGTGTACTTTATTGTTTCGCACTTTATTGTGTACTTTATTGTGTCTGAATCTCTCTCACCAGAGCTGCTCCTTGTTTATCGAGGGTAAACAGAGTCATTTCGGCCAAGTCTTTTGACCCCGGTAGACACGCGTCAGTGAATTGTTCCCACTGCCACTAAGAGCCCATTGTTCCCGGGGTTAAAGGGTTTTTTTTCCAGTGGGAAAGGGGTAATAGTTTCTCTTTTTCATTACAGACATTCTTACTTTTCCACCATGAATTCTGGATTAATAATCTCCTGCTTTTTGTGAAGTTATTTATTGTGATCTTGATCTGTTGGTGTCCTTTTATAGTAAGTAAACTTTACTGTGACAGAGCTTTGAAAATGAAGTCGACTTCTTTTGTTTTTAACAATTTAGTGTTTTCTCTCGATCATGGAGGACATGACTGAGACTATTTCCCAGCATAATTCACTTAAAGAAACTTAAAATGTAAGTTATGTAAAGCTGTCTCCTGCTTTTTATGCTTTCTTGTTGATTTTTTTAGTTTTTACTCTCATAAGTGCAGCTTTGCCCAGCATTTAACATTAAAATGACAATTGGAACCGACAATTTTTCTAGGGGTTTGGAGTAAGCCTTAAAGGAATAGTACACCCAAAACATGATTAGCCTTCATTTTCTACTCACCTCCATGCTGAACAACACTCTGGAGTACTTTTTTGATATCTCAAATGCATCTGGAGATCTGGGAGGCTTCTTGCTGTCTGCTGACATTCAAATAATGGAGGTCCATGGCGCCCGAGACAGAAAGGTCCATAAAAGTCCACAAAAACGTGTCAATATTCCTCCATACTGCTCGTCCAATGTAATCCAAGTGTCCTGAGTGGGTAGCATCCAGAATTTACTCGAAACGAAGTCATTTAGAATGTTTTTAGAGCATAAACAGTAGTGTATAGGATTTCCTAATAGCGCCCCCATGCGCGCTCACGATTCTACGGAAGCCGGCAGACCAAACCGGAAGGAAGTGCGCATTCAGCGTCTGGTCTGCCGATAATGCAAGCGTAGAAGAATAAAAATGTGCTGTTTACCTGTGCAAAGAAAGAAACAACGAAAGAAAAATGTCTGAGGACTTCAGTGTTGAGGAAGAGCATGAGTTCTTTGCCGAGCTGAATGCGCTGGTTTGGTCTGCCGGCTTCCGTAGAATCGTGAGCGCGCATGGGGGCGCTATTAGGAAATCCTATACACTACTGTTTAGGCTCTAAAACGTTCTAAATGACTTCGTTTCGAGTAAATTCTGGATGCTACCCACTCAGGACACTTGGATTACATTGGACGAGCATTATGGAGGAATATTGACAAGTTTTTGTGGACTTTTGTGGACCTTTCTGTCTCGGGCGCCATAGACCTCCATTATTTGAATGTCAGCAGACAGCAAGAAGTCTCCCAGATCTCCAGATGCATTTGAGATATCAAAAAAGTACTCCAGAGTGTTGTTCAGCATGGAGGTGAGTAGAAAATGAAGGCTTATCATGTTTTGGGTGTACTATTCCTTTAATGAGGCCAGTAGGAAACACTTTTTTCCCCATGTTTGAGTAAGTACTTGGAGCAAGGCTAGTCAGATATCAAAGTCTGTGTTTGTGTGTATGTGGGGGGGTGGGGTGGGGGGTGGAAGCAGCGCAGTGAAGAAATGAGCAAGTGGATCCATCATTAAGATGCATGGAGGAGAATTTCCAACGATCTTTCATTTAAAGCAATTCATTAAAGCAGAGTCAAAATGCATTAGTCATGGTAGCTGCTGCAGCTTCAGGGGGTAATTATGACTGAAGTGGTGATGCTTCCAGAATCATGCATTCTGCCTTTCTAGGGAATATTTTAGAATAGAAAGTCAAGTTTTACACAAAGAATAGGTTTAACAATCATGTTTGTTCCCCTGCTATAAGTTTCCATCATGGCAGAGCCGTGCCAGCTGAAATAAAAAGCCATGTCTATTTATTATTAACCCCCTCCTTACCTCTGAGGTATAGCGCCTATTTAATGTGTTTACTTCATTAGACATTCAGTATCCTCTTCCTTTGAAGTAAATGAGATTCCTCACAGTTGCTGTTGCCCTCTGCTGAGAAGCCTGCTCACTCTTATAGCCTACATTGCTCCAGAAAATAAAAGGAATCAGTAAACAACACAATATAACTATAGGAAGTGCATCTCAGCCAAGATGGCACCAGAGGATGAAGGTGCAACTAGGAGACATTACACCAGGAGAATTGGAGGTTGTAGGGGGGCAGCAACCCAGCAGCAGGACTGCTACCTTTGCCTTTGTGCAAGGAGGAACAGGAGGAGCACTGCCCTGCAAAATGACCTCCAGCAGGCCACTAATGTGCGTGTGTCTGCACAAACGGTTAGAAACCAACTCCATGAGGATGGCATGAGGGCCCGATGTCCACAGATGGGGGTTGTGCTCACAGTCCAACACCATGCAATAAGCTTGCCATTCACCAGAAAACACATGGATTGGCAAATTCTCCACTTCTCTGCTCTTCACAGATGAAAGCAGGTTCACACTGCGCACAGTGACAGAGGTGACAGCAGAGTCTGGAGACAATGCTGTCACCCCCTCAGACCGTTGACCTGAATCCCACTGAGCTCATCTGGGACATCATGTCTCCATCCATCCTCCACAGACTGTCCAGGACGAGGAGGATGCTTCACTCCAGGTCTGGGCGGGGATCCCTCAGGAAATCCTCCACCACGTCCAGCTCAGGCATTGTAGGGAGGTCATAGGGGCAGGTGAAGGTCACACACAATACTGAGCCTAATTCTGATCTGTTTTAAGGACATTACATCATATTTGGATCAGCCTGGAGTGTATCTTTCCACTTTAATTCCCAGGCCTCCACTGGTTAATGCATTGATTTCCATTGATTATTTTTCTGTTGTCAGCAAATTCAACTTTTTACAGAACAAATTATTCAATTAGAATATTACATTCATTCAGATTTAGGACGTGTTAAGCTGGGCTTACACTGTGCGATTCTTTATATCGCTGCACGCAGCTACTGTACGACAGCTACACTGTACGAGTAAACTGCAGGGTTTAGTTGTACAGTTTGAGCTCACAGCTCACGATGAATGTCCAGCACGACACTCTGATGCGATCTACCTGCTCACACTGTATGACTAAAAACCACGTCGGACTCAGCTCCGCAAATGAGATGGAGCTCACTGACTCATCTATCAGGAAGCCAAACAAATAGAAGAGGAATATGAAGCTCACTAGAGTGAAACGCGCTGCCTTGGCTATTTGTGCAATTTGTGCAATTTGTGCTGAAAGCCCTAAAAAGACAAGATGAAGACGTATTTGGACAAAGACACGGCCTAGCAAACGTGGCTACACGTCAATTTTACAGAAAGAACTCCATTTCACTCATTGCATCCCTGCCACGCTTCTGGGTTTACATCTGAGAGGAAGAAGAAAAAGAAGAATCCTTGTTTGCGCCCTGAGCGATTTGCCCATGACGGTAGGGAGAAAATCAAACATGTTTGATTTTCTCCCTACCTCACGATTCCTGATCGGGAGGTAGTTGTGAGAGGCTGATCGCCCCTCGTTACCCCCTGTACACTATATGACTCACGACGCACGATCAGGCTGAAAGTCGGCCCGATCGAAAGATTCTCGCACAACTGGAAAATCGCACAGTGTACGCCCGGCTTTATTTGAGTGGTCATTGTATTCTTTTGAGCAGTGTTCTTTCCTACATCCAGTTTCAAAGAAATTCCTAAAAACAATCTCTTCGATTTTGAGTCCATTGTGATTCCATCAGCTTCTTGGTAGTTCCTACCTCCAAATAAAATGTCTATTATATTTTTATTTAGCTTTTTGCTTTGCATTTTGAGCTGATGTCTGTACACTTAGCAAATGTTGATCTTGTTAGCTACAGCGCTAATCTGACCTTATTTCCAAACTCTCATAGAACACATTGCTTTCTAAACAACACATAGGAGCTAATCTGGGTGAATAGTGTATAATTTGGTGCTTCAATCATTCTGTGATTTTTCTCTTTTAAATATAAGCTTTTTTAGAGTAGCCCAACAAAAGCCTTGTAGTGGCTTAGAAAATTATTAAAAGGTGGAGCTGCTTTTCCAGTTTCAATGCGAATGTTTTCTAAGCTATTACAAGGTTTTGTTGGGCTAATCTATAAAAACCTGGAACTCAATGCTAATCCAGACATTTTGAATTGAGAAAACTTCCTAAATGGGAAGCAAAACATATTCAGACTTGGAAAGCAAAGCCCAGCGGGGATTTTTTTAACTCCAACTTTTTGGAATTTCACTTCCAGTATTTTTTTTTTTTTTTTTTTTTCCACTTTGCTCAGTAGCTTAGTCAAAGGTACTAACTTTGATTTATTGTTCTAAAATACCACACATTCCTACTACAATAACTGACAGAGTGGGAGAGCTGTTTGGGTATTAAATCCAAATAATCTGTTTGTGGAACCAACCGTTAAATTTGATGTAATTGTAACTGCTGTTTACTACAAGTTATATGTAACCATAGCAAACAATTATCTCAAAACACAATGTAGAAATCCTAATGAGCATTTCAATAGTCAAATAATTTTTGTGACCGCAGATGTTTCCACTTTAAGTTAATACAATTCTTTTGTCTCTTGACTGGTGACTCTTAATGTGAGTGTGTCTGAGTGTGGGAGGGACGGAGGGAGGGAGGGATGGTCAGGTGGACGGAGGGACAAACTGATGGAGGGACGGACGAAGGGAGAGATTGACATAGGGACGGACAGACGGATGGAGGGATGGATTCACAGAGGGATGGACGGACGGGTGGATGGACGCACAAAGGGAGGATGGACAGATAGATGGATGAACGGAGAGAGGGATGGAAGGACGGACGGACGGATGGATGGATGGATTGATGGACAGATAGATAGGGGGAGGAAGGGATGGATGGACAGACGAATTGACGGAAAGAGTGATGAATGTACAGATGGATGGACGGACGGAGGGACAGATGGACAGAAGGAGGGATGGATGAACGGAGAGAGGGATGGAAGGACGGACGGACGGATGGAAAGAGTGATGTATGGACAGATGGAAAGACAGACGGAGGGACAGATGGACAGAGGGAGGGATGGATGGACGGACGGACGGATGGAAGGAGGCATGGACGGACGGAGAGAGGGATGGACAGACGGGTGGATGGACGCACGGAGGGAGGATAGACAGATGGATGGACGAATGGAGGGAGGGAGGAAGGGATGGATGGACAAACGAATCGTCCTCTATTGACCAAAGACCAAACAACACAAATTAACGGTTTTAGGATTTTAAGATAAAACATTTAGCACCGAAACGTCATTAATCAAACCTTAATTTGACTGCAGGAGCAGTTTTTCAGCTTTTAAAACTGAGAAGAAAAGATCCAGGTTGTGTCACCTTCCTTCTGCACACAAAATTTAAGATCTTTATGTTGAATCTTTAAAGAACCGCCCCCTACAAGTCTTAACACTGAAAGACCATAACATACCATGCTTTAGTCAGTAAAATCAAAACAAATATGAGCAGAAACGTTGTAAGATTTAAAGAGAATAAAGCCTAATATTATCCAGTAAGTTCTTACCTTTCTTATTGCTTTGGTCTTCACAGTTTTCATAGGTGCAGGGACCCCAAGCACTCCACGGAGACACCTCACAGTCCACAGGACAGCTTATGTGGCACAGCTGGGTGGTATTTGGAGGAACCCCTGAACACAGCTCACTGTCCACTGGCCGCAAACCTACACAGCCACACAAAGGTCAGTCAGATAACAGAACGAAATAAAAAAGTACATAAATACCAAGCCTTAATACTGCAGCATTATGGGAGGTATGAATTTGTCGATCCACTGTGCTTTAAACCCAGTTTTATTTGTGCGTTTCAGATCCAGCCATGTGTCGGTGACTCTGCAAGGTCACCATGCTGATGAATTATTCAAGCTGTTATAACAACATTAAGCTTCATTCACATGCAAATTACCCTCCCTGAAGGTGTGTCCTTTAATAGTGACACCTGAGCATGTGTACATGTCATGTGTCCTTTAAACCCATGTATTGCCGTAGAAGGCGATACGTTAAATGAGGCAACATGACTGTTTGTTTTTATTAACATCAACACAAGTCTTGTTACAATTCTGTCCATGTTCTCTGTCATCATGGCCACGTTAAAGACGCTCGGCCAAGAATTGTTTGCTTTCTCAATTACAGTAATGTTCCTCCAGACTAAATGCTATGACCTCTATTTCCCAATTCTATGAATTGGGAAATAGAGACATTGGGACATTCTCAGTTCTAACTAAATCAATCTGAAATTATCCAGGGACATGAAAAGAAAATGATCTTAATGGAGTTTTACTTCCTTCAGTCTTATGAACCATGGAGGCAGTTGTCAAAAATAGCAGCTTGGAGAGTCAGAACAGACTGAGACGGCTTTCTAAGAACTGTTTGTAACTAGGACAGAGTATTGGCGTGGTTGTTGTGATACAATATTTGTCACAATACTTGGCTCACAAGTAGTGTTGCACCGATACTGATAGATACCAGTGTCATGCGGGGCCCCCATCCACTACTAAAAGGGTAGTATCGGTATCGGCAAGTACCAAGAAATAGGGCACCAATACCATTTTGAGAGCCAGAAGTTTATTCAACTATTGTCACAGATTCCAGGTAGGTGTTGGGATCTGGAGGCTTTGTCCACTTTCTCCACCAGAGGGCGCACAAGATCTCCTGGGGGCATGAGCTGACTGCAACACCTGTCTTCCATCTGCTCATCAGGAAGCCCTATTTAAGGAGGAGGAGGCTGACACTTCCCTGCCAGAGTGTTTGCCAGTAATGGTAGAGCTAGACCTGAGCCAAACAACCAGATCTGAATCTCTGACTTTTGTGAACCTGCCTGACCCTGTTTCTCTCTGCCTCACAGATTGAGTCCTATCTGAAGACCTGAAATCCTGGAGAGTGATCTCTGTCTGGAATCTGCCTGCCTGCACTCAGTTAAGCCTCTGCCCTCAGCCCTCTGCCTGCCGACTAGCCTCTGGACCCTCAAGTTTCCCCCCCTGCAGCTCCGTTCCACCCTTGAGCAGGTATTTACTCCAACATCAGAAAACCTGCAGTAAACCTGGATCAACACAAACCTCTCTGTCCTCCTCAGTGGTGTTCCCCTCGTGACCTGTCTGCCGAACCAAGGACCAGTTCATACTCATTGTATATTTTGTAAAGAAACCTTTGAACTTTTTCCCTGTCTCACGAGTGTTTCTGCATGTGGGTTAGACGCCTTGAACCCAACATGACAGTAGGCAATAAAAAGTTCTAGTGGATGCACTTTGTTTTAGTCTTTTTCCTGCTTCCAAAGGTAGGCAGCAGCTTGACAAAGCCATGATGGCAATTATTTTACATCCCAGCAGAATGCAGTTCTACATATATACACACACATCAATTTCAAACAGATGGTATCTGTATGGTATCTGTATGCCGATGCTGCACAGCCAGGGGTAATGGGGCCGAAAGATGGCATTGGCACAACACTACTCACGATACGATATTATCACTATATCACCATATATTGCAATATTTTTCCTGCTGTCAAATCAAATGTATTATTGTCCCACAATGTGGAAATTAGGTCTCCCCTTGAGGGCCACTGTGTGGCGCCCAGGTAGCAGTGTGGATTTATGGGTCTTGCTCAGGAACCCAGAGTCCCACCTGTGGGGATCGATCCGGGTACTTATAACCTTCTCAGAGTGCAAGAGCACAGCTCTAAGCATTAGGCCGCACTCCCCTACAGTCATGTCCCCGTAGGTCATGAACTCCATTAAAATTCTAAACAGATTTTCTTTGTTTTCTTTTTTTTTTTACATTAATTTATGTTAAAAACACAGTGAAAGGAGTTATGTGTCTAGTAGTTCCCATTGATTTTGCTTGTAAAGCGGGGAGAATGGCGCTAGGCTTACAGCACTGTGACTATCGGGCTAAAAAATATCATTTTTATTTCTTTACTGATTTCCGCTTGGTCCTAGAGCTTGATATTTGTCTTGGAAATATTTGACCTAATCTGTTATTGTTATGAATGTATTTTATTCCCGAGAAGTGGCTAGTAACACTACAAAAGGTGATATATGGCCAAAAGTGGATCAAAGTTTTCTTAAAAAGGTTGATGAGGTTAAGAGTCTGTCCCCTGGCTTCTTCTTTTCTGGGTGAACCTTCAGCTCATGTTAATACAGAGCTTGTTAAGTAATGGTTAATGATGTTTTATCATCTTCAATGTGCATTTTCTCTGGGTTTTTTGCTTTTGTTATGGAGGGCTAAGGTATTCTGAAACACAATCATCTCTGCTACAAAAACATTTCTGCTTCTTTTATTCTATCTATTATGTATTATTTTTTAAATGTATCTATCATTATATTAATTATTCTCCTACCTCACCAAAAATTCTTAGGTTATCCTGAGCTATCTCTCTCTCTCTCTCTCTCTCTCTCTCTATATATATATATATATATATATATATATATATATATATATATACAGGTGCTGGTCATAAAATTAGAATATCATGAAAAAGTAGATTGATTTCAGTAATTCCATTTAAAAAGTGAAACTTGTATATTATATTCATACATTACATACAAACTCATATATTTCAGATGTTTATTTTGTTTAATTTTGATGATTACAAATGACAACAAATGAAAATCTCAAATTCATCATATCAGAAAATTAGAATATTACTGAAGACCAATAAAAACAAAGGATTTATAGAAATGTTGGCCAACTGAAAAGTATGAACATGAAAAGTATGAGCATGTACAGCACTCAGTATTTAGTTGGGCCTCCTTTGGCCTGTATTACTGCAGCAATGCGGCGTGGCATGGAGTCGATCAGTCTGTGGCACTGCTCAGGTGTTATGATAGCCCAGGTTGCTCTAATAGTGGCTTTTAGCTCTTCTGAATTGTTGGGTCTGGTGTATTGCATCTTCTTCTTCACAATACCCCATAGATTTTCTATGGGGTTAAGGTCAGGAGAGTTTGCTGGCCAATTAAGAACAGGGATACCATGGTCCTTCAACCAGGTACTGGTAGCTTTGGCACTGTGTGCAGGTGCCAAGTCCTGTTGGAAAATGAAATCTGCATCTCCAAAAAGTTGGTCAGCTGCAGGAAGCATGAAGTGCTCTAAAACTTCCTGGTATGTGGCTGCGTTGACCCTGGACCTCAGAAAACACAATGGACCAACACCAGCAGATGACATGGCACCCCAAACCATCACTGACTGTGGAAACTTTACACTGGACTTCAAGCAACGTGGATGAAGTGCCTCTCTTCTTTTCCTCCAGACTCTGGGACCTTGATTTCCAAAGGAAATGCAAAATTTACTTTCATCAGAGAACATGACTTTGGACCACTCACCAGCAGTCCAGTCCTGTTTCTCTTTAGCCCAGGCAAGACGCTTCTGACGCTGTCTGTGGTTCAAGAGTGGCTTGACACAAGGAATGCGACAGCAGAAACCCATGTCTTTCATACGTCTGTGTGTGGTGGTTCTTGAAGCACTCACTCCAGCTGCAGTCCACTCTTTGTGAATCTCCCCCACATTTTTGAATGGGTTTTGTTTCACAATCCTCTCCAGGGTGCGGTTATCTCTCTTGCTTGTACACTTTTTTCGACCACATCTTTTCCTTCCCTTCGCCTCTCTATTAATGTGCTTGGACACTGAGCTCTGTGAACAGCCAGCCTCTTTAGCGATGACCTTTTGTGTCTTGCCCTCCTTGTGCAAGGTGTCGATGGTCGTCTTTTGGACAACTGTCAAGTCAGCAGTCTTCCCCATGATTGTGTAGCCTATAGAACTAGACTGAAAGACCATTTAAAGGCTTTTGCAGGTGGTTTGAGTTAATTAGCTGATTAGAGTGTGGCACCAGGGGCCATCAATTTTGAACCTTTTCACAATATTCTAATTTTCTGATATGATGAATTTGAGATTTTCATTTGTTGTCATTTGTAATCATCAAAATTAAACAAAATAAACATCTGAAATATATGAGTTTGTATGTAATGTATGAATATAATATACAAGTTTCACTTTTTAAATGGAATTACTGAAATCAATCTACTTTTTCATGATATTCTAATTTTATGACCAGCACCTGTATATATATATATATATATATATATATATATATATATATATATATATATATATATATATATATATATATATATATATATATATATATATATATATATATATATATATATTCTTTTTTTTTTTTGCACTTTTAAAAATATGAAATTGTCCAGAGAGCTGTTTCAAATGAAATTCTTTTGTTTTACACTTGTGTAACCAAAATGACAAATAAATCTGTCTAGGTCTAAGTTCTGCTGCTATAGGCTTAGACTGCTGGAGGACATAGGGACCCCTTTTTCATCATTCTGCTTCATTCTATCTCTATTCTCCCACTCTGCAGAATCTGTTAGTTCAATCTCTAACATTCTGCTCTCTCTGCTTTTTCTCATAGTAGCTTCATCTGGTCTGTTCCTGTTTGGCTGTGACTCCATCCTGGAGAGAAATATCAGCTGTGCTGCTGCCATCAACACCTTTGTTTCTAGATGTTGGAGCTTGGCCTGTTTTCCAGTGTAGTCCTGTTTCTCTGACTGTGACTAACTGGATGTGCTCTCTTCATCCTCTGACATGGGAGCTGGCTCGGAGCTCGTCTGCCTGGCTGTGTGTTTCCTGGACGGGGCCGCCTGTGGAGCTGGTTGACAGTTGCCTTTTGTATCTATGCTTCTTTTTCTATGTCTGCTTCTGTCTCCTTGAACCCCCGTGGGCCTCAAAAGATGGCCGCTCACACTAAGCCTGGTTCTGCTGGAGGTTTCTTCCTGTTAAAGGAGATTTTTCTCCTGCTCCACTGTTGCTGGATGCATTCTTGGTGTGAGAGATTGCTGAAGAGCAGAAGACGAAATGCGAGCCAATATTTTTTGCCATAAGCTTGCATGTCCTCTGCAAGTCATTGACAATCAACTGATTTTCCCTGATTGAAACTTTTAAATAACCAGAATGTTTTGTCCCTGTAAAGTACCTTGAGATGACATGAGTTGTGAATATAGATAAACTGAATTGAATTTAAAACTTTAAAATAAAACTCATAGAAAAACACAGTACATATCATAGAAGGCACCTGAATATTTTACCCGAGGATTAGCCAGTTGTTAGCTCATTTCTTTGACATCATTTTATTTCACAATATTAATTTCCTTTTAATATTTCTGACATATAGAAAATAAAAAAATATTTTTGGTAATTTTAAGTAAAATAAAACAAATGTTTAATCTGATTTATTGTCACACAATGAGAAAAAATGCTGCTTATTCTTATTTAGATGACAATCATATGAAGTTTTAACTTTATGTAGAATTATAACTAACAATAATCATGGACGATATTGAGTATCTAAGGTCCTGATAACCTTCCATTGGTCAGCACAATAACAGAGGACATTCTGCATCAGTGACTGTAGTTTATATTATATAATTTATAATGTAATTCACAGAACAATGGCCTCTTTGTTCTTCTCTACAATTGTGAAGTCTGACAAGCAACTCCCAAACTTAGCGCTGACTGATTAATGGACACCTCCGCGCAGACTGCCCTTGCTCTGGTATGCTCATGCCAGATGGTGTGCATTCCCATGTGCTGAGCTTCCAGACACAAATTAGGGAGCCTCAGAGGCCGCCTCCATGTGCCGGCCGTGCGCCACCTGCCAAAAATAGCTCTGTTCCAGCTGAGGACTCATGGCATCATGGTGGCACAGCTGTTATTCAGCATGTCGTTTGATATTCCCTACCCAGTAGAGACTGTCCACAGTCAGTTTATTGATTCCAATATTATTTCAAAAACTCATTAATATTGATTCACAGTTCAGAAAGTAAAACGCTGCAAAAACGATCTAGAAATAAGTCAACATTTCTTAAATTAAGTCTATTTACTCTTAATTTGAGGACGTAAATAAGATGATTTGCCAAAGGAATGAGTATTTTTACTCTTAAAATAAGATAATTAGATAATATGCACTTGAAATAAGACAATGCAATTGTTTTTCTTATTCTAAATGTAAATTGTCTTGTTCCATTGGTAAAGAGACTTACCTCCTCAATTTAAGAAAAAAATGACTTATTAAGATTTGGATTTTTTCCACTAAACACATTGTATAGATTATTTAAAGACAAGCTGATATTTTCCTGCCGCTCCCTCTAACAGCTGAGGAAAACAAAACAGATCAAATATTAAATGATTAGGAAAATAAACAGTCTGAGGTTGATGTCCCAGAGATGTTCTATTAGATTTAGGTCAAAGGAGCATAGAGGTCAATGATTTCAGTTCCTCCTTCCTCTACCAACTGCCTACATAATATTGCCACATGTAAAATAGTTAAAACGTTCTTTTCGTCACCAGGAGGAAAGAAAAGGATCAAAATTTGCTATGAAGTTTCCATCTAGTTGCCTATCCTCATTTATCCTGTACAGGTCTGTGTCTCCTCAGAGACACATTAACCCCAAATGGAAAAGAAATAGAAAAATACTAGAAAAAGAAATATGCATTTAATGATTTTCTCTTTTTTTTTATCTGAACTGGACATCATAAAAGGATTATATGCGTTTTTAATCTCATGTCTTCCTTATGTAATTTCCCCCTCTAGTCAAGCACAAATACTTCCCTTAACCTCTTAACATCCAGCTCATTTTGGGTAATCCTTGCCTATTTTGCATACCCAGATGGAAAAGCAAATAACCTAGGTACTGTAAGCCCAAATTACGTGTGCAATACATTATTTGAAAGCTAACATCCTCTAGTTTCCTAATATATAAATTGAAATTGGATGACTAGAACACAGACCAACCTGCATCAGTTCAAACATGACTCAAAGTTGTTGTTTTTTATTCTCGGAAATGATAGATCTTTTTTGAAAAGCAGCAATAAAGATATTCTTGAGAAAAGGCAGGTTTTATTGTATTATATTTCTTCTATATCATGTCAACCACACTTACAGAACATTTCGGACATCTAGCTATAGCAGTTCCAGAGCTGTGGGCTTTGGAACTTTTGGTGTCAGCTTGGAGCTGTGCACAATGGCTCCACCTGCTGGTAAAATTTTTACTGGTGGAATTTTATGCATTCTGAATTATTACCCCTCACTTAAGGTCCATCGGGTCACTGGCAACCCGGTGGGTTTTAAGAGGTTAATAAGGACAAAAGTTGTGCTGGAACAAAGACAAAAAGTTAGCTGCATTCCACCTGAAAATACAAAAAATATTGTTTCAGAGTCTAAATTTACATATTTTACTTGCGAGGACACCCCCGGACCCCCCTACAATGCTCGAGCCTGCGAGCCTAAAGGTGTGATACACCAAGATGTACACCCGATGAAATATTCCTGGCTAAAAGCCCGCTCATATATGGATTTTCTGTATAAAAAGTGAATTTAATTAGAAGAAAATTAATGTAGTGATAAAATTTTTATACAAATATGAATACAAATATGTTTCCAATGATAAAGGGACTGCGCCCTCTGTTTGCAGACAGACGCTTCTGCTCATCTTTTGAACCCAGAACCAATCAGACAATTGTTAAACTGCCTCTTAACAGATGAGTCTCACCCAGAACTAGACTTTAACACTTTAAATAAGGAACTGAGCCTGGTTCTACTGGAAGTTTTTTCCGGTTCAAAGGGAGTTTTTCCTCTCCACTGTCGCTAGAAGCATGCTTAGTGTAAGGGATTGCTGAAGACTCAATGAGTCGATGCAATCAGTTGGTTTTCCTTAGATAGAAAACTTTGAATCAATCTGACTGGATGATCTGGTGAACTGGAAAGTGACCTGAGATGACATGATGTGAATTGGTGCTACATAGATAAATGGAATTGAATTGAATTGAGATCACTGCTGAGGCTCTTGCCAGATAATAACTCAGACGCAGAATGAAAAAAGGGCACAGAAATAATAAACTACAATATTTTTCCTAAAACACTGGGCACAACCCCCTGCAAGAGTCTTTGGACATTATGTGGTGTCACTATTATAGACTTTATAATAGTAAAGTGTCCAAGATGGTTTAAATGTGCCTGTTGCCTGCCAGATACCCGACCGTTCCCTTTAATTGAGACATTCTGGATGAACCATCACGCCTTTGTCCGCTATCTGTTTTCTACAGCTCTAACATCCTGTTGCTCCCTCTAATTTCTAACACCAGCTTCATTTTTTCCTCGACAGCTCTTCTGTTTAATCCCTTCCCTGGGCTAACCTATGTGAGCTAACAGGAGATGTGTTTGGTAAACAGAAGACAGGGGATATATACAGGTGCTGGTCATAAAATTAGAATATCATGAAAAATTAGATTGATTTCAGTAATTCCATTTAAAAAGTGAAACTTGTATATTATATTCATACATTACATACAAACTCATATATTTCAGATGTTTATTTTGTTTAATTTTGATGATTACAAATGACAACAAATGAAAATCTCAAATTCATCATATCAGAAAATTAGAATATTACTGAAGACCAATAAAAACAAAGGATTTATAGAAATGTTGGCCAACTGAAAAGTATGAACATGAAAAGTATGAGCATGTACAGCACTCAGTATTTAGTTGGGCCTCCTTTGGCCTGTATTACTGCAGCAATGCGGCGTGGCATGGAGTCGATATGATATTTGATATGATATGATATGAGTCGATATTCATGATATTCTAATTTTATGACCAGCACCTGTAGGGTGTAAACAAAATGAAACTTCATATTGTTCAGCTTTCAGACACTAAATTAGCAGCAGCTTAGCAGTGAAAGAACATTTTCATTTCTTAAATTGCTGCAGTGATCAAATGTAAACAGTGTGGTAGAGAAAACATGGTGCAAAAATGCATTGATGTGGAAGTTCAGAGCATTTAAATAAAATAAATAAAATATATATGGTGCAAATATGTTATCAGTGTGATCCAGAGTCTGTGACTATGAATGGCGGTGGGGAAGACGCTGTTGCAGAACCTGATGGTCCTGCATTGAATGCTGGGAAGTCTCTTCCCAGAGGGCAGCAGGGAGAGAGCAGGGGGTGAGGGGTCATTGATGTTGTCACGGGCTCGGGACACGCAGCGCTTGGATGAAATGTCTTTAATGGAGGGAAGAGGAGCCCCCATGATCCTCTCTGCTGTTCTCACCTTCTTCCAGTCTGAGGCGCTGCAGCCCCAGACTGGCCTCCTCCTTTTCAATCTCTTAATGCTACTAAGATCTGCTTGGGCAACACTGAGAAAAGAATGTTTCAGCATAATAAATTAGATAAAACATATCGAATATGATCCATACACCCTGAGGAAACATGTTTCCATACTTGTTGTGGGACTTTTCTGGTGTAGAGCCTATCTACATCAAAAATGACCTCGTCCACCAAACCTCCAAATACACCTTTAGCCAAAAAAAAAAAAGGCGTACAGGAGTCTGGAGGACTGCCATTCTGTTTTTACCTGGGTGAATAAATGAGACTCACTCTTTACCCTGTTTCATCACCCTTTGAATTAAAGCAATATTTGACTTCCTTCAGTTGAATTCAAAGTTTCTAAGGCAGGAAGGATCTGTGATAACGCTCCCTGATGCATTTAAGGAGCAGCAGTCTGTCACTGAAGGAGCTCTCCAGTTCAGCACCAGCTTCATGCATGGGGTGGGAGACATTATCCAAAAAGTTCCACACTATAACATATTCGATCATGAAGCATACATTATGAGTATTTCTGTGCTTTTAAAATTTTGACCACCTCGCAACATTTCTTCCCAATTATCAAACATTAAGTAGTGCAGATCAGCAACATTTCCTCATTACAAAAACTTAAATAATGGAACAAGTTTTCATTGCATCTGATTGGTAAGAAAAAGGCAGAGGTGGAAAAAGTACTAAAATATCATACTCAAGTAAAATTACAGATACTTGGATGAAATGTTACTCAAGTACAAGTAAAATTACCCATCAGAAAAATTACTCAAGTAAAAGTAATAAGTAGCTACTTTAAAATGTATTTTAAGTAAAAGTTACTTATGTTGGGATCCGGAGGTTTGCCCACCAGCGGGAGTCAAGGATCCCTTCCTGAGGGCTTGTGCTCACCTGCAACACCTGTCTTTAATCTCCTCATCAACCTTGGGCCTACGTAAGGGGGAGGAGACTAACACTCCAACGCCAGAGTGTTTGCCAGTTACGGTTAGCAAGCCTGAGCCAACCTGGCTGTCTGAATCTCTGACTCCCTTGAAACCTGAGCCTGAACCTGATTGGTTTTCTCCTTTCTGCTTCCCAGGTTGAACCTGCCTGAAAACCTGAAAACCCTGAACAGTTTCTCTGTTGGAAATCTGCCTGTCTGATCTCTGAGGAACCCTGGAGAATCTTTCCTGCCAAAGACCTGCCTGTCCGCTCTCTGAAGAATCTGAAGGTTAGGAACCTTAAGCCAAACATGACAACTTAGTTACATAAAAAAAAAAAAAAAACTGTTGAACTGGGCAGGGGATCTCTCCCATGTAGTGAACATAGGACAAGGAGTTATAAATCCAAAACAGCGGGTTGCCGACCCCTGTGCTAGACAAAATTAGCAATGCCACGAAAAAGGTTGTTTTGCTAATTGGCTATTAGTCATGAAAACTTAGTTTGAAGTACCAATGCACTAAATACTTACCAAAACATGCTTCCGCAGATTAGAAGTGGAGTTATTGAATGCTGCCATTTCAGTCACTTTTGGCAGACACATCTGGCATTGCATGATGATACTGTCGGCCCTCTTGAATTTAAATGAAAAGCAGTCTTTCAAATGTTGCCAAGGATTTTCGTCGTTTTGGGCAGCAGAATTCGATGTTTCAGCTAGCATTTCTAGTGAAACGTTCTCTGAACCGTCGTCGCTCTCCTGATCCACCTCCATCTCGTTCCTAATCTCCTACAGAAAGACTTGGTGCCTGGTAGCCTAGATCTACATGCTGATCACGTCACTCGCTGTAGTGCTTCCGGGCCCGATTTCTTGTCTTCCTTTCGGTTTTCCAAAGTTTTTTTTTTTACTAAGTAACGGATGGGATTTGTACGGTGGCCCTGAAGTGCAAAGTGCAACTACAAATCTAAAAGCGCAACTACATTAAGGAAATCACAACTACATAAAGCAAAGCGCAACTACATTAAGGAAAACACAATTACATGAACCTACCGGAAAAGGTAGGTACCAGTGGGAAACATGAGACATCGCTGATTGGACGACGGCGCCGTTTGACCCTTGAACCAGAAGTTGCTTCGTCTGAACAGTCCAGCTTCTTTTAAATGTGTCTTCAGTGTACGCAAACTAACTGAAATTTCGTGATTAGTCTTGAGCATATCCAGTATCACCTCGTACGTATGTCCTGATTCAAAATATTCCTGGATAACAGCAGCTATGTTTGGGGCGCCGACAATATCCATGTTTTCAAAAGCCGCAGCAGGCATGTTTCCCACTGGTACCTACCTTTTCCAGTAGGTTAATGTAATTGTGTTTTCCTTAATGTAGTTGCACTTTGCTTTATGTAGTTTTGTTTTACTTAATGTAGTTGCGCTTTGCTTTATGTAGTTTTGTTTTTCTTATTGTAGTTGCGCTTTGCTTTATGTAGTTTTGTTTTTCCTAATGTAGTTGCGCTTTGCTTTATGTAGTTGCGATTTCCTTAATGTAGTTGCGCTTTGCTTTATGTAGTTTTGTTTTCCTTAATGTAGTTGCGCTTTGCTTTATGTAGTTTTGTTTTTCTTATTGTAGTTGCGCTTTGCTTTATGTAGTTTTGTTTTTCTTAATGTAGTTGCGCTTTGCTTTATGTAGTTTTGTTTTTCTTATTGTAGTTGCGCTTTGCTTTATGTAGTTTTGTTTTTCTTATTGTAGTTGCGCTTTGCTTTATGTAGTTTTGTTTTTCTTATTGTAGTTGCGCTTTGCTTTATGTAGTTTTGTTTTCCCTAATGTAGTTGCGCTTTGCTTTATGTAGTTTTGTCTTTCTTATTGTAGTTGTGCTTTGCTTTATGTAGTTTTGTTTTTCTTATTGTAGTTGCGCTTTGCTTTATGTAGTTTTGTTTTTCTTAAAGTAGTTGCGCTTTGCTTTATGTAGTTTTGTTTTCCTTAATGTAGTTGCGCTTTGCTTTATGTAGTTTTGTTTTTCTTATTGTAGTTGCACTTTGCTTTATGTAGTTTTGTTTTCCTTAATGTAGTTGCGCTTTGCTTTATGTAGTTTTGTTTTTCTTATTGTAGTTGCGCTTTGCTTTATGTAGTTTTGTTTTTCTTAATGTAGTTGCGCTTTGCTTTATGTAGTTGCGATTTCCTTAATGTAGTTGCGCTTTGCTTTATGTAGTTTTGTTTTTCTTTATGTAGTTGCGATTTCCTTAATGTAGTTGCGCTTTGCTTTATGTAGTTGTGATTTCCTTAATGTAGTTGCGCTTTTAGATTTGTAGTTGCAGTTTGCACTTCAGGGCCACCGTAGATTTGTAATGTAAAGAAATACAATACTTCACTCAAAACGTAATCAAGTAAAATTGAAATGACCGATTTTAAAAAACTACTTGAAAAATACAAAATACACAAAAAAACTCCTCAATACAGTAACTTGAGTAAATGTATTTCGTTACTTTCCACCTCTGGAAAAAGGTGAGCATAATATTATGGCCACGGTGGCACAGCTTAAATAAAAAGATGAAAATGTTTTAAAGGAGACTTGAACATGAGGGGATATTAGTCGGTTTTTTTGCCACATATATAGATAGATAACAGGCGAAAGAGAGGAAGATGAATGTATGTGGTGGAGCTGGCAGAGCTGCTTTTATCCCACCCACACTCTCCACTCCTCTTTCTTCTACAGTTTCCATTGACACTCTACCTTTTTTGTTTTAGCCTCAGGAAGAATCTAATGTTTTTCTTTTTGTTTTTTACGTATAACACTGGCTTCATTATAATCTTCCACTTAAAAAAATTATTTTCATTTCAACCAATGAACAGCGATTGTCTTTTAAAGAAATGCCAACTTAAGCAGGAGTAAGAATTGAAACCCCGGGAAGAGCTCACCTCTGTTAACAAAATTGGCTCTGCAGATTCTTGGCATGAAATGCTGAAAATGAACCACATAAGATCGGAATAATCTCCTCAACAGATGCCAGTTTTTACCAGCCAGATGGACAGAGACTTACTGTGTCAATGCTGGATAAAAACGGGCAAATAACCAAGCCAGATCCAGCCATGTGTGTTTAGTACGACAGTTACTTGAAGGAAATAGACATTTTGTTGCCTCTTTAAGCTCTTCACCTGCCTATTACAGTCATTTCTATGCTTTATCAAGGTGTATGTTTAGTAAACGACGCTACGTCAGAGATACTCTGTCATTATGAACAGATATGACGAATGTAAGCGGAAGTAATCAGACCACTAAAAAGCCAAATCTCCATCCTGCAAAGTAAAATAGTTTCCAGCTTTTATTTATTCTAAAACATCTGGCGAATATTTCAACTGTCAGATCATCTGCAGAAACATAACTTCTTGTCAATAACAAATTACTGCATTTTATGCCGTTGATCACATTATCTTATTGATCAGACTGAAACTAGTTCTTTTTTGGAATTAGAGAAATCGCCAAACCGTTGTTAAAGTCTGGGGAAATTCAGTTTGCGCCTCTAAATAAAGAACCAATAGGAGTCCTCCTGATGCTTGGTTGAATACTTTTTTGGATTAAAGATGGGTAACACAATCAGGTAACAGAGGATACGTTTTCCTCGCTATGCAGATGATATCCAGCATATCTCCACATTAGCCCTGATTCTCATGATTCTGCCCTTCCAGGACCTTTTGGTTCTGTGTTTTTTTTTCTTTTTGGGTTCTCATTTATGCTCGATTTCATGTTATCCTGTGTTTTTCAAGATGTATATCATCTTTGAATACTTAGTTTTTCTCTCCCTTGTTATTTCTTTCAGTTTTCTAATTTTTAAAAATTATTTATTTATTTTTAGTTAGTCGTTAGTTTTATTTCCTTTGGCTTCATTTAAGTTCTTCCTAGTAACAGTTGGTGATTCTCAGTCATCCAGGTCATAGTCATTTCTAAAAAAGTTAAAAACAATCCACTGGACTTTGTTTCCAAGTTTGAAGACATTTCTCTTCCCATCCAGGGAGCTTTTTCAATTCAAAATGTCCGAAATAGCGTTGAGTTCCAGAGGATGTCGGCAGCAATTTGAGTATTGATCAGGCTGCCAGCAGTGGTTGACAAACTCACAAAGGCTGTGAACGAGCAGGACCGTGAGCTGAACCGTATGCTGGGTGCGATCAAACGCAAGTAGGGTGTGGTGGTTGAACTCAAATGTGAGATGAGATAATATCTTGGATGTGCACGCTCGCTTTAAGGCACAAAAGCCCAACAAAGTCAAAATATTGGATGGAATACGTGAGCCCAACAACAAAATAACTCAGGCAGGTTGCTCTCAAAACAAAAGTTTATTTTGAATTTTTGACTCTCACTTATCAAAAATCCCTGCATGTTATGGCGGAAGGGCCCAAAACTGCCTCCCCATCCCTCCCCTACTGCAGACACCTGTGGATGCGTCCAGAGCTATAGCGCCAGTTGATGAACTTCCATCTTATTAAAGGACAATGGCCCTGGACAGCATTCAAACTGAACACACTCACTCACACACGCACAACTGATGATCAAATACCAGATAACCTCAAATGTGACTCCCGCCTCCAGTGTTTCCCTATGCTGAATTTTTTGTCTCGTGTTTATGTGTGCTTTTCTTTTGCTGAGGTGCAGTGGAATCATTTCTGTACAAATGCTGTTTAAATAATTCGTTTATAGTAATCAAAACCAGACTTAAACAACTGTTTGGCGGTTTTTCTAATTCCAAAAAAGAACTAGTAATCAAGAAATCCCCCCACTCCCACACCCCCTGAAGAAAGACATCCCAACTGCAAGACGCTGCCAGCTGCCGACATCTTATCTCATGTGTTCAGGAAACTATGTAGCATTAGGTCTCTTTTAACAGCTGATCTACTGGTTTTCGTTTTTTTTTTTATAAAAAAAAAAAAAAGAAAACCTTTTTTTTTTTCCTCTAAAAAATAAGATAACTCACAATCATTCTGTAAAACTTATATAGCTGTTTCCTCACTAATGTTTCCCAACAAGCCTCAGATTCCTTCACAGAGCAGCTGAATTGATAGAAATAACATTCATTTGATTAAACAGGTAAACTGAGAAGAAAATCAGCTGCAGTACATTTTCTTTATGGGGGTTCAGGTAAAGGGGCAGTGGGTAGCGCTGCTGCCTTGCAGCAAGAAGGTTCTGAGTTTGATTCCCGGCCTGCGGTCTTTCTGCATGGAGTGTGCATGTTCTACCTGAGAATGTGTGGGTTCTCTCCGGGTACTCCGGCTTCATGATTCTAATGTGACAGTATGTGAAAAGGATCAAAGAGTAGTGATGCATTTGCAAAGCGCTGTATCTGAACGGCTAAGAGTCTCATTAAAGGAATAGTACACCCAGAACATGATTAGCCTTCATTTTCCACTCACCCCCATGCTGAACGACACTCTGGAGTACTTTTTTGATATCTCAAATGCATCTGGAGATCTGGGAGGCTTCTTGCTGTCTGCTGACATTCAAATAATGGAGGTCTATGGCGCCCGAGACAGAAAGGTCCATAAAAGTCCACAAAAAACGTGTCAATATTCCTCCATACTGCTCGTCCAATGGATTCCAAGTGTCCTGAGTGGGTAGCGTCCAGAATTTACTCGAAACGAAGTCATTTAGAATGTTTTTAGAGCATAAACAGTAGTGTATAGGATTTCCTAAAAGCGCGTTCACGAGTCTACGGAAACCGCGGCAGACCAAACCAGATTAAAGTGCGCATTCAGCGTCTGCTCTGCCGATAATGCAAGCGTAGAAGAAGAAATGTGCTGTTTACCTGTGCAAAGAAAGAAACAACGAAAGAAAAATGTCTGAGGACTTCAGTGTTGAGGGAGAGCATGAGTTCTTTGCCGAGCTGAATGCGCACTTTCATCTGGTTTGGTCTGCCGGTTTCCGTAGACTCGTGAACGCGCTTTCAGGAAATCCTATACACTACTGTTTATGCTCTAAAAACATTCTAAATGACTTCGTTTCGAGTAAATTCTGGACGCTACCCACTCAGGACACTTGGAATACATTGGACGAGCAGTATGGAGGAATATTGACACGTTTTTTGTGGACTTTTATGGACCTTTCTGCCTCGGGCGCCATAGACCTCCATTATTTGAATGTCAGCAGACAGCAAGAAGCCTCCCAGATCTCCAGATGCATTTGAGATATCAAAAAAGTACTCCAGAGTGTTGTTCAGCATGGGGGGCAGTAGAAAATGAAGGCTAATCATGTTTTGGGTGTACTATTCCTTTAAACTCTGAGGCTGAATCACGTGAAGCACAATACCTGAATAAAACATTAAGAACTACAGAGAGTGTGGAAGTTACCTTCTCTGGTCCTCAGCGAACTCAGGTTAGGTGCATCAACACTGGCCTGCACACAATACACCTCTCTGGTCTGGATCCCCCCCCCACACAAGCCTGTCAGGTTTCCACGGCGACGGTCCTGCTGGCTCAGCAGCACGTCCACCCTGCACTCCGTCCACTCCGTGGTCTTCCAGGTGTAGCTGATGACACATGTTGACAGATAAAGAGTTAGCTCAATGGCACACGAACCAAAAAAAAATAATCCTCATTCTGCTGAGTTGGAGACAGAAAATCTGCACCTGATTGGGAACAAAGTCATGCTGGTTATTAGCCATTTCGTTCTCAGTCTTCATAATCTCTTCTATACCCTTACACACTGCAAAAAATTACAATCGAAATAAATAATTTTTTATTAAAATAGGTGCATTTTTCCTTGAATTGGGGGTCAGTGAGACAGTTTGCCAGTTGCACAAGACAGCTTACATTCAGAAATAAGAAAAAACTGTGCATATTATCTAATTATCTTATTTTAAGAGTAAAAAATACAAATTCCACTGGCAGATCATCTCAGTTACCTGCTCAAATTAAGAGTAAATACACTTAATTTTAGAAATTTTGATTCGTTTCCATAGTTTTTTGCGGTGCAGGGTTTATATATGGATTGGTTTCTGTTGAACTTCAAACATATAAGAAATCTACGACGGAGTATGAGGGCCACACATGAAGAGAAAAAATATTTTTGCCATGACGAGATTAAACTCAACATTTCGAGAATAAAGTTGAAATTTAAGTTGACTTTAAACTCGTCCTGTTCTCAAATTCAGAACTGCGAGCCTGGGTAAGCATAGGGAAAGACGTTACGTTATTATTGGAAGGCCACCGCTTCCTGTGATGATTATAGAGTTGCAGCACGTCAAAGACTACCTTCACTCTTAAAATGCAGACTGCAGCTGTGGAGCGCGGTTGCTCTTTTCTCCAAACTTTGGAATGTCGAGATTAAAGTCGCCACGATATATCAACTTTATTCTCGAAATGGCGAGTTTAAAGTCGACACGTCGAGATTAAACTCAACAAGACATTTCAACTTTATTCTCGAAATGTTGAGTTTCATGTCGACATGTCGACTTTAAAGTCAACATGTCAAGTTTAATCTCGTCATGGCAAAAATATTTTTTCTCTTCATGTGTGGCCCTAATACTCCGTCGTAGAAATCAGATACGTCTCTGAAAGAAAATAAAACCATATAAAAGAAGTCTCCACTTTGCATTCTTCCTGCGGTTTTTTAATCTTTGCAAATGAAAACTTAAGAGTCATTATAATCTAGAGCTCCTCTTGTGGTTTAATTCCCACATAACTCTCCCAGAGGAGGTTTTCAGTTTGGATTAGCTGTGCAGGCTCCAATCATGCTCTTACAAATAAAACAGGACAGAAAATAAAAAATAGTTTGAAGAAAATAAACTAGTGGAGCTGTGGAAGAGATTGTAACTGTGCAGTGTAAGAGGAATCTTGGAGTTTCCCAACGTTTTTTTTATTTTTATCTCCTACTGAGGGTAAGGCAACACTAAAAATAAGAAACCAACATCTAAAAAAGCAGCGTGTGTTCTGGTCTTTATTGATAAATTATTTATTCTCAGAAACCTAATGCAGCACATCCAGGGTCAGCAGCTACGACCAGGTCAGAATAATCAGCATCTACTAAAGGAGTTTAAATCCTCTGAATGAATCCAGCCAAAACTTTATTTTCATGGACCTCCAAGGACCCGGTCCAGATAGACCAGGTCCAGGAATCGTACACATCCCAGGATATCTGCTGCATCTCATCTATTAAGAAGTTGGTTTAGTTAACACTGCAAAAATGATCAAGAAATAAGTAAAAATTTCTTAAATAAAGTTTATTTACCCTTAATTTTAGTATGTAAATAAAATGATTTGCCAATAGATTGAGCGTGTTTACTCTTAAAATAAGGTAATTAGATAATTTGCGATGGTAATAACTTTTTTTTATTTCAAATGTCAATTGTCTAGTTCCATTGGCAAAGTGTCTCACTTACCTCCTCATTTTAAGACAAAATGCACTTATTTTAAGAAACAATGACTTTAAAATATGATTTATCATTTTTCCAACATTCAGCTTTTTTTCTTTCCATTATATTCAACATCCAGCAGTCTAATGGCAGTGGGGAAGAAGCTGTTTTGGAATCAAATGCTGGACCTGCATGATGCTTCGAAGCCTCTTCCCAGAGGGCAGCAGCGAGAACAGTCCATGGTGGGGGGGTGAGGGGTCATTGATAATATTACGGGCTTGGGACATGCAGCACTGGGATGAAATCTCTTTTATGGAGGGAAAAGGAGCCCCAATGAACTTCTCTGCTATTCTCCCTACTCTACTCAAATTCTTTCAGTCTGAGGCACTGCAGCCTCCACACCACACAGTGAGACAGTTGGTCAGAACGCTCTCTATGGTGTTTCTGTAGAAGGTGGGGAGGATGGGTGGGGGCAGGTGGGCTGTCCTCACCCTCCACAGAAAGTACATGCACTTTTGTAGAGGGACATTTTTAAGCAGGCCTTTTGTGTAAATTGCCATGGAAGCTAAAGGCCTCCTAGAAGATAATTCTGGTTTAGTCCTAAATCCTTTCAATGTTTTCTCAACCCTCAGGTTGACCTCTCTGTACGAACAGATACATCTTAAATAAGAACACAGCTATGTTGGATCTGAATATGTAAAAGCAGCTTTTCTTTATAACCCACTGATGGCGATTGGTCCAAGCAGCTCCTTGGTCAGCCTGAAATTCTGGACTTCGTTCATTGATTGACGATAATCTCTTTAGATTCTGGTCTTTTTTTAACCGCAAATGTATATTTAAGATGCTGTTGCTCACAGATAGCCGTGGTTAGTTAACCTGACTCCGCCAGATGGATTTGCTCCGCATATCCATCTGGAAACCTTCCGTTGAAGTAATTTTGGGAAGGGGCGAAAATACTGGTTAGCTGATTGGCCTATGTTGGTGATAGACGGGCCAAATAAACCAATCAGATCAACGAAGCATATGACGTACTAACAGAGCGACGACGAAGAGGAGCCAATTGATAGATCAAACTCTTGCCGAAACCAGTCGGGAGAAGAGCAAAAACATATTTTCCGCTGAGAAAAGCCTCCAGAGCAGTGTTTTGCTCTTCTTTCAGTGAAGAAATACTCTGTAATTCCGATAAAACTTGCTCGATAGCCACGCTAATGCTAGTTTCATCGGCTGAAGCCGCCATGTTCTTTAGACTGAACTGTCGCGCTTCTCGTTGCGTCACACCTCAACCCGCCTCAAAGCCAACGCTGATTGGACGTTCGTTTGGTGAACGGCTCCAAATTTTCTTTAACGGAGAGTCTCCAGACTGATCTGCGAGTGAAACCTTGAAAGCTCGCGAGATCAGGATGGTCTCACGAGGCTAGTGGTTAGTAGGTCATAAGTGAATTAAGGGGCATATTCTCTTAATTTTACATTATTTCATTGAAGATGCTGTGTCAACACAGATCGGGTTTCATTCCTGGTGCCTACATTCTTATTGCTGCTCAAAAGAGAATGTCCATTAGCTGTTTAAAAAACACACTAGCTCTCTAACAACCAAAGTGGCCACTTAGCAGAATCCGGCTCACTGATGGTTCACTTTATTGCTGGAATGATGAGCTGTGTAAAATGTTCCCTCTATAATGCAGCCTTGCCAAGACTCTCCTCTGATTCTCTTCTAATGGAAGAAAAAAATGTGGTATAAATAAGCTAAAACATCTAACATGTTAACCCCTTGTTACCAAGGCTGTACTGATCAATGTCCAAAAACCTTTAAAAAGACAAGCGCTAATATTTCTTCTCAGGCGAGCCTTTATGTCCTTCGCAGCTACAACAGCCAGAGAATAAAGGACATTTCCAGCCATAATTTGCTCTATTATGTCGACACCAAACATGCCTTCTGTAAGAGTGGATCGGCCTGACAGAGAAGCCCACTAAAGGGTTTCAGCGAGGCTGGAGGGAAACACTTTGCAGCTTTTTGCTGTCTCTCCTCTGCCAGAAAAACAGCAAACTCACCCGAGCAAAATGGACGAGCAACTTAAACTCTTGAGCTTTCTGTCCTTGTTGATTTTAAATGTCTGATTTCCAACAAAATCATAGAGACCATCTGACCCCATCTCAAACGCTCACAGCTTTTAGTTTTGTTTGAGCCTCACAGGTTATTAGAACTCTGATTTTTTTTGCAGAAGCGCTGGGTTTTATTTTATTTTTCTCGAAAAGTGGAAAACTCTGTTAAGCCTTTCAGAAGAAGAACTGAAAACAAACAACTGATATAAAACAAGTATTGCTTTAAAATACTCAGGTCTACATAAAGCTTTTTGATACCACTGGTGGTACCTGTTGCATGAGTTAACTCCTCCCTGAAGTGAGGAAATGTGAAGGACGGGTTGAGTGAAGGCCAATTCTTCCACTTCTTATCAGTATTCTCCTCTTCCTAATCTTCTCTCGGGTATGAAAAAAAAAATCCAAGTATTCCAATCAGATATAGGAGTTTTATTCATTCAGTCAGCTGCTCCAAATCTAGATTTTCACTAAATGACCACATTTGTTGTTACTTAGAAGCAATTGTCCATTTTATATCTGCATCATTCTTTATTCTAAAGCTCTGCAATTAAAAAAAACATTTTCATACACTGATGAAAACACTACGGGTCACTACACCTGCAGCCAGCATGTCGGTATCGAGAGGACTCTGGTTTCATTTGTTGTCATTTGTTCAAAACAAAGAACAGTCTGTGAGTCTCAGTGAGATCAAGCTACTGATGGAAGGACATCTGGAACAGAAAATAGATGAAAAGTTCAAAAAGAACGTTCTGCTTCTTGAAACAGTCCAACATGCCTTCAGTTCACTTTGTCATTACACTAAATTTAGAATGTTTTAGTTTGAGTTTGTCTGAATTCATCAAATTTCAGTTTAGCTTTTTTTAAGCCTGGCGTACACAGTACGATATTTCCAATCGTTGCACGCAGCTACAGCTCACACTGTACGATGAAACCGCAGGGTTTAAAAGGTCACAGCTCATCATGTTTGTTCTCACACTGTGTGACCCGACGCCCCAATGCGATCTACCTGCTCACACTGTACGTCTAAAAAGCAGGTGGGACTCAGCTCCGCTGTGAGATGGCGCTACTCGGACTCGTCTATCTGGAAGCCAAACGAGTAGAAGAGGAACATGAAGCTCACTAGAGTGAAACGCGCTGCCTTGGATATTTGGGCAATTTGTGCTGAAAGCCCTAAAAAGAAAAGGAGACGACGTATTTGGACAAAGACATGGCTGAGCAAACGTGGCTACTACGGTCTGTCAGTTTGACAGAAAGAACTCCATTTCACTCATTGCACCTCCACCATGCTTCTGGGTTTACATCTGAGTGGAAGAAGAAAAAGAAGAATCCTTGTTTGCGCCCTAAGCGATTTGCCCATGACGGTAGGGACCTCATGATTCCTGATAAGGAGATTGTTGTGAGAGGCTGATCGCCCCTCTTAACCCCCTGTACACTATATGACTCACGGCGCTCAATCAGGCTGAACGTCGGCCCAATTGAAAGATTCTCGCAGAACTGGAAAATCGCCCCGAAAATCGCACAGTGTACGGCCAGCTTTATTTGAGTGGTCATTGTATTCTTTTGAGCAGTGTTCTTTCCTACATCCAGTTTCAAAGAAATTCCTAAAAACAATCTCTTCGATTTTTAGTCCATTGTGATTCCATCAGATTCTTGGTAGTTCCAAGCTCCAATTAAAATTTCTATTATATTTTTATTTAGCTTTTTGCTTTGCATTTTGAGCTGACGGTCTGAACACTTAGCAAATGTTGATCTTGTTAGCTACAGCGCTAATCTGACCTTATTTCCAGACTCTCATAGAACATATTGCTGTCTAAACAACACATAGGAGCTAATCTAGGTGAATAATGTACCGTTCAGCTCATAAATTGGTGCTTCAATCATTCAGTGATTTTTCTCTTTTACATATAAGCTTTTTTAGAGTAGCCCAACAAAAGCCTTGTAGTGGCTTAGAAATTATTAAAGGGTGGAGCTGCTTTTCCAGTTAAATGTGCATGTTTTCTAAGCTATTAGAAGGTTTTGTTGGGCTTATCTTTAAAAACCTGGAACTTAATGCTAATCCAGACATTTTGAATTCAGAAAGCTTTCTGAATGTGAAGCAAAACATATTCAAACTTGGAAAGCAAAGCCCAGTGGGTTTTTTTAACTCCAACTTTTTGGAACTTTTCGGAAGAAGAATCCTCGTTTGCCCACTGAGTGATTTGCCCACGACCACCTTACGACGGCCGACTGAATTTCAAACATGTTTGATTTTCTCCCGACCTTACGATTCCTGATGGGGAGGTGGTCGTTAGAGGCCCATCGCCCCTCGTTACCCCCTGTATACTACACCACGCACCATCAGGCTGAAAGTCGGCCCGATCGTAAAATTCTCACACAAAATCGGCCCCAAAAAGGCAAAAAATCGTACAGTGTACGCCCGGCTTTATGCATGAGAGCGATGCAGAGTGGATGAGGGGATGCAGAAAACGCTGCATTGCCGCATGCAGCCCACTGAGTCTAAAACTCAAGTGTGAGTCCTGTTCAGAAATTGAACTCAACACTTGAAGTCATAATAATGAAGCTTATTTATGTGTTTAAGGACAAAAAAAACAGCACAAAGAAATTGACAAAACCAAATACATTAGTTTATGATGCATATTCTAATGGTTTAAGGATGCTTTATAAAATATCTATATTTTAACAAAATGTTTTGGGTCATGAGTCTATTTTACAGCTATTCTGTTGGTCAGGAGCCTATGTGTGAGAGCAGCAGCTTATCTGCAGCTGAGAGGAAATAGTTGGATAAGCTCATTAGGAGACCAGCTCTGTCCCAGGATGACCTTTGAATCGAGTGCAGCTTGTGGCAGACAGAAGGACTAAGAAAGATAACGCCATAATATCTCCAGCCTGATGGATGAATCTGCTGCAGACCTGAGAGCTCATTCAGTGACAGACTGTTTCATCCTAGATGCACAAAGGAGCATTTTCACAGATCCTTCCCTCTTGTCATGATCTGGCCTGTTTGCTCTCCCTTAATTAGTAATTCCTTTCACCTGCCCTCTTCCCTCCCTGCCTCATTATAATTAATTCCTCTCACCTGTTTCCTCTGGTTTATATTCAGTTCAGCCTGAGCATTCAGTGCCAGATCATTGCTTGTCTTTCTGTCAGTCTTTCTGTTCAGTTTTTATTTGGTTCATGTCCTGGATCCTGGCAGCCAGTGGAAAGAGGGTTTTAGTGTTTGTCTCGTCTCCTGATCGTCCACTGTTCCTCCCCTGCGGAGTCCTCTGGGTTTTTGGCTCATTATGGGGGGGGGTTCAGTTTTTATCTAAGTAAGCCTGGCTCCTGGGTGGAGACCAGTTTAAAGTCTGCTTCAAGTTCCGGTTCCACGTCCTGTCTCGGCTACCCTCTTCCACTGAGCCTGCCTGTCTGCACCTGATCCTGTCTGCTCCTGTGCGTGACCACCTGGTCATGCTTCTGGTCCCAGTCAGACTCTGAACCCTCCTGGAAGCCTGTGGTTGCATGGAAGTCTGGATCCTGCCACCTCTGTCTGTTCCTGTCTGTTGTGGATCCCTGACCAGGATCAGCTTCCACCATCACCTCTGGGACTGCAGCACTGGGACAACTGTGGTCTGGACTGTTAAACCAGGTAAGTGACCAACACAGTTAATCTTCTGTTGATCGTGGTCACTTACCTGTGTTTCCTCCCTAGAGTGTATGAGATTGGGCGGTGCCCCGCCCCCCCTGCCTGCAGTGTCCTCGAGCCACAGCTCCGCTTTTGTTTTGTTTTTATTTTAATAAACCTTTTGAACTTTCCTACTGACTGTCTCTCCTGAATACTGGGTCCATCTGTCCTCGGTTCATGACACCTCTAGCTGCTGTTACTCTATGATCTTCACTGCTTCTGACTGTGTGATCACATTTACTGCACCTTTATTAATTGTTTTGCTAACAGGCTGCTGTTTTTCTATTTCTATTCTTTTACTGGAATGTGCCTTTTTAAAGCTAATTGTCCATTGAATCTGTGGACCTGCCATTGTAAAATCCCTATAACCCACAGCTTCTAGGGGCTTATTGCTTTTGTAAAACGGTTACAGGTGTCCATAAATAAAAATAGACATACCCCACACATACAGAAAACTGACAGTTTGGTGGTAATTACCATTCGTTCGTTTTAAACTTGCACCGGTCACTCGGCTGTGCTCGGAAATGGAATGGACCGCTTTCCACATGATCGGTCAAGGCCGGCATTGTGAAGACAATTGATTTTAAGGCCCAGTTGTTGTGTTTTTAATATGTTTTTTCTCTGAGTGGACACACATCTGAGTGGACATCACACTTCCCGTTACCATGGCGGCGCTCCAAGGCCGCGGTCAAGAACAGCTCCTCTTGGCAAGTTCACAGAATATGACGCTTAAAACAAGACAAACTAGACATCAAACCCGCATCTATGATTGCCAACGCCTGCATACTGACATTTTTTAACCGTTTAAAAAGCTGCAGATTGCTATGGACGGATCTCAACAACACAACAGGGGAACGTAACTGCCGAAGGAAGTGATGCGTGACACAGAGAAAGCGAGGCTGCAGCTAAAGGGTAATCCTCACAGACCTCCGCTTCAATCAATCCTGCTCTCCAACGTCTGCTCGCTGGAAAATAAAATGGATAATCTCTGACTGGTACTCTCATCAAAGAAGGTGATATGCAACTGATATGTAACTGCGCCATCATTCTGATGGCGCCTTGGCTGCATCCAGCAATGCTGGACAATGCTATTAACCTGGAGAGGCTAACCCTACTATACCGCGCCGATGGGAACAAAGAGCTAAGCGGTAAGACTCTGGGTGGTGGGTTCTGTGTTTACATCAACAACAGCTGGTGCAAAAATGCTAGATTGGTTGCCAGCCAATCCTGTCTAAGTCTAAGTCTAAGTCTACATCTTTCTCCTGTACTTGGACCATGTTTGTTTTAGTCAGAGGCGAATCACCCGGACAGCAGAGATAAGGTAAGTCGGCGTTCTGGAGCTCAGACAGAGATCAATGTGAGAACACCACCTGAGAGAGCTCCAGAACGAGGAGAAGGTGGCCAGCCGTTCCAACCTCTGGAACTAAGGAACCACAGTGGTAGAGGGGGCATTCTGCCAATGCTAGATCACAAGGAGAAGCTTGCTGGGCAGAGAGAGCACTGAGGTTGAAGACGGTGGTAAATCGCAGAAGCTGGCCAGGGAGACAGAGGAGGAAGAGTCAACGGCTTGACGAGGCTAGCCTCTAGCTCAAGGGTGGGCAATAGGGTAACTTCTGCAACTTTAAGATGTGCCTTTGGTTCAACACACCTGAATCATGTAACTAGATGATTGGGAGGACTCTGGAGGAACTGACTGCGTCCTAAGTTTGTAACTCAGCCATTTTTATTTAAGGTGAGTTGGACCAATGATGCATCTAAAAGTTGCAGGATACCGACTCACAGGAACTAGGATTGTCCACCCCTTCTCTAGAGGCTAACTGCTGGAGGTGAAAGAAGGACAGTTGAGGATCAGAGAAGCATGCCATACAGGCAGAGTGGCAGAGGATCTCTTGATATATTGAGGCTCAGGTTAAACATTACATTTTAGCCTGCAAAGTCTGTTTGGTAGCTTTAGGGGTTTATGGTAACATATATACTGGTGTTCCTTTAGGTTTAAGGGTATGGGTATGGCTAAGGGATGGGTTAGTGGTAAGTTTTTACCTAAAAGTTCATGGAAATCTTTTGCAAGTTCCATACCTACGAAAGTGGAACCCCGTCTCGTAAGTATGGGACTTGACAAAGCGTCAATATTTGCTTGAACCAATAATAAAAAGGTACTGACTTTGTTGACTGATCAGACCATTGAAGCGTTCTAGCACTGTGTCGCTAGTAGGGGTGTTAATAATAATCGTTTTGTATCGATGCATCGATCCAAAAGCCGAGGATCCGATGCATCGATACGTCCGCAAGAGAATCGATTCATGTTTTTTTTTTTCCTCCGGTCTATTTTTATCCATTTGCTCCTGGGCGTAATTCTCCCTCCCGTGCTGCGGTGGCGCTAAACCTATTTTGCCCTCCTACCGCGCTTCCTGGTTATACTCTTACAGCAGTGTGCTGCAGTGAGCTTGACACAGACATTTTTAAATTATGCTCAATATTGAAGCGTGGTCTGGGCTACACGCTGTGGGTCTAGATACGGCCGAGGCGGCGAGGAAGTGGGGGCGAGTTTAGTCCGACGACGGAGGGACATGAGGGCCAAAAAGAGCGGAGATCCAGGTGGAAAAAGGCTCCCAGCGTTCTCACGCACCTCGCTCTTCTAGCGGGTCAAACTTCACGAGTTGTTTTCTGCAATTTCAGTCATAAAATCAAAACAAGCCGGCCTCCTGTCTGGTGCACTGTTTGCGGTCAGCTACAATCTGGGAGAGGAGCAGCGGAGCGTCTCTCAAGTGGGCGGTGACGTCGACACTCTGGAGCCTTCTTCTTCTTCTTTTTTTTAATGGCGGTTGGCAAACAACTTATAGGTGCATTACCGCCACCTTCCAGAATGGAGTACGGACCAGACAAACTATTATATTCTCCCTTCTTCTAGGAAATTAAAAATACTACCAAAAACTACATCCCCAGATGACCTTTGAAACAATTCCCTTATATCTAGTTTATTTTTATTCCTGTCTAACTCTCTACGCAACATCTCTCTTTCCTGAGTATATTTATTACATTCTAAAAAAATATGTTAGACCGTTTCTCTGGAGCCGAGGTATTGCACTGCACTCATTGCACTGATTTTCTGCAGTATTTTTGCAGTATTTTTTGATGCAACTTTTCTACTTCTGTTATTTGCTGTTGTTCCTAAAGAAAATGCATAATGATATTACAGCTTTCATTGATTTATTTCAAACTTGAAACTTTGTTTAGCCTGTTGGGTGTAAAAGAAAATAAATAATAATAATAAAAAGAAATGTAACCGATTAATCGAATCGAATCGAATCGTGGTGTATTATTGAGTATCGAAAATAATCGAATCGTTGGGTCAGGAAATCGATACTGAATCGAATCGCCATAATGGATGTGATTTACACCCCTAGTCGCTAGGCTGCAAATGTTTGAGATGATCATGGTGCTGGAGCGATCTTGATGGCTCTACACCTGTTGACACTAGTGCAGAGATATTTTATGTTGTAGTCTTACCGGATCTAAGTGTGGGTTACATTGTATTTCACAACATCGATGGAACGTGGCTCAGCCAATCACATTTCAGAATGGGATGCAACTGTTTTATAGTAATAATATACTGCACACTAAGAGAGAGTAATGGCTTTTCTTTTTTTATCTCGCATTGAAATTCATATGATATGAGTGAGAGCGACTCCTCCCTGAAGTCACATCCCTGGAACAGAGATTATTTAAGCAGCTGACTACCCCTTTTTCTTTCTCTTTGCCCTGTGGCCCACAGGTCTGAAAGGCGAGACGCACCGACCTTCTTTGCCTGGCCACCCCGCTACAGAGAAGTCAGATTTCTGCTGGCAAAAACAGGCTGCTTCTTGCCTGAGGTTCATAGAGAACTTAAAGTAGTGTCTTTTCATTTGATTGTTCACTACCCATAGAACAGTTCTGGTCCGACCCTGTTGCTGACTTTCTGGGTCTCTGAACCGAACCAGATATTGTTCCTACCTTTCCACCGAACCAACACAAAGTAAACTTCCTTTACCCCTCTTTTTAATGCAAAGGTTACTGAGGTATTCTAGCTTGGACGAGGTATAGAATAGATTATGTTTTTTATTTCATGTGTTGGTGGTTTCATAAATGAAAGAATTCTGAACTGAATGCTAATAAAAACAGAGCACAGACATCCCAAGTCTCCTGGAAGTTCCAGAAGTCTCCCTGATATAGATAGTTGTTCACGGATGCCTGCAAGTTGAACAGTGATGGATCTAGACCAAATGTACCAGGGGGGCCAGGAGGGGGCCAGCATGTTTTCATGGGGGGCATAGAGAAGAATGAAATAAAAAACAGTGCAAGGCATTTAAATATATTAAGAGAGCTGCATGAAGTGAAATTTCTTTTCAATTAGGTTCGATAAAAATTCTATTTCATATGAGGTCAATTATCAGGAATCCAGTTTGTGTGGTCTGTTTTTGTGTTTCCTTTCCTCCTCCACCAGGTGGTGCCCCGTCCTCATTGGGTCTCCCGGCACACCTGCAGCTCATTGCCTCATTACCTGTAGAGTGTTCTTAAGCTGCTGACTGCCACTACCTCGACGCCAGAGTGTTTGCCAATCCAGGGCACTCTAGCCATGCTTAGTTTAGCAGAGTCTAACCTGAGTTTTGGTTTGCCAGTTTTGGATTCTCTAGCTAAGCTGAGTTAGCCTGACAACAGCCAGATGCATGTCTCGCTCCGCCTAGCTCCACTCACATACATCTGGGAACCCGCTCATTGAAAGTGATTTCCCCAACCGAATTTATGGTCTGTCCAATCAGGACGCAGGGCGGGTGTGTCCTGGAGTGGAGAAGCGACCGTGAGATTCCAACAACAATGGCGGCTCGCATTGAGGAAGCAAGCGTTAGCATTGATGCTGCTATTTCTTCTGTGTTGTCCAATCTATCTGATATTGTTTCATTAAAAAAACATCAGAGAACGTCTTTGAAGGCTTTTGTTGGTGGAAACGATGTTTTCGCCCTTCTCCCGATCGGATTTGGTAAGAGCTTGATCTACCAAATGGCTCCTCCTCTCACAGCGTCACGGGTTAGCTTCGGTGTGAGTGGTTGAAATAGCACGTCAATAAAGATGACAGACAAGTGGCTTATCCAATCATATGCAAGGAGTTTTGATAAGGCCCAGCCTTCAGTAAAGGCAATTCCTATGGCGGGTTCCCAGATGTATGTGTGTGGAGCTAGGCAGAGCGAGACATGCATCTGGCTGTTGTCAGGTTAAAGCTGAGTTTAGTTGAGTCAAACTGAGTTTTTGTCAAGCTGAGTCTTAACTTTGTTCTTGTCTTTGCCTCTCGGCAGGAAGTCATCGTGCAAACTGGATTTGTTCGGACCTTCTCTCTCTGGAAGGATCAACTGAGCTTCTAACTGAGCTGGGGTTCCAAACATTAAGTTTGGATCCATTATCCCCAAGAGGTTGTTTGAGCTTCACACCGAGCAAAGTTTTCATCTGCACCGCAGCCCGTTCAAGTACCGCAGGAAATCTGAGTGGCAGTCAGCTTCTCCATACACTCCAAACAGGAAGTATGTATCCACTTTCCCCAAGAGGTCGTTTGAGCTACACGCCGAGCAAAAGTTTCATCTGCACAACAGCCCGTTCAAGTACCGCAGGAAATCTGAGTGCAGTGTTGCCAACTCCTCAGTAAGGAAAGTAGCTATTGGCTGTGCTAAAAGTCGCTAAATGAAGTCATCGCCTATATAATAGTGTTTTTACTCACTTTACTAAACAATATATATTTAGACCAAATAACATTTTACATTTACATCCCGCTCGCTCCCGCCTTGAATGTAAGTCAGGGCGAAGCGGCACCGCGTGATCAATTTGCGCCGTCAATCCCGGCGCATGCGCGCTTCATTTGCAGTCTGGACGCTGAGGGTAAACATCCTGCGGCTCTGACTGCAGCGCTGAGAGGGACTCCTGCGGGAGAACGGGGTTGGGGTGGGGGAGGCGCCCCACGGCAGAGTAGGAACAATACATGCTTTCACGTAAGAGTCTCCAAAAGCCGCCAGTTACACCGTAAAAATTACATCAGGCGATTATTTAAAAAAAAAAATCGCTGGAGGGGTCTGAAAAGTCGCTAAATATAGCGACAAAGTCGCTGAGTTGGCAACACTGTCCGAGTGGCAGTCAGCTTCTCCGTTCATCTAGGAACAACCGCAGTCTGAGTAAACCCTGTCCGCCCAACACCAAACAAGACAATCACTGGAACCTTCCCACACAGACTGGATTCCATAAAGGACACCTTTTCCTGGAGAAGTGAGTCTTCAACCTATTCCTCCAATTCAAACAAAAGATTCTACTTTCCCACTGAGCCTGAACTAACCGCAGTGTCTTCCCCTCACCTTCCAGTTCCGGTTGAGCAGTGTTCTGAGCAGCACTGGTTTCATCACCATACTCTAATAAACCTGTTAAACTTTTCCCTGGTCTCTCTGTTTGGTCTTCTGCATTTTGGGGTCAGACCTTTAAATAAGATCATGACATCAATATACATTTATAATTTAGGAATTTTACATATTTTTTTTTACTTAATTTAAGTAAAAAATACTGAGTTAGAACTCAAGAAAAAACTATTAAATTCATCAGTAAAAATTAGAGCAGTTCTTTATTTGTGGTGAAAAATAAACATTTAACGGATGGAAACTGGGATCTTATCTCAATACCACTGAAGCTATCACCTTATTGTTTTTGAATTATTAGTCAAACAGAATTTGTAAAGAAAAAGAATGAAATAGATCCAAAGGACCTATCAGTTACCATGTCTGTTCCAGCGCAGATCATCGTTAGAATTTCTTTTAAAGGAATAGTACACCCAAAACATGATTAGCCTTCATTTTCTACTCACCCCCATGCTGAACAACACTCTGGAGTACTTTTTTGATATCTCAAATGCATCTGGAGATCTGGGAGGCTTCTTGCTGTCTGCTGACATTCAAATAATGGAGGTCTATGGTGACCGAGACAGAAAGGTCCATAAAAGTCCACAAAAAACGTGTCAATATTCCTCCATACTGCTCGTCCAATGTATTCCAAGTGTCCTGAGTGGGTAGCGTCCATAATTTACTCGAAACGAAGTCATTTAGAATGTTTTTAGAGCATAAACAGTAGTGTATAGGATTTCCTGAAAGCGCGCACATGCACGCTCACGACGCTACGGAAGCCGGCAGACCAAACCAGATGAAAGTGCGCATTCAGCGTCTGCTCTGCCAATAATGCAAGCGTAGAAGAAGAAATGTGCTGTTTACCTGTGCAAAGAAAGAAACAACGAAAGAAAAATGTCTGAGGACTTCAGAGTTGAGGAAGAGCATGAGTTCTTTGCCGAGCTGAATGCGCACTTTCATCTGGTTTGGTCTGCCGGCTTCCGTAGCGTCGTGAGCGCGCATGTGCGCGCTTTCAGGAAATCCTATACACTACTGTTTATGCTCTAAAACATTCTAAATGACTTCGTTTCGAGTAAATTCTGGATGCTACCCACTCAGGACACTTGGAATACATTGGACAAGCAGTATGGAGGAATATTGAGACGTTTTTTGTGGACTTTTATGGACCTTTCTGCCTCGGGCGCCATAGACCTCCATTATTTGAATGTCAGCAGACAGCGAGAAGCCTCCCAGATCTCCAGATGCATTTGAGATATCAAAAAAGTACTCCAGAGTGTTGTTCAGCATGGGGGGGAGTAGAAAATGAAGGCTAATCCTGTTTTGGGTGTACTATTCCTTTAAGTATTATGTCTTCAATACCTGTCTAGAACCAGCCGTGGTGAGGAATGATGACACTGTGATGAGGTGCACTGAAGTTTATGTCTTGGCTCGGCGCCGCTTCGTAGCCTGGCTTCCTGGTTCTATCTGAGCTAACTCATTATGCTCCAGTGCTGCTACATTCTAATGCATTTCTGAGTCATTATTCATTATTCAATGTAAAACCGAATTAATTCTGACATTGCATTTAAGATCTTTGCATCATTTGTTATTTACAATTATCTGCTGTTTTGCCCTTGAATGCATTAAACATCAACATCCAGTTCTAGTTATTTAATGTATTCATAATCTGCTGGTAAATTTTTCAAACTTTATCAAAGAACAGACTGTGGGAGGAAGCTAAAGAAGAATCTTTTCTCATGATAATGACTTTGAAAAGCCGGATGTAATTATTTAACACTGTCTACTCACACAATGCACGGTGGGGCTTCTCCCACCTGGGGGCTGCACGGCTCCTTTTCTTCCAGTTCTGGGCACTCCGCTCCTCCACCGATTGGGAACTGACTGACTTTCTTGTTGCGGGTTCGCTCCCCTTTTGCCCCACTGGGGTCATAGCACTGCTTGGAACAGGCTGACCATTCAGACCACTCAGTCACATCACAATCTCTGGGAACCACACAGGCCTGAAAGGTCACTGGGAGTGTCTCCTGGGAGCACAGGCTGCAGAACAAGAAAACAGTACATTTTGTTAGAAGATCGATAAATGTAGCTACAATGTATTTTCTAAATAGATTCATGTATATTTTCTACTATAATATTTTCCCCTGTGGGAGTTCCTTCACATCTTTTTCTCTTCCTTTAAGTTTTAAGAGTCTGTATTAATTAAAAGGTTAAAGAACATTTTGTGTTTCTATAAAAGTTGACTCTCTTTACCGCTGTACATCTGATATGTGGCTCATAAAGAGCACAATAACTGTGTTTGCAGACATTTAAGCTCTCTGCGAGCTTAAATGAAAGTAGTTCTGCTGAAAATCCTGAAAATCTGATAGTTTTTCAATTTCCTTTGCAAATTTTAGCACAATTTAACTGCAGAGGATCTTAGTTTGGGTCACATTACATTTAACCAGTAATAAGCCTCAGATTGCAGCCATTTAGGTGGAGGTAATACAGTCAAGGCCTGATCTTTAGGAGGTCTGTGTTTCTGAAAACAGGCACATGTTTGCACGAAGAATTGGCCTTGATTGATATGCATATCATATTTTAATGACCAAGCTGCACAAATTCACAGCAGGACAATATGCAAATGTAAACATTTACCATTTGCAAAGTGAAAAAAATGTTCTGAATCAATAACAGTTTTTTTTTTCTCATATTTTTAAATACTTCTTAAAGTCAGGTGTAAACTCACATGTAAAACTATCTTCTGTTATTTTTGCCACAAAGATTCTTTCAACATGTAAACATATTTGGACCGTCAGAGATAAGAATAGCAGAATAAATAAGTACAGAAAAAAATGAATGCAGCAGGATGACAGAATCTTTAAACAATTAAATAAAAAATGACTGAACTTAAATATTGTGTCATGTTTCTGAAAATACTTTCTGCAAGATGAACCCCTTAAAGCGCAAATCTTTTAGGCTTGGAAACATTTTATTTCTCCCTTGATTTAATAAAACAATTACAATTATTACATATAGTATAATATATGTTATATATATTAGTATTATAATTATTTTTGAGGTTACTTTTTTCATTATGGCTTAGAAACTCATCTTCCTTTTACGGCCACTCTCAAGCTGACAATGCTAGTCACAGTCAGCTTATTTCAATGGGTGGAACCAAACTGGTTTTCACATTTAATTATTTGTGCAGAAAAATGTGCTGCAAGTCCTAAAAAAGAAACTGCATGTGTAATTTAGTGCCCTCTGTTTGGAATCTCTAAAGATTAGGCGTTTAAAGTGGGTTCTTGTCAAACAGAAGGGAAAAAAGAGTTGCAGCTATGCAAGTGGAAGAAAACATTCTTTTACAAAAAAAAAGTAACAGTAAAGTCATGAAAATACTGAATCCCTGCAGTGAAACATTTTTACTCTGCCTTTGACTTTTTCGACATTTTGCCGAATTTTAGGCTTTGAACATAAAGATATAAAATTGTAAATCTTTGTTAAGAATCAACAATCATGAAGTGGAACTTTTAAACATGAAGTGGATATTTTAAACTATTTTAACAAATTCAAAACTGTGGGGCGTGTAAAATGAATCGTCTCCTTTAGTTTCAGTGCATCAAGCTCTCTGAATGATCAATGTTGACCTAAATGACTGATGATGATCAGTAGAATCCACCTGTGTGGAAACAAGTCTCTGTATAAATGCTGCTGCTCTGTGATCATCTCAGAGGTCTGTTTAAGGCGCGG
Source organism: Cyprinodon tularosa (assembly GCF_016077235.1). NCBI lineage: Eukaryota > Metazoa > Chordata > Actinopteri > Cyprinodontiformes > Cyprinodontidae > Cyprinodon > Cyprinodon tularosa. The sequence continues at coordinate 677,711 of NW_024038809.1, forward strand.
AGAGCATCATGAAGAACAAGGAAAACACCAGGCAGGTCCCAGATGCTGTAGAGGAGAAGTTTAAAGCCAGATTCGGATAGAAAAAGATTTCCCAGCTTTAAACATTTAAAGGAAAACTGAGCAGCGATAATATTAAAACAGAAAGAGTATCAGACCACTGGGAATCTACAGAGACCCGGCCCTCCATCTAAACTTTCAGCTCAAACAAGGAGAAGACTGATCAGAGCCGCAGACCAGACGCCCATGATCACTCTGGATGAAGTGCAGAGATCTACAGCTGAGGATGGAGACTCTGTCCTTGGGACAACAATCAATCATATGCTGCACACATCTGGTCTTCATGGAAGGCTTTTCTGGTAGATATCCATTAAAAGTTGGGTTTAAAGATTGTTACCAGCCACCCGGGAGACACAGCAAACATGTGGAAGAAGGAGATCTGGTGAGATGGAACAGAAATCCAACTTTTTGGCTGCAATTCAAAGTGTTATCTTTGGTCTAAAGCAACACAGTTCATCACCCTGAACACACCATCCCTACTGTAAAACATGGTGGTGGCAGAATCATGGTTTGGACCTGATTTTCTTTAGCTGGGACAAGGAAGATGGTTGGAATTGATTGTAAGATGGATGGAGCCAAATACAGGAGAAAAGGGAGTCTGCAGAGAACCTGAGACTGGAATGGAGATTAATCTTCCAACAAGATAATGATCCAAAAACGAAAGCAACATCTACAATGGAACAGTTCACCATTAAACCTATCCAGGGGTTAGAATGGCCTAGTCCAAGTCCAGACATGAAAACTGCTGTTTGCAAAACACTTTCCATCCAATCTCACTGAACTCCAGCTCTTTTGCAGGAAGAATGCGAAAAAATTCAAGTCTGATAGAGACAAACCCCTGTAGGACCTGCAGCTGGAATCGCAGCAAAGTGTGAACTCAAGGGGGCTGAATAATTAACTGAATCATTTTGCCCACTCGATTCAGGGTTTTTTTTTTTTTGTTCAAAAAGTTTAAAATATAGAATAAATTTGGTTCCACTTCATGATTGGGATCTACAACTGAGGTAGGAGACGATATTAGTCACATACTGCACAAACCTTTATGGAAGAAAGACATTCAATTCAATTTATATAGCGCCAATTCACAACACGCGTCATCTCAATTAAATTCAACCAGATCATACAGTTAGATTTCTGAAAGATATGCATAAAAAGTCTAGTTTAAAATTTGCCACAAGCCACCTGGTAAACAGCAAACATGTGGAATGATTGTTTCTTCACAGAGCAGAAATAATCTGATTAGGAGCTGGGCAGAAACCCTCCAGTCTGGTCTTTAATTATCTCTCTCTGTGTTTCAAATGGAGGTTTTAATTTAAAAATAAACCCTTTGGATATTTTCAGAGACGTTTAAGTCACACAATAGAAGTAAGTAAACTTTTCATGTGATATCTGGAAGTAGAATTCAGAACCAGATTCTATCAAAAAGCTTGCATGAAACAGAGCGTAAAAGTTTAATATTTGTTCTCATATGAAAGGATTCCAATGTAAGCTGTTAAAATAGGAAACATTTCCAAGTTTGTAGTTTTAGCTAGAGTATGCAATAATTAGCCCCATGCTAATGTGACCTCATAGTAGATCAACTTGATCGTGCCCTATTTCCAACATCTACAGTCGATAAGCACAGCTAAGCCTGTTCCGAGCCTTCAGCCATGTGTCCATACATGATGAATGATGAAGATCTGTGGTGTGTATTCTTTCAGGCATAGCAGGGAAATCCACTGCAGGGGCCACGGCTTTCTTAGGAGCTAATTGATGGTGTTCAGTGGCCTGTTTTAGAGCAGAGTAGCCATAGAGACAGAATAAGGTCATTTATGATGGTAGCAGTGAGCAGGGCTCTCTGACACCACAGAAACTGCAAACAGTGAACAATGTTAAAGTGGAGCCGGTGCCAGCTTTCATTAGAATAACACTTCCTGAAGTGTGAAGAAATGTCATGGAGTTCTGCAGCATCCACAACCTTGGACGGACCCTCCCAGATCTACGCGCTACCGAATGTACTGGCTTTAAGGACTTCATACATGCCAAGATCAGCTTATTGGTCAGATATTGCAGAATCAAACCAGTTTCTCATCAGGTTGAGTTGATTTAAACATTTCTGGAACGCTGGTGGCTTAATCTGGATTTAGCATTTTATACCATCTACCTGGAATAAATGCAAACACATGATTATATCTCTTACATTTCTTTGTAATCAAAGGTTTACAGAAGGTAGACATGTAAAAGTGTGTCCTTTTGTGAGAAAATGTTTTATGTGAAAAAGCAGGATATCTAAAAAACTGCAGAGAGGAAATAGCTAACTGTTAAGATTTCTCTCTCCCAATCGATTTGCCTTTTTTATTAGAAGAATTAATTCTGTCAAAACCGTAATAAGGTGTAAAAGTAAGAGAAAAGGAGCTCTCAAGCCCATAAGAACAACGGAAATGAACGAATAACTTGAAAGTTCAGTGTTTTCTTTCCAAAACAAGAGCTGTTTTTACCTTCAACAAACACAAAGATATCCAGAAATGGTCCTAGCTTCCTAAATTGCTCGTTAACGGCATCTTCACTATGACAAAAACAAGAAATGCCCAGTAACGAATTTAAAATGCTTTGATATAATAAGGAAATGTGGGACAAATAATTGGTTATACTCTCAGCAGTAGGTGTCAGATTATGCAACATGTCTTCCATTGCCTTTCCCACCTAAACCTGTTTAAAGTCAGCAGATCTGGAACCTTTTTAGCTCTGAATGTGTGAATAGTGAAGTATGGAGTGAATTTGGTTCCTTCACTGCTGCACGCAGAAAATACGTTTTGTAAATTTATTTCATTTTTTACAGATTTTATGTTTTCAAATTTGATTTTCTCAATTTCTTATTCTTTTTTAAAATTCTGTTTTCTAGATGTAATTTGCGAATTGCATTGTTTTCAAACTGATTATGTTTTCTTCACTCCTGGGGCGGGCTTTCCTCTGGAGAAACATTTTTGCTGGTCAAGAATGAAAAAAATCATTTCTATTGGGCTGGAAGTGAAGAAAATCTTAGCTGTAAAATTCCATTTAAACACAGTGCAATTTGTAAAATGCATACTGAAAAAAAAAAAGAAAAAAAAAATAAAGTTGGAAAAAATTTAAACCTGAAAAATGATTTAATCTGAGAAAACAGCAAAGGTACTGCTACAATACTGGAACGAAATTGAGTCCATAGTCAAGAGCTTGATTAAGGGTGGTTTGTCCATCCATCACATATACTGGGCATGCATTTACTGGGCATGCATATACTGGGCATGCATATACTGGGCATGCATATACTGGGTATGCATATACTGGGTATGCATATACTGGGCATGCATATACTGGGCATGCATATACTGGGCATGCATATACTGGGTATGCATATACTGGGCATGCATATACTGGGCATGCATATACTGGGCATGCATATACTGGGCATGCATATACTGGGCATGCATATACTGGGCATGCATATACTGGGTATGCATATACTGGGCATGCATATACTGGGCATGCATATACTGGGCATGCATATACTGGGTATGCATATACTGGGCATGCATATACTGGGCATGCATATACTGGGTATGCATATACTGGGCATGCATATACTGGGCATGCATATACTGGGCATGCATATACTGGGCATGCATATACTGGGCATGCATATACTGGGCATGCATATACTGGGCATGCATTTACTGGGCATGCATATACTGGGCATGCATATACTGGGCATGCATTTACTGGGCATGCATATACTGGGCATGCATATACTGGGCATGCATATACTGGGCATGCATATACTGGGCATGCATATACTGGGCATGCATATACTGGGCATGCATATACTGGGCATGCATATACTGGGCATGCATATACTGGGCATGCATATACTGGGCATGCATATACTGGGCATGCATATACTGGGTATGCATATACTGGGCATGCATATACTGGGCATGCATATACTGGGCATGCATATACTGGGCATGCATTTACTGGGCATGCATATACTGGGCATGCATATACTGGGCATGCATATACTGGGCATGCATATACTGGGCATGCATATACTGGGCATGCATATACTGGGCATGCATATACTGGGCATGCATTTACTGGGCATGCATATACTGGGCATGCATATACTGGGCATGCATATACTGGGCATGCATATACTGGGCATGCATTTACTGGGCATGCATATACTGGGCATGCATATACTGGGCATGCATATACTGGGCATGCATATACTGGGTATGCATATACTGGGCATGCATATACTGGGCATGCATATACTGGGCATGCATATACTGGGCATGCATATACTGGGCATGCATATACTGGGCATGCATATACTGGGCATGCATATACTGGGCATGCATATACTGGTGACCTATCATGGATGTTAGTAGAATCTGGGAGGAAGCTAGAAGCTCACACTGGTTCTGGTTCTGCTGGAGGTTTGTTCCTGTTCAAAGGGAATTTTCTTCTCCACTATCGCTACAAGCATGCTTGATTTGGAGGATTGCTGAAGAGTTAGAGGCCGTTTCTCAATTCACAACAAGTGAGTACGGACTTGTGTTCTTGCCGTGTATGTTCTTGGGAAGAACACGGGAAAGTCTGGGAGAACGGGAGCATGCAGAATAAATCTGGGTCAATTGGAACAGAAGCTGGTCTGGAGCTGCATTTCGCCTCTTGTTATTAATAGTCTCTAGATAGTAATAAATTCTAACCTTTTTCATTTATTGGGGAAATAATAATTAACAAAGTCAGATTAACACAAATCAAATTCACATTTTGCCAAATAAAACAAAAAAAAAACTCCAACAGAGCCAGCGGTCCTTCACACACAGCTATGCAGAGAGAGGGCTGCTGCAGACGGGCTAACGTTAGCCTCGGTTACGGTTAGCTTTGGAGCTCCACTGGTTGCCGCTGTCATCTCAACTTCAAAATTTTTCTATTATTACGCATTAAATCGGTAAATTGTCCATATAGTGACGCTTAAAAGCAGATTGTTTTCACCTCAAATGATCTTAAAACGTACTTTTATTGAATAACAGAAAAGAGAATTTTAAGTAGCAAGTCTTGCAAGTCAATGGCTGGATGCAACCGACTTGGTTTCCTTGACAGAAGCGCTTGATGGGCCACATGATGGCACAGTGGGTAGCTCTGCTGCCTTGCAGCAAGAAGGTTCCCAGGTTTGATTACTGACCCAGGGTCTTTCTACATGGAGTTTGTATGTTCTCCCTGTGCATGCATTGGTTCTCTCTAGGTACTCCATCTTCTTTCCACAGTCCAAAAACATGACTGTTAGGTTAATAGGTGTCTGTAAATTGTCCTTAGATGTGAGTGTGTGTGTGCATGGTGGTGTGTCTCTGCGACAGACTGGCAACCTGTCCAGGGTGGACCGGACTCGTAGAATACCGGAGATAAGCACCAGCCCAACCGCAACACAGACAAAGACAAAGCGTGAAGAACATGGCTGGATGGATGGATTATAAATAAAGTGAATCGAACCCAGAGAGTTCTCACAATGTTCAGGGGCAACATGCAGAGGACGACCCCAGCAAAGATTCTCCTTTAATGTAAGTGGCAGTGCCAGCTGACAAGGACAGCATGGAACCGATGGTGAACCCAGGGTCCGATAAACTGCCTCTTAGCTGAATGTTTCTATCGTTTGCTCCCGAGTTTGTTGGTAGCTGCTCATGATGCCATGCTCATGCTGCTGCTCAGGAGATTTCATTATCTTTCTGAAAACCTTCAGCTAGATAATAACTTAAAACATTTGGTGTATTTAATACAAGCTGAGAATCTCTTACAACAAGACCTCAACAGGATCTACAAACTGGGACATGCGGCAGCAGCAGCCATTCGAAATGGCCCTTCCCAGTCAAAAGCCAACCGAATGGCTGTGCATACTTTTTTACTCTGACTCCACCCTTTCACTGAATTACAGGGTCTGACCAGGGGACGAGGATTCTCTTTAGATCTTAATGTCCACAAACCGTGAGAGAAAGAATATTTTAGTACAAAAATAGATGTTTTTTAAAAAGAAATTGTAGGGAATGTTAGGTTTATTGAAGACAGTTAGTGTGTGTACATATGAAACATTGAAGACCTGCCTCCAGCTGATTGGTCATTACAGGGTCATTCTGTCTTATGACCCACCCTATCCTGTTTGTTAATAAAAGGCTCTACTGTGAAGGGAGCAGGGAGAAAGGCGGTGAAATGTGAGCAGGCAGCCTTTCTCCTCCTGCAGGAAGCTGTGTTTGAAAATCCCTTGGTGTGTCAGATTCATTTTTTGTCCTATATGAACTCACAATTTTTTGAAGCTAACAGGGAACCAGCCAAGGTCCCACTGAGGAAAGTAGGGACTTTTTGAATGACTACTACTGTACGAATGAAATATGATGTAGTGAAAGATGGCCTTACCTCAGAGCTTCAATGCTTCCGCTCTTATTCACACAGGTCACCTCTCTGGTCTGGTAGCCGACCTGAAGATCCCAGAATTTTCCTCCTGGACGGTTTTGCCGGTTCTTGTTCCTCCTCCTTTTGATCAGCTCTCTGGTCTCTGGGTCTTTCGGCTTCCCCTTCTCTCTTATCCTTCCTTTGACCTTCTCCCTCATTTTGTCTTCTTTTGCCTTGTTTTTTACCTTTTTCTGCCGCTTGGGTCGATCGGCCTGTCTGAAGGCTTTGCCTTGCTTCCTGTTTGCTCGGCCCAGTTTTCTGTTACCTGATGGTGGTTTGTTACCATTTCTGGACACTTTCTCCTCCCCTTCTGTGGACTTTGTTTCCTTTTCTTCATACTGTTTCTCATCATCTCTCATTCGTTTTTTCTTGCGTTCTTCTCTGGCCTGTTTTTCCCCTCCTTTGGATGGTGTTACACCGTCTCTGGACTGTTTGTTGCCGTCTTTAGCAGGTTTATCGCTTTCCCTGGATCTTTTGCTGTTCTCCCGGCTTGGTTTTTCAGCTTGCCTGACTTGCCTTGGCAAAGGGACAGAACAGGAGCCCCAGGGTCCAACTCTGAGGCTGTAGAGGTTGTCCTCCCCCTCACACAGTCCAGGCTGACACGTCTGGAATTCAGTTAGATTGGGGCAGGCAGACCCACCGAACAGTGGTGGCGCCAGAACAAAGCGTATTCGATTCCGTAAGCCAATGCCACATGTTTTAGAGCATGAGGTCCACGGACTGAACTCAGACACCACACAGTCACGAGGACAGGGTATTAGGCAAGCCTGCTCCTGCCTCGGTTTAGGCTCGAAGTATTCACAAATTGCATCCTGTGCAGGCTCGCCATCGGCTCTCTGAACACAGCCCACTTCACGAGTCTGTATGCCCTCCTCTCCACGTGTGCACACAGCTGGCCGCTGCACCCCACCACTGCGCATCATTACTGGGACGCACTGGTTCCAAGCACCCAGCTGCCATTCGTAAAGATCTTTGTGCCAGTCACACACCCTGAAGCAGCTCTGCTGGTTTTCCGGCCGCTCTGCCTGGTCACAGTTTGTGTGGAGGGTGGTCCAGCCTTCAGAATGGGCACACCACACCGCTCTGCTCTGGCTGCCTCCAGGTCCGCACTCACTGCCCATACACCGACCCCATGGACCTGTGCAAAGGGAGAGGACAGCAGTCAGCCATGCATGGGAAACAGTGGTTCTAATTATATAGACAAAAGGGAAGATTAGTTGGATTTTTTTATGTGCTTTTCTGATACTCTTAATTAAAGATAATCAGTATGAAAGAAAAGAAAAACAATGTTAAGAGCTTAACACTAGTTGCTTTTCTCGGTAAGCAACAACTGAGCTGTTACAATTTAAAAGTGAACATAAAAGTGACATTTCAAACAGCAATTTGCAAACTAAAATGTGATTCTTATTCTTGCTGTATGAAGTTAAAAGCTGTTTTAAAACTGCTTCGCAGGTTCGCATGATAAAATTGCAACGCAGTCAGTATATAAACAGCAGCTGCAGGGAACAGCTGCAGGCAGACGGATTGGATCAATGGAAATCAATGGAGGTGGAAAAAGAACTGGACCAGTTGATATCAAATGTCAGCTGCAGCTTCAGACCTGAAAAGTGTCATTGGCTATTTTCATCTGTTTTAGGTGAAAAAGGGAAAATAATGCATAGAAGAACCTATGATTGCTAGAAACAGTTTATATTTAAAGCTGTAGGCTCAGGTGATGGAATGTAGAGACCTAAAGGTTTTTCTAAAACAGCAGATCAAGGTCAATGCTGTGGGAGTAAGAAGCAGAGGGAGCTGTGGTGTTTCATCCAGCTCTCCAAAGAGGGCAGCGTCTTTTATGCCCTGAAGATCTTCCTTTCTACTGTTTCAGAGGATCGCAGGTCTGAGCCGTGGTTTCTAGATCTGCCACAACTTCCCCAGCTGCTGTTAGCAGACTTACAAAAAACACAAAACACCATCCATCCATCCATCCATCCATCCATCATCCACCATCCATCCATCCATCCACCATCCACCATCCACCATCCACCATCCATCCATCCATCATCCACCATCCACCGGTCCATCATCCACCATCCACCATCCATCCATCCACCATCCATCCATCCATCATCCACCATCCACCATCCACCGGTCCATCATCCACCATCCACCATCCACCATCCATCCATCCATCCATCATCCACCATCCACCATCCACCGGTCCATCATCCACCATCCACCATCCATCCATCCACCATCCACCATCCATCATCCATCCATCCATCATCCACCATCCATCCATCCACCATCCACCATCCATCATCCATCCATCCACCATCCACCATCCATCATCCATCCATCCATCATCCACCATCCATCATCCACCATCCATCCACCATCCACCATCCATCATCCATCCATCCATCATCCACCATCCATCATCCACCATCCATCCATCCATCCATCATCCATCATCCATCCATCCATCCATCCATCATCCATCATCCATCCATCCATCCATCATCCATCCATCCATCCATCCATCCATCATCCATCCATCCATCCATCATCCATCCATCCATCCATCATCCACCATCCATCCACCATCCACCATCCATCCATCCATCCATCCATCCATCCATCCATCATCCATCATCCATCCATCCATCCATCATCCACCATCCATCCACCATCCACCATCCATCCACCATCCACCATCCATCCAACCATCATCCACCATCCACCATCCACCGGTCCATCATCCACCATCCACTATCCACCATCCATCCATCCACCATCCATCCATCCATCATCCACCATCCATCCATCCATCCATCATCCACCATCCATCCACCATCCATCCATCATCCACCATCCATCCATCCATCCATCCATCATCCACCATCCACCATCCATCCAACCATCCATCCATCATCCACCATCCACCATCCACCATACACCATCCATCCATCCATCATCCACCATCCATCCATCCATCCATCCTTCCATCATCCACCATCCACCATCCACCATCCATCCTTCCATCATCCACCATCCACCATCCATCCATCCATCATCCACCATCCACCATCCACCCATCCATCATCCACCATCCACCATCCATCCATCCATCATCCACCATCCACCATCCACCCATCCATCATCCATCATCCACCATCCACCATCCACCCATCCATCATCCACCATCCACCATCCATCCATCCATCATCCACCATCCACCATCCACCATCCACCCATCCATCATCCATCATCCATCATCCACCATCCACCATCCACCCATCCATCATCCATCATCCACCATCCACCATCCATCCATCCATCATCCACCATCCATCCATCCATCCATCCATCCATCCATCATCCACCATCCATCCACCATCCATCCATCATCCACCATCCATCCATCCATCCATCCACCATCCATCCATCCATCCACCATCCATCCATCCATCATCCACCATCCATCCATCCATCCATCCACCATCCATCCATGTACCCATCATGCATCCATCCATCCATCCATCCATCATCCATCATCCACCATCCATCCATCCACCATCCATCCATCCATCCATCCATCCACCATCCATCCATGTACCCATCATGCATCCATCCATCCATCCATCCACCATCCATCCATCCATCCATCCATCCACCATCCATCCACCATCCATCCACCATCCATCCATCCATCCATCCATCCATCCATCCATCCATCCATCCATCCATCATCCACCATCCATCCACCATCCATCCATCCATCCATCCACCATCCATCCATCCATGTACCCATCATGCATCCATCCATCCACCATCCATCCATCCACCATCCATCCATCCATCCACCCACCATCCACCATCCATCCATCCATCCATCCATCATCCACCATCCATCCATCCATCAATCCATCCATCCATCATCCACCATCCATCCATCCACCATCCATCCACCATCCATCCATCCACCATCCATCCATCCATCCATCCATCCATCCATCCATCCATCCATCCATCCATCCATCCATCCTCCTGATTGCTACCAACAGTCTAAAAGAGTTTACACTATCAACCCATTTAAAGCAGCTTTTAGTGACAGCAACATCAGGAGCATTCAGGCCCACCATCCAGAGGTGAACCGCGTGTGAACCGAACCCAGAAAGACAAGAGATCGGAGGAAGAGGCAGCTTTAGCTTTAGCCACCGCTGCTGAACTACTTACAGTTAAATTCAACAAGTAGCATGCTGTATAAATAGAATAAAGTCTTTAACATAGAGCGCTAACAGAAATAGACGACTACTGTAGAAATGCTTCATTATTTATGCCTATAGCCCAAAAACTACCAGGTGGTAAATTGTAGTAGTAAAAATATTAGTTGTCATAACAGATTAGCTCCACATCTACAGAGATCAAGACTTTAATTTTAGAGGGAAAACTACGGCAGCTGCTCCCTCTAAGCTTTGTTGGAGTTCCTCAGATACTTTTTCAAGAAAACAGGTTAATTTTCTCATTATCTAAAGATAACAGACACCGTTTTCTCATGATAATGAGATGATTGGTGTGTGTTAAAACTGATTACATACTTCAATACCACAGCAGCGGGAGAGGATTTGTAAGTCATGGCAGCTTATGTGTAATTCTGTAAATAATCCTTTGTTTAACTTTTAGGTAATGAGATGACGTTGTTGGTTTGCTTCCACTTCTGATTCATAAGCAATTAGACCTATGCCTCCAGTGCCTTAGCACCGGGTGTTTTCTGAACAGCCCTGGTGTTATGCCTGGAACAGCTACAAGATGCATTAACTACTAAATGAGTCCAGATTAAAGATTTTCATTAAAATACAGATTTGATTCTACTGTATTCCAAGCAATCCAATCACCCAGCATGACCTGACAATGAATGAAAAGAAAAGGGAAACAAAAAAGCTCATTATTTTCGCACAGGCGGCACCGCGACTGCACAACTACGGGCCCCGCAGGCATGGATGGACTGGGAATCCAGGACTGATGGCCAGCCTCATTCATTACCCAGACAGGTTAGTCATCTCGTTATCTCAAGAAATCATAACTGTTTTCTCGTGATAACGAGATAATTATCGTGTTATCTCGACAAAACAATTAATGGTTTAATGGTGATAATGAGATAGTTATGTTATTATCTCAAGAAGGAAAAGGAAAAATAAAAAGTTGAGTACGACCGCTCTTAGCTTCCGTAGTTTTCCACTGTGTTATATTCATATTCAAATTTAGCCTGGAGTGTTAAAAATGGAGGCAACTGGGACTTGGGTCCATTTTTAAGAGCATGTTTCAATAAAAAGATTTACTTTCTTCTCATTTTCTTTCTGATTATTTGCAGATATGTCTTATATGTTCTCCACCCAACCTGCAGAGAGACAAGTAAAGGACTGAATTCAACTGCTTTCTATTCCTGCAGATATTTTTTGTTTTTCTCTTGTGTTTTTCGCTACAATTTTCACAGCCTATAGTGTTAAAGTGTTGATCTGCAGGCAGCCTGATCAAAAAGACAGCTACTACGAGAATTACCAGGCAGATACTTTTCCTTAGGGCACAAACAGCCAAAGCTCTGCACCGAAACCAGGACTGACATCTGAACGCAGCTGCAGAATCATGACAGCCTGTAGCTCGTTTATTTTAACTTTCATGGCAATTTGAGGATGCATTTGGTTTTATTCATCATCATTTTCCCAGTCATAAGGATGTTCCTGTATTTTTAACAAGTTTTCTTGTATTTTCCTGCATATATGATACCGTCGGGAAAAACTAACTGGATGTTTTACATATTTAACAAACCCAGCTTGTTCCCAAGGAGCATATGATGATAGAAATACTGCTGGTGCCCACTTTCAGCGTATGCTTGTTGAGTTTTAGCCAAACCAGTGTTCATGCATCTTTCATAAGTCTTGTCAGAAGAGGAAAGTTCTCCATTTCAGGAGGAATATTACACGGCTCATTGAGGGTGTCATGTTGCTACATGGGGCTCTGCTTCAGTAACTTGTTACTGAGCAAGCTGTGCTGTTTGTTAAACGCACTGCTGGGCTCTGGATGGACCTGAGGCAAAGTATAAACAGACACAGACACTGCTCTTCTTCTCCAGTTCATTTAATGATCAATCTTTAAATACGAAGAATATTTTCTTTATTTAAAGATATTTTAGGATAAGATATGCAATTTATATAGTAATTATACTTGACAAATGCAATGAATATTTTGTGAATACTTTTATTACTGTACTTGAAATAGAAATTGAAGCTACAAATAATAAAACGTAACTTAAGGAAGAACTAACAAGCTTTACAGATGACATGACACAACTGCAAAACCTCTGGGATTTGGATAAAAAGAGAACGACTGCATGATGTCAGTTTGGGAGGGTTTGTTTTTGCATCAAACTGGAACTCAGGAGCAGCATGGTGAGTTAGATGAATAATGACGGGATGGCGGGAGAACAACGGCCAATGGTGAACTTAAATATCGTGTGGAGGATAATGAGGAACAGCTGAGGAGAAGGGAACTCGGGAGGCTTAGAGTGTGTCCGAATGTCCGCCCTGATCACTATATAGTGGTTACGCCATTTTAAATGAGTGGATGAAAAGTAGTGGACTCGAAATTTCCGGCAAAATTTGCAATCATCCTAGCTTATTAGACAAGCAGAAATATCCCAGAATGCTTTGCAAGAGCTATTCTGGCAAAGTATCATGGGATTTTATGTGACGGCAACAAATAACAAAGAATGCGCAGGCAGCATGCAAGGAGACGGACTTATGTGACCAACAGGGAGGGAAAAGTAGTGATCATCAATCCGAACAGTAAGTGAACTGAGTTCACTATAAAGTCCACTATATAGTCCCTTTCTATATAGTGATGGAGGATTTAGGGGTTAGGGCGGCCTTAGTTTCAATAACCTCAGAACTCAGATGTAATGATTAACGGTAGCAGCCAATCAAAATGGCCCTTCCCAGTCAAACGCCAGCCGAATGGCAGCCAGTGGCCGCCTTTCACAGCTGCCTTTTGTATCTCTGCTTCTGTCTCCTTGAACCCCAGTCGGCCTCAGCAGATGGCCGCTCACACTGAGCCTGGCTTCGTCCTGTTAAAAGGGAGTTTTGTCATGATCTGGCCTGTTTGCTCTCCCTTAATTAGTCATTCCTTTCACCTGTGGTTTTTCGCTCCCTGCCTCAATTATAATGTATTCCTCTCACCTGTTTCCTCTGGTTTATATTCAGTTCAGCCTGAGCATTCAGTGCCAGATCATTGCTTGTCTTTCTGTTAGCCTGTCTGTTAGTTTTGTTCCTTGGTTCGTGTCCTGGATCCTAGCAGCCAGTAGAAAGAGGGTTTTAGTGTTTGTCTCGTCTTCTAATCGTCCACTGTTCCTCCCCCGCGGAGTCCTCTGGTTTTTTGGCTCAATATGTGGGGAGGTTCAGTTTTTATCCAGTAAGCCTGGCTCCAGGGAGGAGACCAGTTTAAAGTCCTGCTTCAAGTTCCGGTTCCACGTCCTGTCTCGGCTACCCTCTTCCACTGAGCCTGCCTGTCTGCACCTGATCCTGTCTGCTCCTGTGCGTGACCACCTGGTCATGCTTCTGGTCCCTCCTGGGAGCCTGTGGATACCTGGAAGTCTGGATCCTGCCACCTGTTTCTGTTCCTGCCTGATCTGGATCCTGCCTGTTCCTGTCTGTTCTGGATCCCTGACCAGGATCGGCTTCAAGCATGACCTCTGGGACTGCAGCACTTGGGGACATTCTTGGTCTGGACTGTTAAACCAGAGTGTCTGAGATTGGGCGGTGCCCTGCCCCCCTGCCTGCAGTGTCCGCGAGCCACAGCTCTACTTTAGTTTTTGTTAAATAAACGTTTGAACTTTCAAAAAAAAAAAAAAACCCAAACACAACACGGGCTTCTGACATCGGGAGACACAGACCCAAAACACAGAATCTCCCGCATGCCAGAACTGGGACGAAAAACTAATCCGAAAAGAAAAACCAACCTTATCCTACTGACTCTCCTTGAATACTGGGTCCTTCTGTCCGCGTTCCATGACAAGTTTTTCCTCTCCACTGTCGCTACAAGCATGCTTGAGTCAATGAATTGATGCAGTCAACTGGTTTTACTTAGAAAACTTTGAATCAATCTGACTGGATGATCTGGTGAACTGTAAAGTGCCTTGAGATGACATAGTTGTCAGTTGGAGCTATAAAAATAAACTGAAGTGAAATTGCATTGAAAGGACCAGCTTTGCATAAGTTACAACCATAATGACTTTTTTACGAGCTGTTCTGCAAATGAAAGCATTTAACTATTTATTTATCTAAATACAAATAGTGCCGAGACATCTGACTTCATCCTTCATACATAATAAAGAACAGCAACAAACAGCTATAGTAGGAACGTTTAACTGCTGCATCCTTAATTTGACAAACCGGGTCTTCTGTACATTCTTTTTCCTGTTTGGTGTGATTGCAATTGTGGGTCTTGATCTGGACTGACCGGAGCAGAGCAAAAAAAGCGCTCAGTTCCGTATTTTGACAGTGAAGGACGGAGAAGACGTACGTGGACAGAGACGTGCGGAGGAGTAGCGGAGGATGTGGAACAGATCTCATTGATTTACATGACAGGACAAGTACTCCGCACGACGTACGTGAGCGGAGCGGAGCGCTGACGGAGTATGTGGAATCTGGGGGTAAAGAAAGACAAATACACGTCCGGCTGGTTGTGGCGCCGGACGCCAGACAGTGCAATGAAAATCCGGACTGTCCGCCCTAAAGCTGGACATCTGGCCACCCTACTTCCAACTCCTGTTCTTTCCCACTCGCCATACCCACACAATTCTCCACAACAACTGATTTTTTTCTGCTACGTTCGGCTACGCTGCTTTGCTTCTTCTTCTTGTTTTCTACAGGTGGTTGGCTTTGGTCGCAGTACCGCCACCTTCTGCTCGGGAGTGTAAACGCTTCGCCTATGAGAAAAAGGAGCAGCGCATGAACCAAACGAAACACACGCGAACCGAACCGAGACAGTCAAACCGGTTCGGACGGTTCTCATAAACCATTCCATCCCTAATATATATATATATATAAATATATATTTCCTCAAATGTGGACACAACAACGGTTATTTTCTGTGGAACAGAGTCTTTTAAAAGCTGAATAGTTATTTCATCTGTGTTGAATTAAATTGATCTCACTTGTTGAAGTAAAAGCTTTGGTCTTAAAGGGGAACAGCGTTTTGTTTTTATGTTTTTTTTACATTGGCTCCTTGATTTGACATTATTACATCATGTTTTACTCATCCATATGAGTTTAGTGTCATTTGGAGCCGTTCTGAAGATATTCCATTAAGTTATATCCAAGTAACATCTTCCTATGGGCAACGACTGTAAAGCACAAACTAAACTGCTCATAATTTATTCTTTATGGTACGCCAGCCTTAATAACATGTAGGCGAATCACTGTCCCCCAGACATCCGCGGTTATATTTTTTATATTTATATCTTTTAAAAACAAAGCGGTGCATGTATGACGTCATCCTCGTGCCAGACTGGAGTTGTGACAGGCAGCCCGGGCAACAGGCGGCTACGCTCTACCCCTTCTATTCATTCTAGCTAATCTGAATCGTTCAATTCCATCTCGAGAGCGTGATCATCTGTGGTAGCAGCACTAGACATCTTCCAGGCATGTGAGTAAAACTAGCAGAAGTTCAGAGGACAGGATGAATGAATGGTAGCCGGCACGCACGGATGACGTCATAGACACTCCAGTTTGTTTTTAAAAATTATAAATATCATCATCATAATTATCATTATCTCCCTTTTATCTCCTCTTTCTTTCATCTTTTCTCCTTTTTTTCTGTTTTTCCTCTTCTGTTCTACTTACATTGCAGTGTCAATATAATCTGTAAATCTCCCTGCATAATTATAATAAAGCAATTTATATGCATGAAACAAGTGGAGCAATATGGCAATTGCCATACTGCTACACTTGTGAAACTAAAATCTGTTGGGCTCTTTTTGGCATCAAGACAATTATTCTTATTGCCACATTGCCAGACAGGAAACTGTAAAAAGCCTACAGCCAGGCTTGACTTATGTGGGCGGAGTTTATAGTCCCCGCCCACATAGTTTAGAATTCTGATCACATGACCTATGACATAATCACATACATGAGAATACTACCAAGCATTCCATTTCCGGAAGTCTCCTGTAGCGTGTGTATCTCTCGAGTTAACTCCTTGTAATTAGAAAAGTAAAGACTTTTCCACAGAACAAATCTGCCCAGTTATCAGAAAAAGAAGCTTTTAGTTTAAAACAAAGCTTTGTGTTTTAATCCAACCAACTATTTTATTGTTTTCCTTAGGAGGCTGACTTGAATCAGCAACTAAGGCAGGAATTGACCAATTTTTCCTTTTTCATTTGCAAATCAGGTGAATTAAACGTTATAGCCGCCATGTCAACCATATCTAAATCAGGTAATACTATGGGAGTTACATCTGGTAGCACAGCTACAAACCCTTCTGAAAACGTGACTTGGGCTCAAGTTCTTAAAAGTAAGAAAAAGCCAGAAAATGCTCCAAAAATAGCAGCTGGACCCGCTTTGAGTCAAGTTTGTGCTTCTAAGCCTGTGGTGAAGCCATTGCAACCAGCCCCAGCTCGTGTTGAGAGACCAGCTGAAGCTGCTAAGCCTGAAAATCCAGCAAGAAATCCACTTTTACAAGTTCAAAGTAAGAAAGCTGTTCATGGAGGACATGGAGCTGACAAACAGACCGGAGGTAATATGATTTCTAAGATTAAGTTTCACAGAGCCTTAAGCTCCAGAGACTGGATGATCACAGAACTTCAATATGAAAACATGAGTTTAGCCCAACATATCAATGATGTCACAGCTGAGCTCAACAAATTAGAGGCAGTTCGTCAACATACCAACGAGAAAGCTAGGCAGCTGGAGTCTGAGCTAACTCCTAAAAGGAAAAAGGGTCAGAAGGCTGGGATCTGTTTAAGCTCAAAAGATTTGAGGATCATAGCTTCGCTACAAGAAATCATCAAGTTATCAGAAACAACCAAGAAAAATGGTGCTGTGCCTCAGGAAATGGATGCAGGGTTTGGATATACCAACGAGAAAGCTAGGCAGCTGGAGTCGGAGCTAACTGCTGAAAGGAAAAAGGTGCAGGAAGCAGAGACCTACTTACGCTCAAAAGATGAGATGATCACAGCACTGCAACAAGAAAACCTCAAGTTATCAGAAACAATCCAAAGTATTGTTGCCTTGCCTCAGAAAATGGAGGCAGCAAGTCAGAATACCCACGAAAAAACTAGGCAGCTGGAATCTGAGCTAACCGCTCAAAGAAAAAAGGCCCAGGAAAATGAAATCTACTTAAACTCTAAAGATGAGAAGATCGCAGTGCTTCAACAAGAAAATATTAAATTATTAGAAATCTGCCAGAGACAAGCTGCTGATCTTCACAACATGGAGGCAGTGTGTAAAAATGCCAACGAGAAAGCCTGGCAGCTGGAGTCTGTGCTAAATGCTAATATGCAAAGGATGCAGGAAGCTGGTTTCTGTATTAACTCAAAAGATCAGGAGATCGCCGTACTTCAACAAGAAAATGCTAAATTATCAAATTACTTGCAGAGACAAGCTGCTGATCTTCACAACATGGAGGTAGTGCGTAGAGATGCCAACGAAAAAGCCTGGCATCTGGAGACTGCGGCAACTGCTTTGAAGCAAAGGTTGCAGGAAGCTGCTATCTGCATAAGCTCAAAAGATACGGAGATCGCAGCACTTAAACAAGAAAACATCAAATTATCGACAAACCAGAAGACGCATGCTGAGCACAAAACAATGCCAAAATATACCGACAAGGAAGCTAGACAGCTGGAGTCCACGGTAACTGCTCTCAAGCAAAGTGTGGAGGAAGCTGAGATCTGCATGAGCTTAAAAGATGAGGAGATCGCAGCACTTAGTGAGAAGACTGAACTATCAGCTCAATGGTTAAGGAACGCTGAGCTCAAGTTAAGGTTCACAAGAGAGAAGGTAGCAACACTTCAACAAGAAAACACCAAATTATTAGAACAAATTAAGAATCTCACTGTCTTGCCTCAGAAAACGGAGGCAGTTGTTCTTGCTGAGACGGCAAATGCAAAGGAGGCTGAGATCTGCTTAACCCAACAAGTGCAGGAAACCAGTGAAATCAAGGCTGCAATGGAAAAAATGCAGAAAGATCTGGAGGAACAGTGGCAGCAGTTGGAGGAAGAAAAATCCCATTTTATGTCCAACCAACAACAAAGAGATGAGTGTGAGCAGCTGAAAAAGCAGTTGGAGTTACAGGAAGCTGAGTTAGAGCAGGGGAAAGCTTCTGCAAGAAAAGTCATGGATCTGGAAATGAGTCTGCTTGCTGAGAGAGCCAGAACCAAGGAGGCTGAGATCTGCTTAGCTGAGAAAGAGCAGGAAACCAATGACATAAAAGCTGTTTTGCTCAAGATGGAACAAGATGTGAAGAACCAAACACAGGTCTGGGCCCAGGAAAATTCCAGTCTCCTGACAGAGCAGCAGGACACTCTTAGAGATATGGAAGCAGCTATGAAACACCTTCAGGAGGTTCTGCATTGTGAAAGGCAGCTGTGGCAAACAGAGAAGTCCTGCCTTCAAGAGACAGTGGCAAACGCTAAGAAGGCTCTGACAGAGATGGAGGAGGAGAAGAAAAGATCAACAGAGAGCCTTATGGAGGAGTTCAAAAATCTGCAACAGGAGACTGAAAGATCCCAAGAAAGAAAACCAAAAAAGAAATCTTTACGGAAAAGAATTTTCAACCTCTTTAAATGCCATCAGTCAGAAAAATAATTTCTGCTAAACCTCAAGAAACTGTCCTCCAAACAAACTTAAAACTGAGTCCCAGATCTCAAACCTTATCACCTACACGCTTTACAATTACCCCCCCAACACCCCCACCCCCCTCCCCTATAACCGTTACCCTTAACCCTTCCTTTAACCCTTAACTCCCCAGACCCATTCACTAAATCCATAATCCAGTCCACAATATTTAGCCCTCACCCTCCATAAAACTCTATGGTTCCCTTTAAATAAAAAAGCACTGCCTCCATACCAGGGTCTTTTTCTGAGGTAGATTCCTACCTTGGTATTGATTAGATCCTGGTAAACAGAGTGGGGCTGCACGGTGGGGCAGTGGTCAGTGCTGTTCCCTTGTAGAAGGAGACCTTTCTGCATGGAGCTGCCATACTCTCCCGTGCCTGTGGGGGTTCTCTCCGGGTGCTCCGGCTAGCCCACCCTTACTTTGTCTTCTTACGTCACACTCAAATGTTTTAACACAAAAAATATCTATTTATTATAAATACAAACATTTATTGATGATGAAAACAAAACTGTATTTTAAAAAATTCTAAAAAAAAAATACCAAACACCTTTACGCATACCTCCATTACACTTCATATACACACCCACACACACACACACACACACACACACACACACACACATAATAATCCTGCCACAAGGGGCCCACAGTCCTAACGTGCTCCTGGTGCTGGTCCCAAGCCCAGATAAAAGGAGAGGGTTATGTCAAGAAGAGAATTTGGTTTCAGTTATCAAGATAATATTCATACTGGTGTAACATTTTTTTAACATCTTGAGGGAAAGAGTGGTCCTTTACATTAGTTTTATTTTTAGTAATCTCTCTAAAAATAATATAAAATTACACAAAAGGCTTCTAAACATTCCATATATGAAGTTATTTGAAGACATTTCAACATCTATCCAGGAGTCTTTAGCCGGGCATACACTGTGCGGGCTTCGTCGTACAATCTGAGTTCACAGCTCACGATGTATGTGCAGCACGACCCTTTCATACGACCTACCTGCTCACACTGCATGACTAAAAAGCACGTTGGACTCAGCTTCGCAGTGACATGGAGCTGCTCTGACTCGTCTATCTGGAAGCCAAACAAATAGAAGGGGAATATGAAGGCCACCATAGTGAAACGCGCTGCCTTAGCTAATTGTGCAATTTTGTGCTGAAAGCCCTAAAAAGAAAAGGCGGCGAAATATTTGGGAAAAAGACATGACTGAGCAAACGTGGCTACTATGGTCTGTCAATTTTACCGACATAACTCCATTTCACTCATTGCATCCCTGCCATGTTTCTGTGTTTACAGAAGAATCCTTGTTTGGGGATGCGCACTGAGCGATTCGCCCACGGCGGTTGGGAGAAAATCAAACATGTTTGATTTTCCCCTGACCTCACGATTCCTGATCGGGAGGTGGTTGTGAGAGGCTTATCGCCCCTCGTTACCCCCTGTGCACTACCAACTCACGACACACGATGAAGCTGAAAGTCCGATCGAAAGATTCTCGCACGACTGGAAAATCGCCCTGAAAATCATACAGTGTATGCCCGGCTTTAGTCATTTTGGTCGGCTTGCAACAGAGCAATCAGTAGTTGGACTGCTAATGTATTTAAGTAGCATGAAGGTCCATCCTACTAGGATCATTCCAAGCAAAGAGCCATCCCTTGTTCTTCTGGGTGGTGTTAAAGAAAAATTATTATTTTTAGTTTTTAATACAGTTAATCTTATGGCATGTGTAAAAGGTATGTTGAACACTCTCATTTTGAACATATTTCTTAATTTTGAACAAGTTTGTGAAGATAACCTTTCCTTGAACCAAATTACTGAATTTAAGTTTGTTCCTGAGAATTTATGGCAGGAAAGAGGCCCCCGCATTCCAACAGCTATTCTGTGAGGTCTTATCTCATGTTTTCTTTAGCCAGAAGACCTTAGAATTCCCAGATGTCTGAGTGTCAGAGATAGCTCCTGGTTGGAGGAGCAGAAGCCAGCCTTATTTGAATAAATTAAATACAAGAGGATAAAGCTTTCTACATAGAAGTAACAAATCAGAATTGCTCTTGCAACTCTCCAAAGATGTCTTTGTACGTCTTTGCTTTCTTTCCTTCTCTCCATTTATGTCAGGTAATTGAATGTATGTCTCCGTTGTTCTGCAGTTTTTGGTGTAAGTTTGTGCATTATCTTATTTCTAAGTTTATGCATTGTCTTATATTGGATTAAACTCTGTAATTCTGTGACGTCAACACGCAATGCTGGTTTTCCTTGTGGCCACACGCAGCTCACAGAGAGGAGCCTGGGAAAGGAAGAGAGAAAGCCAACCTTTTTCCAAAGTTAACTATTTTAGAATATTTTCTTCCTTAACAGTGGCTAATTGGGCTGTGTCTGCCTGGGAATGTGCTTATATAAAAAGATAAATAAATAAATCTGCATGTTCTCTCAATGTTAGCTTTATCTCGTCTGTTCCTGTTTGGCTGCTTGTCCTTGCCTAAATAAAAGTAACGTTCCAGTCTCTGCTGCAATGTAGGAAGTTGAAGCAGGGGTGATAAAAAACAGTAGCCCGTCTACTCTAGACAAGGATCAACATGTCCTTAATGTGTTCCAGGTTCTCAGATCCTCCTTCTGTTGTGAGCTCCAGACAGTTGATGTCATGAAGGGAAAACAGTTGTTCTGAAATGTTTATCTGGATAGATTTATGTCTTTGGTGAATATAAATTGTGAATATAACTCACCTTGGGTTTGTGCAAACTGCTAAATGGGACAATTGTAGCTTCACATATAGTGCTTTTCGTTGGGTGAAATAATGTTACTCCAATACTGAAGTCATACTGTTTGTCATTTTCTAAGTCGAAATGTTGAACAAAAGGTGAAAAGGCGAGACAAGACAAAATACAATTATTCTCTAAGTCGTTCTTTCTTTCACATAGTGAGCTTTGCAATATAAATCAGTCTGTTGGTGAATGGACAATATAAATAGGCTCTGCCTTGCCTTGTTGGAAAAGCATGGTTATGACCTGTTCTCAGCTCAGGAATTAGGACCCTTATGATATCTGGTTGTTCAATAGGTTTGCCTAAATAAAAGATTTAGATATGAATTACCACGTTATTCCTGCAA
Source organism: Cyprinodon tularosa (assembly GCF_016077235.1). Classification (NCBI taxonomy): domain Eukaryota; kingdom Metazoa; phylum Chordata; class Actinopteri; order Cyprinodontiformes; family Cyprinodontidae; genus Cyprinodon; species Cyprinodon tularosa. The sequence continues at coordinate 700,201 of NW_024038809.1, forward strand.
AAAGTTCTGATGTTGCAGGGGAAGGTAATGAAAAGTGTTTGGAGCATGCTCTGGTTCTGATGCCAGTTTGTTTCAGCCTTCATCCAGTCTCATGTAGAAGGGCTGGTCATATCATAGGTTATTAGCATTACAATAGGGACATTTAGGAAGGTAGAGTGAATACACAAACTTGAAGAGGGGGGGGGGGGGGGCCTGCAGGAAAACTGAAATTCTCTGGGACTTCTAGTGTTAAAGCAGGCAGCTTCCATCTTAAATGTGGACTTCAGGTACTGTCCTGTTGTTCAGAGTTTCTGACTCAAAGTTCTGACCTTTGCTGGTATTTCCTTTGCAATCTAAAACTTCAAAGTTGGAAATGTCAACTTTCAACGTCAAAAGCACCATAACACAATATGGTAAGACCTTATAGAACATAAAAACGGGAATAATGAGCACACAAACACAAGAACCAGTTACCATTATCATTATTTTAATGATTACTAAATATTTCACCAATCCTAAACCCTCTTTTTGGAGCATGAATGCAGCAGCACACTGTGTGGCTCTGTGCAGGGGAGCTAAGAAAACATCATTTATCACAATTCATAACCATTCATCACAATAATTTAGCTTATTATTATTATTATGATGAATGTTCATGATATTGTATTTCTGTATCACATAATCTGTCAGGCATCTGACAGATTGTAAATCAAATATCCATTTCTGTGGACAATAAAGTTTGTTCCTATCTTCAGTTCACAGAAGTCTAATTCTTAAATATTCTACATCTATTTAACAGCCAAAGGCTTAAAGATCTTCCTTTTTTTGAAGGTAACCACAGACATGCAGTAGCAGAGCATCCTTTGAAACCTTGGCAGGTTTTGTGGTAGAATAGGACCCAAATGTAGACGGAAAAAAGCCAAATCACCTTTAATAGGTGGTAACAACAGATAGATTTGTCTTCGGTTCTTCTCTGCCCTCAATTTAGATCATTTGAGGTATAAGTATATTTTAAAAAGGACATTAAAATAGGTTTTCTTAAAAATGTATTCATTCCAGTGGTGGCTGTCCAATAGAGGGCACTAGGGTTAAGGCATAAAACAAATTCAATTATTATAAATTTAGAATATTTTCAAATATTTAAAAATATTTTTTGATGTACAAGATAAGTACCGGTATTTCATTTTTAATGACGGGTACGTAAAAAGTTGTCCATGCTCAGTAGCTCCTCTTCAAAGCTAAAGATGGGACCATCCTGGGGAGCAGCACTCCATCACCCAGAGCTGAAAGCAGCTTTATTTGCTCACCAACTGCCGCCACAGCGCTGACGTCACAGTCATCTGTTAGAAAGTGCAGGTGATTGACAGGTTTACAGAATTGTTTAGCAACTTCAATCATTTCTATAGCTCCATTTCACGACATTTCATCTCAAGGCACTTTCCAGTTCACCAGATCATCCAGTCAGATTGATTCAAAGTTTTCTATCTAAGGAAAAAAAAGCTGATTGCATCGATTTATTGACTCTTCAGCAATCCCTCACACTAAGCATGCTTGAAGTGACAGTGGAGAGGAAAAACTCCCTTTGAACAGGAAGAAACCTCCAGCAGAACCAGGCTCAGTGTGAGCGGCCATCTGCTGAGGCCCACTGGGGTTCAAGGAGACAGAGGCTACAAGGCTAGGCTAACTGCATGCAAGGCTAAGGCTTTATTCTGCTTTCCCTACCTCCTTTTTCAAATGTCAGGATATGACCCAGCATCGATTAAGTAAGAAATGGCCAATTTAAAGCATCCCCCCTCTAAAACTCTGAGTAAAATGGCTGACCATCTTGTCGTCTAAAAAAGATAAGACTGATGTGGTAAATGGCATGTACTTATATAGCGCCTTTATTCAAGTCAGGAGACTTGACCAAAGCGCTTTACACCACATTCATTCACCCATTCACTCACACACTGATGGTGGCAAGCTACATTGTAGCCACAGCTGCCCTGGGGCTCACTGACAGAAGCGGGGCTGCCGTACACTGGCGCCACCCTCTGACCACCATCAGTAGACAATGCAGGTGAAGTGTCTTGCCCAAAGACACAACGACACTGAAAGTGGGAGTCGGGGCTTGAACCGTCAACCCTTCGATTTCAGGGCAAACTCCTACATCCAACGCCACTGTCGACCATTGATATACATCAATGATCAGAGATGGGAAGTAACGAAGTACAAATACTTGGTTACTGTACTCAAGTAGATTTTTCTGATATTTTTACTTTACTACTTATTTTAATGGTGACTTTTTACTTCTACTCCTTACATTTTTACACAAATATCTGTACTTTCTACTCCTTACATTTTAAAAAATTGGCTCGTTACTTTAGTTTTGAATCATTTCAATGGAGTTACCGTTATTATTTTTCACCTCATCAATACCAAATTCAATCTAATTGGATGGGAATCTACGTTGCATTTGACGCACCACTACAAGATGAATCGACAGATCCGGCGGTATTCATTGGCGGCAAATCATTGCAGCTTGGTGGCGGTGGCGTTAGCATAGTAGCATGGACGACGAGATGATTGAAAATGAACACAACGGAGATCTAGTCCTCTTGGCAGACATCCATTTAAAATGTAGGCAACGGCATGAAAAAAGTGGTTTCTACTTTTACTTTTATACTTTAAGTTAATTTACAAGCCTGTACTTTGTTACTTTTACTTGAGTAAAGAAGTTTAATCAGTACTTCCACTTTTACCAGAGTATTTTTTAACACAAGTATCTGTACTTTTACTCAAGTACGGAAAGTGAGTACTTTTGCCATCTCTGTCAATGGTTAAAGAAGTTGAATCCTAATTAATTTCAGTCACTTGGGAAACTGAGACCAATTAACATGTCTGGCTGCTTTGAGACTTTGTTTAATTCATGTCCATCATAAGCAAAAGATTTCTTGTCAGTGTAAAAACAAAAAGAAATACTGTAAAGTCTTGATAGGTATTTCTACATAAACTCAAATTAAATTACACTAAATTAAGGTGGGGAGTGTTGGCCTAGTGGGTTAGCGCAGTGCTCTGTGCTCTGAGGAGGTTGCAAGTACCTGGTTTGATGGTTTTGAGATTTTAAAGGGAAAGAACTCTATTTAAAACTAATCTTATGTTGCTCATGTTTATTGACTCTTTCTATTTCTAGATTTCCTTCATTTTCACCTAGTTTTTTTTAACCCCACTCTGCTCTCCGGGCGCTGCACAATGGCAGCCCACTGCTCCCCAAGGGGAGGGGTTAAATGCAGAGAGGGAATTTCTCCATTGTGGGACAATAAAGAGATTTACACACATTCATTACATACTTTTGCTGCTCACTTTGTTGATTAAAAAGTAAAAAAAAAAAAAAAAAGTTTAGGATCTAAAAACTAAAAAAAATAAATTTGGGGTTAAAGCCTGATGATATTTCAATTATAAATATGATTAGAAATGTATTAAAATAAAGGATGGATGATCCCTGTTAGGGAAGTGGAGTCTGCTGGTTCTGAAGGCTCACCTGCTGCCTGGTTTATCAGCTGGAGAAGAAAAAAGCAGCTTTGGTAGAGGACATGTGGCCAAATAATTCTGACCTAGTTACCAAAAGCCGTTATTTCATAACTCGATTTACTTTTGCCTTAAAAATAGGGAAATGTGTGAGGTAATGCAGTACAGGGGGTGAAGGAAAATTCATGAGCAAAATTTGAGCCACCAGATGTTTATGTGGGTGAAGTTCTGTGGATGAAGAAGCAACTTGGCTTAGAATCACCAGCCTTCCATTCAATCTCTATTAATCCTCTTTTCCTGATCTGATAAGAAGACTTTATTCCACATCGGGGAAATGCCAACAGTCAATCCACCTGTCTTGTTAAAACCACTTCTTTTCATTCCCAACTATGTTGCTAGCCATACTAATGGAACAAAGTTAGCCAAAAGGGGTAAGGCTGGTTTATTTGAATGGCACAGTTCAATTCAAAGTGCTTTACATGGAGAATATATCAGGAAAAAGTATATTACAAAGCATATTAATGGCAGTAAAAGAAAAAACTATGCGCTAAAATTAATCCATTGAAATAAACCAGGAAAAACCCCAATAAGAACAGACCTAGCAACAAAGTTTAGCAGTAAAAGGCAAGTCTAAACACATAGAATTTAATGTGGATTTAAAGCAACGGAGGGTTTCAAAGCTTTTAAAGTTTTCAGGGAGTTTGTTCCACACTGCAAAAAATCAAAATAAGTTTTTTTTTTCTCAAAATAAGTACCTTTTTCTTTTTTTTTAATTGAGGAGGTAAGTGAGACCCTTTGAAAATGGAAAAAGACTATTAACATTTAAAATAAGACAAAAACAACTGCATTGTCTTATTTCAAGTGCATAAAATATCTTATTTTAAAGGTAAAACAATCTCATTCCACTGGAGCATTTTATTTTCCAGCTCAAATTAAGGGTTGATACACATATTTTTAATTTTTTTTAACTCATTTTCAGAATGTTTTTGCAGTGTAATAGCTGCTTCTCCTTTTCTAGTTCTAGTTCTGCAGAGTAGATTACATCCAATAGACCTGAGAGGTCTGGCTGTTGATCCACTGACAACCATGACGGGAGTGAGAAGCCATTCAGTGATTTATACACGAACATTTAAAGTCGAACCGACTTTCTAGCTGCCGTTGTGTCTCAGAGGGTTCAGCTCTTAACCAGAACCAGTAAAGGTCACCGTCAAGGTTGGTGGATGTTGTTGAGGAATGTGGAGTAGCACATTTTTTGTCAAATCATAAATGGTACATATATGGTGTGTCTAACTAAGGGCTTTTTGTCCTTAAACGTTTGTCTTGTTGTAAACACACATTAACTGACTAAAGAACAAATGTTCATATATGCATAAATAATGATAGAAAAACACATTTTGAAAACAACTTTTTAAAGAAGTAAATTTCCCATTAACTTCAATTTGACAAAAAAGACTTGACAATGACAAATAATAATAAAAATCAGCCAAAATTATTCTCTTTTTTGATTCATACTACACAAAATGTTTCTCTATCGATCATAAAACTCATTATCAAAGATCAATCCTTTAAAATACTGAAGAATAATAAAATACTATATAAATATATAATATTTGTAAAAACAAATCTTATATTGATGAACTTTGTGTTCATCAAATTATTATATAACTGCAAAATATATAAGTTGGGTGGAGGTTTGAAGAGGTTTCCTCCTGTGTCCTTCCATGTTCATTCTCTATCTTAGTTTACAGTCTCCCAAAATAGGAATAATTAGAATTTCCTCAGAGACTTTAATCACAAACATGGTACAGTAGCAGCTAAATGGCCCTTCCCAATCAAACGCCAGCCAAATGGAAGCCCACTTTCCTCCAACTCCCAGCAAATCCCTTCCAACTTTCAGCCAATGCATATTTTTTTTACTCTGACTCCACCCTTTCCCTGAATTACAGGCACTGAATAGGAGATGACGCTTCTTTTTAGATTTTGATGTCCACAAATCATATTTTAGTACAAAGATTGATGTTTAAAAAGGAATCATAGGGGACCAGCCAAGGGCCCATCAATAAAAAATAAAAATAAAAACTCAGGTCACCCAGCAGGTTTTGATGACCAAACCATCTCATCCTTATTCTGACAGAAAAGGTCATAATTCAAGTCATTGTTGTTTTAGTGAAAAAAAAAAAAGCAGAGATAATTAAAATCTGACCAGGATCAGAACAGAGGATATAAAAAAGGCGCACATGCGGGGAACAAAGAGTGGTGGGAATAAAATGATAGGACGAGTGGGGGGAGGGCAGGCTGTGTAAATGTCACAGACAGTGAAGTGAGATGAGACAAAGAATAGCAGAAGTGTCGATGGGTGATTGAGTGTAAAGGTGAACAATATTTTACCTGATAACATCTATACATTGAAAAAAACATGTCTCTCTTGATTGTTTATGGTGTTTTTTCAGCAAGGATTCTGTTCAAATTATAGATTTGGTGAAGATTAGATACAGAACAGTTAATAAAAGGTTGCTGTTCATGGGGAAAACTTGTAATCTGTCCCATCTAAAGCAAGTAAAAATAAAGTCGTCTGAAAATGTATATTTTGATTAAAGCAGAAATCTGCTCAATCATCCTTTCAGTCACTTTTATCCAGGCGGACTGAAATGTTGCTTAAGGAGCCAAATGCAGAGATGAGTGAGGGAGAGAAAAGTTATTTTAGGTTTAATGAAGAGAAACTGAGGCAAACAATTAGAACCAAAAACCAGCAAACATCAGGGAAAACTCATGTGGGGAACCAGAGACGAGGAAACAACAAAATAACAAGGAACCAGCACTGAAGAACTGCACATGGAGAGTATATATGGGAGACAGAACAAAGACTCAACTGATATGGAGCAGGTGTGGATAGAAGAGACTAGAAGGGAAAGGAGACAGGCACAAGTGGGCAACAGAGAGTAACTTAAAACAGCTTGAATATAATGGAAAATAAACCATAGATCAACAAAACAGAATAGCTGATAACGGAAAACTAAAAATTCTGAGTCCCAAAAGGGGAGAACTGTAACAGTAACACTTGGCCACCAAGTCCATCAGTGCCAGCAGAGACGCTGATAGTATGTAGTGGTTAAGGTAATTAGTGATTCCAAAGACTCTTTCCCACTGAAAATAACTGGTTAACGCGTATTTTTCAAACATGGGTCGACCCGCTAACAATCGGCATATGAATCCCTTCCCATTGTCAAAAAAAGCTGGTGTAACCCTTCGCTGGCAGCTGTGTGGCCTCTGTCCCCCCATTGCTGCGTGTCTTCAACATGGAAGGAAGCCAGGGCATAGTCAGTGTGCTTTGTTTTGCTCTATTTGTCAGAGCTCCTATCTGTGTGTTTGTTTTTGTGTTTGTCTCCCGTCCACCAACAGGAGCCGCTGGTTCCAGTCCGCTTCCTCACACACCTGCTGACGGTTACCTCGTTTACGGAGCGCTCTTAAGCTGCTGATTGCCACTACCTCGAGGCCAGAGTGTTTGCCAATACAGGGTACTCTGGCCATGCTTAGTTTAGCAGAGTCTAACCTGAGTCTTTGTTTTGCCAAAATTGGGTACTCTAGCCAAGCTGAGTTTTCACTGAGTAAGACTGAGTTCTTGTCTCCCTGAGTTTTAACTTTGTTTTTTGTCTTTGCCTCTCGGCAGGAAGTCTTCCTGCAAACTGGACCTTTTCGGACCTCCACTCTCAGGAGGGATCAGCTGAGTCTTAAACTGAGCCAGGGATTCAAACAGGAGGTTTGGATCCAGTCTCCTTTTGAGGACGTTGAAATTACTCTCTGAGCAAGGGAATCATCTTCACCACGACCCGTTCAAGTACAGCAGGAAATCTGAGTGGCAATCAGCGTCTCCGTTCACCTACACCATCCTAGTTCTGGGTAAACCCTGTTCCGCCCTCCACCGAATCAGACAAACTCTGGAAAACCAACACACAGATTGGAGTTAAGGATCCTTCACTTATCTGGAAACGTGAGTCAACAACCAGATCCTCTTCTTCAAATCAACAAATCAAATTTCCCACTGAGCCTGAACTAATAGTCTGTCTTCCCCTCACCTTCCAGTTCCGGCCGAGCAGAGTTCAGAGAAACTCTGCACTGAGCTTAACATCATGACACTATTATCTGTCTCAATCCCTCTCATAAGAACATGAGTTCGATAAACAGAGTTGACAGAGAACAAACAGATTTGTTTTTTTTTTGTTATATCAGAAGTGAGTGGTGTGGCATGTTGACGTCTGTACTTTGAGTGCAATGGTGTCACTTAGTTTAGAGGGTGTTCCCACAGCGAGGTGTTTCTAATGTGGGTTGACCCGGGTAGACAGTGAGCTGTTCCAACTGCCACTGAAAGCAGATTCCCAGAATTAAAATGTTTTTTTGGCCAGTGGAAAAGAGATAAAGGACTAACAGAGACATCACCCACACAGAGCAGGAGGCTGATTGCTTCATTTCAGAACCTGTGTCTATTAGCAGTCATTAGTTCATCTGCTATGTAAAGAGGGACCAGATGATCTGGTTTGCTACCTATGCCTGTCTTATCAGATGTTGTGGTCTCCTGTTTATCAGAGCTAGCCTGATTTCCGTCATAGGTCCCTCATTTATTGTTTGCCAATGATGCACAGCGGTTTAGTGAGATCAAAGAGAATTTATAGTATTTTGTATGGCAGCAGCATCCTAATGTGAAGTCGGGCTGGTGGACTAATGAACCAGCAGGTTAGAGGGGGTTTTATGAGGGGAATCCAGACCCATTGACACTCATAGGGGCTCATTTCAGAGACTATGTCTAAGTGGAGGAGAAGTAGAACATAAAAGCATTCCTCTATGTTCCCTGTGAATGTTTGCTTCCATCTCCTTCAACCGTTGTTGTCCTCAGCAGAAGCCCACTAACATCGAGCCTGGCGGTGGTTCTGCTGGAGGTTTCTTCTTGTTATAAGAGAGTTTTTGCTCTCCACTGTCACTCCATGCATGCTCGTTTAGTCAACAGCACAATGCAAGCAATTATCTTTGGAATTGAGCAATCAGGAAGCAGAGCTGGCAGATTCATCAAAAATGACTTTAATGAAGAGGAGCATCACTTTAATATATTCATAATCTAGTGTCAAATTTTCTATAAAAGTATTCTATGAAAGGCCTCCTCAGGTACAGAGCGCTCCACAGACACTCAGAACAGGTATTGGTGCAATTCACGACAACTGGTTTCAAAATAAAAGCCTAAAATAGATTCTAAAAGATCGTTTTAGGTCCTTGAAGGGATCTTCTGTATTTTTCTCAGCAGAGTGCTCCATTCTTGTTGCGGATTGAGGAAGAAGATCCTGGTGATGCTAACAGCTATGGAATCAGACAACAGGGTTCAAGTTAAGAGCTATGGTGTTATTTAGAGGAATTGTATTCCAGAGGATTTGGTTCAGTGAGAGGAATTAACTTTGACAAACAGCCTTGACTCACAGCATTAGCTCAGCAGATCAGAGCCAGTGTGTCAGTGAGCACACACCAGACATGTAAAACACTCGCTGGATTAGTGACAGTAACGGGTCATGGATTTCACAAATGGCACACTGCCGGCGCAGATTAGACTAGAGCTATGCAGAAAAAAGAAACAAACAGGTAGAGTCTGGTGAAAGAAAGGCTGCTGCTTTTCTAGGTAGATGGTTCTATGTTCTGTTATCTTTCTGCTGAGATACAGGGCTAATAAAAATAGACCTTTAAGTTATAAAAGATATAAAAAATAAAAAATGTTAAACTGTTTCAGACTTATAACAGTAATCATAAAGATTCACCATATTTTAGGCATTTTAACAAAGCTAGTCGTTATTTATTCAGACATATTGGATTAGGATTTATGGTTATCTATACAGGCGCTCTGCAAACAATTGGATTTAGTCAATTAAAATGCATTTGTTTTAATTTTTCTGTCCCTTAAACTGTCCTGATGATCAAACACTGGAAAAAATTGGTCATTTTTTGGCATTGTCTTATTTAATGTCCATTTTATCTAATTATCTTATTTCAAGAGAATATATGCTTATTCCATTGGCAAACAAAATCTCATTTACCTACCCAAATTAAGGGTAAATACACTTAATTTAAGAAATTTGTACTTATTTCTAGATCGTTTTTCCAGTGAACCGATTAAAAATAAAAGCAATTAATGGAACGTTAGTTAAAATTATGTATTAAAATTCACCACTGAGTAAAATCTAAAATAAACAAATAGTAATTCAACCAGCCATTTCTAAAAGTGACCCTTTACATAAGTTAAATGGTGAGAAAATAGTTTTAAAGAAGCGTTAAAAATATCAAAAAGGGATTAATAAGTGATTTAATGTCCAGCTGTTAGCTGTAGTTATAAATAGCGGCTTTTAATTGAAATAATAATTGAACTTTATTGATCTCACACTGATCAATAAAGATCAATAAAACTGTTACTTGTTTTACGTCAATAATTGTGTGTTGTTAAAAGTTCACTTTTCCCATAGTAAAGATGCGATGAAGTACTGCTACTCTTACATGAGTACAATTTTTGTGCACTTTACTATGTGCAAATCAACATTAGATCATTTTTTAAGTGCAATATTTGAGTTATTTATTAACTTAGTGTTTCATAAACAGAATATGTATTATTTTAATTATATATTTTAGATGCATTACAATCGTTAGAGCGCATATGGCCATTCACTCCAATGTGACATTTGCATTATATAGACATAGGGACAGACATCAATACTATGCGGTAAAGAATTTAAAGGCATTAAAAAAAGATTTGAAAAGGCATCATGGGACGATTAATGCAGGACTCCTGCTATGGCAGCGTCTATTCCTTCTGAGGCTAATTAAACCGAGGGGAGAACTTTAAACAAGAGGCTAGACGGTGGATTAGCAGTGGTGTGAGGAATGTAGGGAGGTTTCATTAATGAGGTTTAGGGAATTATAGAGAGTGTGAAAATATTTCTTTATCTTGTTTTCTAAGCAGCTAATAAGCACGAGAAATCATCATTACATTTGCACTGCTGTATTCTTAAAGCCTACATTGTGTAGAGCACTGAATTACCCTCAGATAAACACATCATATTGATTTTATGAGTGGTTTGACAAGATGAGCTGATTTTCATTTCATATGAACTGAGTCTCCAGAAGAAAAGGTAAAGAAATAAATGACATCTGGTGTTTGAGAGAAACTCTGTTTAAATAGGATCCGGTTGTGCAGAGCTTTACAAAACCCTTCCTTTAAGGTGAGATCTGCTCAGAGTCATCTTTACCCTTGGACTTACAGAAAATTAATAATGTTTAATTTAAAGGGAGAAAAGAAGAACAAATATTTGATCAAGTTTTACATTTAGAGTCTGTTGGAGAACGGGTTGTACTACTGCTGCTCTCCCTTTATCCGGTAAATTAAAATCAATTGATGCCACTTTTATTTGGCTTTGTTAACATATAAAATAATATAAATAAAAAACAAAGATCTACCTCGTTTTTTAGCTAGAAACCATTTTCAACTAACACTAACCACTGCTACTATAATGGTAAAGTAAACTATATCCACATCACCCCTAAAATATGTCTGCCTCTTATCTATCTGGATGAACTGACTGCACAGACCATGTTTTTAGGTGGACTTTATTCACTTAAAAATAGGGTTGGGAATTGAAAAGATTTTCACGATTCCGATTCCCTTTTCGATTCTATGAAACTATTTGATTCTTTATCGATTCTTTTTTCGATTCCAGCCTGCACACAGAGGTAGTTTTCAGCCAGTCCAGATAGCAAGGGCAGCGTATCTTATCAGTGTGGCGCTATCCCTGCAGGGGATGGAGGGCAAGCTTTTATAGAGCTGGATTTCCTGATCTACCCTCTGGGCTAAGGAAAGACGGGGCTTTGATTCACAAAGTGATCACAGCTCGTCGTACTAGTCACGTTGTACCTGCTTACTGAACGCCGTGTGCGTAACTTGCGTAAAAAACATGACGTAAGTCGTGCTCCCCAGAGCCGGCGCTTTAGGCTCTGGTGCTGCAGGAATCGAAAATGTGTAACTTGCGTAAAAAACATGACGTAAGTCGTGCTCCCCAGAGCCGGCGCTCTAGGCTCTGGTGCTGCGGGAATCGAAAATGCGTAACTTGCGTAAAAAACATGACATAAGTCGTGCTCCCCAGAGCCGGCGCTCTAGGCTCTGGTGCTGCGGGAATCGAAAATGCGTAACTTGCGTAAAAAACATGACATAAGTCGTGCTCCCCAGAGCCGGCGCTTTAGGCTCTGGTGCTGCAGGAATCGAAAATGTGTAACTTGCGTAAAAAACATGACATAAGTCGTGCTCCCCAGAGCCGGCGCTTTAGGCTCTGGTGCTGCGGGAATCGAAAATGTGTAACTTGCGTAAAAAACATGACATAAGTCGTGCTCCCCAGAGCCGGCGCTTTAGGCTCTGGTGCTGCGGGAATCGAAAATGCGTAACTTGCATAAAAAACTTGACGTAAGTCGTGCTCCCCAGAGCCGGCGCTTTAGGCTCTGGTGCTGCGGGAATCGAAAATGCGTAACTTGCGTAAAAAACATGACGTAAGTCGTGCTCCCCAGAGCCGGCGCTCTAGGCTCTGGTGCTGCGGGAATTGAAAATGCGTAACTTGCGTAAAAAACATGACGTAAGTCGTGCTCCCCAGAGCCGGCGCTCTAGGCTCTGGTGCTGCGGGAATCGAAAATGCGTAACTTGCGTAAAAAACATGACATAAGTCGTGCTCCCCAGAGCCGGCGCTTTAGGCTCTGGTGCTGCAGGAATCGAAAATGTGTAACTTGCGTAAAAAACATGACATAAGTCGTGCTCCCCAGAGCCGGCGCTTTAGGCTCTGGTGCTGCGGGAATCGAAAATGTGTAACTTGCGTAAAAAACATGACATAAGTCGTGCTCCCCAGAGCCGGCGCTTTAGGCTCTGGTGCTGCGGGAATCGAAAATGCGTAACTTGCATAAAAAACTTGACGTAAGTCGTGCTCCCCAGAGCCGGCGCTTTAGGCTCTGGTGCTGCGGGAATCGAAAATGCGTAACTTGCGTAAAAAACATGACGTAAGTCGTGCTCCCCAGAGCCGGCGCTCTAGGCTCTGGTGCTGCGGGAATTGAAAATGCGTAACTTGCGTAAAAAACATGACGTAAGTCGTGCTCCCCAGAGCCGGCGCTTTAGGCTCTGGTGCTGCGGGAATCGAAAATGCGTAACTTGCGTAAAAAACATGACATAAGTCGTGCTCCCCAGAGCCGGCGCTCTAGGCTCTGGTGCTGCGGGAATCGAAAAGAATCGTTCAGCGAGCTGCCAAACGATGCCATGGAATCGGAAAATACGGAACCGGTTCTGAACAGTAACCGGTTTTCGATTCCCATCCCTACTTAAAAACATATTAAATCTACTTTTTACCCACTGATCACAGCAAATATAGCTTCCATTGTTCCAGGCAAAGAAAGGATAGGGGAGCTCCGCCCAACGCGCATCAGACCTACTTTTTAACAGCAGCAAAGATGCTTCAGCTTTACGTCAGAACTAAAATACAAGCATCAAAATAAAGCAGCATGCGCATTTTTGCTGCTTCTGCTGCTTGCGGTCTGAACGTAGCGTAAAGCTGTATGGAAGCAGTTTACACTGGAGATCACATACAGATCGCGTATATCTGGAAATGGGAATTACCGCACAGAACAATCGGATTTCGCACAAAAAAAATCTGAATTAAGCAGTGTGAACGAGGCCTAAACGTGGCAGCATGGAAAGTCTACAGAGATGAGCCCCTCGTGTCTGTTTGCAGGCCAGAAATGTCAGAAAGGCCTTTTTTTTTTTGAGGATTTCTAACTGAGTTGTTTTGAAATGAAATAGACATCACAATAAAAAAGATTTCCATCAAATTGAAAGAAATCCTCACATTTTTCTGGTTTAATTTTTCCCTGGTTCCACAAAAACCTCCATCTGTGTGCTAAAATAAGAGGGAAGGACTGATGGTTTGATTATTTCCTGCTGATGTAATGTTATTGTTTTTCTGTCTCTAATTTGTTTGGATTTACAGAGCATAACCACATTAGGTGAGACAGACTTCAATTCCTTTCTGCTGTGTTTTCCAAGACTGCGCCGTCTGGCCTCGTCTCATTAGAGGAAACCCCGGACGTCAGCAGAAAGCCAGTGATGTTGGGTTCAGCAGTTCGAAAAATCCCCAGTTTTGAATATTCTATTCTGATTTGGTGCAGGAAAAGCGTAGCAGCTTTAATGTTAAATCCCCTGAGACTGCAAAAAAAAAGGAAACAAGGGAAGGGGGGGAGGGCGGGTCAGTGGCTACTTTTGATCTCTATCCTGCTGGTTTAAACCGAGCTTCGTATGCAAAAATCTGCCAATTGACTGACATTTATGAAAGAAGTGGAACAGATGGCTCTGCTTTACTGAGAGGCATCTATTGGTCTGAACTGCTTTATTTTGCTGACACTGGAGCAGAAGTACGCTCTTCAAAGGGTTTGAGGAACTGATGGATAAAAGTCACACTGAGGCCCAGATATGGAGCGTCTCATGAAATGTTGTCTCACTTCATAGTCATTGAAAATCCTTTGGATAAAATCAGTTGGTGATTCTATATATGTTGGAGAATATATTTCTGAGAAAGGCAAGGCAAATTTATTTGTATAACACATTTCAGTACAAAGACAATGCAAAGTGCTTTACATGATTAAAATATAGGAAAATAAAACAGAATCAAAGCAAGTAGGAAAAAATAAAATAAAAAATGCAGAAACAAAAAAGAATATTAAAAACAATTGGACTAAAAGCAAATAAAAAAGTTGAACTAATGATGTTTCAGTTGAACTGTTTAACTAGAACAGTCTTGATTTAAAGGAACTCAGGCTTTCCGCACTTCTACAGTTTTCTGGAAGTTTGTTCCAGATAAGTGGAGTATAGGAACTAAATGCTGCTTCTCCATGTTTAGTTCTGGTTCTAGGTATGCAGAGCAGGCTGGACCCAGAAGACCTGAGTGGTCTGGAGGGTTGATACTAGGGATGCACGATATTGGGATTTTGGCCGATATCCGATATTTTAAAACTCATGTAGCCGATAACCGATATCGATACCGATGTTAAAGCTGGACAAAAATAAGTAGTCATTGAAAATAGCAGTTTTGTTATCCATTTCTGACACTTTGAAAAATGATATACTCAAATATATTTTCATATGCTGATATCAAATAGATTTTTAAAAACGCGGTATCGATCTATTTTACTTTCAAAATCTCGTGAAATTTCATCGTTCTGTTACAAACTCTCGTGATATTTTGCAAATTCTTGTGAGATTTTGTTAGTAAAATAGATCGATACCGCGTCAATATATCAACATATAAAAATATGGCAACATTTGGTGAATTTTCGGGGGATTTCGTAGCATAACGATGACATATAGCAATATTTCATTAGTAAAAGAGATTGATATGGTGTTTTTAAATGGCAATATATCAGCATATGAAGATATTGGGATATTTTAATGGATCAATATTTTTTCCCTCGTCTTTAGAAGTTTTTAAGTCTGTAAAAAATAAGTTTTTGAGGAAGAAGAGTAGTATTTTTTTTATTTTTTTTTTAGACTTTAGAAACTCAGAAGCTGATCAAATATCGGGTTAAATATCGGTGGGGTGCATCCCTAGTTGATACACTGATAGCAAGTCTGTGATGTATTTAGGTGCTAAGCCTCTATGACCCTCTAAAAATGGCTTCCTGTATATGTAATCTTTTTAATGGTATATTAGTCTGGTCAACAAGCAAGAGAGACAATGTAGAAATGGCAGGTCGCCAGTCAATCAAAGAGTCAAATAAAAGTAACACAAATATCAATTTGGGTAAACATTGATCAGTTTTCTTATGCTATCAATAATCTTTCACCTAAACAGAGTGTATAACTTTATGACTCTTAGGACTGTTTAACCTACGCTGGACATTTCTATAGCACCAAAAAGGAGGATATTATGCGGCACATCAATAAATTAATGGAACTAAAGTGGAAGTGAAGTGAATAAACTGATTACTCGCCTTCATCTGCCTCCAACACCAGCTAAGCAGCTTTGAACCACACCTCCATGAAGCCCAATCAGCATCCAGAGTTCATCTTAAAGGTCTCAAAATCAACAACTCAGTTGCTAGCCAAAGCGCAGATAGTGGCCGCTCTATGTGTGACTTCCATTCAGATGATTCAACCCCCCCAGCCCCTCCTCCACCATCGTAGCTAAAGCTTCATCAGAGCGTCATTTCTCCTGGACTCTCACTGCGTTCCCTGTCTCATCTCAACCGGTCCGGCGGACGACTGCCATGTTGCCTGGTTCTGCCAGAGGTTTCTTCCCAATAGGGAGTTTTTCCTCTCCACAGTCGCTTCATGCTTGCTCATCATGGATCTCTCCATAAAGCTCAAGCCGACCGTCTCTCCAACCAGCAGTCTATAGACTGACCAACTTCATCCATCTCCACTCCACCACCAGTTTCAGGCCTGCAGGGGAAACATCCCTGTTCTTTACTCCTCTTCATGCATATCGAACAAAATTCAACGCTGATGTTTCCTGCCGAGGTCTGAGCGGCAAAGACTAAAGTAATTATATCAATAAAATTCTTCTAATTGTCTTTTTCTTTCCGTGTGAGTTTTTCAGATTGAACTAAGGTGTACATAAGAATCTGGTATACTTTCATTTATATTACAAATTTGAGGGACTTACAGAGGATGCTTGTGTAGCTGAATAGGAAATATTAATGAAAAGTAAAAAAAAAAGTATTGGTTCCCAGTAGGGCTGAAACAGTTAATCATAATAATTTTGATTAATTGATTGTTTAAATAATCATCAACTAATTTAGTAATCCATTAGCTGAGTGTAGAAGCTCTAAACTGTGTCTTTAGCTGACAGAGCGACCCACTTAGTGCAGTAATTATACTAAGATTGTAAAAAAATATATTAACATTTTGCATTTAAGTTAAAAATACCTTTTTTTGTCTGTCATTCCACTTTAACCTCCCCCCACAAAAGGCCATTATGATCCCGTCTCTTTAGTCAATATAAATGTCATAAATCAGTGTAAATCACATAAAGCTAGTCATCGAGTCAGTGGGAGAGTTAGGAGTGTTTTCTACCTTTGTTAGCAAAAAAATGAACAATGATAATGAGCGTTGTTCAACAAAGCAAACAATGAGACACTTCTATCTGATAAAAGTTTATACTCAAGGTAAACAGGAAGAATTTAACGGATTCCACTAGAAAATAGCATTAAACAGTGATTTCAACGCTGTGATTTCCAGTCTGAGCAGAACTGGAAGGATCTGAAAAAGCAAACAGACATGTTCTGTAAAGCGACGCATAGATGGTGTAATCGCAAAGGAAATTAGGTCAAACCGATAAAGAATTTGTTGCAGGGGACTGTTGTCGTTCAAGGTGTTTTTGTTTAAGCAGAGCTTCTGATAAACTTAGGTTGATGGTGAGCTTTTTAACCCTCGTTCTTTAGAGCATGTAGATGTTCAGAACATTAATATGTTTTTGACTTTATTTGAGAAGTGTTCAGTAAACCAAAGTCCTTTTAAAAAGCCACACTGTGGTAAAACTTCTCCCAGTTCATCAGAGAACAAGCTGGACTGTAAAATCTCCCTTACTGCCCCCTGCAGCGCTGAACCATCTTAGAAAACTTTAAGGTACTTTAGGATCAGGGACCAATTTCCTTTCAGGAAACCGAGTTCTTTTAAGGTTAGGATTTGATTATTTTGCTGTTATTCACCCCTGTTACCTTGGTTACCTTGTCCAGTAAAACAAGTGGATGAAACTCATTTGATTGTGAAGCCAGCTGATCAACGTGCAGCAGGCTCAGCTACAGAATTAGCAATCTAATGAAGACTAAACGTTTCCTCTATTGTCCTGAACACCCACTTTAGAGGGAGTTTGATATCCTTCCATCTGGCTGCCGTTTTAGGATGCCTAAGATTAGAAGAAGTGGTGGCAGGGTTTCTGTCATTCCTGCTGCCTTTGCTGAGCTAATCTCTCTGGCTCCGGCTGCGCTACTTACACTAGACCACCTCCCAGGCCCTTGAGCTGTAATGCACTTTGATGGTTATCCTTGGAGCACTTTAATGCATTATGCTCCATGCCTTTAGTTTACCATGTGCTAAGCTGTATCATCAGCAGTCAGCATCTGTGAGGGATGATCTGTGCTTGTGATAGATGTACTTCTCCCAGACTTTGTAATTTTGTTGTGCTAAGGGAGCTAAGGGAGCGACTGTGTCTCTTTGTGTTTATGTTGTCGGCTACAAATCAAATTTCCCTGTGGGATATTAAAAATGGGAACTGAATTGAGCTGAAGTGGTTGGATGGAAAAGTTCCAGCCAGTCCGTAAGGAGACAGAGCTGAATAAGCTAAAAGAAATCAATGGGTTTTAAAGCCTTGCATTGAGAGGAACAGCTGTTTCTAGTGAGGTATACTTTGGACAGATGATAAAGCATACAATGTTGGAATAAAAGTAACATATTATGATTATTAATTAAAAAATGAATAGATCCATTATTTAATCGCTAGCATAATTATCTTATCTCTTATAGCGAGTAGAAAACTACAATTTCAGCCTATATTTAGATCCAGATATGTTCCTGCCTTCTAATTTTAGATTACCTCAAATAGAACTGTTTATAATTTTAAATGGTTTATATCAAGGAGTTACAGGGAAGCCAAAGACGTACTCCATCTATAGTATCTGACATTACATTAAATTCAATTCTATTCAGTTTATTTCTATAGCGCCAATTCACATCATGTCATCTCAAGGCAATTTACAGTTCACCAGATCATCCAGTCAAATTGATTCTAAGTTTTCCATCTAAGGAAAACCAGTTGATTGCATCGACTCATTGACTCTTCAGCAATCCCTCACACTAAGCATGCTTGTAGCGACAGTGGAGAGGAAAAACTCCCTTTTAACAGGAAGAAACCTCCAGCAGAACCAGGCTCAGTGTGAGCGGCCATCTGCTGAGGCCCACTGGGGTTCAAGGAGACAGAAGCAGACATAGAAAAAGAAGCATAGATACAAAAGGCAACTGTCAACCAGCTCCACAGGCGGCCCCGTCCAGGAAACACACAGCCAGGCAGACGAGCTCCGAGCCAGCTCCCATGTCAGAGGATGAAGAGAGCACATCCAGTTAGTCACAGTCAGAGAAACAGGACTACACTGGAAAACAGGCCAAGCTCCAACATCTAGAAACAAAGGTGTTGATGGCAGCAGCACAGCTGCAAATGAGACCATTTTACAGCAATGAAAGCTGAACCACTTAATTTTTTTAAATCTCAAATGTTGATGAGTTTTGACGACTTTCCTGTCGTTGTAACTTTAAATAAAACTCAGTAAATTTATACAATATAGAATATTTATTAATTAATCAATGAAGGAGGCTAGAAACACCATTTAGTCTGTATGCTGGCACAGGTGTTAGGTTAAGACATCGATCACCATTAAACTGATGTGTTTGTGTCTTGATATTAATGTAAATAATCAGGGCTCAGCTGGCTATAAAATAGATAGAGACTTAGAAAATAATGTTTTTTTAAAGCTAGTAAGAAAAAATTAAATAGAGTTTGTAGTAAAATTAAAGAGATCCAGACAACAGCGATGTAGAAGAAGGAGAAACTGACCAAACTAGTGCAGGCAGTGCTGAGAAAGCTCAGTGGAAGATTGAGACGATGAGATGAGCTTCATTAGATTAGAGCTACTTTTAACCACTGTGTTAAAGTCAATGTTCTCGGTAGTGATGTTGAAAATCACAGGAAGCTCCTGCCTTTGACTTCAGCGAGTCCTTAATGGCGTCCATGCTTTCATCACTTAGTTGGTAGATCTCACCATCATCTCCTGTTGTTGCTCTAGTCTAATACGACCTCTTTTAGGGATGAAGTTATTTCTGAGTCAGATTTTGTTCTCCCAAGATCTGTTTTATCTCATTACTAGAAGGATTTATCTTGCTCTATGCCAAATGATGTAAGAGATTATTCTTATTGTAGAATTGTTTCTCAAAGTTCTTAAAATCTAGAGGTTTAGACTAATTTTGTCCTGATTTGGCGCCGTTGGAACGGCCTGTAAAAGTATTAGGCGGAGATGATGGCTTTGTAATCTTGGAATGATGGCGTCATCCTGCATTTGGAAGCGCCCACTGTGCTCAGCCATTATGTTATTGGCTGATGTTTTGGAGATGTTCCATCAACAGTCCATTAATTTTCTCCCTTCATAAAGCCATCTGTTTTGGGAAAACACCCACACAACATAAGGCTGACGCATTGATCACAGCTGGAAGGCCACTCCAAGGCTTCCCCGGGTTTCTCTCCAAATTTAACCCATCATCACAATGAAACACTTTCACTTTTAATTCCATCAGACTGCAGGATGTGGCTTTACAGAAAAAAGGTCTCTCAGTGGATTGGCAAACATCTTCTCTGGACCTCTTCCTCTCTGATTGGCCTTTCAGGTCAAGTTGGTCCAAAATGCTGTGGATAAAAAAAAACCCAAAAAACTTTCTCACAAATCTAAAGAATGTAAAAAAAGAATCTCTCTCACTATTTTGGCATTTGTACGGAAGCCGAGAAAGTCATATTCGATTTTTTTTTTTGTCTTCTCGAGATAATGACATAACTATCTCGTTATCCCGGTTAAACAAATAATTGTTCTTGTTATCATTAAAAACCAGTACTTGATTTCTTGAGATAACGAGCTGATTAACCTGTATGAGCAACATATTCTCATTATCAGTTCTTATGAAATCGTACGAAAAGTTATGCACAGTATTTCATACGTTTTTGACGTTTTTCCGACAAAAAACAGATCAGTGCGCATGCGCAGCCAGACAGACGACAAAAGCAGATCCGCGGACGGACGTAAAACTGGGAAAAACAGCGCAAAAATTACTTCTTGATGTCTCTCACTAGGTTGCTTGCTGTTTTGTATCTTAGGGTTAGGGTTCATTGTATGTTACATTTTATGTTATTGAACGGTGCGTAAGATGAGCATGCGCAAGGATATCTTGTCTCGAGGCAAGATGTAAAAATACGACGAAATACGACGAAAAAAACGTCAAAAACGTACAAGATTACTGTGCATAACTTTTCATACGATTTCATAGGGACTGATAATGAGAATACACTGGTATGAGTAATGAATGAGGCTGACCATCAGCCCTGGATTCCCAGTCCATCCATGCCTGCGGGGCCATACAGTAGTTGTGCACTCGCAGTACAGCGCGTGCGCAAATAATACGTTTTTTAGTTTCCACTTTCTTTTTACTCATTGTCAGGTGGTGGTGGATGATTAGATTGCATGGAATACAGTAGAAACAGATCGGACTGTTTATTAAGGAAAATCTCTAATCTGGACTCATTTTGGGGGTTAATGCATCTTATAGTCGTTCCAGGCGTAACACCTGAGCCTTTTCAGAAAACACCTGGAGGCATAGGTCTGATTGCTTATGAATCAGAAATGGAAGCAAATCATCAAACATACAGGTGCTGGTCATAAAATTAGAATATCATGAAAAAGTAGATTGATTTCAGTAATTCCATTTAAAAAGTGAAACTTGTATATTATATTCATACATTACATACAAACTCATATATTTCAGATGTTTATTTTGTTTAATTTTGATGATTACAAATGACAACAAATGAAAATCTCAAATTCATCATATCAGAAAATTAGAATATTGTGAAAAGGTTCAAAATTGATGGCCCCTGGTGCCACACTCTAATCAGCTAATTAACTCAAACCACCTGCAAAAGCCTTTAAATGGTCTTTCAGTCTAGTTCTATAGGCTACACAATCATGGGGAAGACTGCTGACTTGACAGTTGTCCAAAAGACGACCATCGACACCTTGCACAAGGAGGGCAAGACACAAAAGGTCATCGCTAAAGAGGCTGGCTGTTCACAGAGCTCAGTGTCCAAGCACATTAATAGAGAGGCGAAGGGAAGGAAAAGATGTGGTCGAAAAAAGTGTACAAGCAAGAGAGATAACTGCACCCTGGAGAGGATTGTGAAACAAAACCCATTCAAAAATGTGGGGGAGATTCACAAAGAGTGGACTGCAGCTGGAGTGAGTGCTTCAAGAACCACCACACACAGACGTATGAAAGACATGGGTTTCTGCTGTCGCATTCCTTGTGTCAAGCCACTCTTGAACCACAGACAGCGTCAGAAGCGTCTAAAGAGAAACAGGACTGGACTGCTGGTGAGTGGTCCAAAGTCATGTTCTCTGATGAAAGTAAATTTTGCATTTCCTTTGGAAATCAAGGTCCCAGAGTCTGGAGGAAAAGAAGAGAGGCACTTCATCCACGTTGCTTGAAGTCCAGTGTAAAGTTTCCACAGTCAGTGATGGTTTGGGGTGCCATGTCATCTGCTGGTGTTGGTCCATTGTGTTTTCTGAGGTCCAGGGTCAACGCAGCCACATACCAGGAAGTTTTAGAGCACTTCATGCTTCCTGCAGCTGACCAACTTTTTGGAGATGCAGATTTCATTTTCCAACAGGACTTGGCACCTGCACACAGTGCCAAAGCTACCAGTACCTGGTTGAAGGACCATGGTATCCCTGTTCTTAATTGGCCAGCAAACTCTCCTGACCTTAACCCCATAGAAAATCTATGGGGTATTGTGAAGAAGAAGATGCAATACACCAGACCCAACAATTCAGAAGAGCTAAAAGCCACTATTAGAGCAACCTGGGCTATCATAACACCTGAGCAGTGCCACAGACTGATCGACTCCATGCCACGCCGCATTGCTGCAGTAATACAGGCCAAAGGAGGCCCAACTAAATACTGAGTGCTGTACATGCTCATACTTTTCATGTTCATACTTTTCAGTTGGCCAACATTTCTATAAATCCTTTGTTTTTATTGGTCTTCAGTAATATTCTAATTTTCTGATATGATGAATTTGAGATTTTCATTTGTTGTCATTTGTAATCATCAAAATTAAACAAAATAAACATCTGAAATATATGAGTTTGTATGTAATGTATGAATATAATATACAAGTTTCACTTTTTAAATGGAATTACTGAAATCAATCTACTTTTTCATGATATTCTAATTTTATGACCAGCACCTGTAATCCTGCCATAACTTATGATTATAAATCCTCTACCGTTGTTGTGGTTGTGGTCGGAGACTTCTGGTGCAAGATTTCTACATATATTGATGTATGCTATTTGCTCTCAGTTTGTTTCACCTGCAAGGCCACAAAATGTCTGAGTGAGGGGTGGTTATAGACATAAGAAAACCAGATATTTTCTCAAGGTATTAATATCATTTTACTGTTTAGCCAAAGTGTTTTGATTCTGCCTTTTAAGCAAGGGAATAACTTTGTCTAAGTCAGAACAGGGCAGACCATCATGCTGTGAATGTCTTGTTTTCTTTTACTTTTCATTGTAAATAAAGGCCGACTGAATAAAACTCATCGATCTCCATCAATCGTTTATTTAACTGGATTGTATAGTTGAAGACTTTTTTCACACCACAGCGGTATTGAATAAATTTTAACACTCACCAATCATCTTGTTATCATGAGAAAGCCGCTTTCATTATATTTAGATAATGAAAAAATTAACTCGTTTTCTTGTGAAAACCACCGTGAAAAAGTATCAGATGGACACGACCGCTCTGGGCTTCCGTACATTTTGAAGTGATGATTATTCTCATCCAAATAACGGAACGTTTTGCCTAATTTAAAGGTATATCAAACATGTTTAAGGTTAAATATGCCCTTTTCTTTCCCTTAGCCATTCCAGCCCGTTAAATTAGTTCTATTTGCATGTTTTCGAAGCAAAAATAAGGCTTTGTTGGGCTGCTGTAGAAAGCCTGGAACTCAACGCTATTTCTGACGTTTTGAATTGAAAAAGCTTCTTGGATGGGAAGAGAAACGTCTTCAAACTTGGAAACAAAGTCCAGTGGATTGTTTTTTAACTTTTTTGGAATGTTATTCTTCTTCACCAAGATACGGCGGCTCCTCTTCAGCCAGAGAACACAACTTTTCGGATGATGGAAGACTGAAGAAAATAAGGAGGGCCAGAAGGAACACAATGGTGTCCGTTTTTGGTCTAAACAAGTGGGTTAACATCTGCTTAGAGTTAGCATTAGTGGATCTGGCCTGATAACTAGAATGCAGCTGACATGGCAGAGTTCATAGATATTGAGGGAGGTTGCCAGTTCCAATCCTAGGAGGAGCCTCTTAGTGTTGTTGCTGATGTTTTTGGAGTTGTGAGAGGAAAATAGCTCTATAGTGTACCATGTTTTTTTTTGGACAACGTTAGAATTGACGAACAAATAAATACCTTTTCTCCCCCAGTGCGGCAGGAATTTTTAAGAGGATTGTTTGAGCGTGTGGATTTTTGTCCTACTGAGAATCTACCACTAGCTTCCATATTTTCTGAATAAAGCTTTATTTATGGCACAATATTACACAGTAAAATG
Source organism: Cyprinodon tularosa (assembly GCF_016077235.1). Taxonomy (NCBI): domain Eukaryota; kingdom Metazoa; phylum Chordata; class Actinopteri; order Cyprinodontiformes; family Cyprinodontidae; genus Cyprinodon; species Cyprinodon tularosa. The sequence goes on from NW_024038809.1 coordinate 724,151, forward strand.
CCATCATGGTTGAATGCTTTTTACTGCTCCTGTGATGAAGCTGCAGATTGTTCAGAGCACATGTCCTCTGTAATGTGTTGGCTGCTGGGATCAGCTCTGAGGGCCATCAGCTGGACTCGGCCAGTAGAGGCAGAAGGCTGGGTAATATTTGGACTGTAAAGGTTTAAACAGGTGGATTCTCTGAATTCCTGAGGATGTTTTTCATAATCAATAATCTGAACGGTAAAGAACCTGCAGGAGAATTTTGTTTATTTTCCTGGTTTGACCTTATTGTGAATTACGGCTGAACGGTTTTGCAAAAAATCTAAATTGCAGATATTTCAAACCAGTATTGCGATTTTATTTGGATTTTCCTTTGGACTAACTTGTAGATGTGTCAGCCCAGGCTTTTAGGTTTTGGAAGCTTGCTTGCCTCCATTATTGCAGGACTTTAACCGTTATACTTCTACTTCCATGCATGGATCTGTGTGCTAGCTGCAGCTCTCTCTACCTTTCTGTGTAGCAACAAACCCAATTCAAGCGTTTTACCGCCACCTAAAGGACTGGAGGGAGAAATTTAGTGTCTTACTCTTGTTAAATATAATGTCATTAAAATTGGGTGCTTCTGGGATTTTAAAATAGCATTTTGTTAAACTGTATTTATATTGCAAACGCAATTAATTGCCCAGCCCTATTATGAATCATAAAGGTTTGCAGGTATTTTCTCTTAAATATTATGGTCAGTGATTTGCAGGATGTGAATTAAACTAAAACAAAGAAACTGCGATGTGACATTATATCTATTTCAGGGGCTGATTTAAGAAATTTGGGGCCCTAGGCAAAGACAGGCAGGGGGCCCTCTGAATTGAGAAGTCAACACATAAACTGCCCCATTCTCCAGATAGAGAAATGTTAATAGAATAGACATCCATTATCTGTACTAGGTTGTGTCCCTCTCTTCTTGTCCCTTTTCTTCTTGTTTTCCTCTCTATGTTTTGTACTCAGCTGACTTTTCATGCTGTCTCTAAAGGAATGAAAGATTTTTTCCAAGCACTAAGCTCACTTAGCTGATTGCTCCTTCCTGTGTTTCCAAAAAGGCCAAAGTAAATAACCCAGTCCTTCTTTTCACTGTAGACAAGCCATGATCTGCTTCTCTGTTCTCCATTTTTCATTTGGATGAAATAATAGCTGCATGAATCATGACAGCAGACAAGATAGAGGAGAGCAGGAGGCGGGGTTACCAATCTACTCGCTCTGGAGAGCAGAGTTCGCTGCTTTTAGATGTTGTCTCCAAAGTCTCCAGTAGCAGAAAAAAGTCTCTAGATTTGGCGCTAGGAGCTTTTTAGAAATCAAAGTGCTAGAGGGGTCTGAAAAGTGGCTAAATATAGCGACTAAAGCGCTAAGTTGGCAACACTGCTCTTTGCATGGTTTGTTTTCAAATGGTTTGCTGCTGTCTGTTTGGACCTTTCTGAACATGTGCAGCAAATGGACTGATCCAATATGGTGGACACTGAAGGGGGGGGCTGAGACACACTTAATATTATCAGCGTTCTGATGGCATTTTAGCCAAAGGATTTTTATTTAAAAAAAAAAATAATGCACACAAATAAGGAATAGTTGTATTAACTATACATGTAAACAGAGTTTTATGTGGCCCCCAGGAACTTGGGGCCCTAGGCAGCTGCCTGGTATTGCCTCATGGTAAATTCCCCCCCGGATCTGTTTCTGTATGATTCTATGAATTAATTATAGAAGATGAAACAGTATCAGGAGCTCCTGGTGAACATGCTCTAAAGCAAACACTAGTGTTTGAATGGGGGGATTACAGCTGATTGGAGGTTATGTCTGACTGATTACAGGGAGCTACAATGAAAAGTGAATCCAGAGAGCTGCATATCAGGCTGCACTGCAAAAACAATGTAGAAATAAGTAAAATTTCCTTAAATCAAGTGTATTTTACCTTAATTTTAGCAGGTAAATGGGATGATTTGCCAATAGAATGAGTATTTTTACTCTTAAAATAAGATAATTAGATAAAATGCACTTGAAATAAGACAATGCAATTGCTTTTTCTTATTTTAAATGTAAATTGTCTTGTTCCATTGGCAAAGTGTCTCACTTACCTCCTCAATTCAAGAAAACATTTATTTAGTTTAGGAACAAATTATTTATTTAGATTTCAATTTTTTGCAGTGTGCTTATTCATCTGTTTGCATTTATCAGCTTTACTGTCTTAATGTATAGATGTTGTGGACTCCACACCCCCTGCTATAAAGAAAAAGTTCCTGTGAATCTAAACCTATTATAAAGGACTGGGCATACCTGAAAAAATAGACATGATACGTTTTTTATTTAATGTTCTTTTAGAAGGTAATATTGGAAAGTCAGTGGAGTTCAAAGACAAAAGGATTCCAGAGACTTCTATGCTACAAAATGTATGTGAGGTGTGACTCTACATACAAACTGATCCTCGATTTGATGGAGAGTGAAAGGTGATGCTACAAGGAAGCAGAGAAGCGAGACAAGAAGGCTGCCGAGGTTACACCCACTACACAACAACAGTGCAACACCTCTTCAACACAGCCTCACCAACACCTCCGTATGTCGAGAAACAACAAAACCCTTTTCTGTGCCTCCAGCAGTCAGCTGCAGGGGCAGCTGATGAGAAACAGGACATGTCTGCACATCCAAATGATGTCAGGACACACCGGATACTACACCGTATCTCTTAAGTAAAGTGTATTTACCCCTAATTTGAGCAGGTAAATAATAATAAAATTAAGCAATGGAATGAATACTTTAACTTTTCGAATAAGATAATTAGATAATATGCACTTGATTTAAGACAATGCAATAGTTTTTTCTTACTTTAGATGTAAACTGGCAAAGTTTCTCACTTACCTCCTCAATTCAAGTAAAAATGCACTTAAAAAAAAGACTTATTGAGATTTCAGTTTTATGTGTTGTAAGAGTCCTTCTGGCCCCTCTGTGGCTCTAATTCAGGAGAAATTTTAAGTTTTTAGTGATACTCACCGGATCAAAGCTTACTACCTCCCTGCTTCAGTCAGCTAATTAATAATAAACAGCACAGTGAGCATTTTTCTTAGACGTTTGAATTTAAGGTGGACCTGTTCAGGTGCTCCAACAGCACACTGACAGGTCTACGTTAAAAACTCCAACTAAAACAGAAGAACATCCTGCTAAGTGATGCTCTTTATGCTAAAGCAACAACTGAAAACAGTATGTTTTAGCAAAGCTGTCAGCTGACTGGATGTTTTATTTGAGTCCAAAATGCAACTAAAACAGGATAAATTGATACGGTAGCTTCTGCAACGTTTTCCCCTGAAGTTTTGCAGGTATTTCTCTTTGTGCATTTTAGCAACCTGCTGGTGATGTAGAGTAATTAAATTGGATGAACAAAAAAAAGTAAAATCATGAAAAGGGAGAAATAAGGACAGAGGAGTCTTTTTTTAGAGCATATAAAATAAACTGCAGCTCAAGTTCCTAAGAAGCACAAATTTTAACCAAAATGTTCAGGACACGAAATTAAGACTTGGATTTATTTTTTATCTTTGTAATAGAAAAGAGTAGGATAGAAAGTGTCCACAGGGTGGACATTCAGGTCTACCAGTAGACAAATGAAAGGAACGTGGCAGCATGCAGAAACGCAGTAGTATAAAAAAAATCTGGTGCAAGTTATCGATTAATTAATTAATATCACGTTGACTAATGTCTGTATGTCTGTATAATCTGACATTTTCTTAAAATACCCGAGATTTCTCTTGTAAATTAACGGCTGGATGTGCCAGAACTTTCTGAAATCAAATGAGGGACGATTAAAAGTCTGCGCTCAGCTTCAAACAACTAGGTTAAAAACAACAGACGAAGCCAGAAATCTTGGGGTAGTCATGAATTTTAACAGCCACATTAAGACAATTACAAAGTCAGCCTATTATCACCTTAAGAATATATCAAAGGTTAAAGGACTTATGTGTCAACAGGACTTGAAAAAACTTTCTTTCATGCTTTCATCTTCAGTAGACTTGACTACTGTAATGGGGGTTTTACAGGTCTCCCTAAAAAAAATCAATCAGACAGCTGCAGCTGATTCAGAACGCTGCTGCTGGAGTCCTCACTAAGACCAAGAGACTGGATCACATCAATCCAGTTCTAGTAGCTAGTTTATAAATCACTAAACGGCCAAAATACATTTCTGACCTGCTAGTACACGATGACCCCCGCAGACCTCTAAGGTCATCTGGGACAGGTCTACTTTCTGTTCCTAGGGTCAGAACTAAACAGGGGGAAGCAGCTTTCAGTTTCTATGGTCCTCACATCTGGAATAAACTCCCAGAAACCTGCAGGTCTGCTGCTACTCTCACTTCTTTAAAATCAATGCTGAAGACCTTTGTTTTTAATGTTGCCTTTCTTTAAATGACATTAATTTCTTTACTGTTTAATCTCTTATACTGCACTGTAATTTTTATTCTTGTGTTTTATTTTGTTTTTATTTTTAACTGTTTCTTCTGTGTTTTATTTATTTTTTTAACTGGTTTTATGTAGCACTTGGAATTGCCCTGTTGCTGAAATGTGCTATACAAATAAAGCTGCCTTGCCTTGTATCTAGAAGATATTTTAATAACATTTTTACATGCAATTTAAAAAAAAAATTAAAAAATCCTTAAAGGAAATGTCCGGTTAACAAGGAATGATGAAAGGATCATTATCTATAGCTAGAAAATAATACTGAAACAGAAACTGAAACTAATAAAAACAAAAGAAAAATTCTGTGGCGTTCACTGAGTCTGGGAGCGGCCATTTTTGCCCAAATATAGTAGCCCCTCCCTCCTGCCATCTTCCAGCAGTGACGTCACGGTGCGGTAAGCCTAGCGCCATTCTCCCCGCTTTACAAGCTAAATCAGTGGGAACTACTAGACACATCTGCAATCAACAACAACTATTGAAGATTTCCAGAGGACTTCACCATTGAAATTCACCAGAGCTATAGTGAAACTGACAATGCCCACGTGCATGGCAGCTGGATGCTGGAATACATCGGGTAAAAGTGAAAAAAAGAGTTACTCCACCTTTCTGGTTCCTGATCCTCCACGGACGGGTTGGTCGTTGGATCGCCAACTTGTAGAGGGAGGATTTGCCATAGAACTTCTGGCCAGGGAAAAAACCCGTAATATGTAGCCAACATTTGGAAGAAGAATGTTTTCAAGATGACCTGGATAATAGCGCGTTGTGACAAACACCAGATACAGCACTGGGACTTGATCAACAGCCGATACCGCACCGTGACGTCACTAACCAGTAGGTGGCAGTAGTGCTCTTTGACCAACATGGATGCCTCCAGTAAAGCACATTCACATGAAAATTACTCTGAATTAAAAACACTGATCATTTATTGAACAGGATGGAAGAATTTCAGATTTAAAGAACTTTCAGAAGTTTGAATTCTGAATATGATCAGACTTTTCCTTTTAAGGATCATCCTCTGTTAGCAGATTCTAAAACATAGAGGGAGGCTGTTTAATTTAGCCACAGGGCAACATTGCCAGTGGCCTTCATCTGTGCTTGTTACAGGTCTAGCGCCCCTAGTGGCTAATAATTTACTGCATTAAAGAACATAGCTAGAAGTTTAGCTCCTTCCTTCCTGGAAGTGCTGCTCTTACGCTCACCAGCTCTGTTTTCAACCCTTCATTGTTGAAGCTAATGCTACATTTTATTGTGTGTGCCTTCTAAGCTGCTTTGCTTCTTTAAGTCGGCACCAGCAATCAAAACCTTAACCCACGCTGGCTCTTTTTTTTTTCTTGGGTTTCAATCTGAGAAATAAAAAACAGAGGACAAACAGTTTCTTTGATGTGTCATGGAGCTACTATCATCTAACAACACCAGAGCTCCATTTAATATGACTTGAGCTATTCGTATAACCAGCAGTATATTTTTATATGTTTTGAACCTGTTAAATAAAACGGTTGCAGCTATGATGTTTAGATCTGTTTTATAGACCATAATGGATTCTCCTACATGGTTTTGCCAAATCGCAGCTACACCTACATGCAGCTATTTATAAGAAAGGGCTCCTGTCTTCCAACCCTTCTCCTTAATTCAAACATACAGAGACTACGGGACATCATGTGGAGAACAACCAGGCCTGAGCAGAAATCCCTGCAGCTCCTTCAATCTTGGGGCTGGCCTTTGGGTTAGTTACTTTTCTTAATAGAAATGTTGGCTAAGCTTTCAGTTTTCACAGCTTTCTAAAAAATACATATATATTAAAACATGTCTTTAAAATGCTGTGTGGGTTTCCTTAATCATGCCTTTGTATAATGAGATAATTTTGATCAAACTTCTGCACAAAAAAAATCAAGGAGGTAAGTGAGACACTTACCTACACAATGGAACAAGACAATTTATACTTAAAATACCCAAAAAAAACATCACATTTTCTTTTTCCAAGTACATATCATCCAATGACCTTATTTTAGGAGTAAAAATGCTGATTCCATTAACAAATCATCTTATTTACCTGCTCAAATGAAAGCTAAATACACAGTTTTACTTATTTCTAGATCATTTTTGCAGAGTAGCTGGAAGTATCCTAATGACTGACTGAAAAATCCTCCATTATCAGGTTGATCCATAATACGGATGTACAATAAAACAACATTAAAAGCTTCCTAATAATTATTGCCCAAAATTTTAAACCTCAAATTAAAAAGTGAAAGTTTTGAAGTGATCTGTTTTTGTGCATGTTGAAAATGTAAAATTTTATGATCTACTTTTGCCGTTGAGGGTTTCCAGCAGTCTAAGAACATTTGGAGATGAGTTTATTGAGCTCCTCTGGGTCGGCTTCCCCGCTCTGCTGAAAGGCAGGGTGGTGGCAGCACAGTGGAGCTGAATCTGGATCGAAAAAGCCCCACTCGTGCATAATTAGTGAGCCTCTCCATGTCCACCGCCTGCAGGTGGGATACTGACAGCAGCACTCCTCCCCCACTGTCAACCCGCTCACCAGGAGTAATGAGGCACACCACACAGACACACATCCAGCACAAAGCCTATTGTTGTGTGTGTGTTAAGCTGAAGGGTGTTTCTCTGGCAGTTAGAGCATTAAATACTAAAGATGAACTGCATCATCACTTTGCTTCTGTAAAGATGCTAAGACCAACAACAAGAAAAAATGCTTTATTGTAAATTTCCTTTGACTTGAGGAACAAGCAAGAAGAGAAACGGGTCTCTGTTAATGGAGATGGAGGATGGCAGACAGAGGGGAGAGACAAAGGCACCATGTTGGGTTTGTTGGAGTCATGGTGGGTACAAGCACCTGCGTGTTGGAGTGTTTCTATGCAGTGTGCACAAACACACACACCTATGCTCCACATGGGGCGACCCGCCTGCCACAATACAGCAGTTAAACTCAGGCTCTTACAACCCATACAGAATAATGGCTGCAATTTGGCACTTGATGGAGCTTAGAGTAAACAAACAATTTCACCTGCCTCTATTTACTTTACGAGCACCTCCCCCCTGAAAGATGCCTGCGAAGGAGACTAAGATGTTCAACACGACACAGGAGGAAAAACCCCGCTTGTCTTTCACAGAGGTTGTGCAAACGCAGCAGGAAAATCACTGGTCTACATTCAGTAAAGCCACCAAACCAAATGTGATTAGGAGGTTGCAGTTTCAGCTCATTTAAGCAACGAATCTGTGGATAGTTCTGATTTTGACCTATTTATTTTCATTTGTGGATCCTGCTCAGCTCTGCACACTTTATCACTTAATTCAACACAAACATAATAAAGTAAACTGAAAGTGATTTAAATGCATAAATCATTAAAAAAAAGTATGGAATGAATTATGTGCCATTATTGCTGCAATTAAAGAAAAAATGAATGAAAATGTTACCAAATTGTGATCCAGAAATAAAACTTTAAAAACTCATAATCTAAATAAGTGAGAGTAACCGTTGTTTTTCCAGATTTTGGTGCAATCTTTTTTATTTTGTATATTTTATTTTCTTTCCCCCAAAAAAGGTTAATTTATTTTACTGATTTTATATTTTCTGATTTTTTTTTTACACATTTCTTTTTCAGATTGAGCTTTTTGAATCGATATTTTTTTTAAATTGTATTTTCCAGATCAGATTCTCTTCATTTCTGATCAAGAATGAACATTTGGATTGGATTCAAATTAAAGCCAATCTGAAAAAAGGCAATTAAAAAAAATTTGTAAAAGTTAATCTAAAAAGAGAAATCTTAAACATTAAAGTGAGAATATAAAATCTGTAAAAGGAAAGTTACTCTAAAAATCTTTTTTTTTTTTTTTTTCATTTCTGGGCTGCATTTTTTTCTTATTTAGCTTTACTAAAACATGTTCTTTGCTTGCAAAAATAATGTAACAAAATTGAATTTCTACAAAAACTCCAAATGTTGCTGTTTTTTTTACACAAGTTTCAGGCAACATCATTGCTATGCATGCAACCATGGAGACAGATTTTTTTTTTAAGCTTATCTAAAAATGGAATGTAAGGTAGTGAGTATTAGGAAGTATTTAGAAAAGGGAATGAAAATATGACTTTAGCTGTGCAGATTGTGTTCTGCTAAAAAATAAAAAAATCTGGATAATTTGTCCTAAAAAGAGAACTGATGGACTTTTTATAATTGTGCAGTAAAAAATGTCCTGGACATGTAGCCAGCCTTGCGGACATCGTAGCGTTTCTTTACATTTCTCTCGACAAAGGCCTGCATTTCACTGCTGTGGCCAAACTTGCCAATTATGCTGATTTACACAGGAAGTTTTTGGATCTTGTCTCCCAGCAACCTCCTAATCCGTCATTTCTCCTGCTAAACTCCCGATTTTTACGTGAAGAAAAAACAGGGAGGGATATACAGTATGTCACAGTATCCGACATATGTATATTTCCCACAGGCTTACTTTTCTGTACACTCATGGAAGCGTCTCTGCTCGTATGAAATCAAACTATTTGTTTGTTAAAATACTATTTTGAAAAGAAGCCTAGTTGGGAGTTGTCGGGTTTATAAAAATGAAATACACGATTTATCGATACAATTCCTGCAGGAAGGAGAGACAGTTGAACCCCAGACTCAAACACACTGTCTCCCACTGGACCTCCTCTGCAGAGCGTTTTATTAACAGAACATGACGCATGGTTACAAACAGAGTATTGTTCTGACAGGACAATTGATCAGCTCATGTCTCCAGACTGAATCATGAGACAGGAGTGGAGCTTCCCCTTGCAAAAATGTTTCATAAGCACGCAATAATTTTATAATCATCATTGAATAAACCTGTCAGGAGTTCAACTGAATAAACTGATTTCTTACGCTCATCCACCTCCGACAACAGCTAATCAGCTTTGAACTACACCTCCATGAAGCCCAATCAGCATCCAGAGTTCATCTTAAAGGTCTCCAAATCAACAACTCAGTCTGCTAGCCAAAGCACAGGCAGTGGCCGCTCTATGTCTGACTTCCATTAAGATGACCCCCGATTCAACCCCCCCCCCCTCCAGCCCCTCCTCCACCATCGTAGCTAAAGCTTCATCAGAGCGTCATTTCTCCTGGACTCTTACTGTCTTCCCTGTCTCATCTCAACCGGCCATGTTGCCTGGTTTTGCAAGAGGTTTCTTCCCAATAGGGAGTTTTCCTCTCCACAGTTGCTTCATGCTTGCTCATCATGGATCTCTCCATAAAGCTCAAGCCAACCGTCTCTCCAACCAGCAGTCTATAGACTGACCAACTCCATCCACCTCCACTTCACCACCAGTTTCAGGCCTGGGGGGGAAACATCCCTGTTCTTTACTCCTCTTCATGCATATTAAACAAAATTTAGCGCTGATGTTTCCTGCCGAGGTCTGAGCGTCAAAAACTAAAGTAATTATATCAATAAAACTCTTCCAATTGTCTTTTTCTTTCCGTGTGAGTTTTTCAGATTTAATTGTTTTTAATTCATTGCATAAATTTGAGGTTCAGGTTCTTCATGGGAACAGTTCATTATCATTTTGATGGTGGCAGTCAGTGTGTCACGCTTTTTAATGCTGATCAAATGCATTGCAGTGTAACCGCCTTAACATTTAGCCTGTAAGTTCTCAGTTCAATGTATTCTCAGTTTACTTAAAAAATATAAATTGCATGTCATAGAAACTACATTTTCACATCAAGTTTTAAATAAACAGATGAAAAAATTAATTTTTCACAACCCTATGTTGGCCAGTATGGGCATGGCGTCATCACACATGTTTGCCTCTTGCTTTAAAATAAAAGAAACAAAGTCTCTTTGGGCCCCTTGTGTAGTTTTGTGTCAATCAGATTACCAACCGCACACGTGAGTGAGGCAGGAAGGGCGGCTGTGCACTGGGGATGTTTGTGAGCGGCTGCTGTGATCAGTATGTCGCTGACACCTATCCAACTGGAGCCTTTCAGCTCAGAGCCACATTTAAAGCAGCTCTGAATCGGGGGGATTTACCATCAGGCGATACTAGGCAGCTGCCTCAAGTTCCTGGGGGCCCCAAAAAACTCTGTCTACATGTATGGTTGATAAAACTACTCCTTATTTGTGCACATTAATTATGTTTTTGATAAAAATCCTTTCATTAAAATGCCATCAGAACACTGATGATAATAGTGTGTCTCAGCCCCCCCTTCAGTGTCCACCATATTGGATCAGTCCATTTGCTGCACGTGTTCAGAAAGGTCCAAACAGACAGCAGCAAACCATTTGAAAACAAACCATGCAAAGAGCAGTGTTGCCAACTTAGCGCTTTAGTCGCTATATTTAGCCACTTTTCAGACCCCTCTAGCACTTTGATTTCTAAAAAGCTCCTAGCGCCAAATCTAGAGACTTTTTTCTGCTACTGGAGGCTTTGGAGACAACATCTAAAAGCAGCGAACTCTGCTCTCCAGAGCCAGTAGATTGGTAACCCCGCCTCCTGCTCTCCTCTATCTTGTCTGCTGTCATGATTCATGCAGCTATTATTTCATCCAAATGAAAAATGGAGAACAGAGAAGCAGATCATGGCTTGTCTACAGTGAAAAGAAGGACTGGGTTATTTACTTTGGCCTTTTTGGAAACACAGGAAGGAGCAATCAGCTAAGTGAGCTTAGTGCTTGGAAAAAATCTTTCATTCCTTTAGAGACAGCATGAAAAGTCAGCTGAGTACAAAACATAGAGAGGAAAACAAGAAGAAAAGGGACAAGAAGAGAGGGACACAACCTAGAACAGATAATGGATGTCTATTCTATTAACATTTCTCTATCTGGAGAATGGGGCTGTTTGATGTGTTGTCTTCTCCATTCAGAGGGACCCCTGCCTGTCTTTGCATTGTCTGCCTTGAGCCCAGGTGGACTCTGTCCAGACGTCTATGAACCGATATCCATGCGAGTATGTGGGGGGGCTTAAAACATTCATGGATTGAGTTTATTATCATAAAATGGTTGACTTTGGGGTAAGCTGTGGGACCAAACTTCCGCTCAAGTAGCCTGACCAGCTAGACTGAATGACAGGGAACGTAAATCAGTCTGGTAAACTGCCGTTGACTCCAGAGACATCTGGCTGGACCAATCACAGCACAGGAGGTCGTTTTTTACAATACTTGATTTTGAGGGCCAGTATTACCCATAATGAAGCAGTGCTTTTCTGCTAGCATAAAAACAAGCTGGTGACCAAATGAGCCATGTTGCAATGAAAATTGAGAACATCCCAGAGAGCAAACCTTATATCCTCAGATTTGACCAAAACCTGCAGAAATCGTTCATTGTAGAGTTTCTTCAACAGCTTGACATGTTTGACGCACTGCAGACTTACAACGACAGAGCGCGTCACTTGGAGTTTTTACATCACATCCATAGTTATCCAACTGGTTCTCACCTGATGACACAGACGCTGTTAGTCCCGCCTTTGAAATTGAGCTCTACCAGCTCTATACCCTTACTCTTTCCTGATCAATACGAATTATGCATGGCTTTTAAGTCTTCCTGGCCAGACTAGCAGTCAACACAGTGCTACTAGTGGGACACATGATGTACCTCATTGCTGAAGAGGTTTAATCAGAATTTTTTTATTCAGATCCACATAAATCTTTGCTATTATTACTGTTGTGCATGAATGTCTGATCTAACAAGCAGAAACAACTCTGTTTCCATTGGATAAACATGGAGCAGATCTGAGAGATTCAGACAGATATAAGAGAAAAAATAACTACGCCCTAGCTTCCTGACATGTTGCTCTCCATTGTTTACTTCTCTGATTTCTGTCGCACTGGTGACATCATCAACACTAACCCAGCACGCTGGTGTCACCAGACATGCAGCAATAGAGGGATAGAGGAACATAGCTGCCAGGAGGGGTTAGACCCAGTTTTTATGCCAATGGGAAGTGAGCTAAATGCCGATTGTTAACGAGCTGAATCATGTGAAAAACTCAGGTTAAAGCGCTTTTCAGTGGGAAACAGGCTGAAAACTAAACACACTTCTTCCTCTGAGAGGACGCGGATCATCCCCTTAATCTGATCCTAGAGGTTAATAACAACAGTGCTGTCGCTTGTCAAAGTGGTATTTAATTTCACCCAGAAGAAGCTTTAATCTTTGGTGAAAAGCATCTCTGGAGATCAGATGCAGCGGACCTCCAGCTCTGCTGCTCCGCGGCGCGTCGCCTGCGCCGTAAACGGCTGAACGAGGCACTCATTGCTTGATTGAGGAAAGCTGGATTGTTTCAGCCCTCATCCTCGCCCACTTCACACTGACCTTGTTCTCCTGAGACCCCTCCCAGCTCTGAGGTCAAAGGTCAGCTGGATGAAGGGACGGGGAGGTTTAGGCGTTGTGTAGCCACTTGATGGGGGGGTGAAACAAAGAGAGGGCCATGTGTCTCCTTTTTGTTCACCAAATCGACATAAGCATATGGGGGGGGGATTCCTTTATTTTCTACAAAATTTGGCTTTTTAAAAAGCTAATTGTGAAGGAGTTAGATTTATATCTTTAATTTGGTTTCTTCAAACCTTTTATTACCTTTTAGATATAATACAGCAACCTCTATACTTGCTTTTTGATGCTGTTTACTTTGACGAACTGAACTACTTTCAAGAACAGAGTGAGGACAACAGAATCGGGTATGGAGTGAGTGAGTGTTAATAAGGGGGACTATGATTTGCACGCTAGACGCAGATGGCTGGATAGAAAAACAAAGGAAGAAAAGGAAAAGGAGGCCACAAAGGAATCAAAACAGTCAGAAGAATCATGACAAATTTTCTAGAAAATAAAACAAAAACCTAACGGTAGAAGTTTATAATGTGTGTTCAGAAGCAGCGTCAGGGGGAAGTACTCTTTTTAAAGGGATTATCAGCCCAGATCAGATAACTACCACCGTATATCAATTACAGGGTCAGCTAAACTCCATTAGTGCTCCAAACCTCTAAGAAACATCTGTTATGTAATCACTACTTAGAGGAAATATGATGAGAATATGTAACAGCTGTGGTTTCCAGGATCGGGTGTTATTTGTTCTCACTCTGATTTATGTTAAGTTTTTATCAAAGAAAGTCTTATTTAAACTTTGCAAAACAGCAAATTGTAGTTTGCAAATATTATAAATGTGTATCTGCTTCATCCAAGTGTCGATTTCATCACGAGAATCATTGTTTTGGATCTGAAATAGATAGATATAGTTGTGAGAAACCAGAGGTGTTAAGTAAAAAATACAAATACTTTGTTACCTTACTTAAGAAGAAATGATGGCTACCTGTTAAAAGAGAGTTTTTCCTCTCCACTGTCGCTATAAGCATGCTTGGTGTGAAGGATTGCCTTCAAGTCAATGAGTTGATGCAATCAGCTGGTTTTCCTTAGATAGAAAACTTTGAATCAATCTGATTGGATGATCTGGTGAACTGGAAAGTACCTTGAGGGGACATGTGTTGTGAATTGGCGCTATAGAAATAAACTGAACTGAATTGAATTGAGTCTATAATTCACTGGAGTGATTATTCATTAGACAACTTTTTGCTTCTACTCCTTATATTTTTTTTTTTACAATTATCTCTACTTTCTATTCTTTACATGTCAAAAATAACCTTTTTAGTTTTGTTTTATTTAAGCTAATTTTGATTATGCCCTATTAGAATAAAAAAAAATAAAATCAATTAAAATAATTAAGTTTCTTCCAGACAATTAATTTCTTTGTGGATGAACTCGGTGCTGCCCCAACTTATTGTTCACCACATACCAAAATAAATAGTTTTTTCAAGATGATGCAAAGTAAAATTGACAAAGTTGCCATAAATAAAATTAAGTCTAAATAAATTATCATCCAGAATCGTAGAAAAATTTTCCTTTAATACAGCTGTGCAGTAACCAGTGTAAGGTTTAAACCATCTGTCACTAACATTTTATCATGCATTACTTTTACTTTTTTTTAACTGTAAAGATGACATGCGTTGTAAATTGGTGCTATAGAAATAAACTGACTTGAAACAGAATTTTACTTTTATAATTTAAGTAGTTTTAAATATGGCACTTTTATACTTTAAGTTGATCCTGTAACTTCTGCAAACGTTATTTTAAACAGTATGATTAATACTTCAGTGGGTAACAAATCCTGCAGTTTAAGTTTAACCTGGTGCAATATTAAAGGTTAACATGGGGACAGTAATAACCAATATAACCAATGCCTGGATAAGTTAAACCGTCCAAAGGACACAAGCTGCCTGGCAAATATTTTCTGTCTCATTTAGTGTTTTTGTGGCTGTATAAACAGACGAACATCCCCTCCAATTTCCTCTGCTCACTGCTTTAGTTTGCTCTGTAGAGATGTTTGTTATCCTGTGGAAAACATGGTGCAGACTGACCAAAGCGGCGATTGGTACAACAAGGCCCGCTGAGGACAATGGGAACATTTTTCTAATTTTTGTAGCAACAGAACAAGAAAGAGCCTCAATAGATAGATAGATAGATAGATAGATAGATAGATAGATAGATAGATAGATAGATAGATAGATAGATAGATAGATAGATAGATAGATAGATAGATAGATAGATAGATAGATAGATAGATAGATAGATAGATAGATAGATAGATAGATAGATAGATAGATAGATAGATAGATAGATAGATAGATAGATAGATAGATAGATAGATAGATAGATAGATAGATAGATAGATAGATAGATAGATAGATTAGTTATTTAAAGAGTTTGTCCTGATGATCTCTTCTCAGGAAAAGAATTGGAGAGAAAAAGTTTCAAGGTGGAAACAGAGCTTTCCTTATCAAAATGGTGTTTCCACCATCATGTTAGCGATGGTGAACAACATCCTGAGATGTAGAGAGAGGCAAGCGGGATTCTGATGCCAAGTTAAGGACGACAGCCGCAGAAACAGCTCATCAGTCATCTGAGGTTGATGTTCAGCAGGTCAGAACCTTTTCCATAAATGGGTTTCAGTCTCTTTTATTAAAAGTTTTAAAAAAAACAAGTGAATGTCATGATCTTTAAGCCGATGACTGGCTTAATTATTCATTTCATTCACCTGTCTAACTCTGCTCATCCACCTGCTCCTGCCCCTATTTAAAGTTCTTGTGTGACAGGTTAAAATTATTAAAATATTTTAAAAGTTGTCCATACACAAATTAAAATACACAGGTTTAAAAGACTGATATTTCAGTTAAAAACGAGAGTTAAAAATAATTGATATTTCATATTTACCATTTTGTTATGATTGTTTAAAAGTAGTGGTAATACCGTACTAAGAGTATTCATACTATGTACACTATTTACAATTTCTTAAGAGCTCGATGGTTTGTAGATCGATTGCTTCTGTCCAGCAGAGAACTGTGTTTTGCGCTAGCGCAGAAAGGTTTTGGTGTTCTTTTGAATAAAGTGAAAGTGAGAAAAGACGTCGGCAGCATCTTCATTATTTATTTTAACTCAAAAGCAACCACGTACCTCTCCCAAGATATCGGAGCAGAGGGCGCAACACTTGCTCCAAGTCATCATGTCCAAATAATCCTGTTCTCTCTAGCCAGTGGTAAGAGTGTTTTTTGGGGTTCCTATGTGTCTCTGATTTCCTGATCCTGATCTATTCTGCCTATCAACCACTGAGCCTGTCTGTTCCCGCCTGAATGGTGTACCTGTACTGTCTTTGGACTCCTGGACCTTTAAGCCTGCCTGTTCTGATCTGTTTGCCTGATCTGGCTTGGGACTCTGCATGTTCTCCAGGGCTGCAGTATCTGTGTCACTCTTGGAACCCAACCGGCTGGATCCTACCTCGTTTCCTGGGCATGGACTGAACTTGAAAACCCAGTTAGTGACTCACATGGACAATCATCCTCCATCAGATTATCAAGGTCACTAACCTGTTTCTCTCTTGAAGAGGTTCTAGCCTTAATTGCCCTAGATGTTGCAACTCCCTGTTTATTTTAATAAATCTCACTGTCCGTCTTGACTGAATACTGGGTCCTTTTGTTCAGACTTGTAACAGTGAAATTCAGCACATTCACACATTCCCTGTTTCCATCAACAAAACGTTGATAGAAACACATCTACTGTCTGTTAGTTTTCTGACTGTGACTAACTGGATGTGCTCTCTTCATCCTCTGACATGGGAGCTGGCTCGGAGCTCGTCTGCCTGGCTGTGTGTTTCCTGGACGGGGCCGCCTGTGGAGCTGGTTGACAGTTGCCTTTTGTATCTATGCTTCTTTTTCTATGTCTGCTTCTGTCTCCTTGAACCCCAGTGGGCCTCAGCAGATGGCCGCTCACACTGAGCCTGGTTCTGCTGGAGGTTTCTTCCTGTTCAAAGGGAGTTTTTCCTCTCCACTGTCGCTACAAGCATGCTTAGTGTGAGGGATTGCTGAAGAGTCAATGAGTCGATGCAATCAGATGGTTTTCCTTAGATAGAAAACTTTGAATCAATCTGACTGGATGATCTGGTTGAACTGGAAAGTGACCTGAGATGACATGTGATGTGAATATAGAAATAAATAATAAAACTTAATTGAATTTTTAGTGCAAGTCTGTTGTTAAGACAGTAAATATTTTATCAAACAACTTTAAGTTGGGAAGTGCTATAATAGACCAATAGGTGATTTTGGACAAGAACAACTCCTTTCATCTCAATGTGTTGGTTTAAAAGTGATTAGGTCTGCATGTGACTGCTGCTACCGTCCTGGGGACGCTAAGAGCCAACATATTAAGGCCAGAGGAAACATATGAACATGTCTATACTGTATCTAGGTTAACTTTGTCTGGCCAATCTGCTCTGGTTTCTCTATCCCTAATCTCTTCCCCTGCTTTAACACGTGGGAGGTAGAGCCCATAATACCAGGAGCGGATTTACCTTCCACAGGGTGTGAACAATGAATCCAACAACACATGTGATGACAGCGACAAAGATCATCCTGCAATTTTAACCACACAATGTAACAAGTCGATCATTTAATTTAAATACTGATACGTATTTGGGATTTTAATGCATGTGTCTAAAATGATACTGAGATGCAGCACAGAAATATTGACTATTTTAACTCCTATGTTCGCGGTAGGATTCGGACGGGTTTAATTCTTCTGTTTATCAGACTTGCATGATGGAAAGTGTAAAAACAGGAGCTCACAAACATCCAAAATAAAGTCTCAGTGATAATAAGTCAATAACTGGTGCATTTATTTCCCTTTTGCACCAGTAAAAACAGTTTCTCATATGGAAAACATATCCCTAAAGCCAGACATACTCTGTACGATTTTTTTTAATCGTTGCACGCAGCTACACTACAAAACCACAGGGTTTAGTCGTACGGTCTGAGTTCACCACTCACCATTTTTGTTCTTACACTGTGCGACCCGACGCTCCGATGCGATCTACCTGCTCACACTGTACGTCTAAAAACCAGGTGGGACTCAGCTCTGCAATGAGATGGCGCTACTCTGACTCGTCTATCTGGAAGCCAAGCGACTAGAAGAGGAATATGAAGCTCCTTAGAGTGAAACGCACGACCACCTTAGGACGGGCGACTGAATTTCAAACATGTTTGATTTTCTCCCGACCCTACGATTCCTGATGGGGAGGTGGTCGTTAGAGGCTGATCGCCCCTTGTTACCCCCTGTACACTACGCCACGCACAATCAGGCTAAAGGTCGGTAACCTGACTCCGCCAGATGGATTTGCTCCGCATATCCATCTGGAAACCTTCCGTAGAAGTAATTTTGGGAAGGGGCGGAAATACTGGTTAGCTGATTGGCCTATGTTGGTGATAGACGGGCCAAATAAACCAATCAGATCAACGAAGCATATGACGTACTAACAGAGCGACGACGAAGAGGAGCCAATTGATAGATCAAACTCTTGCCGAAACCAGTCGGGAGAAGAGCAAAAACATATTTTCCTCTGAGAAAAGCCTCCAGAGCAGTGTTTTGCTCTTCTTTCAGTGAAGAAATACTCTGTAATTCCCATAAAACTTGCTCGATAGCCACGCTAACGCTAGTTTCATCGACTGAACTCGCCATGTTCTTTAGACTGAACTGTCGCGCTTCTCGTTGCGTCACACCTCAACCCGCCTCAAAGCCAACGCTGATTGGACGTTCGTTTGGTGAACGGCTCCAAATTTTCTTTAACGGAGAGTCTCCAGACTGATTAGCGAGTGAAACCTTGAAAGCGAGATCAGAATGGTCTCACGAGGCTAGAAAGTCGGCCCCATCGAAAAATTGTCACACGACTGGAAAATCGGCCCGAAAAGTGCAAAAAATCATACAGTGTATGCCCGGCTTTAGCAGTGGATTCCTCAAGTTAGTGGGCTCAGCCCATTGCTTTTCTCACTGAGTAATCTACAATGAAGAAAACCTGAAGACAATATTTGTGGATTAATCCTAAAAGTGAGATTACTGTAATTCGTAGAAATGATGAATCAATTAACAGTGAGATAATAATAATGTTGGGGCTCCAGTCATATACTGTATGATTTTAGACTTGACAGGAATAAAATGTTGAAGGACTTGTAACTGGAGTTGGATTTTACATCTTGACTTAATATTGTATGTAAGATATCAAGTCATCACTCTGGTCTCTGTTCAACTAATTATGTGTTGATATAATCTTTTTGTTTATCAGACACAACTTGCATGATGGAAAGGGTCAAAACAGGAGCTCACAAATATTAAAAATAAAGTTGCTGTGATATTAAAGTACTTTTTTTCTTTTACAGCAGAAAATGTAATAAACTATTCATGCAATGTGGGGTTTTTCTTTTTTGCTAGCTGCTTCACTGCAAAAAATCTGAATCTAGATAAGTCATTTTGTCTTGAAATAAGAGCATTTGTTCTTGAATTGATGAGTTAAAAGAGACATTTTGCCAATGGAACAAGACAATTTACACTTAAAATAAGAAAACAATAATTATCTTATTTTAAGAGTAAAATTACTCATTCCATTGGCAAACTATCTCATTTACCTGCTCAAATTAAGGGTGAATACCCTTAATCTAAGAAATGTTTTACTTATTTCTAGATAGTTGTTGTAGTGTTGAAATTTTAACTGATTTAGTATTTGGATGAAACTATTTGTCATCAATGTTATTAATAGAATGATTGGAAGAATTAATTTAGACCAAATTACTGTAAAGATTACTGCACTGCAAAAACATCTAGAATCAGTGGTTGATACAATCTAGAAATAAAAGTAAACATTTAGTAAATTAATTTGAGCAGGTAAATATGATGATTTGCCAATGGAATGAGGATTTGTAACAGTAAAATAAGATAATTAGGGCGTGTTGCTGGTGCAGTGGTTAGCGCACACCACCCATGTACGACGCAGTTGACCTGGGTTCGAATCTGATGTGGTCCTTTGCTGCATGTCTCTCCCCCTCTCTCATACCCCCTTTCCTGTCAGCCTACTCTCAAAACAAAAAAATTAAGCCACTAATGCCATAACAACTTGAAAAAAGATAAGATAATTAGGTAATATGCAGTTGAAATAAGACAATCCCATATTTTTTTTCTTATTTTGAATGTAAATTGTCTTGTTCCATTGGCAAAGTGTCTCATTTACCTCCTGAATTCAAGAAAAAAGGCACTTATTTAGATTTAAATGTGTTTTAGTGTGGAAAGAGGACACTGCCCCACTGGCAAGGTTGGAGACAGGGCGTCTTAGTTGGATTGTAGATAATAAACATCAAACTTCTTAAAGATTAAATAATAAAATTGATATGTGAAACAAATGAAGCTTAATGTCAATCTAAAGGAAAAACATCTCAGAAAACAGCCTGCTTGTTTTTTTGTAAACCAAAAGTTTGCTGTTGTTCCTGTGAAAGAAAACCCATATAGGTTGACATTTCCTGCACCGTTTCGACTCATTCGTCCTATCTTTGTTGTTGTTTGGGTGTGTGTGTGTGTGTTAGTGTGAAGAGGGGGGGGGGGGGGGGGTATGAAGATGAAGAGAAAGTGAAAGATTAAACAGTACAGAAGGAGAGCATTGATCTGCAGCCGGACCCAAAGGGCACCTGGATCCCAATGGATCAATGGAGATCCATACTCTGACTCCTTCTCCCATGATTACTACTCTGGCCTCCTCCCATCTTCCCTCTTCTCCTTCGCTCTGCTCGCTGGACCATGTATCAGTATTGTCCTCCTGACCATGTGCTACTCTCCCACAGTGAACGAGACTCATCCGGCACACCCAAACCAGCCCAGCGGAGATCCTCATTTCATTCTACCTCTCTGAAAGGCTTATGAACCCCCATTAATACAACCTTCCCATCTATGTCTAGGTTATAAATATACATAAACTGCTCTGAACTGGTTTCATAATCAATAAAACTTTTCCCTTTTTAATGATTAAAAACCGACGGACGTTCTGCGCTGTGGGTTACACTCTCCCACCCTACTTTGGAAAAGACAGCATGCACCTGCTCTTCATAAACATCTCCCATCAACACGCCAGGCTGTGATGAATGAGTCCAATAGAGGCGTACAGCAGCGGAGGAGTCCCAGCTGCCTGGATTCATCGGGACTAAACTAGAAGCAAAGGGAAAGCTGCAAAAACTCACACCTTCGCCGGACATTTAGGGGTCAAGAGGCATTCCCTTCTGGGACTGCAGTAAATATGTTAACTCATTTAATGGTAGTAGGACGGCTCCAGTGCTTTACCTTTAACCAAAAAAGCAATAAACTGCAGCTGTAAATGAAGATATCTGCTGAAGAGAAAGGAAGGTTTATAGATTCATCACTTATAACAGAGCAAATCGCAGAAGAACACAGAGACTCTCCTTTATTTGGCTTCACTCTGAAGAAACATTTGATGCTTTGGCATCAATAAAGCATGGGAGCAGATGGGACATCCATTAAACAACCCCAAATTGAGGAGGTGATAAAGGAAGATGGATCATACCTGTTTGCCAGATGTACAAGGCTTTAGTTTCCACTGTGGTTTGTGCATCAAGTGCCCAGATGGAGAAAAGGAGCAGGGATAACTTCCAGATGAAGAGGCACGGTGTTTGTTTCAGAACCCCCAGCAGAAGGAGAGCTCCGCCAGGCAGCCCCATAGCCGCCACGCTGAGAGCGCTTACTTCCCAATGCAGTCAACTGCAAGCCTGGCCAACAGCAAAGAGCTGGAGAGTGTTTCTCCTTTGTCCACAACACTATGGCTGAGAAATAAAAATCCTGCCCAGACAAACCTCAGCTCCTTTAATGTTTCTGTGTTCCTCTTTGCTTTTTCTACCCTGGCTTCTTATTGAGAAGGAATAAACCCGGGTGGTGGAAAAAACATGGAACAATGGATCCCAAAGCCCAGCCTGCTACTGCTGCTGCATGCAGGCTTGATGCAGCGTCTCCCTCCCTCCCTCCCTCCCTCTCCTACACACAGACACACATGCCCATCCTCTCATCCCTCCCTCTCCCCCTTCTCTCTTGTGCCCTTTCAAAGGACCCAGTGAAGCTGTTCTGCAAGCTAAAGTGGAGGGAGGAAGTGTTTTGTTTGTTTAATAAAGAAAGGAAAGATGTAACCTCAGGGAAATATTTCTCTTTCTTTTTTATCTATAAATTGGAACTACTGACAGAACTACAAGAAAACCAACGCTTTATGAGCAGGCCTGTTTGCAGACGGCATTTTTAAATTCATTCATAGCTTTTGTTTGTCACAGTTTGTGGAGGTCAAGGATCTACGTGGTAAAAGGACATCAGAGGGTGGAGGGATGTACTTTAAAGGAAAAGTCTCGTCAGAAAAGAATAATCAGTGGATCATTATTTATACCTAAAACTAATATGTTTGCAGTGATTTAATTAATTTAGCATTAATCAGTAAAATAATAAAAACAATGAGTACACCTCCCTCCTGCCATCTTCCAGCAGTGAAGTCACGGTGTGGTAAGCCTAGCGCCATTCTCCCCGCTTTCCAAGCTAAATCAATGGGAACTACTAGACACATCTGCAATCAACAACAATTATTGAAGATTTCCAGAGGACTTCACCATTGAAATTCACCAGAGCTATAGTGAAACTGACAATGCCCACGTGCATGGCAGCTGGATGCTGGAATACATCGGGTAAAAGTGAAAAAAAAGAGTTATTCCACCTTTCTGATTCCTGATCCTCCACGGACGGGTTGGTCGTTGGATCGCCAACTTGAAGAGGGAGGATTTGCCATCGAAATTCTGGCCAGAGAAAAAACCCGTAATATGTAGCCAACATTTGGAAGAAGAATGTTTTCAAGATGACTTGGATAATAGCGCGTTGTGACAAACACCAGATACAGCACTGGGACTTGATCAACAGCCGATACCGCACCGTGACGTCACTAACCAGTAGGTGGCAGTAGTGTTCTTTGACCAACATGGATGCCTCCAGTAAAGCACATTCACATGAAAATTACTCTGAATTAAAAACACTGGTCATTTATTGAACAGGATGGAATAATTTCATATTTAAAGAACTTTTAGAAGTTTGAATTCTGATTGTTTTCCTTTAAACTCATGTTGCAGCCGAGTTCAGAGAAGAAATCAGGACATAAACATGAAGAGTCAAACTTTTTTGCTCTAAAAGGCTCTTAGTCCACATAGAGAGAGTGATGAACTCTGTTTACTGCAGCTACAGTGTTTATATCTAGGAGGTAAAACAGATGATGCAATCATTTTAATGATGAAGGCTTTCTGTTGGATACCTGCTCTCTTTCAGCAGTTTTCAAGAAGCTGCATTACTTCTCTGTGAAAAGCTGCATAATTGCAGCGCTGAGAGGCTGGTTGAGCTTTTGTACCGGCTGCTTTAGGAGATGAGTTCAAACTGTTTTATTACTTTATTACAGGGGCCCCCAAAATGGGACCTGGAACCCCAGGGGGTTTGTGAGACAGAAAGTGTGGCGTGTCATCATGGTCTTCCCAATCATTGTTTTTTGCCTGAGGTACATGATTGGCAGAAATATATGATATAAATGTGATCGTCCTGTGGAATAAACATAAGATAAATTAATAGATTCAACATTTATTTATTCATTACTTTGGTCTAATATTAAATATATTATTTTTATTATAAAATGTCCAATAAAATAATTTAATATACATTTAAAAAGATGGATTAGATGATTTAATGGCCTTTAAAAATATATAGGAATGAATATAATTACTTTATATTTAGAAATGGATTTATCCTGAAGGAATTATTTTTATTTTTCATCTAGTCTAAATTATGGTTCTTTTTGGGGTCATTCAAAAACCGCTGCTTTATACCGCAGAACTGACACATTAGTGAGGTAACCCTTTATAGGCCACTCAGTGAAATACTTTGAAAATAAAATTTCAAGCCAACAGTGTTACTGGAATCCAGGACAAGACCTTATTACCTTTGTAACATTAAAAAATATGGATATATTGATGTTAAAAATTTATGTCAATGTAATAAGAAGAAGCACCAACTTGCCTGAAAATATTAAGGAAAATAAAAAAGTGGTTCTGTAAGAAATTCATGAAAAACGTTAAGTGAAAGAAACACATTTTATTTTGGTGCACCATAACCTTAGAGGCATTAATGCTGATACTGGCACTTTCTTTTTTTTAGTTTATAGACCTAAATATAATAGTTAACTAGACTTATTAACTTTTTAACTTTTAAAATAGCTTTTTACCCATTTTTCTTGACTTGTTAATGTCAGGACTCCTGTTTTTGTGTTTGTGTTCTGTGTTTGTCTCCCTTCATCCACCAGGAGGCGCCTGGTTCTGGTCCGCCTCCTCACACACCTGCTGATGGTTTCCTCGTTAAACGGAGTGTTCTTAAGCTGCTGACTGCCACTACCTCGACGCCAGAGTGTTTGCCAATTTAGGGTACTCTATCTAAGCTGACTTTGCTGAGTCAAGCTGAGCTTTTGTCAACCTGAGTTTAAAGGAGAAGTTCGGTTTTTTACACTTTAAGCCCATTTTCTGTAGTGTCCAGGATGAAATCGAATGATCGACACCAAAAGTTTGACAATTGCTCCTGTCTCTACTTTTTGGCTCATTTAGAATCCCCCCCTGGCTGCTTTAGAATGGCTTCCATTGTGCATGTCCGATAATGTCCTTAAAACAACCTTAAACGTTCTTTTTTTTAAATATGCTACTCACCGTGTCGTCAGCGCTGTTCAATGACGTTCCAAAAAAAGTTTCCTGAAGAAAAAACGTTCCTGTAGTGTTTTATTTAGCATTTTGTAAATCCCATTGAGTTCTGTTGGAATAGTCAATATTCCCCTGCCACCGGAAACGGAAATGGGGCCTGTTTACACAGTTGTAGTCTTTTCGCTTCACTCTGTGTACTCCGACGTCGAGAATCAAGAATCCACCTTTCGTATTCCATTTTCAGAGTTTTTTAAAGTGTTTAACAGAGACGTTAGCACCTCGACGTCGGAGTACACAGAGTGAAGCGAAAAGACTACAACTGTGTAAACAGGCCCCATTTCCATTTCCGGTGGCAGGGGAATATTGACTATTCCAACAGAACTCAATGGGATTTACAAAATGCTAAATAAAACACTACAAGAACGCTTTTTCTTCACGAAACTTTTTTTGGAACGTCATTGAACAGCGCTGACGACACGGTGAGTAGCATATTTAAAAAAAAGAACGTTTAAGGTTGTTTTAAGGACATTATCGGACATGCACAATGGAAGCCATTCTGAAGCAGCCAGGGGGGGATTCTGCATGAGCCAAAAAGCAGAGACAGGAGCAATTGTCAAACTTTTGGTGTCGATCATTCGATTTCATCCTGGACACTACAGAAAATGGGCTTAAAGTGTAAAAAACCGAACTTCTCCTTTAACTTTGTTTTGTTGGGATCTGGAGGTTTTTCCACTTTTCTTCTTTTCTTCAGAACTTTTCTTCTGCCTCCGAGTGTTCTGCATGTGGGTTAGATACGTTAATCCGAACATGACATGGTTTTGTCTTTGCCTCTCGGCAGGAAGTCATCCTGCAAACTGGATTTCTCGGACCTTCTCTCCCTGGAAGGATAAACTGAGCTTCAAACTGAGCTGGGGTTCAAACAGGAGGTTTGGATCCACTTTGCCCAAGAGATCGTTTGAGCTTCTCACTGAGAAAGGGATTCATCTCCACTACGACCCGTTCAAGTACCGCAGGAAATCTGAGTGGCAGTCAGTTTCTCCGTTCACTAACTATCAACCGCATTCTGGGTAAACCCTGTTTGGCCCTCCACCGAATCAGACAAACACTGGAACTACAGCACACAGACAGGAGTCAAGGATTCAACAACTTCTCTGGAAACGTGAGTCGGCAACCAAATCCTCTTCTCCAAGTTCACAAGTCAAATTCCCCACTGAGCCTGAACTAACCGCTGTGTCTTCCCCTCACTTTACAGTTCCAGTTGAGCAGTGTTCAGAGCAACACTTCTCCCTCTGTTTTACTTCTTCAATAAAACCCGTTAAACCTTTTCCCTGGTCTCTCTGTTCGGTTTTCTGCATTTGGGTCTGAACTTTGTAACATCATGACAGTTAACTTTTTTTTTCCCTTAACTTCTTAATTTCCAGTAGGTACTATAATCATTCAAGGGTTTATCTCTTTGGTGAAATGCAGAAAATAAGATGTCCAGCCATGTAGCAGGATCTTTGCTGAATGACTGGATATGCAAATGATCAAAAACTGTAACTTGCCCTATAAAGGATTGATAGTTTTTTTTTTTATTTAATTTTTATTCTTTTCATTTCAATTTGATGTTTTATATGTGTGTTGATTTGTGTTATTTGTGTAATGGACCGTTTTCTTTGATTAAATCTCCTGTTTGCTGTCCTTTAAGTGTTTCTATTTTTCCCATGAATGACTTTTAATGACCTCAGGTTCATTAAATAACTGTGCAGCAGTCCTTTGAACATATTCTATATATTATTTAATAAATTCTTCTGCAAGGGCCTGTTAACCGGAAAAAACAGCTGAATGTTAGATTCTCCAGGATGTTAGGTTTACTTGACAGTCAGCCTCAACACTGTCTGTTTGGTGAAATGTTCTAGCACCCTGTCAGTGTTGGCTGTCAGGTGGTCCAATATATGACGCTTACTCAGGTTGTCAGAAAAAAAAAAACGTATCTTTACAGAATTTGACGTATTCTTCATCCATCGTCATATTCAAAGTTGTTTTCTTTTTGAAAAACATTTCAATAGTGACAGTTTGGTCAGTTTTTAAAGTGGAACTAAAATAAAATCCCTCTGAACTTTTTGCTTTTGCTTTAAAACATGGCTTTTATTTATTAATTTCCTTTCCGTAAATTTTAGCACAGAATTCTTTTCACAAATGTAAAACGCTTAACAAAGATGGAGGAGGGTGGAAACGGTCTCATCTGAATGAAGTCACACAGAGCATCTGCCGCCTGCGCAGGAGCAGACGGGTGTGTGTTGGAGGCCTTTCAAGATGGGCTTTGGATGCCGACTGGCTTTCGTGGAGGTGTTGTTCAAAGCTGATTGGCTGTAGCAGGTGGATGTAGGAAAGCAATGAGTTTCTTCAGTTGAACTTCCTTCTAGGCTCCATTTCTATAGCTCCAATTCACATCATGTCATCTCAAGCCACTTTCCAGTTCAACCAGATCCAGTCAGATTGATTCAAAGTTTTCCATCTAAGGAAAACCAGCTGATTGCATCGACTCATTGATTGAAAGCAGCTGTAAGAGGCAGCCCTGTCCAGGAAACACACAGCCAGGCAGACGAGCTCCGAGCCAGCTCCCATGCCAGAGGATGAAGAGAGCAAATCCAGTTAGTCACAGTCAGAGAAACAGGACTACACTGGAAAACAGGCCAAGCTCCAACATCTAGAAACAAAGGTGTTGATGGCAGCAGCACAGCTGATATTTCTCTCCAGGATGGAGTCACAGCCAAACAGGAACAGACCAGATGAAGCTACTATGAGAAAAAGCAGAGAGAGCAGAACGTTAGAGATTGAACTAACAGATTCTGCAGAGTGGGAGAATAGAGATAGAATGAAGCAGAATGATGAAAAAGGGGTCCCTATGTCCTCCAGCAGTCTAAGCCTATAGCAGCAGAACTATAGAGATAGCTCAGGATAACCTGAGCCACTCTAACTAGAAGCTTTATCAAAAAGGAAAGTTTTAAGCCTAGCCTTAAAAGTAGACAGGGTGTCTGCCTCACGGACTAAAACTGGTAGTTCTGGTATCATCAATCTCTACTCCAATATTTTGCTTTAACATTCCCAAAGCAGCTTTGTGCCAATTTCTGTACATAAATAACACTAAGAATCTGTTTCCAAATAAGAAATGTTCATTTGCATATGCAGGGTATCTTTGTTTTGTTTTTTAGTTTGCAATAAATGTCTGTGCTTCAGGTGATCTACAAATACAAGGATGATAATACCTGGAATATGGTTTGCCTCCAACCATAAAAATGAGCCAATTACTTACACCCGAAAAAATGATAAAAAAAATTATTAATAATGTCTTAATGTAAGTGAATTTACACTTTGATTTGGTAAATAAGATGATTTGCCAATGGAAGGAGTATTTTCACCCTTAAAATAAGATATTTAGATAATATGCACTTGAAATAAGAGACTGTAGTTGTTTTTTTCTTGTTTTAAATGTAAATAGTCTTATTCCATTGGGAAAGTGTCTCATTTACCTGCTGAATTCAAGAAAAAAATCACTTATTTTCAGGAATAATGGACTGAGTTAGATTAGAATTCTCTAGAATGTTATGCTATGTTCAGGCCTCACGAGATTTCAGCATCAAAGAAGCTTCTGCTGCTTCATTTCTGATTCATATTAAGGTCAGACGTCCAGTAAAGTGAGTCCAGATGCATCAGACGCATCACTGCACTGAAAAAATTATCTACAAATAAGCAAAAATTTCTTAAATAAGGTGTATTTACCCTTGATTTGAGTAGGTAAATGAGATAGTTTGCCAATAGAATGAGAATTTTTGCTCTTAAAAAAAGATAATTCGATAAAATGCACTTGAAATAGGACAATGTAATTGTGTTTTCTTATTTTAAATTGAAATTGTCTTGTTCCGTTGGCAAAATGTCCCCTTTATCTCCTGTATTCAATAACAAATGAAATTATTTTTAGAATAAATGACGATTTTATGATTTCGATTATTTTCCAGTTTATCAGATGGAACTTAAAAAAAATGACATATCTAGAATTTGATTTTTTCCATTGTAGAAATCCCCAGCAGCAGCTGCCTCAGGCCCGCTCGCCTCTTGGGGGTTTTCCCCTCCTGTTGGTGGCGGCTGGAAGTAGATGTTAGCGTTTTTCAGGTCTGTGCTACAAACTGCAGGCAGCAGGATAATAAAAGCCAACATATTCTGCCGGCAGGTTTCTACATTTGAAGTTAATCTAGGCGTTAATAAACTGTTTCAGAGGAGTGATCATAGCGCTCTGCATCAGCAGTGCTGCGTCTGACTCCCTGCCAGCTCCCAGATCAGCTTCTCTGATTGGTCGATGAGGCGCGTCCAGCAGCTAAAGATCAGACTTTCCAACTCCAGCTGCTGCTTGTGAAGCGCGTCATACGCTTCAGATGCTCAGGAGCTGCAGGACCTTTTGATGCACCTTGATGCGCGTCAACCACAGAATTTGCATGTAAAGCTCCTGCTTCTACTGCGAAAAGCATGTGTGGTGTGAACGTACTGTAGCATAGAAAGCACTCTGAGAGAAGCAATAAAAGAAAGATGAGGCTCAGTCATGGAGATGGGGGTAATAATGCTAAAAATAATGTATGAATAAACATTAATATTCATAGTGAACCTCACATAGGTAGCTCATCTCCAAGTGCTACAAAAAAAGTAAAAAACTACATTAAACAACAAAAATGATAAAGCTGTGTTTGTCTTTTTAATTAGGAATAATAGATGAACACTTTCACTTTGAACCTCCCCTCCCTTCCCTGCTCCCTCCTCCCCCCTTTTAATATTCTGTATTTCTAGATAACAAATATCAATATTTATGCCATTCTGCTGCGTTTATTCCACCAGAGTTATCCGATGTTTACATGAGCAGAGAATCTCTATCCATACTCTGCCATCATAGCAACGCTTCCTTTACAACAACGACTGCTGATGTTTTTGCATCTCAGTTTGTACCTGACTTCCAGAAGTGCTAAAAAAGATGCATAAACTGGAGGAAACCGCAGCTGAGTTTTATCTTTGCAAAATCTCTCTGCACACTGTAAATGTTTTTATTTGCATATGGTCCACCATAAATTTGCATGCTTTGGTCATTAGAATATGACCTACATATTGATGAAGGCACACAGGCTAAAATAGGTTTGAACTGCAGCTTCTTTAAAGATCCGCTAAAACCGTCTTTTAAGAGATGCAGACGTTCTGAAGCTCAGGCCCCGATTCAGAAGCGAAAAAGCAGGAACTCTAAAATCTTTTAACTCTAGAAAACAATCTTCTTTAGCAACAAAAACAAGTAGATGCATAATTTCCTTTTTCAAATGATCCATCTAATATTTATTTGTATCAAATGGAATAATAATGGGTTATATATTAGGTTAGTAATAAAGAAACAAATTAAAACACCTAATTACAGCAAAGTAAATAAATGTGCATCACTTATTCTTATTAATGATGAATGCATTTAAGGCCTGCAGTGTTTCAGAAAGAGAATTTTTAATCCTATGTAAAAAAAATCAGGTTTAATTTTTTTGTGTGGATCAAAGGATGTTTGCTTTCTCAAAAGATTTTCTTATTATCCTATTTCCATGAGTGAAACTGAGAGTGGAGGCTCTTCAGGCTGCAGGAGAATTAATAAAACACTTGCATCAAGCTGAGCTGAAGCTCTAAAGTCTGTTCTGTGGAGCAATGATCAAACTGGACCCGTAGAGACCGCTGCACGGAACTCCAAACCACTGCTTGGTAACAGAAGCTTAAAACAGGACCATGCAGATTGGTTTCCATCCTTCACTCATGCTTCTGCTACCCCATATTTCCCCATCCCCCCACGCTATGAACCCCCTGCTGCACTCCCTGCGACCCCCCAGCATCTGCAGGGCTCTACCAATGGGAGGCCTACTACGGCATTCCTTCCCAGAGACAAGAACTTCCAGGTCTGGTGTAATCATTCTCACTGCCTGTCACACTGCTTTACTGGGATCACGTGTTCCACGCCGAATCATTTCACATCACAGGGTTACAGATTTGGCAAAGCGCGCAATATGTGGTTTTCATGGTTGCTACCCCTGGGCATGACGACTGCCTGTCTGGTGAAGTCTGTCATGCAGAAATAGAAAAACAATTGAGCCACTTTTATTTTTCATTCTGTTTTTGTGAAGCATTGCTTGAATCGGCATCATCATACGCACAAGTTTAGTAGTGGAAATGAGATTAACCTTCAGGAAACTGTTTGGTTAGAGTGGTGTGTGAAAAGCCCTCCTAAATATCCTAAGAAAGGTTTTTAGTTTCATTCCTTTTTTACAATCTAGTCTGATAATGAGCTAGAAAACTCTTTCTCCCTATAAATAGGTCATTGCAATCTGTAGGGTTTGATGTTTTCTTTTTTACCCACCGTTCTTTACAGTAAGAATCCAGGTCATGAGAAGGAAGAAGCTCAAGTCTTACATTGTATCACACCAGAGACTCACTGTGTGCGCTGAAAGATGCCCAGGGCAAAAATTCAGGTCAACAGTCTCCCTTATTTAAAGATTAACAAGTGAAAAACTACATTTTCACTTGTTTTTGATAACTTCCTGTAAGTTTACACAGCAACAGTGATGAAATACAGTTGGTCAAAGTTGTGTTAATGTTCCCTCCAAAATGTAAAATAAAGCAAAACAAAAAATCAGTGAGATCTTAGATGTAGTCCTTCATAGGGCTGCTTCATTCAGCTGTTTCCACACTGGAAACAGAAATAAATGGAAATATATAATATGGAAAACTGCTGCTTTAAAAAATAAAATTCTTTTCAAAAGTTAATTAAAAACCATCATCAGCCATTAATGGAATCCCAATCTCCAACCTAATTATGACCACCATTAGGTAACATTAAAGGGAAACGCCATTTTTTTTCCTTTTTTTTACATTGGGTCCTTGATTTTACATTATTCCATCATGTTCTATAGCCTGATATAGTCCTACTCAATTCTAGTCAGAATATGAGTCTGATACTGCTCCATACACTGCAAAAACCATCTAGAAATAAGTAAAAAATTCCTAAATTAAGTGTATTCACCCTTAATTTGAGTAGGTAAATTAGATAGTTTGCCAATGGAGTGAGTCATTTACTCTTAAAATAAGATAATTAGAAAATATGCACTTGAAATAAGACAATGTAATTGTGTTTTCTTTTTTTAAGTGTAAATTGTCTTGTTCCATTGGCAAAATGTCTCTTTTACCTCCTCAATTCAAGAACAAATTCACTTATTTTAAGAAATAATTACTTCTAATCTAGATTCAGATTTTTTGCAGTGTAGAGCTGTGATTATGGGGCGTGTTTCAAACGAACCAGGAAAAAAAATGCCTCTGCACTCAATTGGATAGACCTACAACCAATAAGAGCAACGGAGTGCGTGACGTATGTTAAGCCACGCATAGTTGTTGTCAACAAAAATCAAAGCGTGCAGTTGCACGCCTAGAATAAGAAGATGAGCCTTGATCGCGTTTCTCTGTTCCTCTTTTAAAATTAATTTGCTGTCGATATCTTCTAGAACAGACCTAATAGCAGAATCTACTCACCTCAACTCTCCAGCGGCAGCCATTGTTGTTGTCACCCAAGCGCGCTTTGGTCACGTGGTTGATTATGTTACTGTTGATCATCTGTCCATCATCGTATAAAGCCCGTCCTGACAATTTTGATCGGCCCGCCAGATATTGTGCGAGCATACTCGCGCTACTATGGAGCAATGCCAGACCGAACTTCCCGACCTCAAACGTTGTGGGCGGGACTAAGTTTGGAATGGCACCCAGGCTACATGTTCTACTCACCCATATGAGTTTAGTGTCATTTGGAGCCGTTCAGCAGCAGTTCAGAGGACAGGAAGAATGAACGGTAGTCGCCGCGCGCGGATGCATTTGTACTTTCGTCACGCCCCGAATTTGACATACATACGGTGACGGTATGCCCCCCCCTAGTAAATCTATTTTTTCAAATGCATTTCTTTCTTAAAGTATGTCAGGTTGGGTGGAGGTTGGCTTGTTGGCGACCTTCCCTCATGCAGAAATGAGGGAGGCAGAAATGGATTCTTGCAGGTTTAATGAAATCAAAAAAAGACAACAGAAACAAAATCCAAGAATCAAAATACAGGAAACCAAAAACCAGGAAACGTCACACATGGGGAGCAAAGTAACAACAAGAAACCACCAAACAGTAACTGAACAGGTGGTGTGTATATATGGAAGACAGAAATAATAAAGATAAATAGGACTAATTATCTGATAGACCAGAGGTCAGGGATTAGTGGACCAGGCTCCGGATCTAGACCCACCTGCTGGCTAATCCAGACCCAACCTGATTTAAAACATTTATAAATTACTGCATGTTGTCCGACGGCAGTTTCTAACTTCACTTGCTCCTCTTCTCCTGTTAATACGGTAAAGCCCTGGGAAGCGTCCGGCTCCAGGCTGCACGTGATCCAAATGAGCCAATGAGCTGTCAGTCTGGGTTGCTGCTGCTGCTACTTTTAGACACAGCAGGCAAACCTGTGGCAAGCCGGGCGATGGGAAAGAAGGAGAAGACCATGAGAAAAAGAGAGCAGAGAAAGTGTGGACTGCTGGAAGAACTGCGGTGAACTGGTGAAAGAAAAGTGAAATGGCGTGCTCAAAGATGACCCTGCACATTTAGAGGATGTTTGGCTCAACCTGCTGCTGTGAAGCAGGATTCTCCACCATGAACAGCAGACATCCCAAGTCTCCCGGAAGTTCTGGGGGCCTCCCTGATATAGATAGTTGTTCACGGATGCCCGCAAGTCGGATAAATTATCCCAGGTGGTGTTTTTTAATGCGAGTGAGAGCGGGCAGGCAGGACAATAATTCATGCATCATGTGTGGATTAGAACTACTGAGATTGCACAGACAGCAATAGAACGCGGGGTGTGAGGAGGAGATTGCTCGTGAAACCTGTGCAGCGTATCTGTCCTAAGCGATGCTCTGGTTAACTAGCGATCCAGCCGTCTGGTTGATCAGAGAGCTGATTGCATCAGTTTCTCTGGTTCCTCTCTGGCAGTCATCAGTTACCACTCAAAGCTGTGCATCCTGGGAAACGGCAGAGGTTCAATCCTCGAGTAAAAAACAAAATATGGGACTAATTTTACAGCAGAATATACTAAAGTATATTCACGTCTAGTGAAGGGGAGGAACAGTGGCGGATCTAGACCAAATGGACCAGGGGGCCAGGAGGGGGCCAGGAGGGGGCCAGCATGATTTCATGGGGGGCCCAGAAAAGCATGAAATAAAAAACAGGGCAAGAGATTTAAATATATTAAGAGAGCTGCATGAAGAGAAATTTCTTTTCAAATAGGTTCAATAAAAATTCTGTTTCATAATAGGTCAATATACATTTATATTTTAGGAATTTTAAATATTTTTGACTTAATTTAAGTTAAAATTTTGATTAGAATTCCAGAAAAACTGTTAAATTCATCTGTTAAAATTAGAGCCTTTTTTTCCTATTTGTTGTAAAAAAAAAAAAAAAAAAAAAAACATTGAGCAGATGAAAACTGGGATCCTATCTCAGTACCACTGAAGCTATCACCTTATTGTTTCTGAATAATTAGCAAACAGAATTTGTAAAGAAAAGAAATGAAATAGATCCTAAGGACCAATAAGTAAACCATGTCTGTTCCAGCGCAGATCATTATTAGAATATCTTTTAAGTATTTTGTCTTCAGTACAGGGGCCAGGACATGATCTACAGGGGCACTGGCCCCCGTTGGCCCCTGTCTAGAACCGGCCATGGTGAGGAATGATGACACCGTGGCGAGGTGCACTGTATGCTGAATAACCATGAAAAACATACAACCGATGTTCAAGGCTACAAGATTGAAAGTATTGAAAATAAAAGACCAATGCTGTTCCGTTTAGTGTTTAAGAAATTACTGTTCCTTAATAAACAGTTGATGAAAAGTTGCTGGCCTTGAGTGTGTCTGTATGGGGTCCGTTGTCCCCAGGGTGTGTGTGTTTTTTTTGGGGGGGGAATCCAGGAATCCAGGTTCAAACCTTGATATGTGCTTAGTCTCCATTTAAACCCAGGTTTAAAGCCTTGCAGGGCAGCCTAAAGCCCACTGCCAACATTAAGACAGAAAAAAGAAAAATAAACAGTCAGTTCAGGTGTTTTATAAAATATGTGAATCAGGAAGTTGTCTATATACCAAATTCTAAATAGTTTTTGAAATTCTACTTCAAAAACAAATTAGTTTTTAAAATGGCAAAATGTTCTTTTTATTTTATTTTTTATAAAAAAAATTCTATTTATAACAAGGATGCATAAAAACCTAATTTTATTTCAGTGTTAAATTCTGTTTAAAGTAACAGATTATTATTAAAAATGTCTCCGGACCTTTACTGCTTGGTGATTTCTGTATCCGGACCCCGCTGATTTTCCCCCCTTCTGTAGACAGAAGTAACCAGAAGCAGATAAGGGAAAGGAAACAGGCACAAGGGGGCAGCAGAGAGCAACTCAAAAAAACATAAAACTGCTTAAATATTACACAAAATGGAAAAGAAACCAATGAACAAGAATAACATAAATCTAAGTGGAACTGAAAACTTGGAAAGAAACTGAAACAGAAGTCCACAAGGGGAGAACCATAACAAATTAAGCAGGTAAATGAGACACTTTGCCAATGGCATCTATCTAAAATCAGAAGGAAAAAAAACTAGAAAAAGCTGTTTCAGAAAAACAGCAAGTGGGAATGCTTTTGCTGAATGAAAAAAGCTGAAATTAACTGCAGAACATATGAAAATGTGATAGGAAGTCATCAGAAACTTCAAACTGCAGAAAACAATTGAATCATCTGAAGATTTTGTAGGGTACAATCATTTGGCAGTAAAATGGCAGAAACAAACTCATCTTAAAAGCTGCACAGCCAGACCATACATAATATCAAAAAATGTCTTTAATGTATGCACTAGAAGGGTCTTAATATAATGTCTCCCAAGTTTCTAGAAAAATGTATAAAGAAATTTTGAAGGGGGGTTTACCTACTTTCCAGAAACATGTCAGGCGTGTTATGAATTAGCAGCAAACAGAAAAGCTTAATTCCTGTCCAGAAAGAGCAGAATGAAGCCAAAGTTCTCAGCACAGGCTGAAAAGTATTAAATTAGCTGAATCAGAAAAGAAATTACAAAGAAAAACTTGAATCTTATCTGGTTGAAGAAAAAATTAGTAGCTTAAGGATGGGAAGTAAAATGTTGAGGAAGATGGTATTGAATAAGTATCAAAATTCTGAAATCATATGTGGAAATGTCAAGACTTGGCAAAACAATTTGAAATGATTTAGAATGTGTCAGTTGATCAGCATGAAGAAAACAGTGTCATCCTTAGAGGATTGAAATCTACAAACCTATGTGCAAGACTGACCATGAGAAGCAGAGGAAGGACAGAGAGAGAAGGTTAAAAAAAGAGAGCTAATACCACTTAAGGAGCTGAATATATCAACAACAAAAAAATAACCTGCATGTTACGAGCCGCTGTGGTGATGAAAGCACCGTTGGCAGGCTTAGGCTGCATGTTATGAGGTTAGCAGATGCTTTATTACTGTGTAAATCTTAGAACCTGATTAAAAAATATGCACTGAGGTGTGTGGTCAACAGGCCTTGGTAGTGTAACTTGAAGAAATTGGTTGCCTTTGGGTCATAGCTACGAGCCATACGGCACAATGAATGAGTATGTGTAAGGAAGAGGCTTTTATTTTGTAGAGTCCCTTTAGTCTTATTTCGAAAGTCTATCATGGATATGTGTCAAGGGAAGGGTCATGCCCAGCAGTGATCACTGGTTTTCCATTTTATTGGGTGAATAGATGCTGTATTAGAGCGTAAATAGGAGACTTTTATTGTGAAATTTGCTCTGGGGTATGTTTTGAAAAGGTCCCTAGAGTCTAATAGAAACAAGCTGGTAGAGTTTGGGTCATAATGCTGAGCCATTTGCATCAATTAATACGTGAGTATATATAGAGGCTTTTATTGTGTAGGGTCACTCAAGCCTTATTTTGAAAGTCTAGCAGGGTTGTGTGTGTAGAAAAGGGTCAGACCCAGCAGTGATACTTGAAGATTTTCCAATCCTTAAATCACTCTTTTCCCTTGTTATTAGGGCAGTAGATAAAGTGGCAATGGGAGGCTTTTATTTTGAAATTTGCTGTGGGGTGTGTTTTGAGAAACCCCTAGAGTCTCATTTTTAAAAAAGTGGTTGAGTTTGGGATATAATGTTTAGCCATATGCTGGGAAAAAAATATGAGTTTAATTTAGGGGCTTTTATTTTGAAGGGTCCCCGGAGTCTTATTTTGAAAGTCTATCAGGGTTGCGTGTGAAGGGAAGGGTCATGGCCAGTAGTCATATTGTATCCATTTCCTAATGTTAAATCAGTGTTGTCTCCCTCCATTAGATTAAAATGTGCTGTTTAAAGTGGTGGAGGTAAAATCTCTTTGAAGCACGGTTAACTTGACAACGCTTAACGAGCCTGTCAGTGACAGAGAGAAAAGCGCATCACTTTCGTTCCTTTCCTCTCAGACTTTTTTGAATGGGAATATCAGCTCCAAACAAACGAGTGCTGAAGACAAACCGTAAATGGTATCTAAAAAATTCTTTCAGTCTAAGCGACAGCTATCCTTTGTCTCCAATTGGGGTAACTTTCATGGCTGTAGCTCATTTACAACCTTAATGGGAAGGAGGAATAAAAAGGTTTGTCACACCTGCTGGTCTCATTAAATAACATGGAGTTCCATGGTAGAGGTGAGCTGTCAAAAGCAAAACTTACCCTCCGAACAAACGAGTGGTGAGCCAAAACCGTAAAAGGTATTCAAAAAGTTCTTTCACCATTGACGTCAGCCATCCTTCAGCTTCGACTGTGCCAACTTTCATGTTTCTACTAAAAACTATTTGGCCACGGTGACGATGTAAAAATGTGCATTTTCTGAGTTTGAGGATTTTTCTCAGAATCAATGTTTTCCTATGCCCGAACATATCAGCTAAACAGCTAAACCATAAATGATATTGAAGAAATTCCTTCAATGTGAGTGCTAGAAGGTTCTGAAGATGTTCTATCCCAAGTTTCATGTTAGTACATCAAATAGTTAAGAAATGGGAGCGATACGAAAATATGTATTGTTTTGGATTTTGTCTGTGATCTTTGGAAAGTCTCTCATTGGATTTCAATTGGGGAAGTGTGGACTTCTTCGTGGTCTGGGCCAAACTGTCGGAAAGCTGTAAATGCCACACAAATGAGGGTTACATTTCCTGAATCCTGACAAAAATCCCTACATTTTGATATATGATTTATTTCAATTGAATGAAAAATGAGGGAGTGAGAAGAATTTGTTCGGAAAAACCAGAACAGCTCAAAAGCTAGAGCACGCACTCTAGCAGTTGAAGAATTCCGTCCATAGACTTCCATTATAAATCTGAAGATCTTAAAATTTTCTTATAAAGTTTGAAACTTCACTGAAGCAAAACTGTAAAAGTTAGCAAAAAGCTGAGTTAAACGGTAATAGCAGAAAGATACAGAAACATTTTAAAAGTTGAACGGTGTTTCTAGCTGTAAGTATGCTGAAGTAGTTAAAGGTCAAAGATGATAAAGTTTTAGCTGAATTTTGCTGAAATCTAAGAATTCTACATGCATTTCAATGGGACAAAAAAAAACGCAGAAAAAGCAGAATATCGCAAAAACTACAAAAAATATCTTCACCAAAAGACATAGCACAATTCTCCTGAACAAGCTGAACGTTTTGATACCAAAATTGTTGAAATCGGTTGAAAACTGCGGGACTAGTTAGAGTCAGAAAAATTTAAAGTGAACAACAATATAATTGACTATTGCATTGTCTTGTTTCAAGAGTATAATACTTCCTTATTTTATTGGCATTATTATTGGCAGATCATCATATTTACCTACTCAAATTAAAGGCAAATACATTTATTTTAAGAAATTAGTACTTATGTTTTGATAACTTTTGTGTTGTGATTATTTTTCATTAATATAAATACTGTTTTGGATGCAATATTATTATTAACTTTAGGTCTCATAAAACATTCTGAACTGTGAGCACAAAATATCTGACTAAAATATGTGACTGAGACACAAATAAGCTCCAAATATCAACATTAAAAAAAGATCTTCAGAGTACATCCCTGAAGTCTGAACTAAGGCTCCTGGCAGTGTCACATATTCAGCTTTTTCTCCATTTAGGATAGATTAGATTTAATCTGATGAATAAAATAAAAAAAAAAAAACATCCAATTTTCTCCTAATACTTAAAAAAAAAGCAGCTCAATGTTTCTCTGGCAAGTATCCAGTTGCTCCATTTTGATGCAGATATTTTCATCGATCTCAAAAAAACAGTGGTATGAAGAAGTGTTGGCCTTCTTTCTTTTGCACTTTTGTTCCATCAAATTGTTTTAGATTAATAAAACAGAATTAGTAATTAATCAAAGACAACAAAGCAAACACAAAATGCATTTTTTAAATTAAGGTTTCAGTCAGGGAGAAGAAAAGTCAAAACCTACTAATTATTTCAGTGTGACTGCAGTTCATCACATCAAAGTTCCTCCTTCTCTGGACATAATTGTCTGATTATTGGGCAAACCGTTCTCAATGAAAAACCTATT
This sequence comes from Cyprinodon tularosa, assembly GCF_016077235.1. Taxonomy (NCBI): domain Eukaryota; kingdom Metazoa; phylum Chordata; class Actinopteri; order Cyprinodontiformes; family Cyprinodontidae; genus Cyprinodon; species Cyprinodon tularosa. The sequence continues at coordinate 763,350 of NW_024038809.1, forward strand.
AAATACAACCTGGCAAAGTGAATTACACCAAAAGATCCCTATGCCAAGAAAAAGTTTTAGAAATTAGTGAAGATACTTGTGATGTAGAAATAATTTCAAAGACAGTTTTATCCCCCAGGATAAACTGATGATCCAGCATTTTATTCTAACTTGAATGAGATGATTAAGAAGGTAAAATCTGGTTGCTAAAAAAAATTTGCTTAGAGATTTCAACCTTAACTGATTGAAAAACTAAAGGCATAAATATTGAAACATGAGTTAGATCAACTAACAGCAGGCTCAAAGGGCGCAGAAAAACAGGTAAGATGAAAATAGCTCTTATGTTTAAAATAAATCGGTGCACGTATTCAAAACATATAATCTTACAACAGAATTATCTGTAGTTCAGTTCCCAAACCAAAAAACAAATGAGTTTTCATGAAGATGCCTCATTTTTTAAATTGTAATGTGCAAGATAGTCTGAGAGCCTTTAAAAAATTTTATACTTTTCTGTCAAATACGGTATCACTAAAGTGATTCAAGAGTATACAAAGCCTTAAAAGACATCAATCATTGCTGTAGATTACTGATCAAATTTGTCAGCTAATGAAATAAAGAAATCTTGCACTTGAAAATTTATTTCAATATAACGATAAACTAAAAATATCGTGAAGCCTCAGACCAGGGGCGGATTTAGGAAATTTGGGGCCCTAGGCAAAGACAGGCAGGGGGCCCCCTGAGAAGAAAACCCATAAAACAGACCCATTCTAGAGATAGAGAAATGTTAATAGAATAGACATCCATTATTTGTTCTAGGTTTTGTCCCTCTCTTCTTGTCCCTTTTTCCTCTTTATTTATCAGCGTTCTGATGGCATTTTAGCCAAAGGATTTTTATCAAAAACATAATTAATGTGCACAAATAAGGATTAGTTGTATTAACCATACATGGAAACAGAGTTTTATGGGGCCCCCAGGAACTTGGGGCCCTAGGCAACTGCCTAGTATTGCCTAATGGTAAATCTCCCCCTGCCTCAGACATAAAGTGACAAAAGAAACGAGAAAAGCTTTGACAGCTTATTGAAGAGAAGCAACAGTGCCTCCCTTTGGAAACATAGAGCAACAACATTTCATTCTGGGTAAAAAAAACGAAAGAACAAAGAATATGTTGATGGTAAATTGATTAAATTCAATTCAATTTCAATTCGATTTATTCTTATAGCACCAAATCACAACACATGTCATCTCAAGGCACTTTCCAGTTCACCAGATCATACAGTCAGATTAATTCAGTTTTCTATCTAAGGAAACCAGCTGATTGCATCGACTTATTGACTCGAACGTAATCCCTCACACTAAGCATGCTTGTAGCGACAGTGGAGAGGAAAAACTCCCGTTGGAAACAGAACAACAACATTTAATTCTGGAAAAGAAGCTAGATCCATCACACAACTAAATGTTGGTGGTAAATTGATTACTGACCATATGGAAGTTGCTTCTTTCCTTAATAGCTATTGGGTTCTATTATTCTTGTCTTATGCCCTCTGTCTTTCTCACCTCCCTTTCTGTCTCCATGTCCATTGTATCCAATTTTACTCCTAAATGATTTTCAATACCAATTTTGTGACATCAGTGGAAAGAAGGACCTTATCTTTTAAGCCATCAGAGTAGATTAAGATGTCATCAGGTTCTCTGGGAAAAAATGCTCCCTATCCAACAAACTGATGAAAAACAATTGGTCAACTTAAACCAACTTAAAATGGGGAGTGTTGGATTAGGGGTCAGTGTCAGCTTGACCGGCAGAGTTCCAATATTTAATTGAGAGGCAAGACAAAACGGATGTTTTGGTGGCTTTATTGAACTCCAGCTTGTGCACATATACACCATCTCACACTAAAAAGAACAAACATCATGTTATACCCAGCTCGATTCAGGTGACATGAAGGAAGGAACCATGAAAAGGGATTATTATGAAAAAGAAGAAAAATTAATATACATACAAACCTACACCAAAAAATAAACTATACACCAAAAATAATATTTACATGCATACAAATCAATACAATTTAAAAAATCTAAAGTAAATTACAAAAAGTCCATCCATTTTAACACAATTCGTCCCAAACTACCCTCCTGATTATTTTTGGTATGCTCCAAATGCATTTAAACAGAACCCGGAGCACTGCAACCTTTTTAGGCCACGCCCTGCTGAGGAGCCAAACCACTGACTCTATTTATTCCCTGGATTAATAATTGCTCGTTGGTAGTATGGGATTGAAGTAAAGCCATTGGCCGCCATATTGGTACTCCCTAGTTAGACCGGTCGCAATGTAAACACTCTGTGCGCTACAGCATCGAACAACGATGTTCTCATTTTCAGGGGGACTTAGACTTTTAAAATAAAGATAAATTCATCACTTTGACACAGACTGGCTGTTTCATAGCATCAGTAGATTACTGTAACTTAGAATAAAAAAATAGATATAAATCATATAATATAACATATTATACAAATCCATCACAATAAAAATTAATGTGTTAATGAAGCAGAATAATACAGAGGATCCAAAAGTGCTAAATTGATGATGTACATGTAATATATACATCATGAACATCCATATTGTTGTTATAACATATTACACATAATTTCAATATTTAACATCAAGAGGGGATTACACGTACATGTCTGTTAATGCTAAAATATTTTCCTATTTGCAAATTGTGCATGAATGATACCATATATTTTTATGCTCTGTCTGTGTATTAGCCTTTAAAGATGTTTAAGTTGCCTTTTTTATTGTTACATTATAACATATAAGATATTTCAGCACATGACTTTTTCAAATGAGAAATAGAACAAACTCCTTTCTATTTCCTCTACTTTCTATTTTCTAACATTAGACCCAATGTCAGTGGCTAACTCAGTCAATGTCTTCCAGTCAGTCTGAGATAGCCAGACTAATGTTAGTCTACAGACTATACTATAGGCAGTGTTGTGCCTGAACGCGTTCATTGAACGAAAGTTCACGTGACAGATATTCATTCAGTTAAGGTATTTTCACTCACTGGACAGAAAGTAGAAGCACTGTCCATGGCCTTGGAACCAGACTCTGAGTCTTTTAAGCTATTGTTTTTTTTTTTTTTTTACTTATTCAATGGCCAAAAAATTGAAAAGTGACTTGATAATGTTTAAATGTTTTGCACTTACTGTCATGTTCGGATTAACGTGTCTAACCCACATGCAGAACACTCCGAGACAGGATATAAGTTCAAAGGTTTTTTTAGAAGATGGAATACAATAAACAAACCGATCCCAAGGGGAACTTGTCTGGTCATGAGTGGATACTGAAATGCACACAGAGTTAACAGGTCCAGGACTGGTCACGAGTGGGTTCACTGCACAGGGGGACAGAGGAGTTAGTGGAGGTCCGCGTAATTTGCAGGATGAGAGTGTGCAGGGCTGTACCTGTACAGGAGTTGAGCTGAGCGGCTGAGGGGGGAACCTTGTGGGTCCAGAGGCTGTCGGCAGGCTGAGGGCTAGGCGGAGGCAGAGCTTGGTTTGAGTGTTGGCAGATTACCGATTAGAGTTTCCCTTCCGGTTTCTTCAGAGAGCGGGCAGGCAGGTCTTTGACAGGAATAGTTTTCCTGGGTTCTTCAGAGAACAGACAGGCAGATTACCGGCAGAGATACTCTTCTGGGTTTCAGGTTTCAGACAGGTTCAATCTAGGAAGCTGAGAGGAGAAAACAGATCAGGTTCAGGTTCTGGTTTTCAGGGAGTCAGAGATTCAGACAGGTTGGTTGGCTCAGGCTTTGCTAACCGTTACTGGCAAACACTCTGGCACTGGAGAGACGTCCTCTGCCTCCTTAAATACTTATCTCCTGATGAGCAGATGAGCGACAGGTGGTAACAATCAGCTCCGGCTCCAGGAGATCTAGTACGCCCTCTGGTGGAGAAAGTGGACAGACCTCCAGATCCCAACATGAAGTGAATGGACAGCAACAAAGCGTTAAAGCAGCAATGGGGAAATGCTGTCCCCTCAATGCTAATGTAAACCCTGGTTGGATAAGGATTCAAAACTGGATATGAAGATGAAATCTGACGCACAGTTTCAGTGTTACAACTGATAAAATAATTGCCGTCTGTGGTTCTGCAGTAGGCTATGGTGTAATTGGGCAATATATGAAAAAAAAGAACTATGAACTAGTTCATTTTTTGGAACTGTAAACTTAGTTCAAAAATTTGAATTATGAACTATGAACTGAACTAGTTCATTTTAAAATGTGTGAACTGAACTTTGAACTAGTTCACGTAGAAAGAGAACTTTCCCAACACTGACTATAGGATGCATCGGCGTATGATTTTCATGGTTAAAACATCCACTGACTCTAAATTACCTGCGGAACGTCTTCCCACAGCTGGAAAACTGCTAGTTTTTGCAGTCAAATGCTACACAGGTTGGCATTTTTACTGTGCACCTCCGTGTGAGTGGGGAGTACCAACATGTCGGACGATGGCTTCACTTTTATTGGGTAATCCAGTGAATAAATAGAGATCAGTGAGCCAAACCAGGAAAAGGTAGGTACTTTAACTCAACAGAAACAGAAACTAAGGAAAAATAATTGACATTCATGTTTACACTTTCTTTCCACGGGCAGGATCTCCAGGTCCTTCTGCTTCGCAATAATGCCTGTAAAAATGTCCAAAGAAAACTACAATAAAGGACTCAAACAACCCAACTATGTGTTCAAACTTAATACTACATAGCACAAAATCAATAATCATCAATAATGATTTTGAGTGCAGTCCGCTCCAAGAGGAAGGAGAAGAATCCGAGAGGGAGATTGTCCACCTGCATATGAGTCTGAGCTGTTTGAAAAACATGACAGTTTCCCAGTGGATGGAGTGGATGGTTTATCTTTGAACGGTTCCAAAACACTTTCCATGTATGTGTTTTTATTTTGTTTTTTCTCTCTTTTATCCAGTCAAAAGTCTATGGACAACTTTCAGATAAACATTTATCAAAATACAGTGCAAAGAGTAAGTGAATTGAAACATCTATAACATATGTACTAACTTGCATTGTTTTCATCTCATAATGTCAATAAACTGCAGCTGCAAATAATCCGAAGCTGTAAAGATGACAATATTATAAAAGGAATTTAAATATGGATAGAAACATTTAAAAAACACATTTAAAGTGACATGCAACAAAGCTCATCATTGTTCTCTACAAATGCATCTTTTATTATAGTTCAGGGATCTCAATAAGCTAATGAGAGGGAAGAGAAATGTTCAGAGGAAATGGAAGCTCATTTGTTTTCACCCCTGGCTTTTCCACTCCATTAGCACGGCTCATTTTTTTCTGCACAGGCTTTAAAAGCCGACTGGTATGAAGCTTAGACAAACTGACAGTGCTTGAAAAATTGCCTTTTAGAAAAATATCCATCAGAGTACTTAGAAGAAACCTGATGATAGCAAGTTCATTAAAGTTTTTTTATATTGAATTATTGATTGTAACATATTTATTCTCTAATGATTAAAATTAAGAATATGCCAGTCATTATACACCAGAAAAAAATCTATTTCCATCATAGCAGTAATGGATTTTTGTGTAATTTATCTCAGTGTGGTATTTGATACAGCTGATTATAACATTTTATTTCATAGACTGGAAAAAGATGCAAGGACAAACCTTCCTGTTGCTACGGACTCAGAACTGAATGTTAAGCACATAAACTGCAGTTGTCATCCTCCTCTGCTTCATCCGGGATCATGTCCTGCAGGCAGCAGTCTCATGCTCGGGTTCCACTGAAAGCGTAAGCGCTGCGGACTCTGCCAAGCACCCAATCCAATGGAAGTGTTTCAGCGCCTCAGAGCAGTTGGACTCAGTATATACAAGTAAGCTTTAAATAGAACAATAAAGCGGTAATTTGGTCAGAATAACCGTTGTCTGCTCTTTATCTGGTCAACTTACCCTTCAGCCAGTTCCTTTTTTTATTTTCTGGTGTTATCTTTATAAAACAGATGGGTTGTGTTATATAAAATATATTTTTCTCCTTCAAAATAAAAGTTTTGTGATCCATGGTGTCCAATTAAATGGGATTCTCCTGTGGCTCTTTGCTGAAATCGCAGGTAATGTTGTTTTGATGTTTTAGAATAAAGTTTGATGGACAGTCTGCACATGCAGTGTTTAACTTTGAAACTCCAATGGATCAACTTTGCTGATAAGCCACTGACTTCCTGTCTGAACGCTCTGCTCTATTCCAAGGTCTTGAAGCGTTGTGAAAAATAGAACAGCAGACCATGTTTCTGGGATGCTTCAAGGATGCTCCGTGTCCCACCAACCGGGACAGCGGGGTCTGGACGTTCCGAGAACGCGTTCGGTGGAACCCCAGGGTCATTAGGGACTCCCAGACTTGCCTCACCCCAGACACCTACTACAGCTCCTCTAATGGAAACAGGGCGGGGTCCACCCTGGACAGGTCGCCAGTCCATCGCAGGGCAACACAGAGACAAACAACCATGGAGAATCCAGAGAAGCCAATAAACCTGACAGTCATGTTTTTGGACTGTGGGAGGAGTACCCGGAGAGAACACATGCATGCTCAGGGAGAACGTGAGACAGACCTCGGGCTGGGAATCGAACCTGAAAGCTTCTTGCTGCAAGGCAGCAGTGCTACCCACTGTTACACAATTATCATTCTTTATTACTCCAGTAGAAGTATAAATCCTGCTGTTTAAACACGTTTTTGTAGAAGTTAGAGGATCAACTTCATCTTTTCACTCCAGTAAAAGTGTAAAAGTACAATTTTTAAAACTACTTAAACTATAAAAGTAAAAATAATGCAGGAAAATATTAAGGCAAGAAGCTTTACTGCTCTACCCTATTAAAGGAAAATTTTTTCTACTATTGACACAAAATAAGTTCTTTGTTTTTATTATTTCATTATAGTCTTTAAAGTCGTAGGGAAATCATCCAGCCAGTTAGTTCTACGTCAGCCTGAACACCTAAATTCGGCCAATCATATATCAACGCTCATCTGTCAATCTCATTTTTTCGGTCATAGCATCTTGATTCATATGTCACAGCTAATATACTCAACGGTTAAAAATAATAAATCAGAATCCTTTCCTTTCCCATTGAGTTGCGTCCCAGTGTTCACGGGGATGGACGTCTGTGTCTTCAGCAGGCGTAGAGCTAATAGAACTGGCAGCGTTGCGAGGCAAGGGCTCAAACATGTACGGCTGGAAGCCTTCTACACCAAACCAAGCTTCTGCCGCCCTGGCGTCCTCTTCCACAACATCTTCGTCCCCGCTTTCCTCCTCTAAATAAAAAATGGATGACGGAGGAGACTCATCCACGACCTCCGACACTAAACTCTTCTCCTCTTGCATGTCTCCGCTGTCCATAGCGTTCCTTGACAGCGTCGTTTCTAAGTCACCAATTTAGTGCTACTTGGGGCAAACCGTTACCTGCTTCATTATCTATCTATAGCTGACTTTAACAGTTAAGAAACCAAGACGAGTGTTTTTAAAGTTGATTAGACAGCTGATGATTTAAGGTGATTTTATTTAATCTACAATATTTCAGACTCAGACAGGAAGTCTGGCTTTCTGGGCTATCAGCAGCAGGAACTTCTCTTTGTTTCTGCTAAAAAAAAAACATTCCCTTGGACCTATGAAAATTAAAGTAGATATTTAACTTTACTTTATATAACGAAGAATTTCACTATTCATCCAGATCATAGATTTATTTTTATGGGACGGTTAAAATTGTTCTTGTTAGGTAAATGCCAAGATATTAATAGAAAGAATTATATAACAATTGATATAAACTGGGAAGTTTATATTAATTTTCTTAGGGTTTGATAAGATTTCTTTTTGAATTGTCTTACCAGGACAGAAAGATTGGATCTTCTACTCGCCGCAAAAATGATCTGAAAATGAATAAAAAAATCTTAAAATAAGTGACTTTACCCTTAATTTAAGAGGGTAAATACGATGATCTGCCAATAGAAGGAGTATGTTTAGCTTTAGAATAAGATAATTAGATATTATGGACTTGATATAAAAGGCTGCAGTTGTTGCTTTTTTCTTATTTCAAGTGTTGATTGTCTTTTTCCATTGGTAAAAAGTCACACTTACCTGCTCAATTCAAAAGGAAATGCACTTGACTTAAATAGAATTTTTTTATTATTATTTGCAGTGCAAGCTTGACTCACTACATGCTGATAAACTGGGGATCTATAAAGGAAGCCTGACTGAATGTTAACCTGAAAAAAATGAACGAATGAATAGGAGTTTATCTCAGACATTTTTTGACAAACAACAAAAATGAATCAACCAAATAAACACAAAAGAGACTAGTTGGCATCAACCAAACCAAACACCAATTTCCAAACTAACTAAATTCACCTGAACAGAAATAGAATTAAAACCCTCCAGCAAATTAACCTGTCAGTATAAAGAGCCAGAGAAATGATTATTGGAACTTGTCTGAAAAGGGGGATAAAGAAGTTATAAAACTTATTATTCACACCCAGAGGTGTCAAGTAACAAAGTACAAATACTTTGTTACTGTACTTAAGTACAATTTTTAGATATCCATACTTCTACTTCTATTCATTACATTTTCACACAAGTATCTGAACTTTCTATTCCTTACATTTTTAAAGCAAACGTTACTCGTTAGTCTTGGCTTTGGTTTAATGTTTATAAATGTATATTTCCCGTCATGTGCTCCATCCAATGCAGATCATTGGCTCCATCCACATCTAGTGAAAATTAGTGTAATTAGATGAGTCATATAAGGCAAACACTCATTGGTTAGCTAAAGGAAATCATCAGAAGCAAGCAGGTGTTCTTCAAGCTGCTCTATACTCCAGAATCCGACATTGCAGCATGTCGGATTCAGAAAATGAAGTTGAAATGTCTGAAAGACCTCCCTCATCCTTGGCCCTATCTCAAAGAATTTTTCAAAATAGTCAAAAATTTAACTTTCAGTTCATATACAGGCTTTACTTTATACTTTAAGTAGTTTTTGGAGCTCATACTTTTTCACTTTTACTTGAGTAAAGAGGTCAAGTTGATACTTCAACTTTTACCAGAATGTTTTTAAACTGCAGTATCTATACTTCTACTTAAGTAACAAATCTGGGTACTTTCGACACCCCTGTTTATACCCCCCTCTTCCCTCTAATTGCACTTGAATTAACTTAAAGTACAGAAAAAATCCTGTTAAACTTATTTTTTATCCAATATTCGCACAAAAATATATATGTGTATATAGATAGATAGATAGATAGATAGATAGATAGATAGATAGATAGATAGATAGATAGATAGATAGATAGATAGATGTAAATAAATTTCCAGGATTGCAATGTTCCTGTTTGTACTGAAGAGGGCAGCAGCGCGCTTGCGCTGAGTTAGACCAGATCGAACATGAAGAAGAAGTAAAGCAACCAAAACAAAACAGTGAGAAGGAGAGCTGACCCAGGCTGAACCGATGAATGTTTCCTCACTGACACTGGAAGACTAGATCCCGGCATCCATGGTTTCATTTGGCTGATTTATTTAAAGTAATATTTCAATATAAGAGCTGCTGTGTTCAGGTAAGCATTCTGTTTAATCCAATAAGCTGTTTATAGTGACAGACAGTGAATTAGCCGCTAAAGCTGCTCAGATAATGACCTCATGATGTGTTTAGTGACAGGATTGCTGTGTTTTTATTACATATAACATCGTCAGTGTTGGAAACGTCTGTTTTTACTGCTCTGCTTTAGCGCTGCTAGCTAACATTAGCTTCTATGACGTAGTTAGCTCTTAGAACCACATTTCTTTCTTTTTGCTTTTTTAGTAATTGAATTATGAAAACAAACATTAATAATAAAGTAAATAGTTTCCAAACATAGAAATGGCCGCTGGATAATATAGTTAAATGCGACTGTAATAACTTTGATTCTAACTAACCCTAACATAGTGATCCATTAACCTCACAAACATTAAACAGTTTACATTGTAATTCTAATAAGTAGATAAGGTGGAGATTTATCAGTCAGCTTACATGACTGTTCAAAGTCCAGATCAGCTATAAAGTCAAGATGGGGGAGTGCTTTATTACTTTGATCTGTGGAGGACAGGATTCAGAGAGCATTTAGTCAGGATTCAATCAGCATTCAGACAGGATTCAATCAGCATTCAGACAGGATTCAATCAGCATTCAGTAAGGATTCAATCAGCATTCAGACAGGGTTCAATCAGCATTCAGTCAGGATTCAGTCAGGATTCAATCAGCATTCAGTCAGGATTCAATCAGCATTCAGTCAGGATTCAATCAGCATTCAGACAGGATTCAATCAGCATTCAGTCAGGATTCAATCAACTTTCAGTTAGGATTCAATCAGCATTCAGACAGGATTCAATCAGCATTCAGTCAGGATTCAATCAGCATTCAGACAGGATTCAATCAGCATTCAGACAGGATTCAATCAGCATTCAGACAGGATTAAATCAGCATTCAGTCAGGATTCAGTCAGGATTCAATCAGCATTCAGTCAGGATTCAGAGAGCATTCAGTCAGGATTCAGAGAGCATTCAGTCAGGATTCAGAGAGCATTCAGTCAGGATTCAATCAGCATTGAGTCAGGATTCAGAGAGCATTCCGTCAGGATTCAATCAGCATTCAGACAGGATTCAATCAGCATTGAGTCAGGATTCAGAGAGCATTCAGTCAGGATTCAATCAGGATTCAATCAGCATTCAGTCAGGATTCAGAGAGCATTCAGTCAGGATTCAGAGAGCATTCAGTCAGGATTCAATCAGCATTGAGTCAGGATTCAGAGAGCATTCAGTCAGGATTCAATCAGCATTCAGTCAGGGTTCAATCAGCATTCAGACAGGATTCAATCAGCATTCAGACAGGATTCAATCAGCATTTAGTCAGGATTCAATCAGCATTCAGACAGGATTCAATCAGCATTCAGACAGGATTCAATCAGCATTTAGTCAGGATTCAATCAGCATTCAGACAGGATTCAATCAGCATTCAGACAGGATTCAATCAGCATTTAGTCAGGATTCAATCAGCATTCAGACAGGATTCAATCAGCATTCAGTCAGGATACAGAGAGCATTCAGTCAGGATTCAATCAGCATTCAGTCAGGATTCAATCACTATTCAGACAGGATTCAATCAGCATTCAGTCAGGATTCAATCAGCATTCAGTCAGGATTCAGAGAGCATTCAGTCAGGATTCAGAGAGCATTCAGTCAGGATTCAATCAGCATTGAGTCAGGATTCAGAGAGCATTCAGTCAGGATTCAATCAGCATTCAGTCAGGGTTCAATCAGCATTCAGACAGGATTCAATCAGCATTCAGACAGGATTCAATCAGCATTTAGTCAGGATTCAATCAGCATTCAGACAGGATTCAATCAGCATTCAGACAGGATTCAATCAGCATTTAGTCAGGATTCAATCAGCATTCAGATAGGATTCAATCAGCATTCAGACAGGATTCAATCAGCATTTAGTCAGGATTCAATCAGCATTCAGACAGGATTCAATCAGCATTCAGTCAGGATACAGAGAGCATTCAGTCAGGATTCAATCAGCATTCAGTCAGGATTCAATCACTATTCAGACAGGATTCAATCAGCATTCAGTCAGGATTCAATCAGCATTCAGACAGGATTCAATCAGCATTCAGACAGGATTCAATCAGCATTCAGTCAGGATTCAATCAGCATTCAGTCAGGATTCAGAGAGCATTCAGTCAGGATTCAGAGAGCATTCAGTCAGGATTCAATCAGCATTCAGTCAGGGTTCAATCAGCATTCAGTCAGTGTTCAATCAGCATTCAGTCAGGATTCAATCAGCATTCAGTCAGGGTTCAATCAGCATTCAGTCAGGGTTCAATCAGCATTTAGTCAGGGTTCAATCAGCATTCAGTCAGGATTCAGAGAGCATTCAGTCAGGATTCAGAGAGCATTCAGTCAGGGTTCAATCAGCATTCAGTCAGGATTCAATCTGCATTCAGTAGGGCTGGGCGATATAGAAAAAAAGCTTATCGATAAAAAAAATGCATATTGATCGATTTCGATAATTATTAAGAAGATTTGAAACCATATTTTATGTGCAGCTCTGCCTGGACATTTTATGATATTGCTAAATGATTTAATTTTAATAAAGAACACAAACACAGACTTCCAATTAAATCTTTATTTAACCAACTTTTTTAACCATAACAGAATTGTTTTAAAGAAAAATAACTTAAGAGACCTGAGTTATGTTATTAAATACTGACAAAGAATAAACTAAAGTGACCAGAAAAGTGACCAAAAAATATATAACAAATAAATGGAACATGGAGCATTCAGTCTGGATTCAGAGAGCATTCAGTCAAGATTCGATCAGCATTCAGTCGGGATTCAGAGAGCATTCAGTCAGGATTCAATCAGCATTCAGTCAGGGTTCAATCAGTATTCAGTCAGGATTCAGAGAGCTTTCAGTCAGGATTCAATCAGCATTCAGTCGGGATTCAGAGAGCATTCAGTCAGGATTCAATCAGCATTCAGTCAGGGTTCAATCAGCATTCAGTCAGGATTCAGAGAGCATTCAGTCAGGATTCAATCAGCATTCAGTCAGGATTCCATCAGCATTCAGTCAGGGTTCAATCAGTATTCAGTCAGGATTCAGAGAGCATTCAGTCAGGATTCAATCAGCATTCAGTCGGGATTCAGAGAGCATTCAGTCAGGATTCAATCAGCATTCAGTCAGGGTTCAATCAGCATTCAGTCAGGATTCAGAGAGTATTCAATCAGGATTCAATCAGCATTCAGTAAGGATTCAATCAGCATTCAGTCGGGATTCAATCAGCATTCAATCAGGATTCAATCAGCATTCAGTCAGGATACAGAGAGCATTCAGTCAGGATTCAATCAGCATTCAGTCAGGATTCAATCAGCATTCAGTCAGGATATAATCAGCATTCTATGATCGATCTATGAAGCTTTACTTTCCGTTATGCCGAGAACTGAAACCAGTCCTACAGCTCATGGAAGGACAGCAGAACACATTTGGTCCTCTGTGGACAAACTCTAGTTAATCAGCAGAAAAATGACCAGCATTCACAAGCACACAAGATATGCACAATTAAAACAATAGTTACAATGGAACGAAGCTGTAAATACTACAGAAATACATGGTGATGAGTGGGGGCCATTGATATGATGAAGAAACATGTTAATATCAAGTGATATTGTTCCAATTATTATCAACTATAATGTGTAAATATGTATCTATTCAATTCAGTGCAGCTCTCATTCACATCGAGTTATTCTAATAGGAGTGCTTTGTGCTTTTCAAACATTCAGCTTTTCAACATTCACAGTGTTGCACAGGAGCTTTAATCTGAGCAGAAGAGCTGCTATTGATGCCTCTATGAGCCATAATCATGTCCACCTCCTCCATCAAGTGCTTATAAGTAGCTGCAACATCTGTCAAATATGTGTAAAGAGCAGTAACACTGATTAGATACTGTTAAAATAAATGACATTTATGAGCAATTGTTGAGGAATATGGTTAAAATCTCGGTTTTAAAATAGCACTTCATGATCACGGTTTAGAGATTTTGTTGTTGGAGCCGCAGGCAGACGAAATCACCATGATCTTTTTTTTATCTATTTCAACCTAAGAAATCAGTGATGCATTTATTTCCATTTGCATTTATGTTTCCTTCTTATATTGTGTTAGGGCTTAAACAATGAATCGGATTAATTGTTAACTGGGTATAGAGACTAAAACATGCCTTTAGCTGACAGATTTACCCACATAGAGCAGGGATTACATGAAAATTCAAAAAATATATAAAAATATATAAACATTGGTCCGACCGTTGGTCAGGTAACTCCTCCTACACTTCGTAGACACTTTTTCTCTTCCGACCCTCGGCCATTTTAAAAGAACCGCTGAAAGGTGAGCTTTAATGACTGAAACTGTAGCTCACCATATATACGCCTGAAAGTGCGCAGAAAAAGATGGCTAACGGAACAAGCACATAAACATATCACTAGAATGATTGACATTTAGGAGGACCATTTATTGAAATGATCCACCTGGAAATAAAAGATCATCCTCTATACTAGGGATGCACGATATAATCGGCCCCCTATCGGTATCGGCCTTAAAACTGAATATCGGACATCGGCCACCCCACCGATATTTAACCCGATATTTGATCAGCTTCTGAGTTTCTGAAGTCTTCTTCTTCCTCAAAAACTTCTTTTTTACAAACTTAAAAACTTCTAAAGACGAGGCAAAAAAAATTGATCCATTAAAATATCCCAATATCTTCATATTGCGATATATTGCCATTTAAAAACACCATATCAATCTCTTTTACTAATGAAATATTGCTATATGTCATCGTTATGCTACGAAATCCCCCGAAAATTCCCCAAATGTTGCCATATTTTTATATGTTGATATATTGACGCGGTATCAATCTATTTTACTAACAAAATCTCACAAGAATTTGCAAAATATCACGAGAGTTTGTAACAGAACAATGAAATTTCACCAGATTTTGAAAGTAAAATAGATCGATACCGCGTTTTTAAAAATCAATTTGATATCAGCATATGAAAATATATTTGAGTAAATTATTTTTCAAAGTGTCAGAAATGGATAACAAAACTGCTATTTTCAATGACTACTTATTTTTGTCCAGCTTTAACATCGGTATCGATATCGGTTATCGGCTACATGAGTTTTAAAATATCGGCATATCGGATATCAGCCAAAATCCCTCCTCTATACCCTTAAGGAAACTGTTGATATCCAATTATTAATGAAAAAGTATTACCTGTTAGTTGTAGTCAGTCATAAAACACACAAGTTAATAAGTTATTTTTTATCTTTGAAGTCAAAAGTATGCATCCCCATGTTCATAACACATAACAGCAGTTAAAACCCAGACGACATGAGGATGCAGGCCATGAGCAGAACTGGTTTCTGTGGATTTCTACGATCGGCCTTTGGAACGGATTGATTGACGATTGACTTTACTTTATTGATCTCAGAGTGGAGAAATTTACTTCTGCTCAAATATTCAGAGGAGAAGAAGAATGTGCCAAAGGAGGAAAAAGGAGCATGGGATATATACAGTATATACACCTGTTCTTTGTATCGTCATTATTCCAGATATTTCATTATAAACAGGGACCTATTCTCACCTGCTGAGTCTGATCTTTCCTTTGGTGAGCTTTTGACATGAGATGCACTGAAACACATGGAAATAGCTCCTCCCTTCAACTTCCACCTCCCTCTGTAAAATATAAGGCCTTATGACGTAACTTGTTTCCACTTCAACCCACCTGCTCTGTAAGAATGAAGCATGAGGCTGTGCAGGTGAGCTTGGAGGTGCAAACTTTGAAGGGATACGATTAGGGCTGAAACAGTGGGATTAATGGATTATTTAAATAATCAAAATTGTGGATTAATCGTTAACTAGAATATAGATGCTGTAAAACATGCCTTTAGCTGACAGAGTAACCCACTTAAAGCAGGAATTAGATGAAAATTATAGAAAATATACACCACCGTTCAAAAGTTTGGGGTCACCCAAACAATTTTGTGTTTTCCTGAAAAGTCTGACTTATTCACCACCATACGTTGTGAAATGAATAGAAAATAGAGCCAAGACATTGACAAGGTTAGAAATAATGAAATTTGTATTTAAAATGTAAAGAAAGTTTTTACATCAAACTTTGCTTTGGTCATAGAATCCTCCGTTTGCAGCAATTCCAGCATTGCAGACCTTTGGCATTCTAGCTGTTAATTTGTTGAGGTAATCTGGAGAAATTGCCCCCCACGCTTCCAGAAGCAGCTCCCACCAGTTGGATTGGTTGGATGGGCACTTCTAGTGTCCCATACGGTCACGCTGCTCCACAGCAGCTCAACGGGGTTCAGATCTGGTGACTGCGCTGGCCACTCCATTACCCATAGAATACCAGCTGCCTGCTTCTGCTCTAAATAGTTCTGCACAATTTGGAGGTGTGTGTAGGGTCATTGTCCTGTTGTAGGATGAAACTGGCTCCAATCAAGCGCTGTATACTGGGTACGGCATGGCGTTGCAAAATGGAGTGATAGCCTTCCTTATTCAGAATCCCTTTTACCCTGTACAAATCTCCCACCTTACCAGCACCAAAGCAACCCCAGACCATCACATTACCTCCACCGTGCTTAACAGATGGCGTCAGGCATTCTTCCAACATCTTTTCATTTGTTCTGCGTCTCACAAACGTTCTTCTTTGTGATCCAAACACCTCAAACTTGGATTCATCCGTCCACAACACTTTGTTCCAGTCTTCCTCTGTCCAATGTCTGTGTTCTTTTGCCCATCCTAATCTTTTTCTTTTATTGGCCAGTCTCAGATATGGCTTTTTCTTTGCCACTCTGCCCTGAAGCCCAGAATCCTGCAGCCGCCTCTTCAATGTAGATGTTGACACTGGTGTTTTGCGGGTACTATTTAATGAAGATGCCAGTTGGGGACCTGTGAGGCGTCTGTTTCTCAAACTAGAGACTCTAATGTACTTATCTTCTTGCTCAGTTGTGCAACGCGGCCTCCCACTTCTTTTTCTACTCTGGTTAGAGCCTGTTTGTGCTGTCCTCTGAAGGGAGTAGTACACACCGTTGTAGGAAATCTTCAATTTCTTAGCAATTTCTCGCATGGAATAGCCTTCATTTCTAAGAACAAGAATAGACTGTGGAGTTTCAGATGAAAGTTCTCTTTTTCTGGCCATTTTGAGCGTTTAATTGACCCCACAAATGTGATGCTCCAGAAACTCAATCTGCTCAAAGGAAGGTCAGTTTTGTAGCTTCTGTAACGAGCTAAACTGTTTTCAGATGTGTGAACATGATTGCACAAGGGTTTTCTAATCATCAATTAGCCTTCTGAGCCAATGAGCAAACACATTGTACCATTAGAACACTGGAGTGATAGTTGCTGGAAATGGGCCTCTATACACCTATGTAGATATTGCACCAAAAACCAGACATTTGCAGCTAGAATAGTCATTTACCACATTAGCAATGTATAGAGTGTATTTCTTTAAAGTTAAGACTAGTTTAAAGTTATCTTCATTGAAAAGTACAGTGCTTTTCCTTCAAAAATAAGGACATTTCAATGTGACTTTTGAACGGTAGCGTATATAAACATTTTGCAGTTTAGATGAAGAAAAAAAAATTCCGTCCGTCATTTTACGCCATTGTGGGACAATAAAGGTATTTTTTTCTATTGCCTAACCTTTTCTATTCTAATCTGCTCTATCCAGAACTCTAGAACATTTGTTAGAGGTATGCAAGTGATCAGAAACAGTAACTTGCCCCATAAAGGGCTTTAGGGAACCTTTGGCTATCCGATTGTTAATTGCAAAAATAATCTACAGATTAATTGATTTGCAAAATAATCGTTAGTCACAGCCCTTAATACAGTCTCCCTCTTTCTATTGCATGTAGGTAATTTTTATTATTATGTTTTTATCAATCAGTCATTTGAGAACCTGAATCGCCTCAAAGCTCAGCTCTGTAATACAGCCTGGATTTTAGTCTCCACTGTTAATCATTGATTCCTTCTTGATCTTTTCCTCTCCAGCAGAGACCATGGGGATTTCTGTGTCCCTCACCTCCAAGCAAACTCCCCTCATTAACGAGGACACCTTGTCTTCTCCTGTGGAGGACGGACAGACGGAGGCAGGCAGGGTGTCTGACGTCTCCCAGTTTCCCTACGTGGAATTCACTGGAAGAGACAGCGTGACGTGTGCGACGTGTCAGGGAACCGGCAGGATCCCCAGAGGTAACCCCAAAGCTATTTCAACCTGTGGCCACATCTACGAAAAATGCCCGTAGTTACAGGTTGCTTCCTGTTTTCCAGGACAGGAAAATCAGCTGGTTGCGTTGATCCCATACAGCGATCAGAGACTGCGGCCCAGAAGGACGTAAGTTCTCCCCTCCGTTGGTGTTTCTAATCTGAAGTTTGTTAGAACAGAAAAAACTGAAAGAAACTGAAACTGATGAAAATGCAGTGGATGCTGGCGACCCAATAAAACTCTGTTTATATTTATTATTAATACAACTATTCCTCATTTGTGCACATTAATTATATTTTTTAATAAAAATCCTTTGGCTAAAATGCCATCAGAACGCTGATAATATTTCAGTGTCCACCATATTGGATCAGTCCATTTGCTGCACATGTTCAGAAAGGTCCAAACAGACAGCAGCAAACCATTTGAAAACAAACCATGCAAAGAGCAGTGTTGCCAACTTAGCGCTTTTATTGGAAAATACTCAACTTTTAGTGCAAACTGTTCCCACCGTGACTTAACAAACAAGTCCGTCCGTTAGCCACGCCCACTTCACATTTAAAGCCACATATGGAGTTAAAGAATTCCAGCTATCTGTGGAAATATCTGCTACTGAATGAGGAACAGAAGAAATCATTTGGATCCAGATCTTTTCAGCAGAACCTGAATGTTCCTGAATGTTTCTGAAGTTCTGTGTCATTTGGCTAAATAAAAACTTCACTGCATCCAGGATTTTCCATTTCTTTCTATATATTCTGATCATACATTTAAAGAAGGAAATATGAGGATCTACTCAGGAGGATTGTGGCTTCATTCACCAAATGAACTTAAAGGAATAGTACACCCAAAACATGATTAGCCTTCATTTTCTACTCAACCCCATGCTGAACAACACTCTGGAGTACTTTTTTGATATCTCAAATGCATCTGGAGATCTGGGAGGCTTCTTGCTGTCTGCTGACATTCAAATAATGGAGGTCTATGGCGCCCGAGGCAGAAAGGTCCAAAAAGTCCACAAAAAACGTGTCAATATTCCTCCATACTGCTCGTCCAATGTATTCCAAGTGTCCTGAGTGGGTAGAATCCAGAATTTACTCGAAATGAAGTCATTTAGAATGTTTTTAGAGCATAAACAGTAGTGTATAGGATTTCCTAAAAGCGTGTTCACAAGTCTACGGAAACCGCGGCAGACCAAACCAGATGAAAGTGCGCATTCAGCTCGGCAAAGAACTCATGCTCTTCCTCAACACTGAAGTCCTCAGACATTTTTCTTTCGTTGTTTCTTTCTTTGCACAGGTAAACAGCACATTTCTTCTTCTACGCTTGCATTATTGGCAGAGCAGACGCTGAATGCGCACTTTCATCTGGTTTGGTCTGCCCCGGTTTCCGTAGACTCGTGAACGCGCTTTCAGGAAATCCTATACACTACTGTTTATGCTCTAAAAACATTCTAAATGACTTCGTTTCGAGTAAATTCTGGACGCTACCCACTCAGGACACTTGGAATACATTGGACGAGCAGTATGGAGGAATATTGACACGTTTTTTGTGGACTTTTATGGACCTTTCTGTCTCGGGCACCATAGACCTCCATTATTTGAATGTCAGCAGACAGCAAGAAGCCTCCCAGATCTCCAGATGCATTTGAGATATCAAAAAAGTACTCCAGAGTGTTGTTCAGCATGGGGGTGAGTAGAAAATGAAGGCTAATCATGTTTTGGGTGTACTATTCCTTTAACCTGGTTCATTTATAGGTTGGTGAATTTAGTTCATTTTTGAAAAAATGAACTATGAACGTGAGCATTTTTTAGCTCCTTCTTTTTAACTACTGGCACAACATTGGATCTTATCTTAGAATATTATGGGACGTGCTGCAGAAAGTGGACCTGCTGTCCCACTCATTGATAACCTCGTCCTGATCGCCAACAGAACCTGGGAGGTTCTCCTATGTTCAGAAGGACCGTGAACTGGCCTCTCCTGATGCATGGAGAGGCAGTGGGGTGTGTTGATATCATCAGGTTCTTTGGTTTCCATATCTCCTCTAAATTATACCCAGAGCCCTTTGGTCTGCAGTCATTAACACCAAGGTGCCGGTTAGCCAATGACCAGCAATGCAAAGAAGCCTTTATTTCAATGACTGAGTCATGGTTCATTTTTTCTTTCTCAGGAAGTTGTATGTATCTGTATCCGTGGCGCTCTGCCTGTTGGTATGCGGTCTGGCAGTTTTCTTCCTCTTCCCTCGCTCCATTGATGTAACCTATGTTGGGGTGAAGTCAGTTTCTGTCAGCTATGACCAAGAGGGGCACAGAGTCTATCTCAACATCACGGTGAGTTTGGTTTGCTCCTCTTTCCTTCATAGTAACATTATGGTGCAACCGGGCTTTACGGTATCCTAGGTAACCCAGGAAAATCAGACCCTCAGCCTAAAACATGGAATGAAGTGTTAGACTGCCTCATATTTTCTCATTTGTTCATTGGATTCTCAAGGTAT
Source organism: Cyprinodon tularosa (assembly GCF_016077235.1). NCBI lineage: Eukaryota > Metazoa > Chordata > Actinopteri > Cyprinodontiformes > Cyprinodontidae > Cyprinodon > Cyprinodon tularosa. The sequence goes on from NW_024038809.1 coordinate 783,686, forward strand.
TCAAATTGAATTCATTTTTTTCTATTATGCTATTTCACAACACACAAGAGGAGCTTAGAAAGACTGATCTGTAAAAACCTTCTGTTAGTGAATAGGGGTGTGCAAAATAATCGTCATGACGATGCATCACGATTCTAATTTTTGTGATCTACTGCATCGACTCTTGATGCCAAGTATCGATTCTTAATTAGCAAAAAGGAATAAATAAAATACATGAATGGTTGGCGCACATCAGCCAAAAGCAAGTGGAATACAACTTCCAGTCCAGCAGATGTCGCTGCGGATGCTGCGATGAGTCGTTCATAAACAAAACATGGAGGAGACTGAGAAAATTCGCCCCGCAGCTCCATCACATTCCAAGTCAGATGTTTGGATGCATTTTGGCTTTAAAAACAAAGAATGTAAAAACGAAATTGGTATAACGCACGTAATTTGCGAAAGGGGAAATGTCAAACGTTTGAATGTTTCCATTTTATTGGTTTAAAGGACCACTGAGGCCATGTAAACAGCACTGTTATTTTAAGTTTTAGAAATCCAAAGCACTTTTTGTCGGTGTGTCCACTCCAGTAATCGGTCTCCGCCAAGTGACGTCAATTGTTTACCTCGGGCGCGGTACACTACGCCTTTTCCACCTAAAATGGCGTCTTAGCAACAAAAGTCACGTGACTGGCGGAGACCGATTTTCCTAAATCCGCCCCTGTTTTCAGGCTTATGTTAACTGTAATGACTTATCTTGGGCAGGCTGCTATGTAAACGGGCCTTTAGTCCTTCCTTTAGCTATGCTGCGGTTGTTTACACTACGCATTTTCCACCTAAAATGGCGTCTTAGCAACAAATGTCACTTGACTGGCGGAGACCGATAGTAATATTTGTGTCCAGTATTTGTTTTCATGGCAACACCTTCGATAGTTGTTTCAATAAATCCAGCTATGTATGAATTCAGTTGCTTTCAGTTATGTATCAATTGAAGACACGATCCAGATCACACCCAGCCAGTCAGCCACTGGTAAGGGCTGTATCTTTTTCTTACAGTGTTCAGTGAAAATATTGCGATGCATCGCGTTGCATCGCAGTATTTCAAGTATCGTGATGCATCGTGATAGAATCGCATCGTGGCATGTAAATCGTGATTGGAATCGAATTGTGACTTGTTTGGCAATACCCACCCCTATTAGTGAAATTACAGTTGCAGCCATTCAATATCCCCTCCATCTTCCAGCCACTGGAGTGAGCCCCTCTTGAATATTTGTTTCAAGGTGTTGATTTATTGTATATCTCTTGTATATGTCGGTTGTGCTGTTCTTTTTTCATCTCGTTACAGGTGATGAAGCAGACTGAAAATGTTTTGTCATTGTCTCCTTTCTATCTCTTCTTTCTTTCATCTTTTCTCTTTTTTTTCTTTTTTCCTTTTTCTTCTTCTGTTTTTCTGCTCTATTTACATTGCAGTGTCCATATAAACTGTAAAACTCCCTGCATAATTATAATAAAGCAATTTATATGCATGAAACAAGTGGAGCAGTATGGCAATTGCCATACTGCTCCACTTGTGAAAGTAAAATCTGTTGGGCTCTTTTTGGCATCAAGACAATTATTCTTATTGCCACATTGCCAGACAGGAGACTGTTATTAAAAAAAAAAAAAAAAAAGAATATTTGTTTTAGTTGACTCCACCCTTTCACTGAATTATAGGGTCTGACCAGGAGATGGCGCTTCACTTTAGATCTTAAAGTCCACAAATCATGACAGAAAGAATATTTTAGTACAAAGATCTTTAAAAATGAATTTTAGAGGACCGGCCAAGTAAGTGGGGAAATTTTGAATGGCTACCACTGTAACAGTAAGCTAGTGCCATAAATGTATGTGAAAAAGGGGTCCCTATGTCCTCCAGCAGCATAAGCCTATAGCAGCAGAACTATAGAGATAGCTCAGGATAACCTGAGCCACTCTAACTAGAAGCTTTATCAAAAAGGAAAGTTTTAAGCCTAGCCTTAAAAGTAGACAGGGTGTCTGCCTCACGGACTAAAACTGGTAGTTGGTTCCACAGGAGAGGAGCCTGAGAACTAAAAGATCTGCCTCCCATTCTACTTTTAGAAATTCTAGGAACCACTAGTAAACCTGCAGATTGAGAGCGAAGTGCTCTGTTAGGAACATAAGGAACAATCAGATCTCTGATATCAGATGGAGCTTGGCCATTTAAGGCTTTATATGTGAGAAGAAGGGTTTTAAATTAGAATAAGAAGCTTCCAGTTTTATTTATCCAAGAATATGCAGGTCAAATATTTAGTGACAAATGTGAGCAGATTTTTTAGAAAGGGAAAAAATGTAGTAATGCTGATTTGCTTTTAAGCAAAGCAAAACTGCATTTCAAGTGAAGATAAGACGTCCATTTGAGACATGAGTGTCTGAGGTTGAGCTGAAGTGTGACTGAAAAGAACATCAGATAAAAAAAAAAAAATAGGTAGTTCATAGTTCACATTTTCAGAAGCAGTTTAGGATTTTAGCTTTGAGCAAACACTTTAACAGTAAACAGAGAGAAGAATAAGATCTGATTATGCAGCAGCTTTAACGCAGGGAACATCCGCTGATGTTTGTCTCCTGGTTTCCATACTTCCAGAACACTCTGAACATCACCAACAACAACTATTACTCTGTGGAGGTGGCCAACATCACAGCTCAGGTGCAGTTCGCCCGGCTGGTGATCGGTACATCTCGGATCAGCACCGTCATCGCCATAAGTCCTCTGGACGAGAAACAGGTGCTTCTCTATCAGCCTCTGTCTGTTGGTCTGCTGCCCGGGAAGATGCCTTTAGATCACCCGACTCTTTTTCTGTTTCCAGATCGATTACATGGTCCCCACTCGCATTGAAGATGAGTTGAGCTACCTGTAGTAAGTTGAAGTCAATGAAGATCTTTAGAGACATGTGCTGAGTTGGAGGTGTACGGATCTATGTGGCGGATTTAGTTTTCAATCCAGTATCTATCTGCCAATCATAAAGGAAAAAGCTTTGCCACAATATAGAATCGTTGAGTTTTGAGAAGATGATGAAAGAATGAGCACCAGGAAGCTTTTAATCATGAAAACAAGCGAGTGTTCCAGGCTAACTCTGTCCCTTTCTGTTTTCCAGTGAATACTGCACTCTGGAAACCATCAAGGTTCACAACCTCGTGGTCATGAGTCAGTAAGTCGACCCACGTTTCTGCAGCTCTACGCTCACTGGCCACTTTATCAGGTCCTTCTTGCTCCCCTGTTGGCTATTTGCCCTTAAACCGCTTGATTGTGCGATGATCCCGCTTCAAAAGCTTGGATATTTCCAAACTGCTGCTCCCCTCTGAGAGAAATCTGACCATTTTTGACTTTTCAGAATCTGTCAAATCTCTTTTCTGACCCATTTTGCCAAAGGAAAGGAAGTTGCCTAAGTGTGATGTCATTAGGCCACACCCCTTCTCATTACAGGGACGAACACCACCTGATTTACTTAATTGGTAGTTGGCTTTCAAGCCTGTACAGCTTGGAGTAGAACAACATGTATGAAAAGGATGATGTGGTGGAAATACTCATTTGCCTCATAATTTTGCACAAAGTGACTATAGGACCAGTTTGATGTAACACAATTTCATATAATATGTATAATAAGGGGGTCCCCGCTCCATCTCACCATCAGTTTGGGGGTCCTTGGCCTGGAAAACTTTTAAGACCCCTGATCTAAATTGATCTAGCATAAAGTCGGGAACTATCAGTTTTCAGTTTCATAAAAGCTGCTGTGAGTTAGTTCAATGAATTCTAAGTAGGTCAACTTAGAGTTTAACACGTGCGCAACAAGTATGCAAAGCCATTATCAGTGGAGGACGTTGTGACGAGTCACCATGACAACAAGCAACAGGAAGTCCCTATTTCAACCCACTGGATCTAGAGATTTTAATGCAGAAATGCAAAAAAATTAAATGAAAAATAAGAATGTATTCTGCAGACAGAGACACAGCGCCACGGCTGCATAGGAGAGGAAGATGGTGAAGGAGAAGATTGTTGCTTGAGTTAATGCTTTGGTTTATATGAAGAAGGCTGTTTTACATTTATTAGAAGCACTCCTCTTTGTTGTTCCATTTGTAGATCACTAAAATAAGATTCTCCCTGATCAAAATCACACTCTTAGACTGAACTGTAATAATGGATTTTCCAAATTTCATTTTTGTAGTGAAAATAATACAAATGCTGACCAGTAACATTAGGAATAAGGAATATCTGAAATGAATTGCTAGACATCCAGAATGTTTATTCTAGATGTGAAGAATGCCATTTCGATTGAAATGGTGATTTAGACAAGAAAAAAATGTTTTTTTGAGATATGCACGTTCAGTAAACTACAGATAAAACCGGCTTGCCATAGACTACTGTGATCACAATAACATTACGGGTTTATCTCTTAAATGGTAGTGGATCAATGTACCGTATTTATTTTCCCGACCATAAGGCGCACCGTACTAAAAGGTGCAGTCTCAGTTATGTGCGCCATTACTGTATTTAACACACACGTAAGGCACACCGGACTATAGGGCGCGGGTTTTATATACCGGTTCATGTCCTCTATTACGTTTAAATACCTGTACTGCGTATTTAAAAATAGAGCGGGAGCAAAACTGAGTATGATTGTGCTTTATTCATGTATTTATTAAGTATTAATCAAACCCATCAAAGTCATCATCCTCTGTTTCTGAATTAAACAGCTGCGCTAAATCAGACATGCCAGTTTCCCCTTCTTTGCTGTCAGAGTCACTTTCCGTGCCGGGCGGCTCCTCGGAAATGATGCCGGCTTTTGCGAAAACTCGAACAACAGAGCCAGCAGACACGTTAGCCCAAGCATCTACAATCTAACCGCAAACGGTGGCGTAACTTGCCCGGCGCTGCCTTCCACTTATCCTGAAACTGTGGTCTCCGTCGGTCATCAATCGCTCCCACGCCGCTCGCAGCCTTACTTTGAACGGCCGGTTCACACCGATGTCGAGCGGTGGAAGTTCCTTTGTCAGACCTCCTGGAATAACAGCGAGCACAGCGTTCATTTGTTTCACCATGTTTCTCACATCAGCTGTGAGATGGGCACGCATGGAGTCACTGATTAACAGCAAAAAAACACCTGGACTCCTTACATACACCTCACTCAGGCACGCTTTCATCATCTCATCCATCCAGCGTCTTTCCTCCAACTCGGGCCACCTCACCTTATGTCCGTGGAAACTTAGCTGTGTCTTCTTCACCTGTTAGAGTTCGTTTTCCATCTTCCTCTACTTGCGAACCATCGATTCATTAATCTTGAATTCTCTCGCGGCTTCTCGATTTCCATGTTCCTCTGTGTAGCTGATAGGCTTCAGTTTAAACTGTGCTTCATAGGTGTGTCTCTTTGCCATTTTCAGGGTTGTTAAGACCACAATGTTCTGCATAAAGCACATACCTGTTCTTTTATACACAATCCACGCCCACACTTCCCCCTTTAACGTTCTCATGGTGGTCTCAACAACGTCCGCAGTAACAACACACATAGGGCGCACCGCACATTTTGAGGGGAAAAAAAAGACGTTTATATGCGCCTTATAGTCGCCAAATATGGTACTATTTAGCTGAAATCACCTGTCAGCCAAAAATGAACTCTAAATCAATGTTCTAACAGATAGGACCTGTGCATCATCTCATGGGGTTCCTAGACATGTTGATTCTGTCTTCTTTTACACAGTAAATACTAAGTGGCTGTTTGCAGCTGCTTGGGATGTTATCATCCCAATAAATGGTCATCAGTCCCATAGAATGGCTTCAGATTTTGCCAGTAGGCTCAGTATTTTGTTATCATCGAGTGAATCCTAATCCTAAAGTCATTTGTTTTGTTTGCTGAATTAATTAATATAAGTGTAAACTGAAAAAAAAATAGTAGTTCTTCATGTGCTGTAAAAAATAAATAAAACTAAACTGATTCGCATGTCGCTCATATTAAACAAACCAAAAACAAAAAAATCTCCTGTCAGCTAAATTGTAACCTGACTCCGCCAGATGGATTTGCTCTGCATATCCATCTAGAAACCTTCCGTTGAAGTAATTTTGGGAAGGGGCGAAAATACTGGTTAGCTGATTGGCCTATGTTGGTGATAGACGGGCCAAATAAACCAATCAGATCAACGAAGCATATGACGTACTAACAGAGCGACGATGAAAACACAACCACAAGCCAGGCTACTCTTGCCGAAACCAGTCGGGAGAAGAGCAAAAACATATTTTCCTCTGAGAAAAGCCTCCAGAGCAGTGTTTTGCTCTTCTTTCAGTGAAGAAATACTCTGTAATTCCGATAAAACTTGCTCGATAGTCACGCTAACGCTAGTTTCATCGGCTGAAGCCGCCATGTTCTTTAGACTGAACTGTCGCGCTTCTCGTTGCGTCACACCTCAACCCGCCTCAAAGCCAACGCTGATTGGACGTTCGTTTGGTGAACGGCTCCAAATTTTCTTTAACGGAGAGTCTCCAGACTGATCTGCGAGTGAAACCTTGAAAGCTCGCGAGATCAGGATGGTCTCACGAGGCTAGCTAAATTGTAGAATCCTCTCCCAATAAATATTTAATTCTATGTGAATTAATGCCGATCATTCTTTAATAAGATCCTCGTCAGACAGACATGCAATGTTTCTATTAAAAACCTAATGTGTCTAACGGAGCTAGTGAATTATTTTTTTTATTTTTATGTAAAGCAGTTTCAGCACCGTTTTATGTCTGCCTCATAAAGTGGCCGCTGAGCGTCTCGGTGTGTTGCCGTCCTGACCTTTCTGCATCCCTTCGCCTCCTGCAGGGTGACCGTCACGGCGACCTACTTCGGCCACTCAGAGCAGGTATCTAAGGAGATGTATCAGTATGTGGATTGTGGGGGGAACACTACGGCGTTCAGAGGAGCAGATAACGGCCTACTTCCTGCTGAGTGATACTCCTGCTGTAGCTCCGCCCACATCATCCTGGTTCAGATTTTTTTGTTTTATTTTGGGTTAAAAAAACTACTGTTGTTAAAATAAATCATTTTTATTTTCTTTGAGAGTTTATTAAAAAGACTAAGATAAGGTTAACTTTTCATCTTAGTCTTTTACAAATTTATGAATCAAACCTAAAACATAATTCATTTTTTTTACTTGGAAATGTTATAAAAGCTTTTATTTATAGAAGTAACCTTTTTAAAAATCCGAGTTGTGGATATTGATAGTTTGGTTTCTAAGCAGCGGCGCCTTCCTCCACTGTTCATAAAGGGAGCCATGTTTATCACCTCCCTGTGACCAGCAGTGATGTTCAGGATTAACTTTGGAGGAAGGAGCCTCCTTGCTGTTCACTGAACTCAGTCTTTGTGTTTTTATGATTTCTGTTTTGTTTTTGTCTCAAAAGAAGCTCGTTCCTTTGACTTTTCTGTACCTCCAACTGACTTCATGTTGAATGTGCTGCTAAAGTTCTGTTTAGGGTTTATATTAATGATTCTTAGGTGGAAATCAGTGGCTGCTGGCCAATAGAGGGCGCTAGGGTGCCGCCCCTCTCACCAAAATAACTTGACAAAACTATAACACCAAATAAAATAAAAAAATTAAATTAAATAATTAAATTAAAATATTCTGAAATAAATTAATATATATTTTTTAGATGTTCAAGATAAATATTTAATCTTTAATGACAAGTAAAGCTGTTTTATTCGTTGTTGGATTGGTTATGTATTTCCACCCAGGGGAGCTAAACTCCTGCGCCCAGAGCTGAAAGCAGCTTTATTTGCCAACCACCTCCCTCCACAGCGCTGACGTCACAGTCGTCTGTTAGAAAGTCTAGCTGATTGACAGGTTTATAGAATTATTTAGCAACAAGGCTAAGCTAACTGCATGCAGCAAGGCTAACGCTACGTTCAGACCACAAGCAGCAGGAGCAGCAAAAACACGCGTGCTGCTTCATTTTTGATGCTTGTAAGAGTTTAGTTTTGATACGCAGCTGAAGCATCTTTGCTGCTCTAGCTGCACGAGCCTGATGCGCATTGGGCGGAGCTACCCCATCCTTCTTTGCCTGGAACAATGGCGGCTATATTAGCTGTGATCAGTTAGAATCTATGTTGAAGTGAGAAAGTCCTCCTGAAAACATGGTCTGTGCAGTCAGTTCATCCAGATTACCATCCTGCCTTCAAAGATTATTTCTCTGTGGGAGCCGCTCAGACGCTGCGCTGTCACTGGGAATCCCCAGCAGCAGCTGCCTCAGAAATCTGGGGGTTTTCCGCTACTGTTGGTGGCGGCTGGAAGTAGATGTTAGCATTTTTCACGGTCGTAATCCAAATTGCAGGCAGCAGGATAATAAAGGCCAACATATTCTGCTGGCAGGTTTCTACGTTTGAAGTTAATTTAGGCGTTAATAAACTGTTTCAGAGGAGTGATCATAGCGCTCTGCATCAGCAGTGCTGCGTCTGACTCCCTGCCAGCTGCCAGATCAGCTTCTCTGATTGGTTCATGCGGCGCCTCGTCCAGCAGCTAAAGTTCAGTTTTTAGACCGCTTCAGCTGCTCAAACGTGCTGCAGGACCTTTTGCTGCACCTTGATGCTCGTCAACCGTTAACTTTGCATGTAAACCAGCTGCTTCTGCTGCCTCTGCTGCTTGCGTTCTGAACGTAGCCTAACGCTTTATTCTGCTTTCCATCTGGATCTGACCCAGCGTGGATAAAGACAGCTAGGACTGATTTAAAGCACTTTGCAGAACATTTTAGAATGTTGTTTTTTTGTTGTTGGCATTTATATAAATATACTGGTGTGATACCCTCTTATACATTTGATTGGTTTTTCGTCTACATCTATTTTGAAGTTATAGCGCCCCCTGGAGAAAACTCCAACACTGTTGGAATTATAGTTATAATAGCAGAAATCCACCATTTACACTAAATGACCCATTATTATCCTGGATAATTATGCGGATTAAAAATTGCTCTTAGTGACAAATCTCACTGCAAATTAGAAAACATGTTCGTATTTATTGATTGTTTAAGGACTTTTTATTTTGTTTTAATGATTTTATTTAATGCATTGTAATGGTGCAGCGCTTCTGGGTTGCTTTGTCTGTGTTTTTAAGCCTTAATGGTTGTTTGGGTTCTTTTTGCTCTCAGTAAGCCAAACAGAGACATAATCGTCCTTCTAAACGGTTCTTCACCGATAACGCTCCTCACTCTAATCAGTCAAAGTCTAACACCTAAACATAACAGAAGGATGAGGGCTGAGATTCTTCCTCCTTTGGTTTGGTTGTGCTTTCACGTTGATCACGGCTGTAGTTATACAGAGTCGTGAGAAAAACAAACTCGATGTCAGAGATGTGCCATAATGCCATATTTCTGTAGTTCTGAATTCCTCTGGATGCTTCAGGCCAGATCTGATTAAGAGTTAAAATAAATACTAATTTTTTTATGAGATCCAGATCTCATCATTTAGTAGATTAACTAGATCCAATATTATTTCTATATTTCACCTTAAACCCCTGAGAGGTTCAGAGGCTCTATCTGCCTGCAACCTTTTGGTATTATTGTGAAGAAAAGAGTGTTTCTCTACACTTTAGCAGCTGCTACCATCTTTTTAAAAAAAAATGTTTTTTTTGCCTTAGATTTTTTTATATAAACAGTTCTAGAAATAACTACAAAATTCTTTAAATGAGGTGTATTTACCCTTAATCTGAGTAGGTAAATAAGATGATTTGCTAATGGAATAAGCATTTGTACTCTTAAAATGAGATAATAAGATAATATGCATAGGACAATGCAATTGTTTTCTCCTATTTTAAATGCAAATTGTCTCACTGACCTCCTGGATTCAAGAAAATATACAAGATTTTAAGAAAAACTGACTTATCCTGATTTCTATTTTTTGCAGTGAAGATAACTGGTAAATCCCATGTTTTTGCTCATATGTGACCTGGATCGGATCTCTTAACAACACAGATCCAATATTTACCAGTGCGACCCAGTCCACTCGGCCCGAATCCGGTACGAATCTAATCTTTTTTAAATGTGACCTGTGTCTGAACGGCCATGTCGCATTCATCCGACCTGAACATCACTAATACTCAACAAAGATCACTATTTGCATCTTGCTACGCAGAAATGGGAAGAGAAACAACAATCATGGTGGATAATGATGCAGAGGGCAGTCTTTATTCTAAACCTCATTAAAAAGATTGAGGTTGGAAAAAAAATGAAAGATCACTAGTTGGGCTCTAGAACTACCATCCATGTTTCCTTCTGTTAACACAGAACACCCTCGCTAGTTATGATGTCATTGCGTCCTCCTCTGCACATGTGGACACTTAAGCGCCATGAATGCAGTTCATACAGGAGATCACATTCAATTTGCATATATTTGGAAAAATGAACCACTACGCAGAAGAATCAAATTTCACACAAAAAATGGCCTGCAGTGTGAAAAAAGGAGGTGATCCAATAAACGAGCTGATTGACTCCTCCTGCCTCTGATTGGGGCTTTGGTCGCCACATTTCTGCTGCAGTTCAGGTTTCTCAAACTTAAATCCTAATTTGCCTGAATCAAATGGTTAACTAGCACGTCAAGCTCAGCTAATGATATTAGCATCAGCTGGGTTGAAGCAGAGACTTATGGGAAATTTCAGTTTGACATCATCAAGAATAAAGTGAAATATTTTCTTACATTTGGGATTAAAACATGTTGGTCTTACCGTAATTTTTATGGTGATCTTTTCACATTTTTGTTTTGTTTGACACGCTGTGTGCTTACAGTAAGTCACCTTTACTCCATCTTTAAGCTGATTAGTTGTTTGTAGTTTATTTGTTGACATGTTTAAGCTACCATAACTTCTATTAATCCTCCTGACAAGCAGATTCATTTACACAGATCTTTTTAACGTTGAGTCATTCCTTTTATTAACATTATCTGTTCATCCAACATGCACTGTATATGTTGTGACATATTTAATAAAGTTAAGAAACTAAAACACTTGCTGCCTTTTTCTCTTTAGAGGATCAAAGTCTCCAGTCAACAAAGATGTTTTAGTTCAATGTTTTACTGAAAAACAGCGGAAAACTTTTCAGCAGATAAATTAAATTGATGGAAGCTTTGCTATATTGATCTTCCTCCATAACTTCTGTTTTACTCTGAAATGCTGCTTATCACGTCTAAAACTAATCCTGACCGTTGATCGCTTACTCTAATCTCAGACAGGATTGTTTCTCAGACACATCTGGATTGTTTTTCTCATTCTTAAGGTTTTTAGTTCTTGAAGCAGCTGTTTCCATCTATGCAGGACCATGTTAATACATTGCAATT